>NC_053026.1:255284585-255884585 GCF_003073215.2 Triticum urartu | reverse complement strand
AGGGGAGGTAAGGAACTGCCATCTAGCTCTGCACTTGATTCACCTTCTGTTTTGAGTAAGCTTGCGACACCTAAACCTGCTTCTGCTATTCGTTCTGATATGTCACATGTTATTGATGATGCCACTTCTGCTATGCATGATACTTATGATGAAACTACTTCTATGCTTGATACTACTGTGCCACTTGGTGAATTTCTTAATGAACAACTTGCTAGGGTTAGAGAGAATGAAATTATTGAAACTGATAACATTGATGAAAGTGATGATGAAGACTCTCCCCCTAATAAATATGAATCACCTGTTATTCCTGAGGGTTATGTTTTGGAAAAAGAAGCTGCTTTAGCTATTTAGCTTGCAAAGATAGATACGAGCTCAAGAGGTTATTAGCTAAATGGAAGCATCAGTCTCTTAATGCTAGAATGAAACCTGACCCTGCTTTAGCCACTTCACCTATCTGTGTTACTGATAAGGATTATGAATTCTCTGTTGATCCTGATATAATTACTTTGGTTGAATCTGATCCTTTTCATGGCTATGAATCTGAAACTATTGTGGCACATCTTACTAAATTAAATGATATAGCCACCCTGTTCACTAATGATGAGAAATCTCGCTACCTTTATATCCTTAAAATATTTCCGTTCTCATTAAAGGGTGATGCTAAGATATGGTTTAATTCTCTTGATACTGGTTGTGTGCGTAGTCCCCAGGATATGATTTATTACTTCTCTGCTAAATATTTCCCTGCTCATAAGAAACAAGCTGCTTTGAGGGATATATATAATTTTGTACAAATTGAAGAAGAGAGCCTCCCACAAGCTTGGGGGAGGCTTCTCAAGTTACTTAATGCTTTGCCTGATCATCCTCTTAAGAAAAATGAAATACTTGCTATCTTTTATAATGGACTAACCGATGCTTCCAGAGATTACCTGGATAGTTGTGCTGGTTCTGTTTTCAGGGAAAGAACACCGGATGAAGCTGAAATTCTATTGAATAATATGTTGACAAATGAAAATAATTGGACACATCCTGAGCCAGCTCCTGAGCCTATTCCTAAACCAACTTCGAAGAAAAGAGGTGTTCTATTTCTCAGTCCTGAAGATATGCAAGAGGCAAAGAAATATATGAAAGAAAAAGGTATTAAAGCTGAAGATGTTAAGAATTTACCTCCTATTGAAGAAATACATGGTCTTAATTTACCGCCTGGTGAAGAAACATATGATCTTAATCCATTACCTATTAAAGAAATACATGGTCTTGATAACCCGACACAGGTAGTAAAGGTAAATTCTCTCTATAGATATGATAAAGCTGAAATCCCTCTTACTAAGTTTGCTAGCCAATGCTTAGATGAGTTTGATAATTTTATGGTGAAGCAAGAAGATTTTAATGCTTATTTTGGTAAAAAATTGAAATACAATTCAAATATGCTTGAACACTTGGGTGATTATATGGCTAATGTCAAAGGTGAACTTAAACTCATTAGTAAACATGCTTCTATGGTTACCACTCAAGTAGAACAAGTACTCAAATCTCAAAATGATTTTCTCAATGAATTGAATAGTAAGAATAATGACTGTGCTGTTAGAGTGGCTACTAGAATCGGTAAAATGACTCAGGAACATTTGTATCCTGAAGGCCACCCTAAGAGAATTGAACAAGATTCTCAGAGAAATAATATTGATGCACCTAGTCCTTCTAAAAAGAAGAAAAAGAAAAATGATAGGACTTTGCATGCTTCTAGTGAACCTATTGCTGAACCACCTGAGAACCCAAATGATATCTCTATTTCTGATGCTGAAACACAATCTGGTAATGAACATGAACCTAATGAAAATGTTAATGATGATGTTCATGATGATGCTCAACCTAGCAATGATAATGATATAGAAATTGAACCTGCTGTTGATCTTGATAACCCACAATCAAAGAATCAACGCTATGCTAAGAAAGACTTTGTTGCTAGGAAACATGGTAAAGAAAGAGAACCATGGGTTCAGAAACCCATGCCTTTTCCTCCCAAACCATCCAAGAAAAAGGATGATGAGGATTTTAAGCGCTTTGCTGAAATGATTAGACCTATCTTTTTGCGTATGCGATTAACTGATATGCTTAAAATGAATCCTTATGCTAAGTACATGAAAGATATTGTTACAAATAAAAGAAAGATACCGGAAGCTGAAATTTCCACCATGCTTGCTAATTATACTTTTAAAGGTGGAATACCAAAGAAACATGGAGATCCAGGAGTACCTACTATCCCATGTTCCATCAAAAGAAACTATGTTAAAACTGCTTTATGTGATCTTGGAGCCGGTGTTAGTGTTATGCCTCTCTCTTTATATCGTAGACTTGATTTGAATAAGTTGACACCTACTGAAATATCTTTGCAAATGGATGATAAATCAACTGCTATACATGTCGGTATTTGTGAGGATGTGCCTGTTGTGGTTGCAAATGTTACTATTTTAATGGACTTTGTTATTCTTGATATTCCCGAGGACGATAGTATGTCTATTATTCTTGGAAAACCCTTTTTGAAAACTGCAGGGGCTGTTATTGATTGCAACGAAGGCAATGTCACTTTTCATGTTAATGGTAATGAGCATACGGTACACTTTCCGAAGAAACAACCTCAAGTTCATAGTATCAACTCTATTGGAAAAATTCCATTGATTATATTTGGAGGTTTTGAATTTCCTCTTCCTACTGTCAAGAAGAAATATGATATTCTTATTATTGGGATGTGCATATCCCCGTTGTGGTAACCTAGTGTTATTTGAAATTTCTCCGGTTCCATGTTATTCGGAATGAGTTTGTTAACAAGACCTGATCAGCCTTGTTAGTGGATTCCTTTTGATGAGCATGAGAGGGATGAAACTAGAAGGCACAACCTTCTGTACCCTCTTTCTAATTTCTATTATTTAGTTGAAATAAAGTAAAAATAGTATTTTTCGGTCTATTTTCTGATCTACCGATGCAATATAAAAATACCCCGAAAATAAAAGTTTTTCCAAATGCCCTGAAAATGGAATATGATTTTTTATGGAATATTTGAGAATACCTGGCACTGAGAAAGCGCCCCACCCCCTGGGCGCGCCCCATGCCCCGTGGGCCCACGGTGGCTCCCCTCCACTTATTCCTTCACCCACACACTTCTTCTTCCTCCCAAAAAATCACCATCCAGCTCAAGCACGAGTTCTAGCTCATTTTGCTGCGATTTTCGATCTCCTTGCTCAAATCACCTCTCACAAAACTGCTTGGGGAGATTGTTCCTTGGTATGTGACTCCTCCATTGGTCAAATTAGTTTTTGTTCTAGTGCTCTATTCATTGCAAATTTGTGCTTCCTAGGTGACCATGTTCTTGAGCTTGCATGTCAAATTTATATGGTTCCAAGTAGTTCTAATGCATGATGTAGGCTCTAGGCACTTGTAGGAGTAGTTGCTATCAATTTTACCGAGCTTGATTCACTTTTGTTTGAAGTTACTAAAAATTTCAGAAATTTTTCAGGGGAAGAAATATGCTTAGGAAAATTTACCAAGGTTGTTCTTCAAGGAAGCAAGGACCCAGGCTTGCAATGCGTGATGCTGACGATGAGCCACCAAGGGATGCTCCAATGCGGCCCTATGAATGGCCTTCAGAAAACTTTATGGATCGAGCAGGAATCAAGGAAGAATTTAACTCATATTTGCGTAACACGGATCTTGTGAGCTTCGAGGCAGAAAAATGCCGCTAGTACCACTATCTCACTAGTTCCGCTGTGAGGAGGTTTGAATTTTCATCTTCACGTAATTCTCCAACTATCCTGTTTGATCTTTATGAAAAATCTTATACGATGGACTTAGAGGATTTTACCACTGCTTGCAAACTTCCGCAATGGGGTAGTGCTAGTGAACCCCGCAAATCTGAATTTAGAAATTTTCTTGCTAGCATAACTGTGGGGGAATCTAGAGATATAGCACAAGCTACCATAGGGAGCATTCATTTTCATGCTATACATTATTTTGCTCTCTTCATAGGTAGGTGCATAAATGGTAAAGATGAAGCATGTCATATGTGTGTTCCTGACCTCGGTATTCTTAGGAGTGCTGTGTTAGAAGACAAATCTTTTAATTTGGGAGCCATTGTTGCATGTAGGTTGCATAATAATGGATTTAATGGAGATTTCTTTGGTGGAATTTATGCAACCCGCTTAGCTGATTTTCTTGGTGTAACCATACATAATGATGGTATTGAATTGCCTCCTGCTTACCTAGACTTTAATGCTATGGTTCACCACCAGTTTGTTGAGAGGAATGTATCACCTCTCCAGTATCGCTTAATCTTTGACAGACGCCGTGCTGTCCGTATTACTCTCCCTGCTCCTGCCTTCTTTGATTATTAGGCAAAAGGAAGATATGTTATTACCAGAGAGGAGGCAGATGAGTACGAGAGGAGGGCGGAGGCCGCTCGTCGCCACGCTGCAGCTCAGGAGGCGATAGCCGCTACATCTCAGTACGACCCTGGCTACAACTATGGATATCCGCCAGGCCACCCGTGGTAATGAACCAACTTAGGCCAAAAGCCTAATCTTGGGGGAGTACTTATTTCTCACTGACATTATATTCATGTTCACACACTCATTGCTAGATGTCGGTGCTCATACTTTTTCATTGTAATATCCATGCCAGTTTATTTTCCTTTTTATCCTTTCTTCTTATGTGTTTAATAAACCTTAAGAAAAACCAAAAAAATTAGTTGTAGCTTTTAATTAGTTTACTTTCCATGCTTGTAGTAGTAATTAAAAAGAAAACCCAAAAAGATTTCCTGTTCTTTTGCTTGTTGGGAGCTTTCCCGTGTAAATAGTTTTATTTCTTTTCTTTTCTTTGGTGGTCGATAGGAGAAGACCATGATTAAATTGTTGAAGTGGCTCTTATATGCATTATTGTTGATCTGACAAAAGAGCCCATATTGCCTTGTCTTCTCCTGTTTATTGAATGCTTGCAGATTCCAGCTTAGTCCAATGCATGCACACTATTATTATTATCCACATCGGTCGGTCGTGCAAGTGAAAGGCAATTATGACGATATATGATGGACTGACTGAGATGAGAAAAGCTGGTATGAACTCGACCTCTCTTGTTTTTGTAAATATGATTAGTTCATCGTTCCTAATCCAGGCTATTATGAATAAACATGTTTGCAATGACAACTAGAGATCATAGTTTCTTGTGCCATGCTTGATTAGCTAGGAGCTTATAATGGTTTACCTTGCGTGCCAACATGGTATTAAAATGGTTGTGATGTGGTATGATAGGGTGGTATCCTCCTCTAAATGATTTAAGTAACTTGACTTGGCACATGTTCACGCATGTAGTTGAAACAAAATCAACATAGCCTTCACGATATTTATGTTCATGGTGAATTATATCCTACTCATGCTTGCATTCAGTGTTGATTAATTTTAATGCATGTTTATGACTGTTGTCGCTCTCTAGCTGGTTGCTTCCCAGTCTTTTTCTAGCCTTCACTTGTACTAAGGGGGAATACTGCTTGTGCATCCAATCCCATAAACCCCAAAGTTGTTCCATATGAGTCCACCATACCTACCTATATAAGGTATCTACCTGCCGTTCCAAGTAAATTTGTATGTGCCAAACTCTAAACCTTCAAATAAACATTCTGTTTTGTATGCTCAAATAGCTCATGTATCAACTAGGGCTGTCCGTATCTTCCATGTTAAGCGGGTTATTCTCAAGTGGAGTGGACTCCGCTCCTCACTCACAAGAAAATGGCTGGTCACCGGGATGCCCAGTCCCATGCTTTATGCAAACTAAATCAAAATAATTGCAAACAAAACTCCCCCTGGGACTCTTGTTAGTTGGAGGCACTCGTTGTTTCGAGCAAGCCATGGATTGATGCTTGTTGGTGGAGGGGGAGTATAAACTTTACCATTCTGTTTGGGAACCACCTATAATGTGTGTAGCATGGAAGATATCGCCATCTCTTGGTTGTGTTGACAATGAAAGTATACCGCTCAAAATATTATTCATCTCTATTTTAAAACCGAGCTCTGACACCTCTACAAATCCCTGCTTCCCTCTGTGAAGAGCCTATCTATTTACTTTTATGTTGAGTCATCATCCTCTTACTAGCCTTGCATTGCCATACTTCGCCACACATTTTTGCCAAGCTTGCCTAAAGTTTTCAAAATTAAAAGGAGGTACACTTGCACACGGCTGTCGCAGTTGCACCGCACCCTCATACGGTCGCTCTTGCATGCCGCGGTCGCACCGCACCCTCACATGCACAGTCGCTCCTGCACGCCGCTAACCCAACCAAGGGAACGCACCCTCACTGACACGTGCTGTCGCATGTGAACAAACCAAATTCAGCCATCCTACCGCTGGCACATAATTTTTGTTCATAGAGTATGTTTATCCAACCGCATGTTGGGGAGTATCCGTACGGCCCGTGCGGTGGTCTATTGGGGAAGAAGAAGAGGTGAGGAAGAAGGGTTAGGAGACGTAGGATATTCATCCAGCCGCCTGAAATGGTAGTCTGACCCAAGTCAGGCGACTTGCATAACAATATACGTTTTTACTACACAGCAAAAGATCCATAAAAACAACAACATAAATAAAAACTATCACTGCTCATGGAACGAGACGACCTCATCGTCTTTGGCTGCCTGTGTGAACCAGCCATAGCTGCCGACGTGTGTCTCCACACCGTGGTTGTCCTCAGCCTCCAGCTACTCGTTCACGCGGAGCATGTGGGTGCTCTGCACGGATGAGAGCACCACCCGGTTCAAGTCGAGGACGTCCGGTTCTGCCTGCAAGAGGGCCTCGATGGCAGCGGCATCCGCGCACTCCGCGTCGAGTCGAGCCTCCACCGCCCGGTTCAAGTCCAGGACATCCGGTTCCGCTTGCAGGAGGGCCTCGATGAGAGCGACGTCCGCACGCTCCGTGTCAAGTTGAGCCTTTGCCACCCGGTTCAAGTCCAGGACGTCCGGTTCCGCCTGCAGGAGGGCCTCGATGGTGGCGGCATCCGTGCGCTCCGCCTCAAGTTGAGCCTCCGCCACCCGGTTCACATCCACGACATCCAGTTCCGCCTACAGGAGAGCCTCGATGGCAGCGGCATGCACGCGCTCCTCGTCGAGTTGAGCCTCTGCCCCCAGCCCTCCTATACTATCGCCAGGTTGAACCGTTGGTTTGCCTACACCATGGGGGACTCGGACGCCAACACGAAGTCGACGTCCATCATCTCATACCCATCGGGGGCCTTCTGCGCTGTGACCACCGCCATGGACCAACTTCCTCCTCGTAGATTGGCTCCAGAGAACTCGGGGATTGGCCTGCCGCAAAGCGAGCTTGGGAACAGAAGTCTCTGGCGCCAACCGCCGCCGCGATTTCTGCGCGGCGTCGGCGTCAGCATCTTGTAGTACGTGATCTTGCGGCGCACGATGGCTTTCTGGCGAACTAGGGGACGCTTGATGCGGGCTAGGGGATCAAAAGGTGCGGGAAGGGGCTGGAGATTAGGTGTGGTTTTAGGGCAGTGGCTGGCGTAGGCCGAGCAGTGAAGGTTTTGGTGTGAATAGTGGTTCCGGTGACGACCGGTCAATCGGTTCTGACTGTACATCGCTCTTGTCGCGTTCGGGTTGCAGCCCGCACGCTGGACCCTCCATGTCGCTCACCGAATGGAACATGCTTCATCTTGCGTTTTCGCTCGCTTGTGGGACCGCAGTTGAGAGCAAACCGACGTCCCTCCCCCTCCCCCGCGCGCGTCATTTTAAGCGGAGTAAATAAAAACAGAGGGAGTATACTACGGATGAGGATCCCCTGACGTGGCCGAACCCATTGAGTAACTGACATGCGGGGCCTAGCAAGCATGGGGTCCTCCAGTAAGTGACCAAAAGGGAGGGTAAGGCAGGGATACATATGTGAAAGGAGCTTCCAATGATATAATTTTCACATAATACATCTCATGTACTATTAATCTCATCAATAGTCAAATGCGGTTTTGAAAAATGCAATAGAGCATGGTTAATAATATGGCCAGTCGATGGCTATAAGGAACTGCCATGTCATCCATAGCCATCATCTATTATATGCACTTATACAGTAGTGTGGGCTATAAGGTTGGCTATTTCCCGCAAAAAAATTATAAGGTTGGCTATTGTATTAGTACTTTTTTCCATCTCCTCTCCATCTCTTTCTTCATATTTATTGTACGTATTTAACTAGCAATGCATATATAGCTAGGCTCTTGCATGAGAGTTCACGCCCCTTACTTTTTCACATCTCTCTCCTCCACATAGGCCCTATATAAATAGAAGGAGGGAGTACAACTATGAGCACTGCATACTCTAGTACAGATGTTGTCAGTACTCCACTAGTACTATTGGACAGGGAGCTTAAAAAAAGATACTATTGGACTAGCTATACGTGGCGAAATCCTAGTAGGAAGAGCATGCGCGAGAACAAGCACATTCATGTGGTTGAAAACAAATTGGAAACCATCTCGAGTACAAATCTAGGAGTACGTATGAATCTAACAATATTGATTTGGCATTGTTGAATGTTGATACTTTTTTTATCAAAGTAGAGATACTTTGACTACACATAAAACTTATATGTAAACTAGAAAGGATAGGTGGGATTATATTGTACGTTCAAAAACGAAACGAACATTGAATACCCTTTATATATGATTTGCGGATGCTATGATCACCGGTTCGGAATTTTGAATCCGCCTTAGGTATCACACATGCCGCCACTCGTTCTCTCTTGATTTCATCTTGGGGTCCAGAGATCGATTGAAAGAGGACTAGGGTGGGTACAATACGTTCGTTTCGCTTATGAACGTACAATATACTCCCTCTGATCCCCACATACCCCCCCCCGCGGATCATTTCTATCATAGAAATAGACCAAACCTTTATCTCCTTGCACGACACGCAATTGATATCTAAACATCGATCGATCTCGTCAACATGTGTCAGGGCATGAACCGAATGGGATACTAAAACTAAGACACGAAGCGACACGTAGTGGAGGCAAAGTGAAACTTCAAAAAAACCGTTTGTTTGTATGCATGTCGGACAAATTCCAAATAAGCATTGGAAATTCAAGCATGGTCTAGGCCCACATGCGAATGATACTCGGCGGAATGTTAAAATGAGGCATGCGGGAGGATGGACTTGAGCGGAGGGCTACATGATCGATGGAGAAGAAGGTTGGAGAGGAATGAGAAATAATCAAACGCCACATGATTATACTTGAACGGCTCAAATAAACAATAAGTTGTCTCGCTTGGCCTACATAGTGAAAGGCCTAATGCGCAACGCGGAGCACTTACGCTTGAATATGGCCGGGAAAACAGGGAAACCAACATGTGGGGCACACCTGTCGGGACGACGTAGCACAAACTAGTCCAATGGAGGATCTAGCCCATGACCTCCTCGCCACCGGCAACCGTTCATGTGGGTCGTGGGGGCCAACAACGTGGTGCGGCTCCAGCACTGCCTCTGGACACAGCGACCGCAGTGAGCGACACGCTCATCGTCACTATACATGGCCGGTTTCAGTGTGCCGAGGGTGGCGTTAGTGATGTGGCACGACCAACAGTATGTTTGGTTTGTGCCCAAGGTTGCCCCATCAAATCATTGGGTAGCCAAAATTTTTGTTGAGGTTTTGGTTGCCCATGATTTGGCCGACATCAGCAAGAAAAATGAACTAGAGTTGGCTAAAGTTCATTGGCATGCCAAAAAATGGCAACCATCCATTTTTGGGTCTTGACCAAAACCTAAAAAAATGGCAACCATCCAAACAAAGACAAATCTTTGGGTCATGACCAAAATTTTCGTAAGGTGCACTTTGGCCACAATCCAAACACACCCCAACACCCGGCTCGTCGAGGATGCACAGGGCGCTGGGACGCGTCCGCGGAGTGGTGTAGCGCGGCCAACTGCATCCTCAGGACCTGACACCATGCCGGGTCGTCTTGCTTTTTTAATGACATGCGTCGATCGCATGTGAGCAAAGGGAATCTCCAACGTTGCCACGACCGCAGCTGACTACCCTGGCACACCAAAAACCCTCGTCCCTTGCACCGTCGTGCGGTGCGTTCCCAGCCGGCGCCAGCTGCCCGCATTCATGCCGTCCGTCCGTATGCCGTTGTTAAGAGGCTCGGTGCTCGAGGAACCAACTCTGGCGACTTAATGGCGCACCAGGACGCTTGGCCTCACCGGAATGCGCTACTTAAAGCGGCAACGCCCAGCTAACCTCCACACCATAGCGCATCATCCTCCTACTTGGCACCTCATCCTCCATGACCGCAAGCGCGAACGCTCTGCGGGAGAGCTTGTCTTCGGGGATGGAGCTCGAGGTCGCCGCCCTCACTCAAGTCGCCGCACAAGCGGTGGCCACGCTGGCGTCCGACGACGGGAGCACCGTCAGCCACGTGTCCTACTTGTCGCCGTCCAACGTCCGACACCGCCGAGGTCTGGGACTCCTCTGAGGATGAGTAGGGCATGGGAGGCAGCATGGCATGGTGTGCCAACTGGCCAATCCGTCTCCCGTGTTCTACTTTTCCTCGCCGGAGACCGCACCTTCACTTCACAGGTCTTGAACCCCACCCTCGTACATGGAAATCGCAGATGGAGGATGTCGGTCGCCGCCGTAGAATAGGTTTAGGGTCGGGTTTCTTTTATTTTTCTGTCCTATAAAAGTTCGAAATGTAATGAAAATCTGCCGTGTTTGCATTAATCTTGGCCGGTGTATATGAACTTTCACAATAATATAGTATATTGTAGGCGTACTAGCAAGATGCCCGTGCGTTGCACGTAAGATCAAGATCTTGTGGGAGAAAAGGATGAACGAGGGAAGGCCTTATCTGCAAATGCACATTCATGCATTTCACATTTTTCTACATCTACGGGAACCTACGAATGGGTTAGCGTAAATTGCCTCTCTCTCTCCTCCCCTGATTTTCATGATGGTGGGCCCCTCCCTCCCCCCAATCTACAATCAAAAGCTCACACATTTCACATTATGTCCTAAAAAACCCAACTAAGCCAACCTCCCAGCATATCGCGCGGGAAAAGACCCGCCTGCGCCGTTTTAGTCGGGATTACCGGATTACTAGTAGTAGTATCGATGGATCGCGCGAAGCAACAAGATTTTTTAGGGGGAGAAGCACCTAGTTTAAAAGGAAAAAAGGCGGTACAGTCACAGCACCCCTGTCGCGGTCGCATTGCACCGCACACACGTTCGGTCCTGCACATGGCTCACGCAAACGGAACGCGCTTCGGCTTGCCTCTCGTCAGGACCCCGATTCCAAGTCACATCGATCTAGCCAGTAACACCTCATATCACATTGCGGCCTCACGCACGGTATCCCACGAGTGTCTCGTTACCATGGCCCGGGACCGTTTGCGCCTTTTGGCACACATATATGATAGTGTCGCTAGCATCCATATGACAGAGAACCCGGGCCGACATGGCTGGTCGTGAACCCAAAGCGGCACAGACCTATGGAGGCAGGAATACATGAATCACATCGAGCATGTCGGTCATCAGAGAGTGAATCCGGGCTGTAGCACTGGGCTAACAGGACTCCGGGGAACCCGGGCTGTAGTAGGCTAGCCAGGACTCCGGATGTCACCGCGTGACATTTCCCCGAAGGGACATACATAGGAGCGAAGTGAAAGACATGCCGGCCAGTCAAGTGTCTTGAACAGTAGTGCCGGGCTAGCAGGACTCCGGTGAACCGGGCAGTAGCGGACTACTATGGCTTGAGGAACACTAGACTACATTTCCCCATAAGAAAGGCTGCCAGGGATAAACAACTAGATTGTTGGATCCCACTCATACCAAGCATTTCAATCATACAAACAATATGCCCGAGATGAGTACATACAACATGGCATCACAACAAAACTCTACAACTCAAGTACTTTATTTAAAGGCTCCAGGGAGCCATACATAACATGTTCATACAGGTAGGGGTCACATGACCTGACACTCAAGTCATACAAGCACAAGCGGAAGTAAATAGTCTGAGTACAGACACTAGAAAGCAAGAAGTCTTCCGAAGCCTGTCTATCTACATAGGGCCCTCCATGGCCAGGATCACCACCTGGGTGGCTAGTCACTCGTCGACATCAAGGTCTACGTAGAACCCATCGGAGGGGGAGGTGTTGTCATCTGAAAACAGTAATTAAGCAAACATGAGTACAAAGGTACTCAACAAGTCTTACAACAGAACCTACTTAACATGCTCATTCTCAAGAAGGTGGTGGGGTTATTGCAGCAAGCCAGCTTTGACTGTTGGCTAAGCTATCCTACGGAACTCCACTAGTAAAATAGTTTTCGCACACGAGTCCACTACTCACCAACACAATACTCCACAGGGGATCCTCCCTCGTCATCCTACGAGGGGGCCATCCTCGGTACTCACACTTATCTTGAGTCTTTTAGTAGTATCCATGAACTTTTCTATGAACTGTATAGGCAACCAAGTAGTCATTTTCCGCGGACGCGGCTATTCGAATAGTTTTATACCCTGCGGGGGTGTACTTCTTCATACCCGCTTTCACCACTTACCGCCGTTTACACGACATGTACTCGGCAACCTTCAAGCGGAAGCCCAACGAGGGTGTCGGCCACGGCCTACCCAAACACTCAAGTCTCTAGTCTAGGTGTATCGTCTATCCAGGTTCCATCCGCAGGGAGTCCGGCCGAGTTTCCACATACGGCCCCGAACGATGTGAACAGGGTTCCCGAGACACCAAACGGGTGACTCGGTACATCGTGCCACAATGTATCTACCGCAACATAGCCCACCCCTAGGGTCAGCGCTACACACGGCCGCCAACACATAGCCTACAAACACCAGAAACTATTTGCAACTCCTGGACAGAGTACTAGGGTGAATAAGAAGCCGAGAGGGTCCATTGCTTTCGGGCCCAATGTATGGTAGTAATTGCATCTTAAATCACACATACAGATCTCAGTTCTTATGGACGGCCTCAATGAAACAACCCACCATGTACTCCTACATGGCCTCTCATCGATACCTTTACCAAATCATGTTCATCACATCCCTCACATTACCGATATAACCATTTCACCCTAGCCCATCACCCAGATGGACCAGTCCTGACACAACTCTAAGCATAGCAGGCATAGCAAGGTAGGAAACACATAAATGGCTCAATCAACTCCTACACATGCTAATGGGTTTCATCTAGTTACTGTGGCAATGACAGGTCATGCAGAGGATAAGGGTTCAACTATCGTAGCACACAATAGTTTGAATCGCGTTGTCTTAATGCAGTAAACAAGAGCAGAAGCGAGAACATGGGTTTGTATCAGAATGATCAATGGTTGCTTGCCTGTTGTAGTGGTAGTAGGGTACTGCCCTTCAGACGGATACTCGGGGTTATCCTCGGAGGCAGAACCTACCACGAAAGACACACCGAACATAATCAACACATGACAATATGCAAGAATATGATGCATGCTATGACATGGCAAAATGAATGTGTCTTGGCCTAATGCAAGCTAAAATAGAAAGGAATGAACCCATTTGAATCAAAGATTCAAATGATAGTTCATTTATATTAGCCTTATTAGTGCATTATCTTATTTTGCTTAAACAGCAAGGTTATCTTGTTTTGTCATGAATGAAACCATTATAGATGGATAGATTGAATTTTTCTGATCATTTTTCATATATAAATCTTTGCATTTGGAGCTATGGTTGATTTTCTATGATTTTTAGAAGTTTTGGCTATTTTCTGGAATTTCCTATTAAAGATTAAATCCATTAATTGAATTAATGCGTCAGCATGACATAGGTGTGATGTCAGCGGGTCAACTCGGTCGGCCAGGTCAAACCTTACTGGTGGGCCCTGTCTGTCAGTGACTCAGCTAATTAACAGAATTAAATTAACACTAATCAACTGTCAGTGGGGCCTGGGCCCACATGTCAGTGACTAAACTAATTAAAATTAGTTAAAACTAATACTAAACTAGTTAGCAGGCCGGCCCCACCTGTCATAGACTCAGGAGGGTCAACCTGGGCCCACACGGGGGTCAAACAAGGTCAACTCGCCGGCGTCTAGCCGCCGGCGAGGCCAGACGCGGCGGAGCAGCGCGGGATTTGCACTCCAGCGACCAAAAGGACGGTGGAGACTATCTACGTGATGCGGGGAGGAAGCCGCGTCGAGTGGTGGCAGTGGGTGGAGCTGGGGTGGCCGAAAACGTCGCTGGTGATGAGTTTGGCGGCGGTCGGAGCTCGGGTGAGGTTGAACTAGTCGCTAGGGGGCATAGGGAGGCGCGTGGTTTGGTGCGTTGGGCTCCTGGGGGTGCGGTAGGACTAGTGGACAGGGTGGTGCGGCCATTGGGTGGCCGGAGCCTCGTCGGCGACGAGCTCCGCGGCGGTGCGTGCGGGTGAGCTATGTGCGGTCGCTACAGGGCTCGAGAGAGAGAACGGAGAGGGTCGGGAGGTGGCTGAGCTCACGGGGGTCTCATCGAGGCAGTCGGCGAGGTCGGGGTGATCTGATGCGGCGGGGACGGCGAAGGGGATCTCTGGTGGTCGGAGTTGAGGACGAGCTCGGTGCAGCGTCTCCGGGGCGAGCCAGCGCTCGGGGCTCGGCCTACTCGATGTAGTCGACGACGGCGGAGGTTCATGGCATGACGAGGCAACGAATGGACGGCGGTGGCTGCGGTGGAGCTTGTCGGCGGCGACGGCTGTGCTCGGAAGGGAGATGAGGAGAGAGCCAGAGAGGGGGAGACGCCACGGGGAGAGTGGGAAGAAAGAGTGGGAGACGTGGGGGTCGGCGTGGCACTCGTAGACGCCTCCAGGGCGTCGGCGGAAGCAGGAGGTGGCCGGCGTGTGGCCGCGGACGCCGGCCACGCGCTCCTCGTCCTCCTGGCGAGAGGAGGAGGACGACTGGCAAGAGCCAGTCGACTGGCCGAGCCAGGTGGGCTGGTGGGCTGCGCCAGGTAAGTCCCTGTTCTTTCTCTCCTTTCTGTTTTTTATTTATTACTTCTATAACTTCAGGGCTTAATTAAAAATGCCAGGGCATTACCATAAATCATAAAATTAATCATGGGCACTGCTTAGAATATATCCAACAACAAACATTTTAATTTATGATTATTTGAGCATTTAAAATATTTTATAGCTTTTAAATGCCCAAATGCAAATACTATAAGGATTAATCCAATGACCTTAGATGTCCTAGAAAAATGTGCACCATTTTTGTCAGGGGTTTTAACCCAAAACAAAAAGGGTGGGCTTTTTAGAAGGGCATTTCAGGTTCATTGAAAAAGTTTTTAGTAAACCCTAGTTGTTCCAGGGGGGTGCTGGGGGTTCTGTCATCCCCATTTCAAATTTAAGAGGAATTTAAACATGATGCACACTCTAATGCTTGAACTAGCTAGGGTGTGACAACTCACCCCTACTCAAAAGAATCTCGTCCCGAGATTTAGGATCCTCTGGTAAGAAGGTGGGGTACTCGATTCGAAGACGATCCTCCCTTTCCCAAGTGGCTTCTTTCTCGGAATGATGTGACCATTGAACCTTGAGAAACTTGATATTATGACATTGAGTGGTACGCTTGGCTTGATCAAGGATACGAATGGGATATTCCCGATATGAGAGGTTATCTTGTAGATCAAGCGTTTCGTGGTCCACTCCATGGATAGGATCCGCGAAGCAACGCCTGAGTTGAGAAACGTGGAAGACATCGTGAACTCTGGAAAGATGCGAAGGTAGTTCCAATTGGTAGGCAACTTCTCCTCGTTTGGCAAGAATGCGAAAGGGTCCGATGTAGCGAGGAGCCAATTTGCCTTTGATACCGAAATGATGGGTTCCCTTTAACGGAGTAACCCGAAGGTAAGCCTTCTCGCCGACTTCAAAAGTCATGAGCTTATGTTTACGATCATATTGGCTCTTTTGACGAGATTGGGCTGTTTTCAATTTCTCACGAATAACGCGAACCTGCTCTTGTGCTTCCTGAATCATATCCGGGCCAAAGAGTTTTCTTTCCCCGGTTTCTGACCAGTTAAGAGGCGTTCGACATTTTCGTCCATAGAGAACTTCGAAAGGAGCCTTGCCCAAGCTAGCTTGATAACTATTGTTATAAGCAAACTCCGCGAATGGAAGGCATTTCTCCCAACCCATTCCGAATGAGATGACAGAAGCTCGGAGCATATTTTCTAGAATTTGATTGACTCGCTCTACTTGACCACTTGATTGAGGATGGAAGGCGGTGCTAAAACAGAGACGAGTTCCCATAGCATTTTGGAAACTTCCCCAAAATCAAGAGGTGAAGAGACTCCCCCGGTCTGAGTTAATTTCCAATGGGACACCATGAAGTGACACTATTCGGGAGATGTATAACTCAGCTAGCTGGCTAGCGGTGATACTCTCACGAACAGGTAGAAAATGGGCTACTTTGGAAAGACGGTCGATCACGACGAAGATGGCATTATTCCCTCTCTTGGTCCTGGGAAACCTAGTGATGAAATCCATACTGATTTTATCCCATTTCCACTCAGGAATAGCCAAGGGTTGAAGGGTGCCAGCAGGCCGTTGATGCTCTGCTTTAACACGACGACAAATGTCGCAATTAGCAATGTATTGAGCGATTTCTCTCTTCATCCTAGTCCACCAAAACCTCTGGCGTAGGTCTTGATACATTTTAGTACTACTGGGATGAATGGTGAGAGGGGATTCATGAGCTTCCTTAAGGATCAACTGGCGTAGATGTTGTTTCTTGGGAACCACCAAACGGTTCTCGAAGAAGACAGCACCTCGCTCATCCATGGAAAAACATCTAGCAACTCCGCTAGCAATGTTTTCCTTAATCCGGAATATGCCCTTATCACGCTTCTGGGCAGCTATGATTTGATCCATAAGGGTAGGTTTCACCACTAGGGTGGATAGAAAACCTCGAGGAACAATGTGAAGATTAAGCTTACGAAATTCCTCATGGAGAAGTGGTTGACTTTGTTGTAACATCAGGTTGTTACAATAGGACTTACGACTTAGTGCATCAGCCATGACATTGGCTTTGCCCGGGGTGTAAGTTATTCCTAAGTCGTAATCCGAGATCAACTCGACCCAACGTCTTTGCCTGAGATTCAAATCCGGTTGGGTGAAGATATATTTCAAACTTTGGTGATCGGTGAAGATCTCGCAACGATTACCTAGGAGGTAATGTCACCAAGTTTTGAGTGCATGGACTACAGCTGCAAGCTCTAGATCATGTGTGGGATAGTTTTCCTCATGTGGGTGTAACTGCCGTGAAGCATCGGCAATTACCTGACGATCTTGCATGAGTATGCAACCTAGTCCTTGTTGCGAGGCGTCGCAATATATAATAAAGTCCTTGGAGAAATCTGGTGGTACCAGTATGGGAGCAGATGTCAGGCGTCTTTTCAGTTCCTGAAAGCTGAACTCGCACTGTGGAGTCCACTCGAACTTTTTATCTTTCTTGAGGAGTTCAGTTAGAGGTTTAGCAACCTTGGAGAAATTCTCGACGAAGCGACGGCAGTAGCTCGCTAAGCCACGGAAGCTCCGAACTCGCTTGACCGTCTCAGGTGGAGTCCAATCAAGGACAGCTTGAACTCGCTCGGGATTGACAGCAATACCCTTACCAGAGATTACATGGCTTGATAGGTCACTTCTGGCAACCAAAATTCACACTTGGAGAATTTGGCATAAAGGCGATGCTCTCGGAGTTTCGTCAATACCAGCCTTAGATGTTCGGCATGTTCCTCTTCATTCTTGGAGTAGATGAGTATGTCATCGAGTTATACTACGATGAATTTATCCAAATACTCCATGAAGACCGAGTTCATTAACCGAGAGAAGGTGGCTGGGGCATTGGTTAAACCGAAGGACATAACAGTGTACTCGTATTGGCCATAACGAGTAACAAAGGCCGTTTTGGGAATGTCCCCATTTCTGATTTTGATTTGATGGTAACCCAACCTCAAATCCATCTTGGAAAAGACTGAGGATCCAGCGAGCTAATCATACAGATCATTGATCCTGGGAAGCGGATACTTGTTCTTGATAGTGACCAAGTTGACAGGTCGGTAATCTACAACCATTCGATCCGTTCCATCCTTCTTCTTGACGAAGAGGACGGGGCAAGCCCAAGGAGAGGAACTAGGGCGGATTAAACCCTTTTTCAAGGACTCATCGAGTTGGTTCTTAAGCTCGGCTAGTTCTAAAGGTGCCATCTTGTAGGGTCTTCTAGAAATTGGAACGGTTCCTGGAACAAGGTCTATCACAAACTTGACATCCCTGTCAGGTGGAACACCTGGCAGTTCTCCTGGAAAGACATCCGGAAAGTCTCGGACTACCGGAAAATCCTCAAGGTCTGGAAGGGGGTTGGCGTTTAGGGAGTAAAGCTGGCACTTGGCCACTCGAGTTAAGACATTGACTGTCTTGCCCGATGGGTGGGTAAGTTGAACGGTTCTAGTGGCGCAATCAATCTTAGCATAATGAGCCGACATGCAGTCCATACCCAAGATGATGTTTATGTCCGAGGACTTGAGAGCTATTAAGGATGCAAGGAAGACAAGTCTATCGACAAGAATTTCGTTCCCATGGCTTACTCTAGAAGTTTGCCATCTAGAGCCAGGGGTTTGAATTTCTATTGTAGAGGGATGTCACAGAATGTCGTGTTATGCAATCGAGCATAGTTCTCAGATATGAATGAATGAGATGCTCCAGTATCGAAAAGAACAGATGCCGGATGGCAATTAACAAGGAGCGTACCAAGGACGACATTAGGATCCTCATGAGCCTCCTCGGCTGAAACATAGTTGACATGGCCACGTGCAGTGGTGACCGGCTTGGCGTAGAATGTCTTTCCCGCTGGCTTACCATGGCCAACGGACTTTCCAGACTGATTGGGGTTGTTTTGGGGACACTCTCGACTATAGTGACCCGACTCTCCACACTTGAAACATGTCACCACATTGGGGCGTGGAGCAGCATTAGCAGCGGGGCCACCATAGGGCTTGGGCTGTACAAACTGCTGGTTGGGACGAGGCGCCTCAAAGGATGGCCTCGGAATGAACCTGGGTGGCAGTGCCGTGCTTGGAATCCACACCCGGCGCTTCGGAGCTCCAGAGCCGGATGAAGAGCCAAAATCACGGGAGTGCTTGCGTGAAGCGTCATAATCAGTCTGGCCTGTCTCAGCACTGATGGCTTTATTGACCAACTTCTGAAAGGATGTGCACTCGTGGAGGCGAAGATCGCGGTGAAGCTCAGGGCTAAGTCCCTTGCGGAACCTTGCCTGCTTCTTAGCGTCGGTAGATACCTCTTCAGGAGCATAACGTGCCAGATTCCCAAATTCATGACTATATGCATCCACAATCAGTCTTCCTTGGGTGAAATTGCGGAACTCCTCCCTCTTGCGATCCATGAGACCTTCCGGAATGTGATGCTCACGGAAAGCCTCACTGAATTCAGCCCAAGTAGTGATTTGGCCGACCGGGCGCATAGCTTCAAAATTTTCCCACCAAAGGCTAGCAGGACCTTCGAGAAGATAGACAGCATAAGTAACCTTGTCGGCTTCGGCTACGTTGGCAGAACGTAGCTTGTGGGTGATGCTGCGAAGCCAGTCATCCGCGTCGAGGGGCTCGACGGAATGGTTAAACTTTGGTGGGTACAGCTTGATAAAGTCATTGATTGACACCAAGTCATTTCGCAGATGGTGTGCAGTGTTCTGCTCAATCCGCTCCAATAAGCGGTTAGTCTCACGCTTGTTTCTTTCCGCCTCCAGCATCACTTCAGCCAGAGGGCGGGTGAGGCAGATTTTCACCCCTAGCTGCACTGGCTTCCCCCTGCTCCGGGGCAGCAGGGTTGCTGCGGGTATTGACCATCGTAGGAGAAAACAAGACAACGGTTTAGATAAGGATGGCTCAAACTTAGCAAGGAAGTGTAGAATGTAATGGATAACACGGAATGCAGAGATGTTCATCTGTATGTCATGGTAATATAAAACTGCCATATATATACCAACGGTCATACACACCATACATAGTTTAGTACAATCCCAGGCTATAGTACAACTATGATGAAAGACGTTACATCTCATCGGAGGCATTCCCAGCTCCTATACATTATTTTTCTACACCTCCGGAATTGATTACACACAAAGTCATATTCCACAAGTCACGCAGGACAGTGGAGATACAACTATTACAATACTAGTGATACTACTACTAACTCAGACAGCTCCGTAGTAGTCCTCATAGAAGTCACCTCCATAGCCTGGAAGTTCAACGTGATCATCCGGGAACAGACGGTCCTGAGGAGCTTGTGGACCAAAGGGGCTAGGATGAGGTCTTGGACCAACAAACGGTGGCCTGCGGGGACCACGGGGAGGGGTGATGCCTCCCACATCACGCCAATCCACCATGTCTGGCAGAGCAGATCTCACAGGATACAGATCCCTTGTATCCATACATCCTGCTTGCACCGCAGGTGCAAACCGAGTCAATGTGGCCCAATGATCAGCACGGGTGTTGAAAAGCTCCAGCCTTAAGGCCCGATTCTCTCGGTCCTTATCCTCGAGCATCTCGGCAGTGGTACGAGTTAATGAGTCCTCCTGAGTGGTGTCAGCATAGATAGCCTGAAGATACCCTTGCGCTCCCGAAAGTGAAGCTGGCATGTAACGGAAGTCGGTGTTCCGAAGCAGGCCAGTATGGACTCGCATGATGGTCATCATGGAATAGGCAGCATCCTGCACAGCCATCTCAACAGTAACCCCAAGTCCATAGGAATAGTGGAGGGGCTCGGTAGATCCAGGATAAGAAGGAAATATCCTGACGGTGCAGAAATATTGGCTTTGATTAAAGTCTCGGAACTGCTCTTCGACAGTGTATTCGGGATACCAACGGTAACCCGTCTCGATCATTACCCGGACTAACATAGCAGTATGACCGGGCACATCAAGGCACTGGGTCAGGCGAACCACTTGGTTTTGAGCACGAGTGGCCATCTGAAAGCACAACCACAATGCAAAGACATTAGAATTTCTAGGGAAAATTAGACAGCATAACAGCTGTAAATGCTTAGAAAAAGATTTGAGACATCCACAACGGTTTGCAATACCACTCAACAACATCATATCAAGGTTCTGATTCAACTGGCAACATACTAAAAGTAGTAGAAACTGTACTGAGACTTGTAACAACAATCCTATAAGCTACTACGGATTAGTAACATGTGAACCTGATAGAAGAAGAGAGCCTAGTCCTTAACCCACGTTGAATGAGAAGAGAATGACTCAGATCAGAGGGCATAAGGTAAAGGAGTAAAAGATCCTTACGTTCCCTTCCATAATCAATTCCCCTACATATAACTAAAGCATTATAGACTCGACATCGACCAGTTTGGCTCAACGAACCTACAGGCAGTCCGGCTCTGATGCCAACGCTGTCAGGACCCCGATTCCAAGTCACATCGATCTAGCCGGTAACACCTCATATCACATTGCGGCTTCATGCACGGTATCCCACAGGTGTCGCCTTACCATGGCCCAAACAGTAGTGCCGGGCTAGCAGGACTCCGGTGAACCGGGCTGTAGCGGACTACTATGGATCGAGGAACACTAGACTACATTTCCCCATAAGAAAGGCTGCCAGGGATAAACAACTAGATTGTCGGATCCCACTCATACCAAGCATTTCAATCATACACACAATATGCCCGATATGAGTACATACAACATGGCATCATAACAAAACTCTACAACTCAAGTACTTTATTTAAAGGCTCTAGGGAGCCATACTTAATATGTTCATACAGGTAGGGGTCACATGACCCGACACTCAAGTCATACAAGCCTACAAGCACAAGCGGAAGTAAATAGTCTGAGTACAGACACTAGAAAGCAAGAAGGCTTCCAAAGCCTGTCTATCTACGTAGGGCCCTCCATTGCCAGGATCACCACCTGGGTGGCTAGTCACTCGTCGACATCAAGGTCTACGTAGAACCCATCGGAGGGGGCGGTGTTGTCGTCTGAAAACAGTAATTAAGCAAACATGAGTACAAAGGTACTCAGGAAGTCTTCCAACAGAACCTACTTAACATGCTCATTCTCAAGAAGGTGGTGGGGTTATTGCAGCAAGCCAGCTTTGACTCTTGGCTAAGCTATCCTACGGAACTCCACTAGTAAAATAGTTTTCGCACACGAGTCCACTACTCACCAAAACACTACTCCACCGGGGATCCTCCCTCGTCATCCTACCAAGGGGCCATCCTCGGTACTCAAACTTATCTTGAGTCTTTTAGTAGTATCCATTAACTTGTCTATGAACTGTATAAGCAACCAAGTAGTCCTTTACCGCGGACGCGGCTATTCGAATAGTTTTATACCCTGCAGGGGTGTACTTCTTCATACCCGCTTTGCACACTTACCGCCGTTTACACGACATGTACTCGGCAACCTTCCAGCGGAAGCCCAACGAGGGTGTCGGCCACGGCCTACCCAAACACTCAAGTCTCTAGTCCAGGTGTATCACCTATCCAGCTTCCATCCATAGGGAGTCCGGCCGAGGTTTCCACATACGGCCCCGAACGATGTGAACAGGGTTCCCGAAACACCAAACGGGTGACTCGGTACACCGTGCCACGGTGTATCTACCGCAACATAGCCCACCCCTAGGGTCAGCGCTACGCACGGCCGCCAACACATAACCTACAAACACCAGAAACTATTTGCAACTCCTGGACAGAGTACTAGGGTGAATAAGAAGCCGAGAGGGTCCATTGCTTTCGGGCCCAATGTATGGTAGTAACTGCATCATAAATCACACATACAGATCTCAGTTCTTATGGACGGCCTCAATGAAACAACCCACCATGTACTCCTACATGGCCTCTCATCGATACCTTTACCAAATCATGTTCATCACATCCCTCACATTACCGATATAACCATTTCACCCTAGCCCATCACCCAGGTGGACCAGGCCTGACACAACTCTAAGCATAGCAGGCATAGCAAGGTAGGAAACACATACATGGCTCAATCAACTCCTACACATGCTAGTGGGTTTCATCTAGTTACTGTGGCAATGACAGGTCATGCAGAGGATAAGGGTTCAACTACCGTAGCACACAACAGTTTGAATCGCGTTGTCTTAATGCAGTAAACAAGAGCAGAAGCGAGATCATGGGTTTGTATCGGAATGATCAATGGTTGCTTGCCTGTTGTAGTGGTAGTAGGGTACTGCCCTTCAGACGGATACTCGGGGTTATCCTCGGAGGCAGAACCTACCACGAAAGACACATGACAATATGCAACAATATGATGCATGCTATGACATGGCAAAATGAATGTGTCTTGGCCTAATGCAAGCTAAAACAGAAAGGAATGAACCCATTTGAATCAAAGATTCAAATGATAGTTCATTTATCTTAGCCTCATTAGTGCATTATCTTATTTTGCTTAAACAGCAAGGTTATCTTGTTTTTTCATGCATGAAACCATAATAGATGGATAGATTGAATTTTTCTGATCATTTTTCATATATAAATCTTTGCATTTGGAGCTATGGTTGATTTTCTATGATTTTTAGAAGTTTTGGCTATTTTCTAGAATTTCCTATTAAAGAATAAATCCAGTAATTGAATTAATGCGTCAGCATGACATATGTGTGACGTCAGCGGGTCAACTGGGTCGGCCAGGTCAAACCTGACTGGTGGGCCCTGTCTGTCGGTGACTCAGCGAATTAACAGAATTAAATTAACACTAATTAACTGTCAGTGGGGCCTGGGCCCACATGTCAGTGACTAAACTAATTAAAATTAGTTAAAACTAATCCTAAACTAATTAGCAGGCCGGCCCGGCCTGTCATAGACTCAGGGGGGTCAACCTGGGCCCACACGGGGGTTAAACAGGGTCAACTCACCGGCGTCTAGCCGCCGGCGAGGCCAGACACGGCGGAGCAGCGCGGGATTTGCACTCCAGCAACCAAAAGGACGGTGGAGACTATCTACGTGATGCGGGGAGGAAGCCGCGTCGAGTGGTGGCAGTGGGTGGAGCTGGGGTGGCCGGAAACGTCGCCGATGATGAGTTTGGCGGCGGCCGGAGCTCGGGTGAGATTGAACTAGTCGCTAGGGGGCACGGGGAGGCGCGTGCTTTGGTGCGTTGCGCTCCTGGGGGTGCGGTAGGACTAGTGGATAGGGTGGCGCGGCCATTGGGTGGCCGGAGCCTCGTCGGCGACGAGCTCCGCGGTGGTGCGTGCGGGTGAGCTATGTGCGGTCGCTACGGGGCTCAAGAGAGAGAACGGAGAGGGTCGGAAGGTGGCTGAGCTCACGGGGGTCTCGTCGAGGCAGTCGGTGAGGTCGGGGATGATCTGATGCGGCGGGGACGGTGAAGGGGATCTCTGGTGGCCAGAGTTGAGGACGAGCTCGGTGCAGCGTCTCCGGGGCGAGCGAGCGCTCGGGGCTCGGCCTACTCGATGTAGTCGACGACGGCGGAGGTTCATGGCATGACGGGGCAACAAATGGACGGCGGTGGCTGCGGTGGAGCTTGTCGGCGGCGACGGCTGCGCTCGGTAGGGAGATGGGGAGAGAGCCAGAGAGGGGGAGAGGCCATGGGGAGAGTGGGAAGAAAGAGAGGGAGACGTGGGGGTCGGCGTGGCACTCGTAGATGCCTCTAGGGCGTCGGCGGAAGTAGGAGGTGGCCGGCGTGTGGCCGCGGGCGCCGGCCACGCGCTCCTCGTCCTCCTGGCCAGAGGAGGAGGACGACTGGCAAGAGCCAGTCAACTGGGCCGAGCCAGGTGGGCTGGTGGGCTGCGCCAGGTAAGTCCCTGTTCTTTCTCTCCTTTCTGTTTCTTTATTTATTTATTATTTCTGTAACTTCAGGGCTTAATTAAAAATGCCAGGGCATTACCATAAATCATAAAATTAATCATGGCCACTGCTTAGAATATATCCAACAGCAAACATTTTAGTTTATGATTATTT
This sequence comes from Triticum urartu, assembly GCF_003073215.2. Taxonomy (NCBI): domain Eukaryota; kingdom Viridiplantae; phylum Streptophyta; class Magnoliopsida; order Poales; family Poaceae; genus Triticum; species Triticum urartu. The sequence goes on along the minus strand of NC_053026.1, from coordinate 255,859,588 downwards.
GAGCATTTAAAATATTTTATACATTTAATTGCCCAAATGCAAATACTATAAGGATTAATCCAATGACCTTAGATGTCCTAGAAAAATGTGCACCATTTTTGTCAGGGGTTTTAACCCAAAACAAAAAGGGTGGGCTTTTTAGAAGGGCATTTCAGGTTCATTGAAAAAGTTTTTAGTAAACCCTAGTTGTTCCAGGGGGGTGCTGGTGGTTCTGTCATCCCCATTTCAAATTTAAGAGGAATTTAAACATGATGCACACTCTAATGCTTGAACTAGCTAGGGTGTGACACCTCTTCACTGACACGTGGGACTGCACTTGGAGAAACCGACCATGCGCCAAACTCCCCCCGCCCACCGCGTGAAAATCCTCCCCCACCCAAAATTCCCCCCAAATCCTAGATTCAACCGCCCTTCGGCCAACTATCCAATTATATTCCCCAAACCCCCCTCCCCCCGTCCCCCTCCACTCCATTCACTCCGCCAAAGCCGCCCTCCCCGCCACGCCGATACATCGGCGCCGCGGTTCATCGAGGGGACACACGGCGATCCTCTCGCTCCCACAGTACGCTCTTGTAGACTGCCATGCTCTAGCCGCACCGCCACCGCTGGCGACATTCTTGTGGAGGCGCACGGCGGTCAGCGCCGCCACCGCTCGCGACGTTCATGTGGAGACGCACGGCGGTCAGCTTCTTCCATGGTACGCACATTCTAGACTGACGCCCCATGCATGTCGGTGTAGCGCTGAATGTTAGCTGATAGATGCTGTTAATCTCACTGTTTGTCGAAGTAGTTTACAGTCAATATGCTCTTCTTAAGAAGCTTCCTTGCCCTGTTCTGCGCTCAATCTGCTTAGCCGAGATGGCATGCCAAGGACGATTAGTTGCTAAAATATACTGCCATATATTTATTGTGACGTAGATTTCAATGGTCCAGTAGCCAATCTGTTAGGTGAAATAGCTCTACACCGTTTTATACTCGATCTTTGTTGCTGCGATGGCCTTCGATAGTTCGATGGCTGTGTGCTCGGCCTCATTGACTGCTGAAACAACATGCCATAATTTAGCACTCAAATCTGTTTGCTGAATTAGCTTTACATATATTTCGTTTCTTAGATCTACTCGTCCAAATATCTTGCCATAGCTTTAGACATCGACCTAGGTATTTTCTTATGGACTTCATAAAAAAGCATATATGTTTTTCCTGTAATATCTAGTAGAAGAGCTAATTTGTATGTCTAACAGATGGACATGACTTGGATAACTTCTGCTCGAAGATTCTCTGCTGCATATGTCGAGGGGGTTGAAAACTTCATGAACTTTATTAGAGCTAAGTACGGTGGTCTGAAATCAAATGTGCTCTGCCCATGTAGCAGTTGTATGAATTCAGTTACAAGACCCCAGTCAACTGTGCAAAATCATCTACACTTGTATGGGACGTCGGTCATGTATACTAGGTGGGTTCATCATGGTGAAGCTGTGAACGTCAATGTTATTGACTACATGGAAGCAGCAGATCACCATCTTGATCTGCCTGATGCTCAGGTGGAAGAGGAGGATGTGGAGGTGGTGGTGGAGCCAGTGAGTTTGACCAACATTGAAACAATGCTATGAAATGCTCTTGCATTCCGTGAACTTTCACCTACAGAAGAAAAATGGTGAGCCCATAGGTTGGAACAATGCAACGTGGCTGTCACCGCAGGAAATAAGTTGTCAGTATTCTCAGCTATGGTCACCTTCCTTCAGGTGAAGACATCTGAGCGGATGACCAACAAATCATTCGATGCGATGTTGGCTGCTTTCCGCAAAGTTTTCCCAGATCCGTCTGAGCTTCCGCACACCTACAGTAAAATGATGAATTGCCTTCGTGCTGTTGGAATTGGATATGATACGATCCATGTTTGTAAGAATAATTGTGTTCTGTTCCGGAAGGATTATGCCAACCTAAGTGACTGCCCGAAATGCAAATCATCAAGATGGAAAGATGGCGATGTTGTGAAGATGATTCCTCATAATGTTCTGAGACATTTTCCAATTACACTAAGATTGCAGAGGTTGTTTCATGATGCTGAAACAAGAGAGGATGTATCATGGCATTCTAGGAACCAGGAGTACAGAGATCATAATGTAATGAGCCATCCATCGCAAGTGAGTGGAAAAGCTTCAATCAGAAGCACGAAAAGTTTGCTACTGACCCAAGAAACATTAGACTTGGCTTAGCTTTAGATCGATTTAACCCATTTGGCCACCAGAGCGCCACATATAGCATGTGGTCAGTGCTTGTTATTCCTTACAACATGCCTCCAAATGTCTACACCAAAGAATCAAACTACATGATGGCCTTGCTCATCCCAGGTCCAAATAGTCCTAGAAAGGATTTTGATTTGTTCATGGAGCCTCTTGTGGAGGAACTTCAACAGCTATGGAGGGGTGTTCTCAGTAGAGACCTATATAGCAGCCCACCAGCTGATTTCTTTCTGTGTGCTGTCATAATTTGGTGCATCCATGATTATCCGGCTTTGGGCACTATGTCAGGGCGACTAACACATGGTTACAATGCATGTGTTCGCTGTGACAGGAATCCGTTGTCATACGCAATACTTAGCAAGATCTGTTACATTGGCCACTGCCGTTTCCTTGCCAAGGACAAGCCGCATCCTAGAAAATACCGAAGACATGTGTTCAATGCTGTCGAATTTCGGGTTCCGGCCGACCCTTGAGGTTCGAACACTGGGGTGCGCGCGGAGATCTCGCTTCCTACCTACCTGCACCCCTCCACCTCGCTAAGATCTAAACTATGGAAAGAACAACACAAGAGACACAGGGTTTATACTGGTTCGGGCCACCGTTGTGGTGTAATACCCTACTCCAGTGTGTGGTGTGGTGGATTGCCTCTTGGGCTAATGATAATGAGTGATACAAGGAAGAATAGCCTCGCGAGGGTCTGTTCTTGGCTGGGGCGATGAACTGCTGGGAGAAGTTCAGTCACCTTTCTCTCTCTCTCTCTCTGATCGAACCCCCCTTTATCTGTGGGTGGCTGGTCCTATTTATAGAGGCCCTGGTCCTCTTCCTAAATATCGAGCGGGAAGGGAGCCAACAATGGCGGGCTAATTTGAAGGGGGGCAACTAGTACTAGCTACCCTGACAAAAGTAGTCTTTGCCTGCACAAATCTCTGGTGGTGACGTCGTCTTGGGCTCCACGATGACCTCCGTCTTGCAGTCCTCCTGGTCCTGGTCTTGTTGCACCGAAATGGCAACCTTTGCCTGATGCCTTGGTACTCCGCGGTTGCGCTTGCCCCCTTTGCACCAAAGAGGAACGGAGGACACTACGCGGGCTGGTACCCTCCTGGTGCCCTTGGTCGTCATGGCTTGCGTCATGGGCACCTCGTGAGGTACGCCGCCTTGATCTCTCCACCTCTTCACGAGCCAGCCTGGTGAGGCCGTGCCTGAGGAAGTTCCACGTCGTCCGCCCCGCAAGGCTTGGCCCCTCACAAGGGTCTCGGGTCTGTGTTGGTGAAGATGGGCCGTGCTGGGCCCCCTTTTGAGCCATGCCGCAGGCCGCAGGCAGGCAAGTCTGGGGACCCCCGTTCCCAGAACGCCGACAGTAGCCCCCGGGCCCAAGGCGCGCCTAGGCTTGGCCGTGCAGGGAGGCGGAAGGGCAAGAGCGAAGCGCCGCGGGCCCTAACATCCTGCGGCCTTGGGCGCCGCGTGGCGGTTGATTGGACGTGGGCGTCTCCACTTCCCCATGGCGCCTCAGCAACTGCACGGATTGGACAAGTCCCTGCATGCAAAGCGGGTCATAATTACCTGCGATCGTGGGGGCCGTCGGTTGGCCCTCGCCAGCTATAAGTACGGATCGGCGCGCGCCCTTCCAGTTCATCCCCCTTGCTTCTCCTTCTTCTTCATGGTCCCGTCGAGGAGGTTCTCGGCCGCAGAGAAGGGGAAGGCTCGCCAGGTTGAGCCCGCCTCTCCCCCGCCCAAGCGCGGCCGAGGGCGCCCTCGCAAACATCCTGTGGCCACCACGGTAGCTCCCCGCGGCCGTGGAGGCGATTTTCAGCACAGCGACGGGCGGATTGCTACGGCCGGGGGGCGCGCTCCGGCTGCGCGTCCCCCTAGGCCGCGCTTTCGCGCTGCTGAAGTGCTGCCGGAGTTCGTCGTGTGGTCGGCGGAGCCGACTAGCACCCGGCTTCCACTTCCTCGCTTCCTCCTTGCCGAGCTCCCGGCCGGTGCCCCGGGCGGCCTCTGGCTTCAGGCCGACGGCTGCTGCAGCTGGGCCTCATGGGTCTCACTGGAGGTCTCCGCAGCCGGGAGCCTGTCCCTGGCCCGCGGTTGGCAGACGTTTGCCCACGCACGTGGCCTGAGCCGTCGGTGCACCCTACACTTCAAGTTCGATCGCGATGCCACCCTCTACGTGAGGGTGTTTGGGGAAGATGGTGCCCACGCAGGGTGTTGCCCCGAGGGCGACGACCGCAACTGGGAACCCAGCTTCGGCGATGATGGAGAGGGCAGCGCTCACGCGGCTGGCGGCGCTCAGGGTTCCTCAAGCTTCTCCGGTTCTTCTTCACGCGGCGACTCTTCTAGCGGTGGCCGCGGTCAGCCTCCACGCCGTCGTATCAGCTTGGGAGATGGTAGCGTGTCCGCCCGCCGTCACGCCCTGGTGAAGCGCGAGAGGAGTCTGCCTGAGCTCCGGAGGCAGCTCGAGCCTTCCCTGCGGGCCGGTGTGAGGTGAGCTGCACCTGATTTGTTCTTTCTTTTCCTTTTTCCTGCGTAAAAAAGACAGTAGTGTGGAGCCCCGCGAGGGCGTGTTTGGGTTATTGCTGTTAATCATCGTTTTGCTTCCGTTATCGTACCTTCCGGCTACGTGCCCGAGCGTGGATAGTTCCCGGCCCCGACCGTGGTGGGCGACCGACCCAGACCCTGTGTTTGTGTCGCGATGCCCGTGGGGCACGGACTGGAGGGGTGCTCCTGTAATGGGCCCAGGTCGCGAACCCTTTGAACGACTAGGATAGGAACACTCGCGAGGGCGCTCAGCTGCCCCCCCCCCTCGCGAGGCCTTGCACAGGAGAAATCGAGGCAGGAGAGTGAAAAGTCGAAGAACCACAAGCCAAAGACGGCAACAACTTCAATAAAACTTCGAATGAGAAGGAACAAGCCAACTGTGGAAAGCAAATGAAAAGCCGCGTCCGGCACCTAATCTAATCTTCGACGTCTTCTCACCAGCGCGGAGCTAAGTGCTGCCACTGGGCGTGGGAGGGAGCCCTAGGGCCTGAGGCCAGCGCTCCTGAGACTCCGGGGCGTGTACAGCCCCAACTCATTATTACGTGAGAGTGTCACGGGCGGCGAGCTTCACAGGCGTTGGCCTTCTTCACAGGCTCCGGGGCCTTTCCAAAACACGATAGCTTCACAGGCATTCGCCTTCTTCACATGCTCTGGGCCTTTTCCAAAACGTGATAGCTTCACAGGCATTCGCCTTCTTCACAGGCTCTGGGCCTTTTCCAAAACGCGATAGCTTCACAGGCATTCGCCTTCTTCACAGGCTCTGGGCCTTTTCCAAAACACGATAGCTTCACAAGCATTCGCCTTCTTCACAAGCTCTGGGCCTTTTCCAAAACGCGATAGCTTCACAGGCATTCGCCTTCTTCACAGGCTCTGGGCCTTTTTAGGGGTAGAACCTCCGGAGGTGCTGGCTGTTCCATGCGTTCTGGACTGGCACCCCGTCATGAGTCTCCAAGCGCGCGGAGCCGGGCCTGGAAACATGAACAACTTTGAATGGGCCCTCCCACATGGGAGAGAGCTTGTGCAGCCCCTCCTTGGAGAGAACCCGCCTGAGCACGAGGTCTCCTACCTCGAGAGTTCTGGGGCGGATGTTGCGGCAGTGATATCGCTGCAGTGCTTGTTGGTACCTCGCCGCTCGTAGCGCGGCTTCTCGGCGATGTTCCTCCCCCAGCACGAGGTCCATCCCCCGCATGGCGTCCTGCTGCGCCTCGTCGAACGCCAGGACCCGCGCGGAGCGACGTCTGACCTCGTGAGGGAGGACCGCTTCGGCTCCGTAGACTAGGAAGAACGGGGTCTCTCCAGTCGGCTTGGTTGCGGTTGTGCGGATGGACCACAACACGGACTGAAGCTCGTCGTACCAACCTCTGCCGCAGGCCTCCAACTTCTTCTTGAACGTCCTGGTCTTGAGGCCCCTCAGGACCTCCACGTTGGCTCATTTGGCCTGGCCGTTGCTTCGGGGGTGCGCCACCGAAGCGTAGCATATCTGCGTTCCAAGGTTAGCACAATATGTTTTGAAGAGGTTACTGGTGAACTGCGAAGCGTTGTCCATGATGATGCGGTTCGGCACCCCGAACCGGCTCACGATGCCCTTGATGAACTTGACCGCGGAACTCGCGAGAATGGTGCGGACAGCCTCTACTTCAGCCCACTTGGTGAACTTGTCCACGGCGACGTAGAGGTAGCGGTAGCCCCCTGGCGCCCGAGGAAATGGGCCCAAGATGTCTAGCCCCCAGACTGCGAATGGCCACGAAAGGGGAATAGTCTGCAAGCCTCCTGCTGGCTGATGGATCTTCTTGGCATGGAACTGCCAGGCCTCACAAGCTTTCACTAGTTTGACGGCGTCATTGAGCATGATGGGCCAATAAAACCCACTGCGGAATGCCTTGCCGACGAGGGTCCGTGATGATGAATGATGTCCACAGTCTCCGCCGTGTATATCTTCCAACAGTTCCTTCCCTTGCTCCCTGGAGATGCAGCGCAGGGATACATCGTTTGGTCGCTTCCGGTAGAGCTCTCCATCCTTGATGCAGTATGCCGTGGCCTGGCGTGCCACTCGCTCCACTTCCTCCTCCTTCTCCGGCAGGGTCCCTTGTGTTAAGTAACTCCGGAGCTCCGCGATCCAACATCCCTCCTGAGGATCCATCGTCAGGAGCAGGCGTGCTCCTGAGGCCGGGCCACAGGCCGGAGCTCCTGAGGCAGGTGGCTGGGGGAGCTCCTCCCGGGGCTGAGCCATGTTTGATAATGACGGCAGGGTTGAGGGCTTGAAGAGCCGCTCCTCGAAAACGCCAGGTTCCTGAGGTAACCGCCTGGACGCCCGTTTGGCGATGTCGTCGGCCTCCTGATTGGTTCCACGGGGCACATGCTGCAACTCCAACCCCCAGAACCGCTTCTCCATCCTGCAGACCTCCGCAAGGTAGGCTTCAATGTGCTCATCCTTCGGCTCGTACACCTTGTTGGAGAAATTGACAAGGAGCTGCGAATCGCCCTTGATGGTGAGGCGTTTCACCCCCAGGGCAGCTGCGGCCTTCAAGCCCGCTATTAAACCTTCATACTCCGCTATGTTGTTGGAGACCTTTTCACCTTGCTGGAAACAGAGCTACACAGCGTAATAGAGCTTGTCCTGTGTGGGCGATATAAGCACCGCCCCAGCCCCAGCGCCATGCCTGGAGAACGCCCCATCGAAGTACATGACCCAGCCTTATGGCGCCTCGCTTCCCAGGGATAGGGACCGATCCTCGTCGGCCTTGAGGCCTGGCGCCTCCGTCCATTCTGCCACAAAATCCGCCAACGTTGCTCCCTTGATGACTCTGGTCGTGCTGAATTCGAGATGAAACACTTGCAGTTCTATGTTCCACTCAGCGACCCTTCCAGCTGAGTTAGGGCTCCTGAGCACTCTCTCAAGGGGGTATGACGAGACAACCTTGATGGGGTGACCCTAAAAATAGTGTCGCAGCTTGCGCGAGGCCACCAGTAGCGCGAGGAGGAGTTTCTGAGGCATGGGGTACCGTGCCCTTGCATCCCGCAACACCGTGCTAACGAAGTACACTGGGTGCTCAACGAGGTGGAGTGCGTCAGTGCTGGTGGCTCCCTTCGGAGACCATGGCACCTCTTGAGGCAATGAGGCCTCCTGAGACTGGCCATCTGGGAGAGGGGCCTCTTCCGCCTCCGGTACGCCCCTCTGCGGCGGCTGATCCTCCTCAGCCGTGGTGGCGGTTTCTGTGGGCCTTCCTTGTTCCTGTTCTGCCTTGTCCCGGGCAGCTACTGCGGTTTTGATTCGACGCTCCTCTCTGACCTCCACCAAGGCTGCGCTGGCGGAGTAGGTAGTGGCGGCGAGGTAAAGCACCAGGGGCTCTTGAGGGCGCGGAGCCACCATGACCGGTGGGCTGGTCAAGTATCTCTTGAGATCCTGGAACGCCTTGTCGGCCTGTTCAGTCCACTCGAAGGGCCCCTTTTTCTTCATTAGCTGGAAGAAGGGCAGCGCTCGTTCCCCCAACTTGCAGATGAAGCGCCCTAGCATGATCACGCGCCCCGTGAGCTTCTGCATTTCTCTGAGGGTCTTTGGCGGGCTCATGTCTTCCACCGCCTTGACCTTTTCCGGGTTAGCCTCGATGCCTCGGTGGGACACGAGGAAACCCAAGAGCTTGCCCGAGGGGACTTCGAACACACACTTCTCTGGGTTGAGCCGTAGGTTCACTGCGTTGAGGCTCGCGAAGGTTTCCTCCAGGTATTGTATCAAGGTCCTGGCCTCCCGAGACTTTACCACAATGTCATCGACGTAAGCTTCAACATTCTTCCCAAGCTGCGGGCCCAAGGTGATGTGCATCAGCCGCTGAAAGGTCGCCCTGCGTTACGCAGCCCGAATGGCATGCATGTGTAGGAGTACACCCCACACAGGGTTAGGAAGGCTGTCTTCTCGACGTCTTCTACCGCCATCTTGATCTGGTGATACCCAGAGAAGGCATCCAAGAAGCATAATAGGTTGCATTCCGCAGTGGAATCGACGATCTGGTCGATGCGTGGGAGCGATAACGGATCTTGCGGGCATGCTTTGTTGAGGTTGGTGAAGTCGACACACATGCGCTCCTTCCCTACCTTCTTTGGCACAACGACAGGGTTGGCCAACCAATCCGGGTATCGGACCTCGCAAATGACCCCAGCGGCTTCTAATTTGCGGGTCTCTTGGACGATGAAGGCCTGCTTTTCTATGGACATCCGCCTGGCCTTCTGCTTCACAGGGCGCACGTTGGGGCACACGTTGAGGTGATGCTCGATTACACTCCTAGGGATCCCTACCAACTGGTCAGGCTCCCAAGCGAATACCTTCTTGTTTGCGCGCAGGAACCCGACAAGGGCCTCCTCCTGCTCGGGTTTGAGGTGGGCGCCTATGGTGAAAGTGGCGTTGGTGGACCCGTCCTCATCGACGGGAATCTGCTTGGTTTCTGCCTTGTCTTGGGTGAACAACTGTTTCTTCTTGGCGGGTGCAGCCCCCATGGGCTCGGGGGTCTCCAAGTCGGCGGGCTGTGCCGACGCCGCCGTCTTGAAGGCGAGCTTGAGCACCCGCAGCGCGTCCCCGGTGTCCCCGTGCACGGTGAGGACACCGCTGCTCCCGGGCATCTTCATGAGGTTGTACGCCGGGTGTGTCGCGGCCATGAACTGGGCCAGCACTGGGTAGCCGAGGATGGCGTTGTAGGGGAGGCCGATGGTGGCGATGTCGAAGTTGACCAGCTTCGTGCGGAAGTTGTCATAGGTGCCGAAGGTTATTGGGAGCCGGATCTGTCCAAGGAGCTGGACGATCCGCCCCCAACGCCTGAGAAGGGCTGGCTGGGTTGCAGCCGTTCCAGGGGTATGCAGAGGAGGTTGAAGGCCTCGACCGAGAGCATGTTGAGGCCCGCACCACCATCAATGAGGGTTCTGGTGACGGCCACCTGGCAGATGGTGGGGGTGCACAGCATGGGGAGCGCACCCGAGCAGGCCGAGTTGGAGGGGTGGTCCTTCGAGCTGAAGGTCAGGCCGGTCTCCGGCGCCGCTCGGTCCAGGGGAGTCCCCTGCCGCGTGGAAGCGGCGCTGACCCAGCGGATGAACGGCTTGACGTGGTGACTTGTAGGCGGCGCCTGCGAGCCGCCCAGGAGGGCCGTGATGACCGGGGGTGTTGGTGTAGCGCGATGGGCGGGGAAGAGGTTGCGGGGCTCTTCCCGAGAGGCCACGAAGGCTGCCGGCGGGTGGAGCAGCCATGTGCGCGGAGCGCTGGTGAGGGCCATGGGGAGCCAGTTGGCCACGACCCTATCGTCACCTCCGGCTTCGAGGAGGGCCTCCTCGCTCGCCAGCAAGAAGCTCAGCGGATCTATCGCGCCGCCGTAGCGCGGCAGCGTCGTTGGCTTGAGCTTGTCCGGCCACCGTACCCGTTGCAGGGCTGGGGCCAGGGCTCGGAGCCCCCTGGCCCCCATGCTGGCGCCGGCGGCCGGAGTGGGCGACGCGCTACTCATCACGAGGCAGGCCGTGGCGGTGGCGGAAGATAAAACTCTGGTGCACCCCTACCTGGCGCGCCAAATATCGGATTTCGGGTTCCGGCCGACCCTTGAGGTTCGAACACTGGGGTGCGCGCGGAGATCTCGCTTCCCACCTACCTGCACCCCTCCGCCTCGCTAAGATCTAAACTATGGAAAGAACAACACAAGAGACACAGGGTTTATACTGGTTCGGGCCACCATTGTGGTGTAATACCCTACTCCAGTGTGTGGTGTGGTGGATTGCCTCTTGGGCTGATGATAATGAGTGATACAAGGAAGAACAGCCTCGAGAGGGTCTGTTCTTGGCTGGGGCGATGAACTGCTGGGAGAAGTTCAGTCACCTTTCTCTCTCTCTCTAATCGAACCCCCCTTCCTCTGTGGGTGGCTGGTCCTATTTATAGAGGCCCTGGTCCTCTTCCCAAATATCGAGCGGGAATGGAGCCAACAATGGCGGGCTAATTTGAAGGGGGACAGCTAGTACTAGCTACCCTGACAAAAGTAGTCTTCACCTGCACAAAGCTCTGGTGGTGACGTCGTCTTGGGCTCCACGATGACCTCCGTCTTGTAGTCCTCCTGGTCCTGGTCTTGTTGCACCGAAATTGCAACCTTTGCCTGATGCCTCGGTACTCCTCGGCTGCGCTTGCCCCCTTTGCACCAAAGAGGAAAGGAGGACACTGCGCGGGCTGGTACCCGCCTGGCGCCCATGGTCGTCATGGCTTGCGTCATGGGCACCTCGTGAGGTACCCCGCCTTGATCTCTCCGCCTCTTCACGAGCCAGCCTGGTGAGGCCATGCCTGAGGAAGCTCCGCGTCTTCCGCCCCGCGAGGCTTGGCCCCTCACGAGGGTCTCGGGTCTGTGTTGGTGAAGATGGGCCGTGCTGGGCCCCCTTTTGAGCCACGCCGCAGGCCGCAGGCAGGCAAGTCTGGGGACCCCCGTTCCCAGAACGCCGACAAATGAAAAGCATGAAAACCGTGATGAGCCAAAGAGGCTCACCGGCGATGAGTTGCAAGTGGAATTAGAGAATTTCAGCCATATTACACCAGGAAACCATCCTAATAATGGTAGCGGGAAAAGGAAGCATGGTAGGGCAGAAGAGAGATTATTGTTTACCCACAGGTCCACTTTGTGGGACTTGGAGTATTGGAAAGATTTGGATTTGCGGCATAATCTTGATGTGATGCACATCAAGAAAAATATATGTGACAACATTATTGGCACACTTCTTAATATTGAAGGCAAGACGAAAGATACCTTAAAATCTAGGATTGATTTGACACACCTGGGTATCAGACATGATTTGCAGGTGCAAGATGAAGGTAAACCACGGGATATGGCACCAGTTGTGTACGTCTTGGACAAGGTAAAAAGAAAAGAATTCTGCAAGGTCCTGTCACGTGTGAGATTCCCACATGGATTTTCTTCCAACCCTGAAAGGAGAGTTCATGGAGATGGAGACAAGGTACAAGGGTTGAAAACTCATGACCGCCACGTCCTACTTCAAAGGGTTTTACTTGTTATCCTTAGAGGATTGGGCCGCCCTGACTCATACAGAGCAATTGCAGAGTTGGGACAATTCTTCAGGGAACTCTGCAGTAGAAATATCAGGATAGATGCTTTGGAGTGTCTTAGAGACAAGATACCAACTATCCTATGCGACCTTGAGAAGATATATCCTCCAGCCTTCTTTGATGTGATGGTGCATTTGGCTATTCATCTACCTGATGAGGCACTACTTAGAGGTCCAGTATAGTATGGCTGGATGTACCCTATTGAAAGGCGGCTAGGCACTTTCAAGGGCTATGTTACGAATAGAGCTAGACCCGAGGGTTACATTGCAGAGGCCTACATTGCTACAGAAGCGTTGACATTCTGCTCAAAATACATTGAAACAGCTGATCAGCTTAGCAAAGACGTGGATGAAGACAATCCTGGGCTCATTGTTTTCGATTATTCTGTTTGAGTTACAGGGAAGAGTCGACAAGAGGACAAACCTAAAGATTTGGACAAAATGGTTTGGTATGTGTTGAATAACTGTCCTAAGATACTACCTTATATCAAGTAAGTGCTAAGTACTACAACTTATACATCGTAATCTACTAAACTTGCAACACATTCTTATATATTTAGATGTTTGACGCGATCACTATGTTGTGCAACATCGACAAAAAGGATTTACTGCCGCAAAATCTAAGAAACACTGACAAACTGGTTATGGCAGGATTTGCGAAATGGTTCAAGAGCCATGTAAGCTTTTGAATTGCACTGTCAGTTTTTTTAATATATTGAGTACATAAGATGATCAACTTGTCTATTTTCTAACCATAGGTTAGGAAGGTGCGGGAGGATGGGCATGCAATTGATGATGCCCTTTACTCACTAGCAATGGCTCCTGATACTCGGGTAAGACATTATGAATCTTGCGTTGTTGGAGATGTGCGCTACAACACCCTTGCACGAGACGAAGGCAGGAAGACACAAAATAGTGCCATCATGAGCCCGGATACATATGACAAAGAGACAACTGAAATGTATGCTAACATAACGGACATTGATAAGTTGCAGTATATCTCCAGTTTCGAGGATCATCGGTGTGTGGTTCTATTGTGCTGTCGTTGGTATGACTTATTTTCCAGGATCGCAAAACCCAGAGCTGATGATTATTTCAAATCCATCAATGTCAAGGCGGCATACCAAACCAACGAGCCTTTTTATTTTGGCAAATCAAGCAACACAGATATTTTTCTTGGAAGACACATTTGCACGTAGCGATGACTGGTGAGTAGTGCAAAGGTTTGAGCAGAGGAATTCGTTTAATGAAGTTGCACAACAAGATGATGCTTACACTACTCCTGATGTACAAGATAACACAGATGTTCCTAATATCTTTGAGAACCATCATGTCAATGACACCGGCGAAAAGATTGCCTGTCGTGCTGTGGACATACAAAGTTGATCAAGAAAAAGCCAACGTTCGAGGACGCTGAGGACGAAGAAGAAGATGACACCGTGGGGAATTATGATTCAGAATGATACACATGGCGAAGATGTTGACGCTGCTGCTGCGGATGATGATTACATTGCTTTTGTCATATTTGCCTGTCAGAAGACGTTTTTTTATCTACTATGTGAAATTGTGTTTGCTATGAAAACTGAAACCTGATGAACATGTTGTTTAGTATTTTCCTGTGAGAACATCACTTGTTACGTATGCTGATTTGTGTTTGGTAATTGTATGACGACTAAAACATGATGACATTGTTGTTTAGTTGTACTCATATTTGGCTGTGAAACTTGAATTTGATGACATAGTTTGTTGTTGGACTACAATTTGCTCGATGTCTTCGAATGAGAACAAAGCTGACCCGACAGGTCCTCTGCTAATTTATTTATTTATTACCAAAAGGGCCTCTGCTATTTATTTATTTATGAGCAAAAGGGGATACCCCTGATTTCCGTTAATAGAAATCATTAGATGTTCACAACACTACGCCCAGCCTGCTAGACATGTTTCATTCATTAATAGTTTCAGCAAAGTGCTCATGTCATAGCCAATGAATACATCACGAGTGCCACATACATTGCAAATAAAGAGACAATCATCCTACAGAGCACATCGATTTTGCCCATTATCTTCACAAGGTCTTTCATCTCCTCATTGCTGTCAAGGCCGTTCAATAGCTATTGCTTGGCCATGATCAGAGGAACTGCATCTTTAACCTTCTACTCTGCATCTTCCTCTTCTGCCGTTCCTTCAATTACTTGTCCAAGACCCCAACCTGCTGGTATTGGGATTCCTCGTCTAGCCAAATAATTAGCGTAGTTGCACTCCCCTAGATCAGCAACTTCCCAGAAATACAAATCACACGAATCTTCCCTTTTCTGCATGAATCAAATTGGAAGATCATCAACCAAACTATTAAAAAATCAGCAATTGAAAGCAGTAGAACAACACTTGAACATATTATTACCCCATGATTCGGGAATTTGTAGAAGACTCGGCCATGGTTGAGGATTGTGGTTGAGACGCAACGGATGACTCTGCGTAATTTGCAGCAGTGGCACCACACCAACGGCAGCGGGTTGCGATGAGCAACCGGCTGCGGTGCGCGTGCCGGCGGGGGTGTGATGAGACCCACAGGCGATGGTACGGGTGGCGACTTGGCGCATATTTGATTGTTGCCTGCTGAAGAGCAGGTGGACGAGCAGCCAGCGGACATGGTTGCTGCGGGCAAAGCTTCTGATGCTAGGCAGAGTAAGTAGAGAAGAGGAGAAGCGAACGTTGGATATGTCAGTTTCATTACTTGCAGAGTAGCATAGCACCATATATATTCATAGTCTAGGTTTGTATTCGAACCAGCTACAGGAGAATGTCTCTCTTTTTTTTCTAAAACTCAGCAATGTCTCTTTACTTCTACACTAGCTTGTTCTGTACGCCTTCTCAAGTCTTTGATTCCTCCAGCTGACATCTGGGACCCACCGGAAAGGCCTCTGTATTTCCCGAGAAAATGTGCCCCTGCTGACAGGTCGGACCTACCAGCTATCTTCGCACGCAAGGAAGTGTCTCCTTATTACGCACAAAAAAAATGAATACTCTGCCTACCAGCTGGAACCCAACATCGTGGGAGGCTGACTTGTGGGCCTACCAAGTTGACGGGGACGGAGTGCTTTGTCAACTTAGTCAATATGAACGATTCTAGCTCTAGTTACCATAGGATGTTCATCCAACGACAGTAGTGCTTCTTCAACCTTTGGTCTTCTTGCTCCAGCCGCCCAAACCAGCGCCGGTCGTGCCACGTGCTCCTGCCTCCCGTGGCCGGCTGTGATGCCGCGCAGGCCTCACCGCCCCTACTACTCCCACCGCTAGCCAGGCCATCCCTCTACTCACCCACACCCCCTGTTATTCTGCGGTGACGGCAGCCTCACACCGCAGCCGAACCAGTGAACCCTCGTACTCCTCTCCGCGTGGGCATCCACTGCCGCGTCTTCCCCGGCTCCGCGTCACCCCCTTCCTAGGCCTCGCCGTCGTCCACCGACTTGGTGCTCTCGGCGCGGCGTGGTCAATGTGGTTAACGACCTATTTCCATCGGAAGAGTACTGTACGTGGAAACGCTGACAGCTGGGTCAACGGCCACAGCTGGGTCCATGGCCATAGCCCCGTTTTTTTGTGATTTGCCAAGTAAGTCACTTTGTCAGGCCTGTTGGGCTGCAAATCTTTCAAGACGAGGAGAGCTTCGTTCGGCTGGCCGAGAAAATGGCCTATCCGTAATGAGAAATGGGTTATACATTTTTAGAACTTATCAAACCGGCAATTAGTTTCAAATTTATTTTTTTCATTTCGAGATTTTAAATTGCATTGATTTTCATGCGTGGACAATTTGTTGGATTTTATATTGATATACATTTATTTTTAAAATCAGTTTGAATGTGACTCGAAATTTTGGGATTAAAAACAGTTCGGACCGCACGGAAATATGCAAAATTTCGTATAATGTTTTAACCGTGGCCACAATATGGGCTGTAATGCTAACAAAAAGAATTTGGGCTCCAAAAAAACCGTAAGAATTAGCAAATGGGCTGTAAATTATTAGAAATAATGGCAGATGGGTTGTATGATGTTTTCCACAGATTTGAGGCTTTCCTAAAGAAGGTTGACGCACAAGCAGCGACTATTGGATGTCCATCCAACGGCCATCGTGCTTCTTCAATCTCTGCTCTTCCTGCTCCAGCCGCTCAAACAAGCACCGGCGGGACTGCCTGCTCTCTCCTCCCTGCGGCCGGCTGTGCTGCCGCGCAGGCCTCACCGCCCCATCGTACTCCCATCGCTGGCCTAGCCATCCATCTACTCACCCACACCTGCTGTTATTCTCCGGCGACGGCAGACGAACCAGTAAACCCTCGTACAGTTGTATTCCCCTCTGTGTGGGAAACAACTGCCGAGTCTTCCCTACCTCCATGTTGTTCCCTTCCTAGGCCTCGCCGTCGTCCACCAACCTGGTGCTCTCGGCGTGGCCTGGTCAACATGGTCAACGACCGACATGCATTTGAAGTGGAGAATACGTGGAGAGGCTGAAAGCTGGGTCCACGGTCGCACGCAAGGAAATGCCTCCTTATTACGCGCAAAATAATGATTCCTCCACCTGACATCTGGGACCCACCGAAAGGCCTCTGTATTTCGCGAAAAAAACGTTACCGCCGCTGACAGCTTGGACCCACAAGCTATATCTTCGCACGCAAGGAAGTGCCTTCTTATTACGCACAAAAAAATGAATACTCCCCCTACTAGCTGGGACCCAGTATAGTGGTAGGCTGACTTGTGGGCCTACTAAGTTGACGGGGATGGAGGGCTTTGTCAACTTAGTCAATATGCATGATTCTAGCTCTAGTGACCATAAGATTTCCATCCAATGGCCGTAGTGCTTCTTCAACCTCTGGTCTTCTTGCTCCAGCCGCCCAAACCAGCGCCGGTCGTGCCTCATGCTCCTGCCTCCCATGGCCGGCTTCGATGAGGCGGAGGCCTCACCGCCCCTACTACTCCCACCGCTGGCCAGGCTATCCCTCTACTCACCCACACCCCCTGTTATTCTGCGGCGATGGTAGCCTCACACCGTAGCGAATGAGTGAACCCTCATACTCCTCTCCATGTGGGCATCCACTACCGCATCTTCCCCAGCTCTGCGTCGTACCCTTCCTAGGCCTCGCCGTCGTCCACCGCCCTGGTGCTCTCGGCGGGGCGTGGTCAACGTGGTTAATGTCGTGGTTCTAAGTCTGACAGTAATGTAGGGGGTAGGTATGGAGAGGCAAGATCTTAGCTATGGAGTAGTTGTAAGCACACGAGGTTTACGAGTTCAGGCCCTTCTCGGAGGAAGTAATAGCCCTACGTCTCGGAGCCCGGAGGCAGTTGACTGGATTATGTGTGTGTGAATTACAGGGGTGCGAACCCTTTACACTAAGGAAGGGGGTGGCTTATATAGAGTTCGCCAGACCCCTCCGGCCCTCAGTTATGCAGGGTTTTAAGTACATTAAGGTCGGGCGTTACTGGTAACGCCCCTAATAAAGTGCTATGATGACCATAAAAGCTACTTAATGACCGACCATTAGCGTGCGGAGTGACTTTAGGTCTCCTGGCCGTCGAGTGGTTGGATCTTGGTCGAGTGATTGCTTCTTGGTCGAGTGTCTTCGAGTCTGTCGAGTGGAACACCTCCAAGTCGATTGAAAGGTGATTTCTTCTAGAGATGTCCTTGGGTAGGGCAGTTAGGACAGGTCCATGACCCTACCCTAGGTACATAGCTTCATCATTAGCCCCCGAATGGATCAAGGTTTGAGTGGGGAAGGAGTTGAGAACTTCTCCGACTCATTTTTCATGCCATGAGCATATCTTGTTTCAGATCAATGAACCTGAGTGACGACAGCAACTTCCTTTTCAGTCGCCTTGATCCATTCTTAGTTTTTTGTCGAGTGAGTTTCTTTACTTGAAAAGCTCTGAGTGACGGTGTGGAGGAGATCTTCCGTCTGACAAGTTGTTCTCCTGCCCGCGGATTTCGCGGGATTCGAATTTTGGGAAGCGCGTGGGACGGGGGAGGCCGCAGTAATCGGATGGGATAGGGCGGAGCCGCCTCAATCTCCGCGCCACCTTTTTCGCCACGTATCACGCGCGCGACTATTGCGGGATTTGACAGGATTGTCCGGGCCTACCAGTCAGCCACTCGGAAGTAACCTCATATAAGGCGTCAGACCGGGGTTTCTTGAACCGTGCGTTCTCATTTCCTCTTCTCCTCTTCAGGCTTCTCCGTCGCGCTCGCTCCCGCCCCAGCACCGCCGCTCCGTACGTGACTCGCCGGCGATGATGGGGAAGGAGAAGACGGTGGCTCTGTAGCGGGCGAAGAAGGCAACGGCTAAGGCAAAGGGGAAGGCGACCAGTCGGGGTGGATCTTCCTCACGAGCTGGCCTGCCGAAGGGCTGGATCCAGGGCGACTGGATCCCCTTGACGATCTTCCAAGAAGACCTCGACGACCTAGCCGACGGAGGATTGATCCCCCATGGATCGGCGCGGCTTCCGGGGAAGGAATCCGAGCCGCAACCTCGGGAGGGTGAGCGCGTTCTCCTTGCCACCCACGTCGACCGTGGGTTTTCCTTGCCTCCTCACCCTTTCTTTCGGGGATTTCTGAATTTCTTTGGGGCACAACTCCACCACTTCACTCCCAACACAATCATGTATCTCACTGCTTTCGTGTCTTTGTGCGAGAATTTCTTGGGTTGTCGGCCTCACTGGGGTCTTTTCAAGCACATTTTCACCTGTCGTTCTCAGACGGTGAAAAAGGCCAATCCGAGTGATGAGAGAACACAAGTGATTCAGATGTGTGGGGGTCTTGGTGTTCAGATGAGAGGGAAAAGTTCCTTTCCGGCCATGATTCTTCCCGACTCGGTCCGTGGATGGAAGTCGACCTGGTTTTACTGCAAAGACCAGCCGACGCCAGGGCAGTCGACTGGCCTCCCTCCTTTTACCATGGACCGAGTGAGGAAACCCTCCTCTTTGATGGTGATCCCGGAGGAGAAGGCGCAAGTTAGGGTGCTGGTCGAACGGGTGGTCCATCTTATCTGTGACGGGGTCACTGGTATGGATCTCTTGGAGGTTTTCCTTCGGCGGCGCATCCAGCCTCTTCTCGAGACCATCCGATGTGGATGTATTCGGGTCTTGACGACACCACTCGGATTCACCCGGAGGAGGTCGATGATGACACACTGGAGGGGTGGCCGTCGGGCATCACCGAAAACAAGGACAACCCCAGGGGAGCCAGGAGAGTTCCTCCATTCGACTAGTCCCATGAACCAGAAAAGGTCCGATTCTGAGCTTTTGATTATAATCTGAATTCACTCGCGCAGCTGTCTATACTGCGTCGACTGACTTTATTCTTCCTACTTTCTTTCAGGCCCTTATCAAAATGTACTCAGTTCCAACGGAGAGCAAGAGCAAGACCCGGAAGCAGAGGCGAGCGGCAGCGACAGTGGTGAATAGCATTCTGACGGAGAAGGGGATGAAGAAAGCGATGACTCAAGTGAAGAAGAAGAAGTCGAGTCGCCTCCTCGCCCAAGAACGACCGAGTGCCCGTGAAAAGGCGATTGTTCAGACTGGTCAGTCTTCAAAGCGTCCTCGGACATCTTCACCAATCCCAACTGAGCATCCCAAAGTTGCAGAGCAGAAGCCTCGGAAGGCATTGCCGAGGATTAAGATTGACGTCCCTGTCGCTTCTGCGTGAGTGTCTCCCTTTGTATTCACTCGACGCTCTGTGCTGTTTATTTTTTCTTGATTTAGCCATACGAACTTTGGAACTGGCAGCGCTACTACTTCCGGGACCTCAGCTTACAGGGATGAGGATGAGGTAATGGAGGATGCAGTCACTTCCAATATGGGTATGATTTCTGTCATTCTGTCTTTATTTGGTCGACTCAACTGCAATGTGTACCATTGGGTGATATGATTTTGGCGATTGATCTTTGAACAGCTCCTAATGTTATTGACCTCCCCGATGATGATGATGAAGAGCCTGAGAGGCCTTTGATGAGGAAAGCTCCTGCAAGCAAGGTGCCATAGTCGACGCTGATGGCGGAACCAGTCGTTCAGGACGCTGGTGATGCCAATCGGGGATCTGTTACCTTCGCCGTACCATTGTCGAGTGCCCTGCCTTCTTCGTCGACTGCTCAAGCTCCTGCCGACCCACCTTCAGTTTTTGCGATCCATCATGTCCTAGAGGACGAAGTGAACGCTGCCAAGGAAGCCATACGCCAGGCGGGCATTATGATGGAGACGATGAAGGCGGTGCGGGACGCCAGTCAGGCCGCCTATGACGCCAGGTCGGCTCTCCAAAGCAATGTTCAGGTTAGTTGGTCACCGCTTGTTCTGTTAGGATATGCTATCTGAAGACTCTCTTTCCGAAAATCTTTCCATCTGTACACCCACTGGGTGCGTCGATTGAATTTTTGGACTAGTGGGGGCACACTGAGTGCACCCACTGGGTGTAGTCCCCGAGACTACGGTGGACTACTGGGAGTCGACTGTAGTCTTTGTATTTCGATTCTTTCGCTCGATCTGGTCTGGCCGTGTCGAGTGTAAACCGAACTGGTGGGGGCATGCAAAGTGCACCCACTGGGTGTACTCCCCGAGACTATGGTGGACTGCGGACAGTTGACCGTAGTCTTAATATTTATTGTCTTTATCGTTTTTTGCTGTAAAATAACTTCCCCTCCCTGATTGCAAAAATCTTGTGATCTTGGAGCTCGCTTTGGTGACTTGGAGAAACAGCAGATCCAACTAAACCTTGACTTGGAATTGGCTCAGCAAAATCTGAAAAAAGCTCAAGACGAGGCCGCTGGTATGGAAGGTAATTGATTGCCGACTGAACTTCAATATATCTCTTTGGTCTTTTTTTTTGATTCGATTATTTCTTTTGTAGAGAAAATGAAGTTGGCTCTGGACAAGAAGGACTCGGACCTCGCCGCCGCGCAAAAAGCAGCCCAAGACAAAACTGCTCTCGCAGACAAGAAGCTTGCTTCAGTCGGAACGCTTGAAGGAGAGGTGACTAGACTGACATCTTGTCTTAATGAAGCTAACCGCGAAGTGACCAGCCTGAAGAAGGATAAGGTCGCCCTGAACGAGAAGTTGGAGTCTGCGATCCGCAACAGGAACGGCACAGAAGCTTATCTGAGGACCCTTGCCAAGAAGCTTTATCTCGTGCTGGGAGGTATTTCTTTTAATCCGACTATGTTGATGCTTGTCATCGGATTTTGCTCAGTTGATTGAACTGACTTTTGGCTGCAGAACTTTGTCAAGACTTTGATGAAGAAACTGGAAGGGTCGAGACGGGTCTGGACCCTATCGCTTCCCCGGTCTGCGACGAAACTGTGATGAACGTGCTCCGACTGGAGTCCCGTGTCGCCAGCGCCACAAGCTACCTCGCACGCCTGAAGGAGGTTGTCTCTCGAATCGACTCGATGCTTTGGCCAGGGGCGACGCTTCAGAATGATCCGGAATCTCTGATGACTTGACTGAACGAGATCCCTGACCGAGTGCAAGAATGGAAGAAATCCTTCGCCCGGTGTGGTGCTGATGTGGCTCTGTCTTTGGTTCGTGTCCACTGCAAGGAGGCGTGACAGGATAAGCTGGCAGCAATCAAGGTCGCCAACACCCAGAGGCATGACTTCCGATCTTTTATGGAGACTCTTATTGCTGCAGCCACTTGGATCGCCGACGGTGTCGACCTGGACGAGTTCGTCGAGCCTGCCAGTCCTCCTCCTACGGAGTGAACAAACTTTTATGCCCCACCTTAAATTTGCCTCAAAATGCCGAGTGGTTTTTGTAACCGTTAAACTCTTTTGGGCTGAATGCCCGAGCACTTCGATCTGTGGTCCGGAACCTTTAGGATTTATCTGAACTTGGTTTAACATTGAATATCTTCATGAATTCTCCGTCGAGTGGAACCCGTTCTTCACTCGAGACAACTTCTGTATTTGTGGCGCAACTCCGAAGGAAAAGGTAGCAGTCGACCTGCACCTCTTCGTCCTTGCGGGTCGGGATGGAGCGCACGTTGTATTTGTGGCGAAGCTCCGAAGGAGAAGGTGGCAGTTGACCTGCACCTCGCCGTCCTTGCGGGTCGGCATGGAGCGCACGTTGTATTTGTGGCGAAGCTCCGAAGGAGAAGGTGGCAGTCGACCTGCACCTCGTCGTCCTTGTGGATAGGGATGGAGCGCACGTTGTATTTGTGGCGAAGCTCCGAAGGAGAAGGTGGCAGTCGACCTGCACCTCATCGTCCTTGCGGATTGGGATGTGTTTCGTACTTAGGCGAGTACTGGACTGTAGCTAAGCCTCAAAGTGGGAGGGTCGCTCTCCACTCGGTAGGATTTTTCAAACTTAGGCGAGTACTGGACTGCAGCTAAGCCTCCGAGTGGGAGGGTCGCTCTCCACTCGGTAGGATTTTTCAAACTTAGGCAAGTACTGGACTGCAGCTAAGCCTCCGAGTGGGAGGGTCGCTCTCCACTCGGAAGGATTTCTCAAACTTAGGCGAGTACTGGACTGCAGCTAAGCCCCCGAGTGGGAGGGTCGCTCTCCACTCGGTAGGATTTTCCAATACTTAGGCGAGTACTGGACTGCAGCTAAGCCCCCGAGTGGGAGGCTGGGTCACCACTCGGTAGGATTTTCAAACTTAGGCGAGTACTGGACTGCAGCTAAGCCCCCGAGTGGGAGGCTGGCTCACCACTCGGTAGGATTTTCAAACACTTAGGCGAAACGAGTTTGCAGCTAAGCCTCTGAGTGAGAGGCTGGCTCACCACTCGGTAGGATTTTCAAACACTTAGGCGAAACGGGTTCGCAGCTAAGCCTCCGAGTGAGAGGCTGGCTCACCACTCGGTAGGAAATTATTTTTACAAACTTAGGCGAAACGGATTCGCAGCTAAGCCACCCACTGGGGGAATTCTCACGCAAACAAAAACAATAACAATCACTGGGAAAATTATAATGCTCTTGTCTTTGACAAATAAACTACAGAAGTTTTTCTTATTACATCTCATCCGAGTGAGAATTCAAGTATAAAAGGGGCGGAGCAGCTCCGCATTCTAGGCTCGTGGCTCATCAATCTGGCGATCGACATTATAAAGGTGGTACGCTCCATTGTGGAGGACTCTGGTGACTATGAAGGGGCCTTCCCAAGTAGGAGCGAGTTTGTGTGGTTTCTGTTGATCCACTCGGAGGACTAAGTCTCCTTCTTGGAAGGCTCGACTCTTCACATTTCTGGCATGGAATCGACGCAAGTCTTGCTCATAGATGGTCGATCGGATCATGGCCATTTCTCTTTCTTCTTCCAGGAGGTCGACTGCGTCCTGCCGGGCTTGTTCTGCTTCATCTTCTGAGTAGAGCTCGACTCAGGAAGCATTGTCAAGCAGGTCACTCGGCAAAACTGCTTCGGCTCCGTAGACCAGAAAGAATGGGGTTCTTCCAGTCGATCGGTTCGGGGTTGTCCTCAATCCCCAAAGAACTGATGTAAGCTTGTCGACCCATGCACCTGCTGCGTGCTTGAGATCGCGCATCAGTCGGGGTTTCAGTCCTTTGAGAATTAAGTCGTTTGCTCTTTCCGCTTGTCCATTCGACTGGGGGTGAGCGACTGAAGCGTAGTCGACTCGTGTACCTTGAGAGGCGCAAAAGGCTCTGAATTTGTCAGAATCGAAGTTTGACCCATTGTCAGTGATGATGCTGTGCGGAACTCCATATCTCAATATCAACTCTCTGACGAAACTGATAGCAGTGCAAGCATCAAGATTCTTGATAGGCTTAGCTTCAATCCATTTGTGAACTTGTCGACTGCTACTAGCACATGAGTGAAGCCGCTCCTGCCCGTTCTCAGTGGTCCAACCATGTCCAGTCCCCAAACGGCGAAGGGCCAGAGGAGTGGAATTGTTTTCAGGGCTGATGCGGGTTTGTGCGACATATTGGAGTAAAATTGACATCCTTCACATTTGTGGACTATCTCTTTCGCCATTTCATTCGCCCTTGGCCAGTAGAATCCCGCTCGGTATGCTTTAGTCACAATGGTCCAAGAGGACGCATGATGACCACAGGTCCCCGAGTGGATATCATCAAGGATTATCTAACCTTCTTCTGGTGTTATACACTTCTGACTGACTCCAGTTGCGCTTTCTCTATACAACTGTCCCTTTATGACTGTAAAGGCCTTGGATCAACGGACGATCTGTCGAGCCTCTTCTTCGTCCTCTGGGAGTTCTTTCCTTAGGATGTACGCGATGTACGGTACCGTCTAGCCAGGAGTGATGACCAAAACTTCCATGATCAGGTCGACCACAACTGGAACTTCAACTTCAATCGGATCCGTGGCACTTTTTGGCTGCGAGGCTTCTTCAGTGAAGGGATCCTCCTGAACTGATGGTGTGTGGATGTGTTACAAAAACACATTGCTGGGAATGGCTTCTCTTTTGGAACCTATTTTCGCCAAATCACCAGCTGCTTGATTTTTCAGTCGGCGTATGTGATGAAGTTCTAACCCCTCGAATTTCTTCTCCAGCTTTCTCACTACATTGCAATAACCAGTCATGGCTAGACTTTTGACGTCCCACTCCTTCATCACTTGATTAACCACCAAATCTGAGTCGCCATAGACCATGAGGCGACGGACACCGAGTGAAATGGCCATGCGCAACCCATATAAAAGTGCTTCATATTCTGCTTCGTTATTGAAGGAATCAAAGTGGATTTGAAGAACATATCTGAGCTTATCTCCTTGGGGGGAGACCAATACTACCCCGGCACCGCAACCATTCAGCATTTTGGAACCGTCGAAGAACATGGTCCAATGCTCTGAGTGAACCTGAGTCGGCAGTTGTTGTTCAATCCACTCGGCGACGAAATCCGCTATTGCTTGGGACTTGATAGCTTTCTTTGCCTCAAACTTGATATCTAGAGGAAGGAGTTCAATCACCCATTTTGCCACTCGACCAGTTGCATCTCTGTTGTGTAGGATCTCTGACAATGGAGTGTCGCTAACAACTGTAATGGAATGATCAGAGAAGTAGTGAGCAATCTTCTTTGTGGTCATATAAATCCCATATACACGCTTCTGATAATGAAGATATCGTTGCTTCGACGGGGTCAAAACATCAGAAACATAATATACTGGGCGCTGAACTTTGAAGGCTTTTCCTTCTTCTTCCCGCTCGACCATAAGTACCATACTGACGACTTGTCCAATGGCTGCGATGTAAAGCAGCAAAGGCTCTTTGCTGATTGAGGCAGCAAGCACCGGCTGGTTGGAGAGCAGAGCTTTGAGCTCTGCAAATGCTGCATCAGCTTCAGGAGTCCACTCGAACTTGTCTGACTTCTTCATCAATCGGTAAAGAGGCAATGCCTTTTCACCAAGACGAGAGATAAATTGACTTAAAGTGGCCAAGCAACCAGTAAGCTTCTGGACGTCGTGCACGCGCACAGGACGTTTCATCCGGAGTATAGTACCGACTTTTTCTGGATTTGCGTCGATTCCCCGTTCGGAAATGAGAAAGCCGAGTAACTTTCTGCCAGGAACTCCGAATGTGCACTTTGATGGATTAAGCTTGATATCATACCTTCTGAGGTTGGCAAAGGTTTCAGCAAGGTCAGTCAGCAGGTCGGAACCCTTCCGTGACTTGACCACAATATCATCCATGTATGCTTCCACATTCCGACTTATTTGAGTGAGAAAACACTTCTGAATCATCCTCATGAATGTGGCTCCGGCATTCTTGAGGCCGAATGGCATGGTAACATAACAGAAGCACCCGAATGGAGTGATGAAAGCTGTTTTGATCTTGTCAGGTCCATACAAACGGATCTTATGGTACCCGGAATAGGCATCTAAAAAAGACAGCCGCTCACATCCCGCGGTCGAGTCGACTATCTGATCGATGCGGGGGAGAGGAAAATGATCTTTCAGGCAGGCCCTATTGATATGTTTAAAGTCAATGCACATGTGAAGTGACTTGTCCTTCTTGGGGACCATGATAACGTTGGCGAGCCACTCGGAGTGGTAAATCTCTCGGATGAACTCCGCTGCTAAGAGCCGAGCCACCTCCTCACCAATAGCCTTTCTCTTCTGGACGGCTGGCCGTCGGAGGTGTTCTTTGACAGGTTTCACTTTTGGGTCGACTCATAGGCGGTGCTCAGCCAGCCCCCTAGGAACACCCGCATGTCAGAAGGCTTCCATGCGAAGATATCCCAGTTCTCACGGAGGAACTGGATGAGCGCTTCTTCCTATTTGGAGTCTAGTGTTGTTGAGATATGAGTCGGAGCAGCACTACGATCGGTCGGGTGAATGTGAACCGGCTTCGTTTCACCAGACGACTAAAAAGCTAATTCTGTAGCGGGCTTCTTGGCTCGCAACAAATCACTCGGGTCTGCAGTCTTCTAGTACTCCTGCAGCTCCACCACTGCCATCTAAGCATCAGCGATCCTTGAGCCTTTCTGAAAACACTCTTTTTCTTTCTTCCGATTGCCCGTAACAGTGATCACACCTTTGGGACCAGGAATCTTCAATTTGAGATACACATAACATGGTCGAGCCATGAAGCGTGCATAAGCTGGCCTGCCCAAAATAGCGTGATAAGCACTCTGGAAATCCACAACTTCAAACGTCAACTTTTCTTTGCGGTAACTCTTGGATTCACCGAAAACCACATCAAGAGCAATTTGGCCGAGTGACTCAGCCTTCTTCCCAGGAATGACTCCATGGAAACTCATGTTGCTGGTACTGAGTCTGGACATCGGAATGCCCATCCCTTTCAACGTCTCAGCATACAGTATGTTCAAACCACTGCCACCATCCATCAAGACTTCGGTCAGTTGAGTGCCTTCAACAACTGGGTCAACCACCAAAGCTTGCCTCCCAGGGGTGGCAATGTGCGTTGGGTGATCGGACTGGTCGAATGTGATGGCAGTCTGAGACCACTTCAGATAACTGGGTGTCGCCGGAGCAACCATATTCACCTCATGGTTGATAACTCTCAGTCGACTTTTGCTTTCAACATCAGCAAAAACCATCAAGGTGGAATTGACCTGGGGGTATCCACCATAACTGTCTTCCTTGTCCTCAACTTTGTTCGACTCCTTCTCCTTATCTTTGGGCTGTTTGCCCTGGAACTACTGGATCAAGAGCCGACACTGTCGAGTGGTATGTTTCGGGTGAATGAACTTACCCTCTTCATATTTCTTGGTGTGGATGTGACATGGAAAATCCAACACATCATTTCCGTCTTGGTCTTTAACTTTCTTGGGGTTCCAAGGCCCTTTGGGTTTCCCCTTAAACTTTCCTTGAGTTACAGCCAAGGCTTCCCCAGGAGCAGCTGGCTCGGCTTTCCGCTTCTGTTTCCGATTGGAATTTCCTCCTCTGGTTTCTTGGGCGACTGACTTGTGCTTGCCACTCCGGAGTCGATCTTCATCTTCACCATTAGCGTACTTGGTGGCAATCTCCATCATCCGATTCAGAGAAATGTCTCCGGTTCGACCGAATTTGAGATTCAGTTCTCTGTACTTGACGCCTTCTTTGAAGGCACAGACTGCTTGGTGATCAGGCACATTCTCTACCGTGTGATGTAATGTGATCCATCTCTGGATGTAATCCCTCAAAGTTTCATTCGGCTTCTACACGCAAGACCGCAGTTCCGTCAGCCCTGCCGGTCGCTTGCATGTTCCTTCAAATGTCGTGACAAACACTCGGGCGAGATCTTCCCAAGTGTAAATGCTACTGGGTGCTAACTGATTCAGCCATGCTCTGGCCGAGCCCTCCAACATGAGAGGCAGGTGCTTCATGGCCACTTCATCATTGCCACCGCCAATCTGGACAGCCACTCGGTAGTCTTCAAGCCAAGTATCGGGCTTGGACTCACCAGTGAACTTAATGACTCCAGTCACGATCCTGAAGTTGGGAGGAATCACAGCGGCCCTGATGGCTCTACTAAAGCACTCTGGCCCTGAAACATGTACTCTGCTGCTGGTAGGTGCATCTCTGTCGTGACCTTCTCGGTGAGCTCTGTTCCTGTCGACCAAACCCTGACCGAGAATGGATCTCACATTAAAGCATGGTTCCCTGGGGTCGACTAGAATCCTTTGCCCAACACTATGAGGGCGCCTTTCGTGCTGCTATCGAGGCACATACGATCCACTCCTCGGGGGAGGGGTGGGCACTCGACGTCGATCGTCACGATCGAGTCGGTGATCATACTGCTCACGGTTTCCGTACTGATCACGCCGGTCCCCACGTCCCTCATGCCTCGGGGGCAATCTTGGGCTATGAGCCGACTGGACTGTGGCTGCAGCAATGGATCTGCTTTGAATCCTGTTCCGCGACTGAGAAACAGCGGAATTCTAGTCTCCTGCTGCCCAGAGTAACGCTCTGATATGCAGCAAGCCTCTGCCAGCCTCTGACTAGGAAGGCTGAATCGACTCTGCTATGCGGGCTGCAGCTGCTAAATTCTGAATCGGAGTTCGATATACCTGCGGGGGCGGAAAGAGCTGACGTCGACTGGATTCTGGAACCCGTTGTCGTGCATTCTTGTTGAGTGCTCGTTGGAGGTTCTCCAGTCGAGTGCACTCAGCCAAGTTTGCCAAGCGCGCGTCCTCCAAGGCACGAGCCTTGGGGGTTTCTCCAACGATAGGAGTGTGCAGTGCATCCATGTTCCGGCGATGAAGTTCTTCTCTCTGCAGCGACGTGAGAGGCTCGGGGAGATATTCCTCATGGGGATGCGACGGGTCACCACCACCCGCGCCTCAGTCGGTGCGGTGAATACCGGGAGGACTGCGCGGTCCATCGACCATCAGAACCTCCGCCGCCGGATCACTGCTGTCGCACTCGGATGCGGTCTCTGTGGAGCCAGTCGACAGGTCGTAGAGGGATTCGTCGGGCTCGATTGCCGCCACTTGAGGGGTGGCCGACTGACATGCCACCGTGTGTCTCACCCACCGCTGAAGTCCCGACCGACCGGAGCGCTTGCGCCAGCGGGAAACAGGGAGGGAGGACAACACAGGGGCTGACCGATAATGGGTCGACGGTTGCCGCAAGAGGACGCCGTGGACGCATGCGCGAAAGTGCGTTGCCCCGCGGACAGGGAGTGCGTCGACGTCGAGCGGAGCCTCTTGAAGCCAAGCGGAGTCGTCGGCGATGAACGTGAGCACGCCGAGACGGATCTCGCGGCCCTCCACCAAAACTCCGCCAGAAACCATGATGATTTGGATCGGAAAAGATCGCAACTCCTCCAACAAATCGCTAAGACACCGCCCCACGGTGGGCGCCAACTGTCATGGTTCTAAGTCTGACAGTAATGTAGGGGGGTAGGTATGGAGAGGCAAGATCTTAGCTATGGAGTAGTTGTAAGCACACGAGGTTTACGAGTTCAGGCCCTTCTCGAAGGAAGTAATAGCCCTATGTCTCGGAGCACGGAGGCGGTCGACTAGATTATGTGTGTATGAATTACAGGGGTGCGAACCCTTTACACTGAGGAGGGGTGTGGCTTATATAGAGTTCGCCAGACCCCTCCGACCCTCACTTATGCAGGGTTTTAAGTACATTAAGGTCAGGCGTTACTAGTAACGCCCCTAATAAAGTGCTATGATGACCATAAAAGCGACTTAATGACCGACTGTTAGCGTGCGGAGTGACTTTAGGTCTCCTGGCCATCGAGTGGTTGGATCTTGGTTGAGTGATTGCTTCTTGGTCAAGTGTCTTCAAGTCTGTCGAGTGGAACACCTCCAAGTCGATTGAAAGGTGATTTCTTCTAGAGATGTCCTTGGGTAGGGCAGGTAGGACAGGTCCATGACCGTACCCTAGGTACATAGCTTCATCATTCAAGGACCGACTTCCATCAGAAGAGTACTTTACGTGGAGAGGCTGATAGCTGGGTCCACGACATCCGCAAGGAAGTGCCTACTTATTACGAAGAAAATAATTATTCCTCCACCTGACAGCAGGGACCCACTGGACGGGCCACCGTATTTGGCGAACAAAACATTTCCCCCCTGACTATTGGGATCCACTGGACGGGCCAACGTATTTCGGGAAAAAACGCCCCCCCCCCCCGCTCACAGCTCGGACCCACCGGAGGTGCCTCCTTATTACGCACAAAAAAATGAATACTCCCCCTGCTAGTTGGGACCCACCTTCGTGGGAGGCTGACTTGTGGGCCTACTAAGTTGACCGGGATGGAGTGCTTTGTCAACTTAGTCAATATGAATGATTCTAGCTCCAGTGACCGTACGATGTCCATCCAACGGCCGGTGTGCTTCTTCAACCTCTGGTCTTCTTGCTCCCGCGGCCCAAAGCAGCGCCGGTCGTGCCGCATGCTCTTGCCTCACGTGGCCGGCTATGCTGCCACGGAGACCTCACCGCCCCTACTGTTCCCACCGCTGGCCAGGCCCTGCGACGATGGCAGCCTCACACCGCAGCCGAACCAATGAACCCTCGTACTCCTCTCCACGCGAGCTTCCACTGTCGCGTCTTCCCCAGCTCCGCGTCGTCCCCTTCCTAGGCCGCACCGTCGTCCACCGCCCTGGTGCTCTCGGCATGGCATGGTCAACATGGTCAAGGAACGGCTTCCATCAGACGTGGACTGTACGTGGAGAGGCTGACAGCTGGGTCCACGGCGCGCTACAAGGAAGTGCCTCCTTATTACGCGCAAAATAATTATTCCTCCACCTGACAACGGGGACCCACCAGCTACATCTTCGCATGCAAGGAAGTGTGTCCGGTCAAAAAAAAGGATTCGCCCCGTAACTGTTGGGACCCACTAGGTACATCTTCGCACGCAAGGAAGTGCCTGACAGTCGGGACCCACCTGGTCGAAGCGTACGTAGCATTGTCATTCTGGTCGCGAACGTGTACGTACATACTGGTCGATGTAGAGGCGCGCACGTGTCGTAGTAGAGGCGCGCACGTAGCATGTACACATACGTGCAACGGCCAGTGTGCAAGAAAGAAAATACGGCCACGTACGTACATACAGGTAGGGTCTCGAATGCCTACTCACGCATACGTACGGCCAGGGCTCGTGTACATGGCCGAGTCGAAACGGAGAAATACTGTCACCATCGTGTTCATGGGGAGCCAACCGACTGGGTTGGAACGGAATGCATCGTCGTGTTCATAGGGAGGGCTTGGACGAAACAGCCCATGGAAACGAGGCCTGGCATACCGCAGAACGGAGGAAACGGCCTTGTGTTCAACCGGCCACGTTCGAAACGGGATCCTGTTCATCGGGAGGGGTCTGGCGTACCGCAAAACGGGACTCCATGGGATACTGTTCATCTCCACCGTCGACCCCCTCCAGCCTCTACGGGCTACTGTTCATCCACCGTCGACCTCCTCCAGCCTCCACCTGCGACTGTTCATCCACAGGCTCCTGTTCATCCATCCTCCACCACGCGCTACTCCACCTGCTACTGTTCAACCAACCCTCTCCATGGGCTCCTTTTCAACCACCCCTCCACGGGCTACTGTTCATCCCGCCCTCCACGGGGTCCTGTTCATCCAGCCCCAACCGGCTCGATCGATCGGGGTACTGTTCATCCAGAGGCAACACCACGGGGTCATGTTCATCCACCCCCACTGGGAACTGTTCATCCACCCCCCGCAACGCTCACTGTTCATCCAGAGGCAGCATCGATCGGCTTCAGTTAGCAGCAGTAGCGAAGGAATCGCTTGATCGGGTTCAGTTAACAGCCATCGATCGATCGCTCGGGTTCAGTAACGCGTAGCCTGCAGTGCAATCGCTCGGGTTCAGTTAGAGCGCAACGCCTCGCTCGGGTTCAGTTAGAGCCCAACGCCTTGCGCACACGCGTGTATGTATGAGAGAAACGCGCATCGCTCGGCCCCCGACCACCCACTGTAACCGGGGACTCCCCGATATTTTTCGCGCCCTGGCTTCTACCACGGTTTTTTCCATCATGGACGGCCCAAAGAATGTCATGAAGCTGCGTCTCCACCCCATTTTCTATCATGATTTTTTGTCATAGAATTAGGACCCCACCACATCTATGATGATACCGGGTTTTGTCACAATTATCGTCATAGAAGTGTCATAAGTATGACAGATTTTTTTTGTTCGGCCCAAAATGTCACGGATGTGTCTTTTTTTGTAGTGCTCGATACTCGCGTGTGACGCTTTCTGTGGGCCCGCGAGGTTGTCGTCCATCACTTTGACGAACAGCCGGCAGTGAGGTTAATTTGACCAGCAAGGTAGATTCTTTTTGTTTGTGTTATGGTGGTATATAGTACGCGTCGAAGAGTTGGCAGGAGACTAGCATATATACTATACGTATGCGTCCGTGAACAAGTACACCTCACTCAGTGTCGGGGCTTTTTGGTTACCGAGGCACGTGCCACATCAAAATTGTCAAATTGGTTATTCAAACATCACACAACACCTTTTTGGGCCACATGCATATATATCCTAGCTAGGACACTCACGTGTGACGCTTCCATCTATGGGCCCATGAGGCCATCGTCGATGCATGCATGCATGCATCACTATGACCTACATCGGGAGAGGTTAATTAATTTCACCGTCGATGAGGATTCTTTTGGGTTGTACATATATTACGGCAGGAGCATATAGTATGCGGTGAAGAGGGGGGAAGGGGACCATCATATGTAATACGCTTGATATGAACCTCTCTTTGTGTGGGTGCATGGTTTATGGTTTTTGAGGCATGTGGCACATCAAAGTTGTGCATTTTGGGTATTCAACATATATATGTTTGGCCCACATGCAAAGTGGTGGTGGTTGTCCTCTCGCACCCACTTAAGCAGTTATCAGCGCTATCGATGCTTTCCATCTGTGGGCCCACTTGGTTCATCACTGTCGGGGGATGGGGTCCCGGCAAACCCTTAAGGTTTGAACACTGGGGTGCACGTGAAGTCTTTCCCTCCAACCGATCTACGCCCTAGCTCGCTAGAATTTGACGGACGAACTCGATGAACTCGCAACACAGAAGGACACGGGGTTTATACTGGTTCGGGCCACCGTTGTGGTGTAATACCCTACTCCAGTGTGGCGGTGGTAGATTGCCTCTTGGGCTGATGATGAACAATACAAGGGAAGAACGACCTCCTGAGGTCGAGGCGTTCTTGTGCTCGGTGAGCTTGTGTGTGATGTGGTCTCTCTCGAGCTAAGATGATCCCTCTCTTCTCTCACCCAGATCCCCTCTTTTCTCCACTGTGGTGGCTAGTCCTATTTATAGAGGCCCTGGTCCTCTTCCCAAATATCGAGTGGGAAGGGAGCCAACAATGGCAGGCTAATTTGAAGGGGGACAACTAGTACAAGCTATCCTGACAAAAGTAGTCTTCGCCTGCACAAAGTTCTGGTGGTGACGCTGTTCTGGGCTCCACGATGACCTCCGTCTTGTAGTCCATGGTCTTGGTCTTGTTGCACCGAAATGGCAACCTTTGGCTGAGGCCTCGGTACTCCACGGTTGTGCTTGCCCCCTTTGCACCAAAGAGGAAACAAGGACACTGTGCGCGCTGGCACCCGCCTGGCGCCCACCTGGTGTCGATCATCACGGCTCACGTCACGAGAGCCTCGTGAGGCTCGCCTCGCCTTGATATCTCTGTTCCTTGTGAGCCTGCCTAGCTAGGCCACTCCAGAGGAGGTCTTGCGTCGTCTGCCTTGCGAGGCTTGGCCCCTCGCGAGGGTCTTGAGTTCTTTGTTGGCCAAGGTGCGCGCGGGCTTGGCTTCGCGGCGAAGCCAAGGGTCAAGCTCGAAGCGCCACGGGCTTGGCTTCACAGTAAGTGCTCGATTCATGCTTTGCTTGGTTTCTGCCACCGAGGCTTGATGTCCATATTCTTTTGTCAGGCCGGCGCCTGCGGCAAAGAGGTTGAGAGGGGCTTCTGCGGCCCTGCTTGGGGCGAGTCCGTCTGGCAGGGTGGTGCCTTCGTCCGCCGGGGAGGAAGACGGTGCGGCTCGCGCCTCCCCGGTCCGATCGTCTTCACGAGGCCGACTGGGACGCCTTGGTGAGGAGTCAGCCCCCGTGGCCCTGCTGACCCTGGAGTCGACTGCGCTCGATGCTGCAGCCGGGGCAACCAAGGCCCAGGGGGTTCCTTCCTGCCAAACCGTGGACACGCTGCCGTCTTCTTTGCCCGCTCCGGCGGTTCCCGCTTCTTCTGTTTCCTCTGCCGCCGTCCTGGACCAGGTCGCCAGCAAACTGAGCCAGCTGCGGGATGATCTTTTGAGCGTGGACCCTCGCCTAGTGGTTGGGCTCCTGGAGCTAGCTTCTGGCTCAGCCCGTTCCGCTACCTCCGTCCGACCAGCGCTAAGCCAGGCCATGGCGGCCTCCGACGGGGAGAAGCAGGCCTCCAACCAAGCCAAGGCCGCTCGCGACGCTGCCCTGGGTGACGCTGTGGCTGCCCGGGCTCGCTGCAAGGACCTGGAGGCCGAGCTGCAAGGCCTGCGTGGCGAGCTCACCAAGGAGGTCCACGGCCGCCAGGAGAAAGAGAAGGAGATGAAGGCTCGGGAGGCTGCCGTCAAGGACCGGGACGTCGAGCTTGATGACCTCCACGGCCGATTGGAGACGCTGGAGCGGTCGCTGCAGGCGGAGAGTACCGAGCTAGACGCCAAGGCGAAGGTCCTGGCGGAGGATCGGGTGGCCTTCGTGAAGATGGAGAAGAAGGCTCGTGCCGTGCTGAAGGCGCTTTACGAGAGCGGCTTGGAGGAGCCGTTGGCTGGTGCGGAGGACGACCCAGCCAAGCTGCTTCCCTTCCTGGTCTGTGCGCTTGAAGATGTCATAGACGGCCTTGGCCCCACGGCCGAGGCCGAGGCGCGTGCCCTGTCTTCTGCGGCGCTGACGGTTGTCCTCAGCCACGTCTACCTATGCGACCCCAACGTCGACTTCGACAGCCTGCTGGAGCCCGTGAGCGGCGACCTTGCCGCCGCTGCCGTTGAGGCCGTGAAAGGCCGAGCCGAAGCTTTGCTGGGGAGGTTCCGCGCCTTCAGCATCTTGCCCGGGCGCGGTGCCGCCAGCTCCGCGGTCCCAGGAGGCGGGGTCGCCCAGCGCGGCTCCACCACAGGCGGCGACGCCACTTGAGAGTGATCCCTTCGCAGCCTCTATCATGTTTTTATTCCTGGAACATGCACCATGCCTCGCGGAGGCGTTTAAACTTGTGTTTGGCGTCGTGAAACAATCTATGGCTTGTAATATTTGCTTTGGATTTCCTGGATTTTGCATTTTTCTCTCCTACTTGCTCGCGCTCTACGTCGGTAGGGCCCGGCCCCGCGCATACCTCACCCAGCGTTAGCCCCGACCGGAAACCAGGACGGGACTAAGGAGTGAGGGGCTATGTGGCAAGTTAGGCTCCTGAGTTGCGATGCTCCGGAGTCCCCCTTGACGCGCAAGCGACAAGTAGGAAAGGGGGGATAAGGAGTGGATTGGTTGTTCTGTGTCAGCAGGGCCCGGCCCCGCGCATACCTCACCCAGCATTAGCCCCGACCGGAAACCAGGACGGGACCAAGGAGTGAGGGGCTACAGGGCAAGTTAGGTTCCTGAGTCGCTATGCTCCGGAGCCCCCCTTGACGTTCAAACGGGTTTGCATACCTTGGCTCCGATCAGGGAGGGGCGCGTGACGACCAGGTCCGAGGGACCTGGCTGGGTGGCGTGCGCTCGGGCAAGGCCCGGGCGTAGCCCCCGTGTCCAGCCCCCTCGCGCGGCGCTCCCGAGGGGAGGCGTTGCGATGGTGCCGGACACTGAGCTCTAGGCTCCCTGAGGTTGGTACGGCCGTAGGCCGCCCTCAGTTGTTTATCACCAGCGCGGAGCATAGCGCTTCCGTATGTGTACGGGCATAGCTGTTCCTCGGCAGTGTCGTCAGCCAGCACAGAGCATGGTGCTTCCACTGGTACGTGGGAGGGGGCTGCCCTGCGGGAGGAGCCCCCGGGGCGTGTACAGCCCCGCACTGACACGTGGCCGGCACGGTAGGGCTAGGAGAGGTGTATCTGGGCACTCGTGAGCTAGCGCGGGGCTCACGAGGCCCTACCTTGAGGCAGGTTGCGCCTGGCTCTGGGCCTTTATCAATGGTGTGTTCCTGCAGGGTGGTTAGAATGCAAATGCTCTACGTCCTCAGGCCGCTGCTGGTATGACAGGTCGTGATGCCGTGGGTCAAGGCCAGGGGGTGATGGTTGGAGAGCCAGTAGGAGCCCATGAGTAATGATGCTCAGGCGCCCCCTTTTAACGTGCAAGCGCTTTGCATGAAAGTGGATAAGTCTGTGATAAGAAGCAGGTGACAATTAAGCGCGAAAGAGCAAATTCATTTTAAGTAGACGCGGGAAAAGCAAATGCCGCTGGGCCAGGCCCGAGTAGCTCGGGGCTGATGCAGCCCAAGGGGCACCCCCAACAAGGGAGGTAAAGAGCATAATCAAAACGGATACATGCCGCAGGGACAGACGCACGCGACCTGGGAATGATGCGGCCGTGTGGGTGCTCCCAACTAAAAATGGAACTTAGAAAGATGTCACCTGGTGCCGTTGAAGATGAAGTGATGTTGAAGAAGTGGACGATGCGTGAAGATGACGTCGGCCCTCATGAGCCCCCAGGCCCAGGAGCCTCGGTAGGCTCTGGGGGCACAGGCAGGTCTCCGAGGGCCATCTCCATCTCCGCTAGGACCGCACAATGCCTGACCTCCTGAGCATCCAGAATGCTCCTCAGCAGGCGCTGATGAGCGGTGACCGCGTTTGGCAGGCCGAAAGGCATGCGAACGTAGCTATGAGGTGGACCCTCGCAACGCCCCACGCGCGAAAGCCAGAGGCACTCCTGAGACGCAGACGCACAGCCCACCATCCTCGCCTGGATGTGGTGCTACGGTGGGCAAGCGGCGGCTGCAGAGCACGACTCTCGACTCCTGTAGCTCCTAGGTGTTTCTTGCGATGAACTCCTGAGGGTTTGGTCTTCCTTGCCTTGTACCTTCCTGAGGGAAACATGCCTGGAAGCACCCCTCCAAGTGGTGCCCGAGCGCCTCCCTCGCGACTTTGGCAAGGTCGGTGGCTCTCCAAGAAAGAGCCCCCGAGCCCTGCCTGAGGAGGGCGCGGGGTGCGCCTTCCTATGTGAGAGAGAGTGGCGCTCCCTGATTGGGCGCAGATCCTGAGGCAACACCTACGGAGGTGCCTGCCTCCTTATGGCTTGGGCCAGGCGAAACCTTCTTCTTCTTAAGGGTCGCCTCGGGAAGCCTTCCGTTCCTGTGGTCCGGGTCTTCGATTGCTGCGGCTTGGAACACGCGCTCAAGTGAACACACCACGTCCCTTTCTTCATAGGGTACGGTGATGACTCCACCGCTTCCTGGCATCTTGAGGACATTGTATCCATGGTGAGTCACTGCCATGAACTTGGCCAGGGCTGGGTACCCGAGGATGGCGTTGTATGGCAGACGGATGGGGGCGACGTCGAAGTCGATGAGCTCGGTGCGGTAGTTGTTGCGCTGCCCGAAGGTGACTGGAAGGCGAACCTGCCCTATTGGAACAGTGGAACCATGAGTGACTCCTGAGAAGGGCTTGGTCGGCTGAAGCTGATCGTACGGCACTTGGAGATTGTCGAACGTCTCGACGGACAGGACGTTGAGTCCTGCTCCGCCGTCAATGAGGGTTCTGGTGACCTTCACATTGCTGATGACCGGGGAGCAAAGCATCAGGAGGACTCCGGCTGTTGCCGTGCACTTGAGCTGATCCGCTGAGCTAAACGTGATAGTGCATGCAGACCACCTGAGAGGGCGCGTGGCCTCAAGCTTGGGGAGGACTGCATTCACTTTGCAAGCAAACTGCTTGAAGATGCGCTGTGAGGCTGGGGCCTGCGCACCACCCAAGATGCAAGCGATTGTGCGCGGCTCCTGGAAGCCCCCAGCTCCCTCGTCTTGATGTTGGTCTTCATTCCTCCTTGGCGGTGGCGGCAGAGGAGGAAGGCCTGCGTTGCCGTGCGGGCAATCTTCACAAGGCCGTTCTCCCCAGCCTCCCTTGCGAGGCTGGTCCTGCCAGTGATCCTCGGGAGGCCGGTCACGCCACCCTTGGCGAGGGCCACGGTCTTCCCATCGTCCGCCACCTCTTCCTCCTCCTCGGCCATAGCCCCTGTCGTTGCGCTCGGGGCGTCGGCCGACACGTCCATCTCTCACGGCACTGAGCTCTTGACATTCGTTGGTGTTGTGGGTGTGGAGGTCGTGGTACACGCAGTACCGGCTGCCCTTGGATGACTCAGGCTGATCCCTGCCTCGCTTGGTGTCTGGTTCCGCTGCAAGCACGACAGCCCCCTTGTGCTTCACGTCCTTGGCCTTGGGCTTCTTCTCTTCTGGGTCGGCAGCCAGGAGTTCGAGGAGGGAAAGGCGCCCTTCGTCAGCCCTAGCGCAGTTGGTCGCCAAGTTGAACAGCTCCAGGGATGTGCACAGGTCTTCATGGATTGCTAGCTCCTCCTTCATCTTGATGTCGCGTACGCCGTCAGAGAAGGCCAAGATGATGGCTTATTCAGTCACCTTGGGGATCTTGAGGCAAGCGTTGTTGAACGCTGGATGTATTTCTATAGGGTTTCCCCTTGCTGCTGCTTGATGCGGCGCAGATCGCTCACGGCCGGGGGCCGGTCGCGAGTGCCCTGGAAGTTGGCGATGAAGCGAGTGCGCATCTCGTTCCAGGAGGAGATCGTGCCAGGAGACAGGTTCAGGAGCCAGGTGCGGGCCCCGTCCTTGAGCGCCATGGGAAACCAGTTTGCCATGACCCTTTCGTCTCCGT
This sequence comes from Triticum urartu, assembly GCF_003073215.2. NCBI lineage: Eukaryota > Viridiplantae > Streptophyta > Magnoliopsida > Poales > Poaceae > Triticum > Triticum urartu. The sequence continues at coordinate 255,821,046 of NC_053026.1, read as the reverse complement.
TGGTGGCTTCGATGCATAGCTTGTAGAGTTGTAGGAACTCCACGGGGTCCGCCGTGCCATCATAGCGAGGGGGCAGTTCAGGCTTTAACTTGCTTGGCCATGCGACGCCACGTAGCTCGGGGGTGAGGGCACGGTATCCTGCTGTGTCCACCGGTGCCTTTTGCAGGTACTGGGCTTGCTCCTGGGGATTACCACGCGCCGCCGCTTGGAGCAGCGCGGGGACTTGGCATGGATGTGCAGGGATGCGATCTTGGCGCGCCGGCGCTAGGAGCGCGCGAGCACCTTCTTGGGGACGAGGGATCTCTTGGCAGCTCCTTTCTTGTTGTGCAGGCACCGGATGCGGAGGGTCTTGCCCTGGGGCTGCACGCCTTGGAGCCAGGGCGCCTTCTTGGGGAGGAGGTGGTGGAGGCACCTCCTGATCCTCGCCTCCTGTGCGGAATGGAGGGCGAGGCAGCGAGAAGGACGGCAAGGGGGAGCCCCCTGCGGCGTTGACGAGCTCCGTGATGCGGGCGAGCCAGTCCTCGTAGAGGTCGTCGATGGGGCGGTAGTGCAGGAGCTCTGTTGCCAGGAGCAGCGCGGCGTGCACGTCCGTGGGGGCACGACGGGCGTGGGACGACGAAGCGGCTGGATTCAGCGATAGTGTAGTGGTGCGGCCCTCCCGCCGTACCGAAGGATGCTGGGACGAGGCCTGCTGCTCGTTCCCCATCGGGCCGGTGGCGGCGTTGGCGGTAGGCAACGGGGAACGACGAGGGCGTCCGCCGATGGGCGCCGTCTGGGCGACGCGGGTGGCGAGAGCAGCCCGGCGCTCGGCGCGAGCCCGACGAGCATCAGCCATGGACTCGACAGAAGATCGCACGCGAACAGCGAAAGAAAGATTCCGGCGCACCCCTACCTGGCGCGCCAAATGTCGGATTTCGGGTTACGGCAGACCCTTGAGGTTAGAACACTGGGGTGCGCGCGGAGATCTCTCCGCTACCGATCTACGTCTAATCTCCTCGCGTGATCTAAGTCGGAAACAACGAACAACACAAGAGACACAAGGTTTATACTGGTTCGGGCCACCGTTGTGGTGTAATACCCTACTCTAGTGTGTGGTGTGGTGGATTGCCTCAGGGGCTGATGATGAACAGTACAAGGGAAGAACAGCCTCGCGAGAGGTGTTCTTGAGCTGGTGCGATGAACTGCTTGGGTGAGTTCAGTCGCCTCTCTCTCTCTCTGCTAGGGCTCTATCAGATCTCTAGATGTCTCTCGATCTCTGCCTTCTGTCTGATCTCTCGATGTCTCTCGATCTCTGCCTTCTGTTCGATCTCTTAATGTCTCTCCCCCCTTTACTCTATGGTGGCTAGCTCTATTTATAGAGGCCCTGGGCCTCTCCCCAAATAATGAGCGGGAAGGGCGCCAGCAATTGGCCATTTTGAAGGGGAACATCTAGTACAAGTTATCCTGACCAAAGGTGGTTTCGGCTGCCAAAAGCACTGGTGATGACGCCGTCTTGGGCTCCACGGTGACCTCCGTCCTGCCGCTCTGGTGGTCTTGGTCTCGTTGCACCGGAATGGTAACCTTTGCCCGATGCCTTGGCCTGTGCTTGCCCCCTTTGCAGCAAACGGGAAACAAGGACATTGCGTAGGCCGGCGCCCCCTGGTCTCGATCGTCATGGCTTGCGTCACGGGCTCCTCGCGAGGTACCCCTGCCTTGATCTCTCCACCTCCTCATGAGCCTGCCTGATGAGGCTGCCTCTGAGGAAGCTTCTGGTCGTCCGCCCCGCGAGGCTTGGTCCCTCGCGAGGGTCTTGAGCTTGAGATGACGAAGATGGGCCGCACTGGGCCCCCACTTGAGCCACGCCGCAGGCCGCAGGCTGGCAAGTCTGGGGACCCCCGTTCCCAGAACGTCAACAAGTCCTATAGTTTAACTCTCCCCCAAACGTCACTAGCAATGTAATCTTTCCCATGGGACGGCTCCTACGGGATGGACTCATTGAAATGTGCCGGTAACCTCTAGCTCTTCTTATTCTATCTGAAGCTTGTTAATAACTGCTGGGAAATCAGATTCAACTCGGCCCTTGATACGTCCATTTTGCATCAAGCTTTTATATCGATATTTATTGCATTATGGACTGTTATTTCACTTTATGTCACAATACTTATGGATATTCTCTCTTATTTTACAAGGTTTACATAAGGAGGGAGAATGCAGGCAGCTAGAATTCTGGGCTGGAAAAGGAGCAAATATTAGAGACCTTTTCTGCGCAACTCCAAAAGTCCTGAAACTCCACGGAACATCTTAAAATAAATAAAGAAAAATCCTCGCCAAAGATGAAGGCCAGGTGGCCTACACCCTGCTCACGAGGGTGGGGGGCGCGGCCCCCCTCCTAGGGCGCGCCCCCCTACCTCGTGGCCCCCCTGGTGGGTCTCCGACGTCCATCTTCTGCTATATGAAATCTTTCGATGAGAAAAAAAATCAGAGGGAACTTTTCAGGACGAGACTCCGCCGCCACGAGGCAGAACCTTGGCGGAACCAATCTAGAGCTCCGGCAGAGCTGTTCTGCCGGGGATACTTCCCTCCGGGAGGGGGAAATCACCACCATCGTCATCACCGAATCTCCTCTCACTGGGAGAGGGCAATCTCCATCAACATCTTCACCAGCACCATCTCATCTCCAAACCCTAGTTCATCTCTTGTATCCAATTCTTGTCTCAAAGTCCGTGATTGCTGCTAGCACTACTAGAAAAAGGGCTATAGATGGGATTGACACTAATGGCGCACCAGACAAGCGGTGCGCCATTAGTATATACTAATGGCGCACCACCTTCTGATACGCCATTAGAGCTGAAACTACTAATGGCGCACCTGGCCCAGGGTGCGCCATTAGTATCAAAAATTTTTTTTTTGAACTAGTGCGCCTGTCCAAACATACTAATGGTGCATCCAGACACAGTGCGCCATTACTAGTTGTAACTAGTAATGGCGCACCTGTCGGAAAGTGCGCCTCTAATGTTGTTTTTTCATTATATTTTTTATTCCTTTTTTTGCAAAACTACTAATGGCGCACTGTTCGACCGTGCGCCATTACTAGTTTAAACTAGTAATGGCGCACTGTGGAACAGTGCGCCATTAGTATGTTTTTTTTTGCAAAACTACTAATGGCGCACCACCAGAAGGTGCGCCATTAGTAACCTGGATTACTAATGGCGCATTTAGAGTTGGTGCGCCATTAGTAAGTGGGCAGCAACAAGATATTTTGGACAGCCTCTCCTACCCACACTCACTTTCTCCCCACTTCATTCTCTCCACCTCCTCCTTGTCTCGGGTGCCTCCTCTTTTTCACCTCATTTCCACCATAGATTCATTCAATTTAAGTGGTTAAATTACCTTGTTTTGATAGGTAAGTAAGGGGGGAAGCTATATTTATATTGTTCTCCCTACAACAATGTGCACATGCACTTTTTATGGCCTAGCTAGATCTATGTATGTTCGTGGTGTTGCATATGTTTGTGGTGTTGCATATGTGTTTGTGTTTGGAGGTGTACCGGTATTTGAAATGCGTAGTTGCCAATATTTTGCCGGAATGTTGATTCATTTCCGTTTCGGCGAGAATTTTGGCATTAAGCATTCTTTTTGGTCCTATTTTTAGGGAAGTCATGCCAAATTTTCTCTTGGTTCTAAAATATCATTTTTCTCTACCCCGCAGGCGACCATGGTCCGCACGATGACCGAACGCATCGTGAATAGGTTTTTGAGGTCCGCGAAGGCCGAGATGCTTCAAAAGAACGAGACGGAGATAAGATGTCCGTGTCGAAGATGCAAGTTGAAAAATTGGAAAGATTGCCCACTGCCGGGAAAGAAGCAAAAGGCGCCAGAGCTGGGAAAGAAGCGAAAGGCGCCAGAGCCGCTGGTGAAGGTATGGAAAACGAGGTCTGTTTTCTAGGACTTGCCGTACTGGAAGATCCACCGTGTGCCTCACAGCCTTGATGTAATGCATATCACGAAGAACGTGTGCGAGAGTCTGCTTGGTACCCTGCTCAACATGCCAGAGAGGACCAAAGATGGGCCGAAAGCAAGGGCAGACTTGAAATCAATGGGCATCAGGCAGGAGCTTCACGCTATATATGATGATGATGATGATGAGGCGAAGCAGGACACGGAAAGTCGTCGCAAAGGCAAAAAGGCCAAGAAGACCGGAAATGACTACCCTCCCGCATGCTTCACTCTAAGTCAGGAGGAGATCGAGCAGTTTTTCACCTGCCTCCTAGGAGTAAAACTTCCTTACGGTTATGCGGGGAAGATAAGCAGATACCTAGACCCAGCGAAGCAGAAGTTCAGCGGGATGAAGTCTCATGACTGTCACGTGCTGATGATGCAGATACTTCCAGTTGCAATCCGTGGGATCATGGACGCGCACGTCCGTGAAACGCTATTTGGCCTATGCAACTTTTTCGATGTCATCTCTCGGAAGTCTAAAGGACGTCCGTTCCACAGAAGAACTCCATTTGCGAAAAAGAAGGGCAAGAAGATTGTGAACAGATAGCTAGCTAAGATCGATTGTATTTATATCGTAGCCTTCATTTCTCGATTGTATTTCATGGGCACTTTTTGAACTATCATGAATATTTTTAAATTTCATGGACACTCGATCTCGATCCCCCTCCATCTCGATCGCTATCCCACCTCGCCAGATCCGGTCCCCCTCGCCGCCGAGCACCCCCCGGTCCACCGGCCGCCACCGCCGACACCCCCGCACCCTCGATTCCCCTACTCAACCGCCGCCGCCGACCCCCCGCACCCCTCCCCTACTCAACCGCCGCCGCCGACCCCCCGCACCCCGCGCACCCTCCCCCGCTCCACCGGCATTACTGTTTGATGATATTTAAAAAAAATTATTACTGTCTTATAAAAAAATATTACTGTTGCAGTAGCCATCTTATAAAAAAAATTATTACTGTCTTATAAAAAAATTATTACTGTCTTATAAAACAAGTTTGAACATATTTAAACACAAATACTAATGGCGCACCGGGGTGAGGTGCGCCATTAGTATGGATGTACTTATGGCGCACCAGGGTGAGGTGCGCCATTAGTATGGATGTACTAATGGCGCACCAGGGTGAGGTGCGCCATTAGTATGGATGTACTTATGGCGCACCGAGGGGTGGTGCGCCATTAGTATTGTGCCGCCCCCATCCATATTTCCACCCCGGCCCAAACCTATCCCCTCTCTCTCCCTCGCCCTCGCCCTCGATCCCCTTCCCCTCTCCTCTCCCGACGCCCCCGCCCCGCCGCCTCGACGCCGCCCCGACGCCGCCTTGACCCCGCCGCGACGTCTCCAACCACCGCGGCCTGAGGCCCCGACGTCGGCGCCGCTCTCCCCGTCGCCCCACCTCGTTGGACGCCATCGCCCCCGCCGCCCTCGTCGCCAGCGGCCCGGACGCCACCCCGTCCACACCACCGTCGCCGGAGCACCACCACCACCCGGACCTCGTTGCCTCCTCCCCTGCGTCGTCGTCGTTCTCGACATCCTCCCCGCGCCCCACTGCCCTATCCCTACGGCCACCGTGAGCTCCCCCTCCTCCTCTCCCCCTCTCCCCCTCGCGCGCACGCGCTTACGTCGTTTAGCACATTAGGGTAATGCACCCCCATCCTCCCTCCCTCCTCCGGATATGTTCTTCTTAGTTATCTGAATCTATTCAAGTCTGAAACTGTTAGTGTGAGGTGTCTGCAACTGTTGCAATCTTGTTGATAAGTAAAAGATGATCTAAAATTGAAACCCCAAATCACATGATTCACAATTAGATGATCCGAATCTATTAGGCAGTTTTAGACAATGGTATGATTTCTGAGTTGGACCGACCAGGAGAGATTGTTCACGATTAGTATATCCCCAAGTTCAACTATTGCTAATTTCCTAGCTATAGTTCTTGATACATACTTAGAATTGGTCCACTGATTATCTAGGTTTGATGCACCGTATTTGTCCCAAGGTTGTCGATGGTTTTCACCAATTGATTATGTGTTTGCATTGCCTGCTCGTGCACTTTACTTTAAATATGAGCATGCAAGTACTTATATTTACTACAATAGATCTAAATCCAGTAATGTCATGTGTGATCAAGGCTGCATAATTATGTAGGGCTTAAGAGTTTCACTTTGATGATGATGCCCTTTGCTGCTCAAGATTTTTCATATATGGGCACTGGAACTCACGCATCTATTATTTCGCAGTGAGCATGTAACCTTTTCGCTTTTGCTCTTCATGTGCTTCTCAGTTTGCTAGCTATATCTCTAGGTTCTTGATTGGCTTCACTAGTTGATTGGTTGTTTGCATTGTCTGTTTGTGCTACTTTCCCCCGAGCACCCATGATCTATATCGAAGAATTACTTTTGAATTCTAATTATGCCGAATAGTTGTGTAGGGGTAAGAATTTTCACTTTGAAGATGCCTTTGGTGTTCTAGATGTTCCAATATGAGCACCAGAACTCAGATGTCTACTATTTGCATTGAATAGATATTAGCAGTTGACCTCTTTGCTTATGCTCTGTCTGCGCTTGTCAATTTGGAAAGTCAATTCAGTTTACCTTGTACCTTATTGATTGAGCACTTACTAGGTAATTTTAGCTTAAATTACTAGGTAATTGCCATCCGGATGTGAAGTGCATAACTAGTATATCCCCAAGTGCATCTGGTGCTAGCTTCCTAGTTATAGTTCTTGTTACAGACAGAGAGTTGGTCCACTAGTTATGTAGTTTTTAGGAAAATGCTAGTAACTTGTGCTTTCATATCCTAGTTATGTAGTTTTTAGGCAAATGCTAGTAACTTGTGCTTTCATATCTCTGTATTGGTTCGTGTTGCTATTGTAGTTCTTGAATTTGTTCAGTTACCTCCTGGTAGGTTAGATGCAGGTGATTAGTTTCCCTAGTTTAGGGTTTTCTCAGTGTATCAGATTTAATGAGTCAGCTCTGCTTTATTCTTGTGTCTATATGGTTTTCTAGTGCCTTTCACTGGATGTTTTTAAGTGTAATCCCCATGTGTTTTTAGCCCTGTATTGGTTCAATAGGTGTTTCCTTTATTTTGTCAGTGTTAGATCATCTCACTGAATTTGTGTGTACAAGCCCTGTAGTGCAGATGTATTTTAGTGTAAGCTCAGCAACTTTTGATGAATTCTCAGTGTAATATACCCTAGAATTATAGTGCAATTTATCCCATATTTTGAGTGTATTTGTCAGTGTAATATACCCTAGATGATCGATATCGACTTGTAATGTGAAGACAAACTCACTACTCGCGGTCTCGAGACTTGTAATATAATGTTCTATCTTTCTTCGGTCTTTTCAATTCGGAGACTAATATGATGAATTGTATTCGGAGACTAATATAATGAATTGTATTCAGAGACTAATCTTCTATTGTATTCGATGAATCTGTTGTTGATGTGTGCTGTCTATATTTTGTCTAATTATACATTTTGTAACCTGTGCAAAAAACAGAAAATAAAAAAATAAAAAAACCTAATATTCATACTAATGGCGCATCACATCACAGTGCGCCATTAGTATGACAAAGGATACTAATGGCGCATCATTAAACAATGCGCCATTAGTATGCCGAAGTTACTAATGGCGCATCTTGTTGTTGTGCGCCATTAGTATGCCAAAGCACCTGGGTATACATGGCCCCCTGGGAGGCATACTAATGGCGCACTGTTGTATATACTAATGGCGCATCTGAGGTGCGCCATTAGTATACCAGATACTAATGGCGCACCTGTGGTGCGCCATTAGTAAAATACACTAATGGCGTGTCACTAATGGCGCACCACTAATGCGCCATTAATGGCCAAATTAGGTGCGCCATTAGTAGGTCTTTTCCTAGTAGTGTAGTAGGTTGCTAGTAGTGTTGATTAGTCCTTGTAGTTGATGCTAGTTGGTTTATTTGGTGGAAGATCATATGTTCAGATCCTATATGCATATTATTACCCCTCTGATTATGAACATGAATTTGCTTTGTGAGTAATTACGTTTGTTCCTGAAGACAAGGGAGAAGTCTTGCTATTAGTAGTCATGTGAATTTGGTATTCGTTTGATATTTTGATAAGATGTATGATGTCTAGCCTCTAGTGGTGTTATGTGAACGTCGACTACGTAACACTTCACCATTATTTGGGCCTAGAGGAAGGCATTGGAAAGTAATAAGTAGATGATGGGTTGCTAGAGTGACAGAAGCTTAAACCCTAGTTTATGTGTTGCTTCGTAAGGGGCTGATTCAGATCCACATGTCTGATGCTATGCTTAGGTTTACCTTAATACTTTTGTTGTAGTTGCGGATGCTTGCAATAGAGGTTAATCATAAGTGGGATGCTTGTTCAAGTAAGAACAGCACCCAAGCACCGGTCCACCCACATATCAAATTATCAAAGTATCGAACGTGAATCATATGAACGTGATGAAAACTAGCTTAACGATATTCCCATGTGTCCTCGGGAGCGATTTTCCTTATATAAGAGTTTGTTCCGACTTGTCCTTTGCTACAAAAAGGATTGGGCCACCTTGCTGCACTTTATTTACTTTTGTTACTTGTTGCTCGTTACAATTTATCTTATCACAAAACTATCTGTTACCACTTATTTCAGTACTTGCAGAGAATACCTTGCTGAAAACCGCTTATCATTTCCTTCTGCTCCACGTTGGGTTCGACACTCTTACTTATGTAAAGGACTACGATAGATCCCCTATACTTGTGGGTCATCAAGACTCTTTTCTGGCGCCATTGCCGGGGAGTGTAGCGCCTTTGGTAGGTGGAATTTGGTAAGGAAAAATTTATATAGTGTGCTAAAATTTACTGTCACTTGTTACTATGGAAAGTAATTCTCTGAGGGGCTTGTTCGGGGTATCTTCACCCCGTCCAGTAGAGCAAAGAGTTGCTCCTCAACCTACTGAACCTATTGAAAATGAAACTCCTTTTGAATTTCCTTCGAGCATGATGGAAAAACTGCTAACTACCCCTTTTACAGGAGATGGAACAAAGCATCCTGATGAGCACTTAATATATTTGGATGAAGTTTGTGGATTATTTAAGCTTGCAGGTATACCCGATGATGTTGCTAAGAAGAAGGTCTTCCCTTTATCTTTGAAGGGAGACGCATTGATATGGTATAGGCTATGTGATGATATGAGATCCTGGAAATATAAAAGATTGAAATTGGAATTTCATCAAAATTATTACCCTATGCATCTTTTTCATCGTGATCGCAATTATATATATAATTTCTGGCCTCGTGAAGGAGAAAGCATCGCCCAAGCTTCGGGGAGGCTTAAATCAATGTTACATTCATGCCCCAATCATGTGCTCTCGTGAGAAATAATTATGCAAAGTTTTTATGCTCGGCTTTCTCATAATAATCAAACCATGCTCAATACTTCTTGTGTTGGCTCTTTTATGATGAAGACTATTTAATTCAGATGGAATTTATTGGATAGAATTAAACGCAACTCTGAAGATTGGGACCTCGATGAAGGTAAGGAGTCAGGTATGACACCTAAGTTTGATTGTGTTAAATCTTTTATGGACACCGATATTTTCCGTAAGTTTAGCACTAAATATGGACTTGACTCTGAGATAGTAGCTTCTTTCTGTGAATCTTTTGCTACTTATGTTGATCTCCCTAAGGAGAAGTGGTTTAAATATCGTCCTCCCATAGAAGTAAAAGTAGCTGCACCTATTAAAGTTGAAGAAAAGACTGTCACTTATAATGATCCAATTGTCCCTACTTCTTATGTTGAGGAACCACCTTTCCTTGTTAGAGTAAAGGATCATGCTAAAGCTTCAACTGTTGTTCGTAAAAGCAATATTAGAACTTATACACCTCCTAAGCAAGTTAAAGTAGAACCTAATATTGCTATTGTTAAAGATCTCTTGTCTGATAATTTTGATGGGCATGTTATTCAGTTCTAAGGTGAAACTGCTAGAATTGCTAAACCTTGTGTTAAAGATAAACATAGACCTGTGGTAGGCATGCCCGTTATTTCTGTTAAAATAGGAGATCATTGTTATCATTGCTTATGTGATATGGGTGCGAGTGCTAGTGTTATACCGCATACTTTATATGAAGAAATTAAGAATGAAATTGCACCTGGTGAGTTAGAAGGTATTGATGTCACAATTAAACTTGCCAATAGAGATACTATTTCACCAATTGGAATTGTTAGAGATGTTGAAGTCTTGTGTGGGAAAACTAAATATCCTGCTGATTTTCTTGTTCTTACTTCTCCGCAAGATAGCTTTTGTCCCATTATATTTGGTAGACCCTTCTTGAACACTATTAATGCTAGGATAGATTGCGAAAAGAATGTTGTTACTAATGGCTTGGATGATATGGTTCATGAGTTTAATTTCTCTAAATTTAGTAAACAACATCGTGAGGAAGAATTGCCTAGTAAGGATGAAATTATTGGTCTTGCTTCTATTGCTATACCTCCTAGTGATCCTTTAGAACACTATTTGCTAGACCATGAAAATGTTATGTTCATGAATGAAAGAAGGGAAATAGATGAAGTATTCTTTAAACAGGAACCTATTCTGCAACACAGTTTGCCTGTTGAAATTTTAGGGGATCCTCCTCCACCCAAGGGTGATCCCGTGTTTGAGCTTAAACCGTTGCCTAATAATCTTAAATATTCTTATCTTGATGAAAAGAAGATATATCCTGTTATTATTAGTCCTAACTTTTCAGAGCATGAAGAAGAAAGATCATTGAAAACTCTGAAGAAGCATCGTGCTGCTATTGGATATACTCTTGATGATCTTAAGGGCATTAGTCCCACTCTATGTCAACATAAAATAAATTTGGAAGCATATGCCAAACCAGTTTGTGATCCTCAACGACGTCTGAATCCTAAAATGAAAGAAGTGGTAAGAAAAGAAATACTCAAGCTTCTGGAGGCAGGTATAATTTATCCCGTTGCTGATAGTCAATGGGTAAGTCATGTCCATTGTGTCCCTAAGAAGGGAGGTATTGCTGTTGTTCCTAATGATAAAGATGAATTGATTCCACAAAGAATTATTACAAGTTATAGGATGGTAATTGATTTTCGTAAATTAAATAAAGCTACTAAGAAAGATCATTAGCCCTTACCCTTTATTGATCAAATGCTAGAAAGATTATGCAAACATACACACTATTGCTTTCTAGATGGTTATTCTGGTTTCTCTCAAATACCTGTGTCGGCTAGAGATCAATCAAAGACTACTTTTACATGCCCTTTTGGTACTTTTGCTTATAGACGTATGCCTTTTGGTTTATGTAATGCACCTGCTACCTTTCGAAGATGCATGATGGCTATATTCTCTGACTTTTGTGAAAAGATTTGTGAGGTTTTCATGGACGATTTTTCCGTCTATGGTTCCTCTTTTGATGATTGCTTGAGCAATCTTGATCAAGTTTTGCAGAGATGTGAAGAAACTAATCTTCTCTTGAATTGGGAAAAGTGCCACTTTATGGTTAATGAAGGTATTGTCTTGGGGCATAAAGTTTCTGAAAGTGGTATTGAAGTTGATAAATCCAAGGTCGATGCTATTGAAAAGATGCCATGTCCCAAGGACATCAAAGGTATAAGAAGTTTCCTTGGTCACGCCGGATTTTACAGGAGGTTAATTAAGGTCTTCTCAAAAATTTCTCAGCCTCTGACTAATTTATTGCAAAAATATATACCATTTGTCTTTGATGATGATTGTGTAGAAGCATTTGAAATACTTAAGAAAGCATTAGTCTCTGCACCTGTTGTTCAGCCACCTGATTGGAATTTACCCTTTGAAATTATGTGTGATGCTAGTGATTATGCTGTAGGTGCTGTTCTAGGGCAAAGAGTTGATAAGAAATTAAATGTTATTCATTATGCTAGTAAGACTCTAGACAATGCTCAAAGAAATTATGCTACTACTAAAAAAGAGCTTTTAGCAGTTGTATTTGCTTGTGATAAGTTCAGACCTTATATTGTTGATTCTAAAGTAACTATTCACACTGATCATGCTGCTATTAAATACCTTATGGAAAAGAAAGATGCTAAACCTAGACTTATTAGATGGGTTCTTTTGCTACAAGAATTTGATTTGCATATTGTTGATAGAAAGGGAGCTGAGAACCCCGTTGCAGGAAACTTGTCTAGGTTAGAGAATGTTCTTGATGACCCACTACCTATTAATGATAGCTTTCCCGATGAACAATTAAATGTTATAAGTACTTCTCATAGTACTCCATGGTATGCTGATTATGCTAATTATATTGTTGCTAAGTTTATACCACCTAGCATCACATACCAGCAAAAGAAAAAGTTTTTCTATGACTTGAAACATTACTTTTGGGATGACCCACATCTTTATAAAGAAGGAGTAGATGGTGTTATTAGACGTTGTGTACCTGAGCATGAACAGGAACAGATCCTACGCAAGTGTCATTCCGAGGCTTATGGAGGACACCACGCTGGAGACAGAACTGCACAAAAGGTATTGCAATCTGGTTTTTATTGGCCTACTCTCTTCAAGGATGCCCGTAAGTTTGTCTTGTCTTGTGATGAATGTCAAAGAATTGGTAATATTAGTAGACGTTAAGAAATGCCTATGAATTATTCACTTGTTATTGAACCATTTGATGTTCGGGGCTTTGATTATATGGGACCTTTTCCTGCCTCTAATGGATACACACATATTTTAGTTGATGTTGATTACGTTACTAAGTGGGTAGAAGCTATTCCAACTAGTAGTGTTGATCATAACACTTCTATTAAAATGCTTAAAGAAGTTATTTTTCCGAGGTTTGGAGTCCCTAGATATTTAATGACTGATGGTGGTTCACACTTTATTCATGGTGCCTTCCGTAAAATGCTTGCTAAATATGATGTTAATCATATAATTGCATCTCCTTATCACCCACACTCTAGTGGTCAAGTAGAGTTGACCAATAGAGAGCTCAAATTAATTTTGCAAAAGACTGTTAATAGGTCTAGAAAGAATTGGTCCAAGAAACTTGATGATGCATTATGGGCATATAGAACTGCATACGAAAATCCTATGGGTATGTCTCCGTATAAAATGGTTTATGGAAAAGCATGTCACTTACCTCTCGAACTAGAACATAAGGCATATTGGGCTATTAAAGAGCTCAACTATGATTTCAAACTTGCCGGTGAAAAGAGGTTATTTAATATTAGCTCACTTGATGAATGGAGAACCCAAGCTTATGAAAATGCCAAGTTGTTTAAAGAAAAAGTTAAAAGATGGCATGACAAAAGGATACAAAAGCGTGAGTTTAATGTAGGTGATTATGTATTGCTATACAACTCTCATTTAAGATTTTTTGCAGGAAAACTTCTCTCTAAATGGGAAGGCCCCTATGTTATCGGGGAGGTCTATCGTTCCGGTGCCATAAAAATCAACAACTTCGAGGGCACAAATCCGAAGGTGGTAAACGGTCAAAGAATCAAACATTATATCTCAGGTAATCCCATAAATGTTGAAACCAATATTATTGAAAGCGTAACCCCGGAGGAATACATAAGGTACACCTTCCAGACCGTTTCAGACTCCGCAAAGGAATAGGTATGTGGTACGGTAAGTAAACCGACTCCAAAACAATTTTTAAGGCAATATTTCTCCATTTTGGAATATTTAGAAAAATAGAAAAAAAGTAGCAGTCCGGGAAGGACACGAGGGCACCATGAGGGTGGTGGGTGCGCCCCCTACCACGTGAGCACCTCGTGTGCCTTCCGGACTCTGTTTTCTTGCACGATACGTATTTTGGTCGGTAAAAATTCATTATATAACCTCCTGAAGGTTTTGACTCCCGTATCACGCAAATCTCCTCTGTTCTTGTTTCGAGTTGTTTTCTGTCAGCATTTTCCAGGCTAGGCATCATGTCGTCTCCCTCCTCCAACAATGGTGACAACGATGCGTGGCTAATGAAGATAGATCTGAAGAGGGAAGAACCCACGAGGGTCGACAAGGATGAAAGGATCAAGAAGGCCACAGAGGATCAAGCTCCGGCAGCAAAAGACATCCTTCAACTTGATCATAACCTTCTTACCCCAACTGAGATCGAAGCTTTCAAGATGATTGAGTTAGCTCGTATACAAAACAAGTATCTCACACGGGAAAATATTTTGTTGAAGGAGCATATTGTCGGACTCAAGGGCATTATTCGCAAGCTGGAGGACCTCTTACGCTCGATGTGCGATTATCCGTCACCTCCACCTTCTTCACCGACAAGGGAGATATAATCACATGGGTATGGTGTAACACCCCGGATGTAACTTTCCCAATTTGTACTCCAACTCTTGCCGTTTCCGGCGTTAGGTTATATTTATTTCTCGGGTTTGGGTCTTAGTCTCCGTGTGTTGTTTTCGTTTTCATGCATCTCATATCATGTCATCATGTGCATTGCATTTGCATACGTTTTCATCTCATGCATTCGAGCATTTTCCCCGTTGTCCGTTTTGCATTTCGGCGCTTCATTCTCCTCCGGTGGTCATTTCTAGCTTTCTTTCGTGTGTGGGGATTAAACATTTCCGGATTGGACCGAGACTTGCCAAGCGGCCTTGGTTTACTACCGGTAGACCGCCTATCAAGTTTCGTATCATTTGGACTTCGTTTGATACTCCAACGGTTAACCGAGGGACCGAAAAGGCCTCGTGTGTGTTACAGCCCAACACCCCTCCAATTTGGCCCAAAACCCACCAAACTCTGCTTCATGTCCTAGAGCGTTCGATCACGATCGCGTGGCCGAAAACCGCACCTCATTTGGACTCTCCTAGCTCCACTTATGCCTATAAATAGCACCCCCATTCCAAATTCCGGATCCCCCCTCCCCGAAACCCTAGATCCGCTCCTCCTCGCGCCGCCGGACGTGTTCGGGCGGAGCCGGACAACGTCCGCCGCCACCGCCAGCCACTCCGCGCCCGCCACCTGTCAGCCGCCGCCGCCTCCCACCGCCGGCCCAGGAGGTCCGAGCCGGGCCCCCGAGGCCCACGCGCGCCCCGCCGCCCACCGCCACCGCGCCGGTTGCCGCCCGCCGCCACCGTGCAGGCCGCCGCGCGCCACCGCGGGTCCCCGCCGCCGCCGCCTCGCACCGCCGCTGCCGCCTCGCGCCGCCTTCGGCCGCCGCCTCGCGTCGCTGCCGCTGCCGCCGCCTCCGACCGCTGCCGCCACCACCGGCCCCGGCCGGCCTCTCCTCTCTCCACTCCGTCCACCACGACGCCATCGCCGGTGACCTCGGCTCCGACGTGAACAGTGCCGCCGCCGCCGTTCAGTCCATATGCTCCTGTTCACGGCTCCGTAACTTTGCATCCGTATCTCCGATTCATGCATATAGCATATCAAAATGTTCATCTCTGAGAGTACATCATTTCATTCCATTACATCATTTTCATATGTGTGCATCTTGATGCCCGAAATGCTGTTAGAAAGAGGCTTCGTGAGTTAATTGTCAGATCTGCTAGTTCATCTTAGACTTTTGTCATTTTTGCTATGATTATTGTGTGCATGATATGCCTGTGAGTCCTTCATATGTTTTGTTAAGGACTTTGCCTTCTTTCCAGAGGTGCAACCCATGCATTTTTAGTATGTGTGTGGTGACTTGTGCAAGCTTGCAAAGTGAGGCACCCGGTGAATCTGTTTTCAGGGACTTTGTAGTTTTCACTAAGTCTGGGATTATTTAGTTCATGATGTCATATGTTCAGCTTGTTTCTTAGTGATCCGTGCCTCTTTTGAGGATGATCAGTAAAGGAGTTTTGTTAATCTTGTTATGCTCTATCCATCCATGTCTTTTTTTGCAATTATGGAGCAACTTAGCTTGAGTCAATCGAGCTCTACTTTTGCGTCGTTCTGAATCTGGGCAGATCGTCAACTTGTTTGCGATTTTGCCGATGTTATTGTAGTTGATTCGTGCATGCTATGCCATTGTTCTTGCCATGTCTAGCTAGAATTTTGTGCCTTCTTAACGGGATGTATGCTTGCCTTGCCATGACTTGCACCTTAGTGAGTGCATCGAGCTCGTTTACATGCCTTCGTGAGTTATATTACAGCATGTCTCAGTTTTCACTAAGTCTGAAAACTGATTGTGTTTTAGCTATGTTCGTGTGCCCGTTAGTATATTTTGTGAACCCTTTTGGCCCCAGGTCACTTTGGGTCTTTTGTTAATCTTGTTGATTAGCTCCATGCCATGTTCTTACTTGTCTTAATCAGGTCATGTATCAAGTTGTTTTGCTGCTCCGAAGAGGGCTTCACGATCTGAAATTTCAGACAAGTGTTTATTTCACTAAGTCTGGAATCTGTTTTGCATTTGCGTTTTTGCCATGCTTGTTTGAACCTCATAATGGATGATTTGGCCGTAGCTCAGTGCTAGACTTTTGTTAAGAATATTGTGTGCATCCCCGCATGTATTTTGTTGTCATGTTTGGGTGCTGTAGCATGTTCATTTCATTGCATTCAGATGCCTGCTTGCTGTAAATCGCAGACCGGTGTCAATTTTGAATCGCTTGCCATTTCCAAACCGTAACTCCGATTCCGATGATCTTTATATCGTTTTCAAGCGATTTCATCTCATCTTTCCAGTGGCACACTTGGAATTCCAAGTTGAGGCCAGGTTCATGCATTTCCTGCCATATCTTGCATTTTGCATCCCGCATAGCATATCATCATTTCATCATATTGCTTGTTCTTGCACATGGTTGATTGTATCCTTGTTGCTTGTTTGTCTTGTTTGGGTAGAGCCGGGAGACGAGTTCACTAACGAGGAGCCCATTGAGTTTGCTTTTGAGGATCCAGTCAACTCTGACAACTGTGCATGCAAGATGATCATACCCTCGAAATCACTACTATCTTTGCTATGCTAGTTTGCTCGCTCTTTTACTATGCCCATGCTATGATGCCTACCTTTTTCTTGTCAGCCTCCCAATTGCCATGTTGAACCTCTAACCCACCATGTCCTAGCAAACCGTTGATTGGCTATGTTACCGCTTTGCTCAGCCCCTCTTATAGCGTTGCTAGTTGCAGGTGAAGATTGGAGCCGTTCCTTGTTGGAACATTTATTTACTTGTTGGGATATCATTATATTGCTATGTTATCTTAATGCATCTATATACTTGGTAAAGGGTGGAAGGCTCGGCCTCTCGCCTAGTGTTTTGTTCCACTCTTGCCGCCCTACTTTTCCGTCATATCGGTGTTATGTTCCCGGATTTTGCGTTCCTTACGCGGTTGGGTTATAATGGGAACCCCTTGATATTTCGCCTTGATTAAAGCTTTTACAGCAATGCCCAACCTTGGTCTTACCATTTGCCACCTAGCCTCTTTTTCCCTCGGGTTTTCGGAGCCCGCGGGTCATCTTATTTTAAACCCCCCCGGGCCAGTGCTCCTCTAAGTGTTGGTCCGACCGAGTAGACTGCGGGGCCACCTCGGGGCAACTTGAGGGTTGGTTTTACTCGTAGGATGTCTCATCTGAGTGTGCCCTGAGAAAGAGATATGTGCAGCTCCTATCGGGATTTGTCGGCACATTCGGGCGGTGTTGCTGGTCTTGTTTTAACCTGTCAAAGTGTCTTGAGTTACCGAGATACCGAGTCTGATCGGAATGTCTTGGGAGGAGGTCTATTCCTTCGTTGACCATGAGAGCTTGTCGTGGGCTAAGTTGGGACTCCCCTGCAGGGATTGAACTTTTGAAAGCCGTGCCCGCGGTCATGGGCAGATGGGAATTTGTTAATGTCCGGTTGTAGATAACTTGAACCTTAATTAATTAAAACAAATCAACTGAGTGTGTTACCGTGATGGCCTCTTCTCGGCGGAGTCCGGGAAGTGGACACGGTGTTGGAGTAATGTTTGTGCAGGTTGCTCTCTAGTTTCTCGCTCGTGCTTTGCCCCCTCTTCTCGCTCTCTTTTGCGAATAAGATAGCCACCATATATGCTAGTCGCTTGCTGCATCTCCACATATATTTGCCTTACCCTTCCTATAAGCTTAAATAGTCTTGATCGCGAGGGTGCGAGATTGCTGAGTCCCTGTGGCTCACAGATTCCTATTACACCAGATGCAGGTCCAGGTGATTCCGCTCCAGGTGACGAGTACGAGGTGAAGTGGGAGTTCGACGAGGACTCTCAGCGTTACTATGTTTCTTTTCCCGACGATCAGTAGTGGTGCCCAGTTGGGGTTTTATTCGGGGCCGTGTCGCATGTTGGGTTCTTTTCTATTTTGGCGCCGTAGTCGGGCCATGGGTGTTTGAATGATGGATGTTATTTATGTACTTTGATGTGACATGGCGAGTGTAAGCCAACTATGTTCTCCCCTTTATTATTCATATTACATGGGATGTTGTGAAGATTGCCTAACTTGCGACATATGCCTTCAATGCGATTATGTCTCTATGTCATGCCTCGACACGTGGGAGCTATAGTCGCATCGAGGGTGTTACATATGGGCACTCCCCTTGGAAACTGCCAAGCTTGGGGGAGGTGCCCCGGTATCGTATCATCATCACAACTCCTATCTTTATCATTTTTCTTAGTTCGATCCTATTACAAGTATCTTGATCTAGTAAAATAAAGTTTATGGCATGATCTAGTTTTGAGTTTTGCTTTATGATCTCTATTTGTAATTGAGTCCGTGAGCTATATATAATAAAGATTAGTGTTGAGTCAAGGGCTTGATTATTTTTCCATGATCTTGGGTGAATAAAAGAATAAAAAGAAACAAAAAGTTCATATTGATCTTATTGAGAGTAATGACTTCACATAGAAAGAGTATGATGATTAAAAGTTGTTGGGAGTTGGCAGACATAGGTTTGGTCACTGTTGCAATTAATACGAAGTAATAAGGAAAGAGAGGTTTTCACATATAGATATATTATCATTGACATCTTTTATGATTGGGAGCACTCATTAAAATATGACATGCTAAAGGGTTGATGTTGGACAAGGAAGACAACGTAATGAGTTATGTCTTTCTTATATCTGAGATAAAGTATGTTGTCATCGATCCTCTAACTTGTTGAGCTTGCCTTTCCCCTCATGCTAGCCAAATTCTCAGCACCAAGTAGAAATACTACTTGTGCTTCCAAATACCCTTAAACCTGTTTTGCCATGAGAGTCAACCATATCTACCTATGGATTGAGTAAGATCCTTCAAGTAAGTTGTCATCGGTGCAAAGCAATAAAAATTGCTCTAAATATGTATGATTGATTGGTGTGGGAGAAATAATCTTTATACGATCTTGTGATGTGGAAGTAATAAAAGCGACGGACTACATAATAAAGGTTCATATCACAAGGGGCAATATAAAGTGACGTTCTTTCGCATTGAGATTTTGTGCATCCAACCATAAAAGTGCATGGCAGCCTCTGCTTCCCTCTGCGAAGGGCCTATCTTCTATTATTATCTTCTACCTTATGCAAGAGTCACGGTGATCTTCACCTTTCCTTTTTCATTTTAACCTTTGGCAAGCTCAGCATGTTGGAAAGAACATGATATATATATATATATATATATATATATCTAATTGGATATAGGGGAGCATGAATTATTATTGTTGACATTACCCTTGAGGTAAAAGGTGGTGCGGCAAAACTATAAGCCCCTATCTTTCTCTGTGTCCGATTAAAACTTCATAACCACAAGTATTGCGTGAGTGTTAGCAATTATGAAGGACTAAATGATAGTTGAGTATGTGGACTTGCTTTTTAGCTCTGACATAGACTCTCTCCGATGTTATGATAAATTGCAATTGCTTCAATGACTAATATTATAGTTTGTCGGAGCCCAATAAGGTTTATGATTTATACTTTTGCATTGTGAATAGATCATCACTTGAACATAAGTAATCATATGACAAAATCTATATATGTTGCTGTTATGAGAATAATCATGATGCCTTCATGTTCGTATTTTATTTTTATCGACGCCTCTACCTCTAAACATGAGGACATATTTATTGTTATCGGCTTTTCGCTTGAGGACAAGCAAGGTCTAAGCTTGGGGGAGTTGATACGTCCATTTTGCATCATGCTTTTATATCGATATTTATTGCATTATGGACTATTATTTCACTTTATGTCACAATACTTATGGCTATTCTCTCTTATTTTACAAGGTTTACATAAGGAGGGAGAATGCCGGCAGCTGGAATTCTGGGCTGGAAAAGGAGCAAATATTAGAGACCTATTCTGCTCAACTCCAAAAGTCCTGAAACTCCACAGAACATCTTAAAATAAATAAAGAAAAATCCTCGCCAAAGATGAAGGCCAGGGGGCCCACACCCTGCTCATGAGGGTGGGGGCGCACCCCCCTCCTAGGGCGCGCCCGCTACCTCGTGGGCCCCCTGGCGGCTCTCTGACGTCCATCTTCTGCTATATGAAGTCTTTCGACGAGAAAAACATCAGAGGAAAATTTTCGGGACGAGACTCCGCCGCCACGAGGCGGAAACTTGGCGGAACCAATCTAGAGCTCAAGCAGAGCTGTTCTGCCGGGGATACTTCCCTCCGGGAGGGGGAAATCATCACCATCGTCATCACCAACGCTCCTCTCATCGGGAGAGGGCAATCTCCATCAACATCTTCACCAGCAGCATCTCATCTCCAAACCCTAGTTCATCTCTTGTATCCAATTCTTGTCTCAAAGTCTGGGATTGGTGCTAGTAGGTTGCTAGTAGTGTTGATTACTCCTTGTAGTTGATGCTAGTTGGTTTATTTGGTGGAAGATCATATGTTCAGATCCTATATGCATATTATTACCCCTATGATTATGAACATGAATATGATTTGTGAGTAATTACGTTTGTTCCTGAGGACAAAGGAGAAGTCTTGCTATTAGTAGTCATGTGAATTTGGTATTCGTTTGATATTTTGATAAGATGTATGTTGCCTAGCCTCTAGTGGTGTTATGTTCGACTACATAACACTTCACCATTATTTGGTCCTAGAGGAAGGCATTGGAAAGTAATAAGTAGATGATGGGTTGCTAGAGTGACAGAAGCTTAAACCCTAGTTTATGCGTTGCTTCGTAAAGGGCTGATTTGGATCCACATGTCTCATGCTATGCTTAGGTTTACCTTAATACTTTTGTTGTAGTTGCGGATGCTTGCAATAGAGGTTAATCATAAGTGGGATGCTTGTTCAAGTAAGAACAGCACCCAAGCACCGGTCCACCCACATATCAAATTATCAAAGTATCGAACGCGAATCATATGAACGTGATGAAAACTAGCTTGACGATATTCCCATGTGTCCTCGGGAGCGCTTTTCCTTATATAAGAGTTTGTTCCGGCTTGTCCTTTGCTACAAAAAGGATTGGGCCACCTTGCTGCACTTTATTTACTTTTGTTACTTGTTGCTCATTACAATTTATCTTATCACAAAACTATCTGTTACCACTTATTTCAGTACTTGCAGGGAATACCTTGCTGAAAACCGCTTATCATTTCCTTCTTCTCCTCGTTGGGTTCGACACTCTTACTTATCGAAAGGACTACGATAGATCCCCTATACTTGTGGGTCATCAGCCCTGCCATCCACTAACATCATTGTACCTTAAGGTTGCAAATTGTTAGGCAGACCAACAATGGCAAACACCCTACCACGGTGTTGCGGCAAGGGTGGTCCTCCTCATCAAAGATGATGGGCATGCGGGACCATTTGAGCGGCTTCCGGGCCTCTGGAGCTGGCTCCACAGCATTGACCTCTCATGCCCATCGCTTGAGCTGGCGATGGGAGGATTGGAAGGACGCAACCCCATCAATGCATAGGGCATCAGTGGCCCGCTGAAATTCCTGCTCACTGGTGCGGCAAGGGTGGTCCTCCTCATCAAAGATGATGGGCATGCGGGACCATTTGAGCGGCTTCCTGGCCTCTGGCGCTTGCTCCACAGCACTGACCTCTTGTGCCCATGGCTTGAGCTAGCGATGGGAGGAGTGCAAGGACACACCCCCATCAATGCATAGGGCGTTAGTGGCCCGCTAAAATTACTGCGCACTGGTTTCCTCTTCATTCCCTCCATCACTCAAATCATCTCAGGCTTCCTTCTCTTGGCACCTGGTGGGGTTTCCTTGGTTCTGAAAGGGTTTGCGAGGACGGTTTTCTTCACTGCCTCGGCCCTTTCCGCCAGCAGCATTCTGACCTTTCTCATTATCACGCTTATCATACTCTGCTCTCTGTCTCTTGACAAGCTGCTCAACTTGATAACATTCATGCAGGTCGTGGCCCTTGGTCCGGTGGATCTTGCAGTACGACACTTCACCTTTCCCGGCTTTCTTTACGGTAGCGGCTTCCCGGCAGGCAGTGCACACGGCAACTTCCCTGCCGGGGGCCTCAGCCTTGGCCTTCTTGCTGGTACTAGGCGTGCCAGAACCTTCCACAGTTATCACTATCTTATTTCTTTGCTTCTTGTTGCGCTTCTTGCCCTTTATTTGACTGGTTAATTCATCTTCTTCCTCTGAATCAACATTGATGCAATCCTCCTCTCCGACCAACTTCTTTCCTTCATCCGAGCACACTTATCCACTAGTGTGTACAGCTCCTTCACAGTCTTGGGAAACTGCACATTCATCTTAGAACGAATGCGACGGTTGCGCACATTGGACTGGAAGGCTGCTATAACAGCTGCATGATGGATATTCGGAATATTCCTATGGACTTCACTGAATCTTTGTAAATACTTACAAAGAATTTCTCCTTCCTTCTGCTAGAGAAGTTGCAGGTCGCTAGGCCTGCCGGGCTCCTGGTGGCCACCGGTGAAGTCACCGATGAACTCGTGGCACAGGTCTGCCCAGGATGAAATGGAGTTCTCTGGCAGGTGCATGAGCCAAGATCTCATGTTGG
Source organism: Triticum urartu (assembly GCF_003073215.2). NCBI lineage: Eukaryota > Viridiplantae > Streptophyta > Magnoliopsida > Poales > Poaceae > Triticum > Triticum urartu. Next base: position 255,798,215 of record NC_053026.1, on the reverse strand, counting down.
ACTTGAGAGCTAATGGGAAGTAGTTGGCGAACACCTTCTCGTCTCTTCCCCCGGCAGCCTGAACAGCGATGGTGTAGATGCTCAGAACTCTGCCGAGTTCAGTCTCCCATCATACTTCTCGGGTATCTCTGGCTTGAATATGCGGACGGACGGCCAGCGGACTTGCCGCAGCTCGCGTGTAAAGGCAAGGCAGCCGACCTCGAAAGGTAGGCACCTGCCAACACCGCGCGCAGGCTAGTCGACGTTGAGGCCGCCACACCCGTCGGTCTGGCGGGGGTCGTCGAGAGGTCGTCCCACGACGACGCGCGTGTCTCCCCTCCGCCGATTGATATGTCTCCAATGTATCTACTTTTTCTCATGCTTTTCCTCTTGTTTTGGACTCTAATTTGCAGGACTTAAAATGAAACTAACCCCGGACTGACGTTGTTTTCAGCGGAACTACTATGGTGTTGTTTTTGTGTGCAGAAATAAAAGTTCTCGGAATGGAATGAAACTTTTTGAGGATTTTTTATACCAATAATAAGAATTTCTGGAGCCAAGACCCACCGGAGAGGGGCCCTAGGGTGGCCACAACCCACCAGGGCACGCCCCCTCTCCTGGCGCACCTAGGTGGTTTGTACCCACCTGGTGCCCCGCTGATGACCCCCCTGATACTATAAATTCACATTATTTCAGAAAAATTCAAGGAGAAAGAATTATCACGATCCACAAGACGGAGCCTCCGCCAAGCCCTGTTCTTCCTCGGGAGGGCAGAGCTGGAGTCCGTTTGGGGCTCCAGAGAGGGGGATCTTCGTTCTTCATCATCACCAACCCTTCTCCATTGCCAATTCCATGATGCTCCCCACCGGGAGTGAGTAATTCCTTCATAGGCTCGCTGGTCGGTGAGGATTTGGATGATATTCATCATGTAATCGAGTTAGTTTTGTTAGGGCATGATCCCTAGTATCCACAATGTTCTTAGATTGATGTTGCTATGACTTTGCCATGCTTAATGCTTGTCACTTTGGGCCCAGGTGCCATGATGTTTCTTCCCCCCTCTACTCTCTTGTAATGGATTGAGTTTCCGCTTTGAAGTTATCTTATCGGATTGAGTCCTTAAAGATTTGAGAACACTTGATGCATGTCTTGCCGTGCGTATCTGTGGTGACAATGGGATACCACGTGATTCACTTGATGTATGCTTTGGTGATCAACTTGCGGGTTCCTCCCATGAACCTATGCATAGGGGTTGGCACATGTTTTCGTCGTGATTCTCCGGTAGAACTTTGGGGCACTCTTTGAGGTCCTTTGTGTTGGTTGAATAGATGAATCTGAGATTGTGTTTTGCATATCGTATAATCATACCCACGGATACTTTAGGTGACATTGGAGTATCTAGGTGACATTAGGGTTTTGGTTGATTTGTGTCTTAAGGTGTTATTCTAGTACAAACTCTAGGGCTGTTTGTGACACTTATATGAATAGCCCAACGGATTGATTGGAAAGAATAACTTCGAGGTGGTTTCGTACCCTACCATAATCTCTTCATTCGTTCTCCGCTATTAGTGAATTTGGAGTGACTCTTTGTTGCATGTTCAGGGATAGTTATATGATCCAATTATGTTATTATTGTTGAGGGAACTTACACTAGTGAAAGTATGAACCCTAGGCCTTGTTTCCTAGCATTGCAATATCTTTTACGCTCACTTTTTTCATTAGTTACCTTGCTGTTTTTATATTTTCAGATTACAAAAACTATTATCTACTATCCATATACCACTTGTATCACCATCTCTTCGCCGAACTAGTGCACCTATACAATTTACCATTGTATTGGGTGTGTTGGGGACACAAGAGACTCTTTGTTATTTGGTTGCAGGGTTGCTTGAGAGAGACCATCTTCATCCTACGCCTCCTACGAGTTGATAAACCTTAGGTCATCCACTTGAGGGAAATTTGCTACTGTCCTTCAAACCTCTGCACTTGGAGGACCAACAACGTCTACAAGATGAAGGTTGTGTAGTAGACATCAAGCTCTTTTCTGGCGCCGTTGCTGGGGAGGTGAGTGCTTGAAGGTATATCTTTAGATCTTGCAATCGAGTCTTTTAGTTTCTTGTTTTATCACTAGTTTAGTTTATAAAAGAAAACTATAAAAAATGGAATTGAGTTTGTCTCATACGCTTCACCTTTTTAATATCTTTCGTGAGTATGATGGAAAGGATAATTGGGCTCAAGTTCTAGAAGAAATCTATAAAATGTTTGGCACTAAATATTTGAAGGATGAGCATGATTGCAATTTTGTTAGTATGAATTCCTTGAATATCCATGATGCTAATGATATGCAAAGCCACAAGCTTGGGGAAGCTATGTTTCATGAAGATGATATTTTTTGTCCACCAAGTTTTGATGAGAAAATTTATTATGATGAAAGCATGCCTCTTATCTATGATGATTATTTTGATGACACGTATGCTTTAAAGAATAATGATAACCATGAAACTTGTCATCTTGATCTTAATTTTCAATCACATGATAGTTAATTTGTTGAGTTTGCTCCCACTATTATTCATGAAAAGAATTTTGCTTGTGTGGAGAGTAGTAAATTTTCTACGCTTGTATATCATGAAACGAATGCTTTAGGTGCTGGTTATATTATTGAATTCATTCATGATGCTACTGAAAATTATTATGAGGGAGGAATATATGCTCGTAGGAATTGCAATAATATCAAGTTTCCTCTCTATGTGCTTAAGGTTTTGAAGTTATGCTTGTTTTACCATCCTATGCTAGTTGATTATTGTTACCACAAGTTTTTTGCTCACAAAATCCCTATGCATAGGAAATGGGTTAGAATTAAATGTGCTAGTCATATTCTTCATGATGCTCTCTTTATGTTACAATTCTTATCTTTTATGTGAGCATCATTGAAATCATCATGCCTAGCTATGGGGCGTTAAACGATGGCGCTTGTTGGGAGGCAACCCAATCCTATTATTGTTCTTTACTTTTTGTTCCTGTTTAGTAATAAATAATTCATATAGCCTCTGTTTAGATGTGGTTTTATGCTTTTAATTATTATTTGTGCCAAGTAGAACCTTTGGGAAGACTTGGGGAAAGTCTTGTTGATCTTGCTGTAAAAAACAGAAACTTTAGCGCTCACGAGAATTGCTGCCATTTTTATTTGGAGAGTGTTATTTAGTTAATTCTTTTTTCAGATTATTAATATATAAAATACTCAGGTCCATAAATTTATTTGAGAATTTTATGAGTTCCATAAGTATACGTTTGATCAAGATTACTAAAGACTGTTCTGTTTTTGACAGATTATGTTTTTTCATGTGTTGTTTACTTATTTTGATGAATCTATGGCTAGTAAAAGAGTTTATAAACCATAGATAAGTTGGAATAAAGTAGGTTTAACACCAATATAAATAAAGAATGAGTTCATTACAGTACCTTGTAGTGGTAATTTATTTTCTTATACTAACGGAGCTTACGATTTTTCTGTTAAGTTTTGTGTTGTGAAGTTTTCAAGTTTTGGGTAAGGATTCGATGGACTATGGAATAAGGAGTTGCAAGAGCCTAAGCTTGGGGATGCCCAAGGCACCCAAGGTAATATTCAAGGATAGCCAAGAGCCTAAGCTTGGGGATGCCCCGGAAGGCATCCCCTCTTTCGTCTTCGTTCATCGGTAACTTTACTTGGAGCTCTATTTTTATTCGCCACATGATATGTATTTTGCTTGGAGTGTCAATTTATTTTGTTAGGATTTTCTTGCTGTTATTTAGAACAATGTTTTGCATCTTTTATTTTAATAAAATTGGCATTGATAGTCTTTACTATGCCTATTTTAGAAGTCCACATGTTGCTGTTTGAAAACAGAAACTTTACCGCTGTTGCAATAATTCCCTATGTTGCTGTTTGAAAACAGAAAGTTTACCGCTGTTGCAATAATTCCCTAGAAAAGTAAGAATGTGATAAAATGTTGAAACCTTTTGCATATTGAGCTCTGATAAATTTACTACAGTGGGAATTTTCTTACATAATTTTTGGGGCTAGGAAAGTATGGATGTTGCAGCATTCTTTACAGACTTTCCTGTTTAGGCAGATTGCTGTTATGTTTGCATATGTTTGCTTCTTTAATGATTATATTTGAGGATAGGACTATTAAATATGCAGAGGCATTTAGTATGCAATGTTGAATAATAATTTTAGTGATTTGCTAGAGTAGAGTATGATAAGCTTTTGGCAATGGTTTATACTAACTTATCTCACGAGTCCTTGTTGAGTTTTGTGTGGATGAAGCTTTTGAGATTTAGGGAGACTGTGATATGAGAGGAATTAAGGAGACACAAAAGCTCAAGCTTGGGGATGCCCAAGGCACCCCAAGATAATATCTCAATAAGTCTCAAGCGTCTAAGCTTGGGGATGCCCCGGTTGGCATTCCACCTTTCTTCTTCAACAACTATCGGTTAGTATCGGTTGATCCTAAGTTTTTGCTTCTTCACATGATGTTTGCTATTCTTAGATGTCATTTTATTTAGTTTTGCTTTCTGTTTGAATAAAGTATCAAGATCTGAAATTATTAAATTTTAGATAGTCTTCACATAGTTTCATAATTATTCAACTACTCATTGACCTTCACTTATATATTTCGGAGTAGTTTGTTGTTGCTCTAGTGATTCACTTATATCTTTTAGAGCACGGTGGTGGATTTGTTTTGTAGAAACTATTGACCTCTCATGCTTCACTTAGATTATTTTGAGAGTCTTAAATATCATGGTAATTTTCTTAAATAATCCTAATATGCTAGGTATTCAAGATTAGTAAAAAATATATTCTTAGGAGTATTTTGAATACTAAGAGAAGTTTGATGCTTGATGATTGTTTTGAGATATGGAGGTAATAATATCAAAGTCGTGCTAGTTGAGTAGTTGTGAAATTGAGAAATGCTTGTGTTGAAGTTTGCAAGTCCCGTAGCATGCACGTACGGTAAACATTATGTAAAAAATTTGAAACATGACGTGTTATTTGATTTTCCTCCTTATGAGTGGCGGTTGGGGACGAGCGATGGTCTCTTCCTACCAATCTATCCCCCTAGGAGCATGCGCGTAGTACCGAGGTTTTTGATGACTTGTAGATTTTTGCAATAAGTATGTGAGTTCTTTATGACTAATGTTGAGTCCATGGATTATATGCACTCTCACCCTTCCATCCTTGCTAGCCTCTTTGGTACCGTGCATTGCCCTTTTCTCACATTTAGAGTTGGCGCAAACTTCACCGGTGCATCCAAACCCCATGATATGATACGCTCTGTCACACATAAACCTCCTTATATCTTTCTCAAAACAGCCACCATACCTACCTATTATGGCATTTCCATAGCCATTCCGAGATATATTGCCATGCAACTTTCCACCATTCCATTTATCATGACACATTCATCATTGTCATATTGCTTAGCATGATCATGTAGTTGACATAGTATTTGTGGCAAAGCCACCGTTCATAATTCTTTCATACATGTCACTCTTGGTTCATTGCATATCCCGGTACACCGCCGGAGGCATTCATATAGAGTCATCTTTGTTCTAGTATTGAGTTGTAAATAAATAGAAGTGTGATGATCATCATTATTAGAGCATTGTCCCAAGTGAGGAATATAAAAAAGGCCATAAAAAAGAGAAGTCCCCAAAAAAAGAGAAAGGACATAAAAAAGGGAAAGGCCCAAAAAATGAGAGAAAAAGAGAGAAGGGACAATGTTACTATCATTTTACCACACTTGTGCTTCAAAGTAGCACCATGATCTTCATAGTAGAGAGTCTCTCATGTTATCACTTTCATATACTAGTGGGAATTTTTCATTATAGAACCTGGCTTGTATATTCCAACAATGGGCCTCCTCAAGTGCCCTAGGTCTTCATAAGCAAGCAAGTAGGATGCACACCCACTTAGTTTCTTTTGTTGAGCTTTCATACATTTATAGCTCTAGTGCATCCATTGCATGGCAATCCCTACTCCTTGCATTAACATCAATCGGTGGGCATCTCCATAGCGCATTGATTAGCCTCATTGATGTGAGACTTTCTCCTTTTTTGTCTTCTCCACATAACCCCCCTCATTATATTCTATTCCACCCATAGTGCTATATCCATGGCTCACGCTCATGTATTGCGTGAAAGTTTATGAGTTTGAGATTACTAAAGTATGAAACAATTGCTTGGCTTGTCATCGGGGTTGTGCATGATGAGAGCATTCTTGTGTGACGAAAATGAAATATGACCAAACTATATGATTTTGTAGGGATGAACTTTCTTTGGCCATGTTATTTTGAGCAGACATAATTGCTTAGTTACTATGCTTGAAGTATTATTATTTTTATGTCAATATGAACTTTTGTCTTGAATCTTTCGGATCTGAATATTCATGCGACAATTAAGAAGAATTACATTGAAATTATGCCAAGTAGCACTCCGCATCAAAAATTATGTTTTTATCATTTACCTACTCGAGGACGAGCAGGAATTAAGCTTGGGGATGCTGATACGTCTCCAACGTATCTATAATTTTTGATTGCTCCATGCTATATTATCTACTGTTTTGAATGTTTATGGGCTTCATTATACACTTTTATATCATTTTTTGGGACTAACCCATTAACCCAGAGCCGAGTGCCACTTTCTGTTTTTACCCTGTTTTAGGGTTTCGAAGAAAAGAAAAATCAAACGGAGTCCAATTGACCTGCAACTTCACGGAACTCATTTTTGGAAGGAAAGAAGCCCAAAAGCCTTGGAGTGCACGTCGGAGGATCTATGAGGAGGCCATGAGGAAGGGGGGGCGCCCACCCCCTGGGCGTGCCCTCCACCCTCGTGGGCCCCTCGTGGCCCCCTTGACGTACTTCTTCCGCCTATATATCTCCATATACCCTAAAAACATCCGAGAGCACAATAGATCGGGAGTTCCGCCGCCAGAAGCCTCCGTAGCCAATGAAAGCCAATCTAGACCCGTTCCGGCACCCTGCCGGAGGGGGGATCCTTCTTCGGTGGCCATCTTCATCATCCCGGTGCTCTCGATGACGAGGAGGGGGTAGTTCTCCCTCGGGGCTGAGGGTATGTACCAATAGCTATGTGTTTGATCTCTCTCTCGTGTTCTTGAGGTGATACGATCTTGATGTATCGCGAGCGTTGCTATTATATTTGGATCCTATTATGTTTCTTCCCCCCTCTACTCTCTTGTTATGGATTGAGTTTCCCCTTTGAAGTTATCTTATCAGATTGAGTCTTTAAAGATTTGAGAACACTTGATGTATGTCTTGCCGTGCGTATCTGTGGTGACAATGGGATACCACGTGATTCACTTGATGTATGTTTTGGTGATCAACTTGCGGGTTCTGCCCATGAACCTATGCATAGGGGTTGGCACACGTTTTCGTCGTGATTCTCTGGTAGAACTTTGGGGCACTCTTTGAGGTCCTTTGTGTTGGTTGAATAGATGAATCTGAGATTGTGTGATGGATATCGTATAATCATACCCACGGATACTTGAGGTGACATTGGAGTATCTAGGTGACATTAGGGTTTTGGTTGATTTGTGTCTTAAGGTGTTATTCTAGTACAAACTCTAGGGTTGTTTGTGACACTTATAGGAATAGCCCAATAGATTGATTGGAAAGAATAACTTTGAGGTGGTTTCGTACCCTACCATAATCTCTTCGTTCGTTCTCCGCTATTAGTGACTTTGGAGTGACTCTTTGTTGCATGTTGAGGGATAGTTATATGATCCAATTATGTTATTATTGTTGAGGGAACTTACACTAGTGAAAGTATGAACCCTAGGCCTTGTTTCCTAGCATTGCAATACCGTTTACACTCACTTTTATCATTAGTTACCTTGCTGTTTTTATATTTTCAGATTACAAAAACTATTATCTACTATCCATATACCACTTGTATCACCATCTCTTCGCCGAACTAGTGCACCTATACAATTTCCCACTGTATTGGGTGTGTTGGGGACACAAGAGATTCTTTGTTATTTGGTTGCAGGGTTGCTTGAGAGAGACCATCTTCATCCTATGCCTCCTACGGATTGATAAACCATAGGTCATCCACTTGAGGGAAATTTGGTACTGTCCTACAAACCTCTGCACTTGGAGGCCCAACAACGTCTACAAGAAGAAGGTTGTGTAGTAGACATCAATATTTAAGGATTTTTAGTGCAAAAATAACAAGAGGGGGCTGCACCAAGTGGGCACAACCCACCTAGGCGCGCCAGCACCCCCTGGCACGCCCTGGGGGGTTGTGGTCCCCACGTGGGCCCCTCACTTATCTCTTCGTCCCACATTGTCACCTAGCTCCAGAAAAAATCACTTTCCCTCTCTCTCCCGAGTTCTTGCTCATTTTGTTGCCAATTTCGATCTCTTTGCTCGAAGCTCCATTTTCGAAACTGTTTCAGGAGATTGTTGCTTAGTATGTGACTGCACCGTTTGTCCAATTAGTTTTTGTTTTAGTGGTTTATACTTTGAATAATTAGCTACTCTTGGTGCTGCCGTAGATGTGCTTGCATGTTGAATTCTTAGTGTTTTAAGTTGTTTGAATGCTTGCTATGGCCTCTATGTATCCCTATGAGTAGTTGCTATCAATCTTACAAAGTTTTGTTAACAAACTTTTGTCACTCCAAAATTTTTATTTTCAGAAAATTGTACGCGGGCATGATGAACATATTTGGAAGAAGTTCTTCGAGGAGACAATCCTCGGGGGCATCATCTAGTGACAATTCTGCCCATCGGTCTTACGTTCAACCAAGTGAAAGTTCCACGCGAGATGCAGCCACCAAAACATGCTCATGGCCTTGCGATGAATATATGATGCATGTGGGTATTAAGGAGGAATTTGAGCAATATGTTCACAATGCCGGTCAAGGTCCCTATCTATTAGATAAGTGTGCACAACACCATCTTCTCACTGAATCATTTGTCAAATGATTTAAAAATTTTCCACGTGAGTCTAGGGTGTCGTTTATGCTTTATGATGAACCATATACCATTTCACTAGAGAACTTTGCTTACCATTGCAAACTTCCATTTTGGGGTTCACTTGATGAGCCAGCAAAGGATGAGTATGAGTCTTTCTTGACTAGCCTTTGTTACGGTGAAAATAGGGGAGTGAGACAAGGAAGAATAAAGAGCATTCACTTTCCTGCAATTCAGTACCTTGCATTATTTAATGGGAAATGCATAGTAGGCAAGCAAGACTGTAGCATACTTTGTTCCCTGGACTTGAGCCTCATTCACACCGCTCTCACTAGTGAAAGGAATTATAACCTTGGAGCGATTATTGCACGTAGAAATCAGAATAATGCCAAAAGTGGCTGGTTCTATGGTGGAATTTATGTCACACGTTTGGCACGAGGACTGGGTGTTTCACCTTTGCCCTTTGACCCTATCCTACCCACTCGATATTTAGATTTTGATGCTCTAAAAGAGCATAAGATTCTCTCGCGAAGGGCTGATAACTTCACTTATAATATTTTTGTTTAACCAATCACATGTTGTGGACAAATATTTGCCTACGCCTGCTCTCTTCGATTATCACAGCAAGGAAGAGATATTTTGTTCTTGAGAGCGAGGCCTGAGCTCACAACGCAGTAGTGTTGGCGGCACGGCGTGCTGAGGCTTCCGCACTGAGAGCCTCCGTGAGCTACCACGCCGACTACTACCCTCCAAGCTACTGATTCACTACCAAGTTAGGCCAAAAGCCTAAGCTTGGGGGAGTATGTGTTTCTCACCGACATTATATTCATGTTCACATATCATTCTATCTATCGGTGTTCACACTTTTTCATTGTATCATCCATGCTTAGATTTATTTTTCTTGCTTTCTTCTTGTGTGTTTGAAAAACTTTAGAAAAACCAAAAAAATAGTTGTAATAGTTTACTTTCTATGGATGCTTAATAGTATCACTAAAGAGAAAATCCAAAAAGATTTCCTTGTTCTTCTTTTGCTTGTTGGGAGCTTTCCCGTGTAAATAGTTTTTCTCGTTTTTGTTTGCTTGCTAAAGAAAACCAAAAACTCCCAAAATATTTCAGTGTGTTTCTCTGAATTTCTTTTCTTTTATTCGAGTTGTACCGAGGAGAAGACCACGATGAAAATGTTGAGTGGCTCTCATATGAATAACTGTTGAACTAATTAGAGCCCATTTTACCTTGTCTTCTCCTGTTGAATAAAATGTTTGCAGATTCCAGCTTAGTCCATGGCACTCTTGCACTATTATTATTTTCATATCATTCGGTCGTGCAAGTGAAAGGCAATAATGATGATATTCGATGAGCTGGTTGTGGCAAAGAGAAACTGGTATGTACTCGACTTGTCTTGTCTGTGTAAATATGTTTAACCTAGTGCCCATAATTCAGCCCGTTATGATTAAACATGTTTGCAATGACAATTTGAGATTATAGTTTCTCATGCCATGCATAAGTAGCTGGGAGTGGATAATGATTTATCTTGGATATCAATAGAGTGTTAAAATGATTGTGATGTAGTATGATGATATGGTATCCTCCTCTGAATGTTCAAGTGGCTTGACATGGTACATGTTCATGCATGTAGTTGAATCAAAACCAACATAGACTCTATAATGTTTATGTCCATGGTGTTCATATCCTACTCATGCTAGTGTCCAATGTTACTTATGCATAATGCCTGGTCATGATCGTTGTTGCTCTCTAGCTGGCCACTTCCGAGTCTTAAATTGCTAGCCTTCGCCTGTACTAAGTGGGAATTCTGCTTGTACATCAAATACCTTGAACCCAAAGTTATTCCAGATGAGTCCATCATACCTACCTATATACGGTATTACCCTGCCGTCCTAAGTAAATTTGCATGTGCACCTCTAAAAACTTCTAAAAAATTATCCATTTTGTGTGCCTGGATCATTCATGGAACGACAGGAGGTGGTCGATATCGTCCGTGCTAAGCATGTTATCCTCAGGTCGAGTGTTTATTCACTCACCATCGCATGAGGAAATGGGCGGTAATAGGGATGCCCAGTCCCAAACTACAAAATACAAAAAAGAGTTCATCTCTTACATAATCAAACAAAAACTCCCAATGGAGTCAAAACCTTTATGTTCCGCTTGGGGACCTCCACTAGCGTGCTTAGCATGGAAGATGTTGATAACTGATGGTCATGAAGTGAATAAGAAGGGTGCAAGTCTCAAAATTTCATTTATCTCTATTTCAAAATTTGAGCCCAGACACCTCTGCAAATCACTGCTTCCCTCTATGAAGGGACTTTCTATTTACTTTTATGTTGTGTCATCACCTTCTATAAACAAGCGCCAAAAATTGAGTAGAGCACAGCGGTCATGATTTATGCATTGTGTATAGCTAATGTTGGGTGCATCATGACTGGATCTTTTCTACCATGAATTACAATGTTTAGTCGCTGCTTGAACTTCGGAGGTGCTCTGCATTTATGTTTTGCGGTCTCAGAAAGGGCTAGCGAGATACCATTATTGTCATATTATATCATGTTGTTTAGACAACGTGTTGCTGTTTGAGATATCTTATTATTGCTCACTAGCTGATTATGTCATTGATATGAATCATTAAAATCTTCAAGAGTTTGTCAACATGGTTAGTTATAATGCTGGCTGAAAACATGGGTGTTGTTTAAGCTTATCAACGCAAACAAGAGCAAAAGAGTTTGTAAATGTTTTTGTTTCTCACTTTCAGTTTATCAACTGAAATGCTTGAGGACAAGCAAAGGTTTAAGCTTGGGAAGCTGATACGTCTCCAACGTATCTACTTTTTCTCACGCTTTTCCTCTCGTTTTGGACTCTAATTTGCATGATTTGCATGAAACTAACCCGGACTGACACTGTTTTCAGCAGAACTACCATGGTGTTGTTTTTGTGCAGAAATAAAAGTTCTCGGAATGGAAAGGAACTTTTTGAGGATTTTTATATCAAAAATAAGAATTTCTGGAGCCAAGACCCACCGGAGAGGGGGCCGTGGGTGGGCACAACCCACCAGGGCGCGCCCCCTCTCCTGGCGCGCCCAGGTGGGTTGTACCCACCTGGTAGCCCTGCTGATGCTTCCTTGATACTATAAATTCACATTATTCCAGAAAAAAACTCAGGGAGAAAGAATTATCGCGATCCACGAGATGGAGCCACAGCCAAGCCCTGTTCTTCCTCGAGAGGGCAGATCTGGAGTCCGTTTGGAGTTCCGGAGAGGGGGGTCTTCGTTCTTCGTCATCACCAACCCTTCTCCATCGCTAATTCCATGATGCTCCCCACTGGGAGTGAGTAATTCCTTCGTAGGCTCGCTGGATGGTGAGGACTTGGATGAGATTCATCACATAATCGAGTTAGTTTTGTTAGGGCATGATCCCTAGTATCCACTATGTTCTTAGATTGATGTTGCTTTGACTTTGCCATCCTTAATTCTTGTCACTTTGGGCCCGGGTGCCATGATTTTAGACCTGAACCGTTTATGAATTCATCATTATATCCATGTTTTAGATCCGATCTTTCAAGTTATAGTCACCTACTACGGTTATGATCCGGCAACCCCGGAGTGACAACAACCAGGCCCACTCCCCGTGATGACTGTAGTTTGAGGAGTTCATGTATTCACTATGTGTTAATGCTTTGTTCTGGCTCTCTATTAAAAGGAGGCCTTAATATCCCTTAGTTTCCAATATGGACCCCGCTGCCACAGGAGGGTAGCACAAAAGATTTCATGCAAGTTCTTTTAATAAAGCACGTATGACTATTTACGGAATACATGCCTACATTATATCTATGAACTGGAGCTAGTGTTGTATCACCCTAGGTTATAACTTTCTCATGATGAATATCATCCAACAAGTCACCGATCCAATGCCTACGAATTTATCCTTATTTATCTTGATACGTTACTATTGCTATAATCACTGTTACACTTGCTACAGATTACTGCCATCACTATTACTGTTACCGTTGCTACTATCATTACTATCAAAACTATCAAACTACTTTGCTACTGATCATATTGCTGCAAATAATTAATCTCCAGGTGTGGTTAAATTGACAACTCAGCTGCTAATACCTTCAAATATTCTTTGGCTCCCCTTGTGTCGAATCTATAAATTTGGGTTGAATACTCTACCCTCGAAAACTATTGCGATCCCCTATACTTGTGGGTTATCACCTATCTTCCAGGGTCCACCGTTGGCCCAGACATGCTCGTGGGTCGGAAGAGGCCATCAAGACATCGTCGGGATCTTGTTCTTGCTGCGCCCACGCTTGCTGCTATGGTGGGGACTGCACGGTAGGGACATCCCCCTTCGTTCGGCCAGCAGTACGAGTAGTCGTCGTCACTCGGGGAGGTCGTGGAGGGCCAGTGCGCCACGAGCCCCTAGCCTCAGCGAAACCGAGAAGACTCTGGATGGTGGCACACCATTCATCCATTTGCTCGGCCGCTGGCGGGAACCTTAGTAGCAGCTGGGCCCGCGCCATAGCCTCTATGGTTGTGCTTGGCATGGAAGTTGATGACCTCGACCGCACCGTCGCCTGGCTCCTAACGTTGCCCGCGGTGGCGACACTGGTGGCGCGCCCGTGCTATGGTGCGGTGGCCACCTGGGCAGCGGGGTCGCGCGGCGATGGCGCTCGAGGTTCTTCGGCTCCGTCGTTGGGAGGAGGGGATGTAAGCGGAGTCACCCTCCCATCCATACCTTGCGGAGCTTGACCGTCGACACGCTACTGAACTTGTTCTCCTCCGACACCTTCAGCCCCCGTGCCCGCCACAGGGGGAGTGGCGATGGCGCCACCTGCTCCTACCAAAGCCCCAGCAGCGCTGACGTCCTCACTTGTCCACGCACCCTCGGCGGCATCTGGGGTCGCGGGCGTCGGAGCCTTTGAGGTAGATGGCTGGGCTGAAAGGTCAGACTTCTTCTTGGGCGCCATGGTCGAAGGCGTCGTCGAAGACGAAGATGGCGATGAAGATGATGCGTTGTGCATGATTTTAGGTTCCCACAGGCAAGCCCCCTTCCTGGCGCGCCAAAGATGTCGCGGGATATCAACGGCAACCTATGGGACCGAGCGACCCCTTGCTGGTTCGGCGGGGGACGTCTCGTTGCACAAAGAGCAGACCAGCATGCGGCAGCATGACAGAGAGCACACAAGCAGTTTACACAGGTTCGGGCCGCTGCGGGGCATAAGATCCTACTCCTGCTTTGGTGGATTGATGGTGGAAATGAACGTGCTGGTGTGTGGTACACTTGCCCGGCAAGGCATGTCTCAAGGCTACGGTGACCACAAGTGTATGGTGGCTTGGGTTTTGTCAAGTTTCCAACCCTCTAACCCCCTCCTACAATTGCCATGGGCCTAATTTTATAGGTTAAGGGGTCACCATAGTGGCAAAACAGTCATTACCCACTAATATGATAGCAAACAGTGCTGTCATACCTAACTCTACGGGCTGGCAGGGTGCATTAAATCCACTGCTCAATGTCACATCACTAGCTGCCCGGCAAGGTCTACCAGGTTTATCTCGCCAGCTTCACGCCTGTTCACTTGACACGTTGCTGGATGGGTGTCACCTGTGGGTTTCTTCTGTAGGAGTTGGCTGCGATGTGGCAAACGCTTCCACTTAATCACCTTGCGTCTTGAGACCGCACTGATTTACGACGTGGGTTGTACTTGCATGGTTGGCAGGGTGGTTCAGGCCCCGCAAGCCCCGGCTGGTGCTGCCGGGGAGTCTAGGCTGCTTTCTTCTGGTGGTGGCCTGGCCCCTTGCTGGGCTCGCCTGCCCAGTGAGGGAGGCCCTTTTCTTGTCGATATTCTGTTCCTTTGGCTCGATCTCGATCCGTCTGAGCTGCATGTTGGTTCTTCAAGTCTCTTGGTTCTTCAACCTCTGACTTAAGCTGGAGCTCCAATCTTGATCTTGTGCCTGTGCACAGTTGGGCAACATACCTAAGGTCTATTGCACCGACGGATACTCTCGAAGTGGCCTTTATTGGAGAGTTGGATGGCAACCTTTACACGGCTGATTTCTCGTAAGAGAGCACATTCCATGCAACTTGTCTAATGGCCAAGGCAGACAAGGGGTGGCTATGGCATCGCCGGCTAGCCCATGTCGGCATGAGAAATCTTCAGGATCTCTTAAAGGGTAATCAAATCCTTGGACTAACCAATGTCCCTTTTGAGAAAGATCGTGTGTGTAGTGCATGCATAGCCGGGAAGCAACATCAATCAAAGCACCCACCGAAGAATATCGTGTCTACTTCAAGGCCTTTGGAACTCCTTCATGTGGATCTTTTGGGGCCTCCTTCATGGGATAGTCTTGGTGGAAAAAAGTATGGACTTGTCATTGTTGATGATTACTCAAGATACACATGGGTGTTTTTCCTCAAGTCCAAGGACGAGATGAAGATCACCTTCATTGATTTTGCCAAGCAAGCACAATGCAAGTTTGACAAAGAAATCTTGGCAATAAGAAGTGATAATGGCTCTGAGTTCAAGAACTACACCTTAGAAGAATTTCTTAGTGATGAAGGGATTGAGCATCAATATTCAGCTCCATACACTACTCAACAAAATGGTGTAGCCGAAAGGAAGAACCGTACACTTGTGGAGATGGCAATGTCCATGTTGGATGAATACAAGTCTCCACATAGTTTTTTGGCCGAGGCTGTCAACACTACATGCCATGCATCAAACCGGCTCTTCCTCCGCACAATATTGGAAAAGACTCCATATGAGCTCCTAACTTGGAACAAGCCAAATGTCAAGTACTTTTGTGTATTTCGATGCAAATGTTTCATCCTCACCAAAAGGGAATGGTTAGGAAAATTTCAATCCAAAACAATTGAGGGCATATTTGTTGGCTATGGGTCAAACTCTCACGCCTATAGAGTCTACAACAAATCCAATGGATGTGTTGTAGAAACTTGTGACGTGGTGTTTGATGAATTTAATGGCTCCCATGGGGACCAGTGAAGAAGATTCTTATCAAGATATTTTGACCATGGGTGTTGGTGCACTTCTTCCAATGGAACAAGAACCTCAAGGTGATGAAGAAGAAGATGGAAGCTTCACACATCATCAAACTACTTCAACACCCATACCATCACAAGCTCCTATTGCTCAACCGATGCCCTTAGTTTAAGTACAAGAAGATGATCAAGTCCCTCAACAAATGATCAAGAAGATGATAATTTTCAAGAACAAGATCATCATCAAGGGAAAGAACAAGAAAGTGCAATCATTGATGATGAACCTCAACAAATGCAATATGAAGAAGAAGATCTTCCACCACACATTAATGATCCATATGTTGAGGACATGGATGATGGACATGAAGTTGAACCTCGCGAAACCCTAACCTCCGTCATGCCTCGAGTGGCCGGTCGTGTTGATGTTGACAAAATTCTCACTGGCATATTGGAAGGTAGAGTCTCTCCTAAACATTTGACAAAATTTTGTGCTCACTTCTCATTTGTCTCTAGTGTTGAGCCACTTAAGGTACAAGATGCATTGATGGACAACGATTGGCTTGTTGCTATGCGAGAAGAATTGAACAGTTTTGAACGCAACCATGTGTGGTCATCAGTCAAGAGACCAACTACGGAACACAATGTCATTGGAACAAAATGGATTTTCAAGAACAAGCAAGATGAGAATGGTGTAATCATCTGCAACAAGGCAAGGTTAGTGGCACAAGGGTACTCACAAGTTGAATGTTTGGACTTTGGTGAGACATTTGCTCCCGTTGCCTATCTTGAATCTATTCACATCTTACTTGCTTATGCTGCTTTCAATGGTATTACATTACATCAAATGGATGTGAAGAGTTCTTTCCTTAACGATCCTCTACAAGAAGAAGTATATGTATCATAACCACCTGGGTTCGTTGATCTCGATCACAAATACTACTTGTATAAACTTCATAAAGCTTTGTATGGCCTCAAACAAGCTCCTCATGCTTGGTATGATCATCTTAAGAAGTTTTTACTCGATGATGGTTTTGTGAGAGGGGTGATCGATCCCACTCTTTTTACTAAGAGGGACAAGGGTGATTTGATCTTATGCCAAATCTATGTAGATGATATCATTTTTGGTTCTCCTAACATTCACTTGTGCAACAAGTCTGCGGCCTCCATGACCAAGAATTTTGAAGTGTCACTCAATCCAGATTTGAAGTTCTTTCTCGTATTCCAAATTCAACAATTTCAAGAAGGAATTTTCTTGTCTCAAGCAAAATACCTCAAAGATATTCTAGAGAAGTTCGGCATGTCGGATACTAGTCCATGTAAGACACCCATGCCAACAAAAAATGTACTCACTGAAGACACAAACGGTATCCTTTTTGACCCATCTATTTACCGCTCTATGATTGTTTCATTGCTTTATCTTTGTGCATCTAGACCAGACATCATGTTCGGTGTATGCATGTGTGCTAGATTTCAAGCTTTCCCTAGGGAAATTTATCATTAGGCAGTTAAGCATATTCTTAGATACCTTGTTCACACCGCAAAGTTGGGTCTATGGTACCCCAAGGATGATATGTTTGATCTCATTGGGTACACGGATGTGGATTGGGCTGGAGACAAAGTGGGTCGTAAGTCCGCCTCTGGTGCATGTCAATTTCTTGGAAGCTCTTTGGAAAGTTGGTCCTCAAAGAAACAAAATTGTGTTTCCCTCTCCAACGCCGAAGCCGAATACATTGCAACCGCCAGTTGTGCAACTCAATTACTATGGATGAGGCAAACTTTGAAGGATTATGGCATCACCTATAGACATGTGCCTCTTCTATGTGATAATGGAAGTGCCATCAATATTGCTGAGAATCCCAAAGATCATACCCGCACCAAGCACATTGATATTAGGTATCATTTGTTGAGAGATCATGTGGAAATGGGTGACATTGATATTGCTCATGTTGGCACAGATATGCAACTTGCCGACATTTTCACCAAGCCATTGGATGAAGCAAGGTTTTGTCAACTTAGGCGTGAACTTGGTATCTTGGAGCTTGACAACATTATGTGTCACCTCCCACCCCGCCTCCGGCGATCTCCTCCCACCACCACTAAAACCCTAATCCTTCCCTACCAAACTCTCCGGCATCTCCCCCTCACCCAGGGGTCATGGTTTTCTCATCGGGATCAACCCTTGGCTTGGACTTCTCCAAGGGTTTGGAGTTTGCGGATAAAGTTTTCAGATCTACTGGTTTTTTGGTCCACCCTACGGAGGACACAGGCCACTTCATGTTGGTGGTGTCCTTTAGCCGTCATGTTTTCAGGCTTGATGACCATTCTGTGGCGGCGGCTCTGGAGGCTGCTGTTGGCGGATCTGCGATCGAGTTGGGTGTCTCATGCTTACGTGACAAGGTTTATTCCTTCAACGTTTCCTGCAAGCAAGTTGGTTTCTATATTGTTGATCTTTGATCTTTTGCTTGCCCGCAATTCAAATGTTATTTTAATCTTTGGGGCCGTGGAGGACCAAATTGGGTTCGTGAGTTTAAACTATGGAAGTTACAAAGTGATGCGGAATGGATCTTAGTTAGTCCATCTAAGAGACGGGCGGCGCTTGGGATGCTCGCTATGCATAAACCACCGTCTAAGTCCTCTTTTAGATCTTCTAGTTCTGTGCAAAAGAACCTATCTTTTGCAACATTCCACAATTATGATGCATGCAAGGGTTATAGATATCCGTCCACTCAAGCTTGTATTGATACAGTTTCTGATGCTGGATATGTAGTCTCGGCAAATGAGCGTCTGATCATTTGACCCTCGCCGCCGGCGAATCTCCAGTGGACTGTTGCTTCTCCGCCGATTGTTTTTGGTTCTGTTGGCTCGCCGCGGATCCAACGGTCTGATTTCTCGGCTGAGATTTCTCACTTGCCTTGCGATCCACCTGAGGCTGTTAGTTTGGTTACGTCCGCCCTCGATTCTCCTGCTTCCCATGTTGGGCCAGTCCTCCAGGACGGGCTACAGCCCACCACCCAGCCAATGGATATCCCATCTACTTAGGAAGCTGCTGATTTGTTTGATGAGATGGTCAATGACATGGTGGACCGTGTTCTAACTTGCTCCAAAAGTCACTAGCAGGGCCACTTGTCGGTCTCTTGCCCTGTCTGCCTAGCTTGCTCACGTTATGGACATCGTCATCGGGATTGCATTAATTGGGCAGAGGATAATGGTTACGTTTGGAGAGTTAAACAAACGAAACAAAATCCAGAAAAATCTCCACTATTGATTCCCATGCCCGCCACAAGTCAGCCTCCTACTCCCTCGCCTAGGGACTCCTCGGGTATAGAGATGACCCACGCGCCGGTGCAGACGAGTCCCATCACGTCTTCACCTCTTCGTGTGCACCACCAGCCTGCTCCACCTCCACCAGAGCAAGACATGGCAAATTTTCCCTGGATCCCCTTGAGTTCCTTCCACCGGGGTTTGAGATCATCGATGGAGGACCAACCCGCATGCCTCGGACGTTCTACTCTCCAGCCATTGCGCCGGAGCATCGCCATGAGCAGTTCGCCATTGGCTTTGTTGAGCCTCCGCCACCACCTGGACAGATTCATCACTTCCGCCAACTGGTTAGTGATTTTGTGATGACTCAGCTTCACCGTGACGTTCTTAGTGGTCAGCAATGGATTGAGGATGTTGGTTTGTTTGAGTTTCGATCTCCTCCATCTAGGCATGCCATTATAAATCATCCTCCGTATGATCTTGGCAATGGTCACTTTGTTCGGTTTGTTCCTCATGATCAAGGCATCAATCATAGAGCTATTCAGGGTTTTTGTAGGGGCTGTATTATGATGTTAGGTGTTCCTTTGGATTACCGCACCACACAGCATATTTCTGAGGCAGTTAGCACATTTGGTCGCTTTCATATCTGGCATCAAGATGATCCGCGGCTGGTCAGGACTCTGGTTTATGTTTCTTTCCCAAGCCCTCAGCAAGTGCCTAGAGATGTAGTCTATCGTGAGTATGCAGACTTTGGAGCTACACGTCTTTCTTGGACTACACCTATCTATGTTCTCTCTGCAGAATTTGCTGACATTATGCCAGCTGATGAGGATCCGATGCCTTTCAATGGAAACCCTCATCCGCTGCCCGGGAACATGCCTTTTGATGATGTTAACTTTGTCATGCCTGAGTTTCCAGAGCTGGGTTGGAATGAGGCCCCTCATGCTCACAATGATGATCCGCAGCCTCATAACCACCATGACAATGTCATTATTGAGGAGATTCATGAGGATGAAGCCTAACCTACTTCTCAAGAGTCAGTGGTCTTGGAGAACTCGGGGCCTGTTGATTCTGCTGATGGATCCGTCAATGATCAGCAAGGTGTTGTGGCAGCCTATGTGCCTCCTCTGATCCAGCCTCCTGTTGTTATTGGTCAAGTACTGACAGTTTTCAGACCTGAGCTTCCTCCGGTAATGCAATCGACAAGATCTTTTCAGCGTATGATGCCAGTCTTTGATATAATACACATTCCTCGAGGGTTGCAGTTCTTCAGTCCTTTTAAACCAGTTTTACTGTCTAAACACTCTTGGGAAGTATCTGTAACACCCTCGATGCGACTATAGCTCCCACGTGTCGAGGCACGACTTAGAGACATAATCGCATTGAAGGCATATGTCGCAAGTTAGGCAATCTTCACAACATCCCATGTAATATAATAATAAAAGGGGAGATAACATAGTTGGCTTACACTCGCCACGTCAATCAAGAACATAAATAACATTACATCATCCAAACACTCATGGCCCGACTATGGCGCCAAAATAAAAGAGAACCCAACATGCGACACGGTCCCAATCACCCCCAACTGGGCACCAGTACTGATCATCGGGAAAGGAAACATAGTATCGTTGAGAGTCTTCATCGAACTCCCACTTGAGCTCATACGCGTCTCCTGGAGCGGAATCATCGGGTCCTGCATCTGATGTAATAGTATTCTGTGAGCCACAGGGACTCAGCAATCTCGCACCCTCGTGATCAAGACTATTTGAGCTTATAGGTAAGGCAAGGTAAAATAAGAGTGGAGCTGCAGCAAGCGACTAGCAAGTATGGTGGCTAACTTATTCGCAAAGGAAAGCGAGAAGAGGACGCAAAGCGTGAGCGAGAAACTAGAGAGCAACCTGCGCAAACATTACTCCAACACCGTGTCCACCTCCCGGACTCCACCGAGAAGAGGCCATCACGGTAACACACTTAGTTGATTCATTTTAATTAATTAAGGTTCAAGTTATCTACAACCGGACATTAACAAATTCCCATCTGCCCATAACCGCGGGCACGGCTTTCGAAAGTTCAATCCCTGCAGGGGAGTCCCAACTTAGCCCATGACAAGCTCTCACGGTCAACGAAGGAATAGACCTCCTCCCAAGACGTTCCGATCAGACTCGGTATCTCGGTAACTCAAGACACTTCGACAGGTTAAAACAAGACCAGCAACACCGCCTGAATGTGCCGACAAATCCCGATAGGAGCTGCACATATCTCTTTCTCAGGGCACACTCAGATTGTCCTAGGGACTGGTAGGCCAGCCCAGAGTTGCCCCTGGTGGCCACCGGTAGCTGACCGGTGGACCAACACTCAAAGGAGCACTGGCCTGGGGGGGTTAAAATAAGATGACCCTTGAGTCTGCAGAACCCAAGGGAAAGAAAAGGGTAGGTGGCGAATGGTAAAACCATTGTTGGGCATTGCTGGAAAAGCTTTAATCAAGGCGAAATATCAAGGGGTTCCCATTATAACCCAACCGCGTAAGGAACGCAAAATCGAGGAACATAACACCGATATGACGGAAACTAGGGCGGCAAGAGTGGAACAAAACACTAGGCAAGAGGCCGAGCCTTCCACCCTTTACCAAGTATATAGATGCATTAAGATAACATGGCAATATAATGATATCCCAACAAGTAAATAAAAGATGTTCCAATAAGGAACGACCTCCAATGTTCACCTGCAACTAGCAACGCTATAAGAGGGGCTGAGCAAAGCGGTAACATAGCCAATCAACGGTTTGCTAGGACAATGGTGGGTTAGAGGTTTGACATGGCAATTCAGGAGGCTTTCAAGCAAGTGGTAGGCATTGTAGCAATGGCATAGCAAAAGAGCGAGCAATCTAGCATAGCAAAGATAGTAGTGATTTCGAGGGTATGATCATCTTGTCTACACAGTTGTCAGAGTTGACTGGATCCTCAAAAGCAAACTCAACGGGCTCCTCGTTAGCGAACTCGTCTCCCGGCTCTACCCAAAACAAGACAAACAAGAAACAAGGACACAATCAACCACGTGCAAACTCAAACAACACGATGCAAAGATGATATGTTATGCGGGATGCAAAATGCAAGATATGACAGGAAAAGCATGAACCTGGCCTCAACTTGGAATTCCAAGGACGCCACTGGGAAGATGGGATGAAATCGCTTGAAAACGATATAAAGAACCCCGCAATCGGAGTTACGGTTTGGAAATGGCAAGCGACTCAAAAATGACAACGGTCTGCGATTTACAGCAAGTAGGCATCTAAATGCAATGAAATGAACATGCCACAGCATCCAAACTTGGCAAAAAAATACATGGCAGGGAATCATTCAAGATGCTTAACAAAAGACTAGCACTGAGCCACGGCCAATTCATCCATTACGAGGTTCAATCAAGCATGGCAAAAACGCAAATGGCAAACAGATCTCAGACTTAGTGAAATTAACACTTGTCTGGAATTTCAGATCATATAGCCCTCTTCGGGGCAACAAAACAACATGCTACAGGACCTGAACATGACAAAGAAAGACATGGCATGGAGCTACTCAACAAGCTTAACAAAAGTCCCTTAGTGACCTTGAGCCAAACGGGATCACGAAATATACTAACAAGCACACGAACATAGCAAAAACATAAACAGTTTTCAGACTTGGTGAAAACTGGGACTTGCTGAAACATAACTCACGAAGGCATGTTTACGAGCTCGATGCACTCACTACGGTGCAATTCATGGCAAGACAAGCATACACCCATAAGTAAGGCACAAAATAAGAGCTATACATGGTAAGAACAATGGCATAGCATGCACGGATCAACTACAATAGCATCGGCAAAATCGCAAACAAGTTGACGATCTGCCCAGATTCACAATGAAGCAAAAGTAGAGCTCGATTGACTCAAGCTAGGTTGCTCCATAATTGCAAAAAAAGGCATGGATGGATAGAGCATAACAAGATTAATAAAACTCCTTTACTGATCATCCTCAAAAGAGGCACGGATCACTAGGAAACATCATGAACATATGGCATCATGAAAACGACAGTCCCTGAAAACAGATTTACCGGGTGCCTTACTTTGCAAGCTTGCACAAGTCACCACACATATCACAAAAATGAATGGGTTGCACCTCTGGAAAGAAGACAAAATCCTTAAAAAAACATATGAAGGACTCATAGGCGTATCATGAACACAACAATCATGACAAAAATGACAAAAGTCTAAGATGAACTAGCAGATCTGGCAATTAACTCACGAAGCCTACTTCTAACAGCATTTCGGGCATCAAGATGAGCTCAAATGAAAATGATGCAATGAAATGAAATGATGTACTCTCTGAGATGAACATTTTGGTATGCTATATGCCCGAATTGGAGCTACGGATGCAAAGTTACGGGGCCGCGAACATGGGCATATGAACTAAAAATCCTGAGGACTTGGTGAAAAAACTACCCCGGATTAGGGTTTACTGTAGCAGATCTGGATCGGGGCACGTTCTACGAGGTTGACCGGATGCTCGCCGGAGCTTCTCGCCGGAGGAGGAAAAGAAGGCCGGGGCGGGGAAGAGGCGCGGTTGCCGGCGCCGTTGACCGCGGGCGGCGGCGAGGCGAGGTCCGGTGGCGGCCGGCGTGGCGCGGCGGGCTCGCGGCGGCCGGCACGGAGGGGCTGCCGGAGCTGGGCAGCTCCGGTGGCGGAGCCTCGCCGGCGTCGGAGGAGGAGGTCGGGCGCGGGCAGTGGATGAGGGAGCCGGGCGGCGGCATGGGCCTCGGGGGCCGGCCACGGGCCTCCCGGGCCTGGCGGCGGGGATGTGGGCGCACGCCCACGTGTCAGGCGGCGAGTGGACGTGGGGCGGCGGCGGACACGTCCGGCCGGGGCGGACGTGTCCGGCCGGCGCGGATATGAGGATTAGGGTTAGGGACGAGGGGAGACCCGGGATTTGGAAAGGGGGGTGTTTAAATAGGCATAGAGGGAGGTAGGAGAGTCCAAATGAGTTGCGGTTTTCGGCCACGCGGTCGTGATCGAACGCTCTAGGACATGGAGCAGAGTTTGGTGGGTTTTGGGCCAAATTGAAGGGGTGTTGGGCTGCAACACACACGAGGCCTTTTCGGTACCTCGGTTAACCGTTGGAGTATCAAACGAAGTCCAAATGGTACGAAACTTGACAGGCGGTCTACCGGTAGTAAACCAAGGCCGCTTGGCAAGTCTCGGTCCAATCCGGAAATGTTTAATCCCCACACACGAAAGAAAGTTAGAAATGACCACCGGAGGAGAACGAAGCGTCGGAATGCAAAACGGACAACGGGGAAAATGCTCGAATGCATGAGATGAACACGTATGCAAATGCAATGCACATGATGACATGATATGAGATGCATGACAACGACAACAACACATGGAGACAAAACCCGAACCCGAGGAAATAAATATAACTTAACGCCGGAAACGGCAAGAGTTGGAGTACAAATAGGGAAAGTTACATCCGGGGTGTTACAACACTCCACCACTACGAAAGGATCTCATCCCGAGATCTAGGACTGAAAGAACGCCGGGTACTCAGAACGGAGGTGATCCTCGCGTTCCCAGGTAGCTTCACGGTCGGAATGGTGTGACCACTTGACTTTGAGAAATTTGATTGACTTGTTGCGAGTCTTGCGTTCCGTCTCTTCAAGAATAGCAACTGGGTGCTCACGATAAGAGAGATCTTCTTGGAGCTCAATGTCCTCGAAGTTGACGGTGCGGTCAGGTGTCTTGAAGCACTTTCGAAGCTGAGAGACATGGAACACGTCATGAACATTTGCAAAGTTTGAAGGAAGCTCGAGTTGATAGGCGAGGTCGCCTCTCTTGCTGACAATCTTGAAAGGTCCCACGTATCTAGGGGCAAGCTTCCCTTTGATACCGAAGTGACGAGTACCTTTCATAGGAGAGACGCGGAGGTAAACATGATCTCCGATCTCGAAAGCCAAATCATGGTGCTTACTATCATAGTAGCTCTTCTGACGGGATTGGGCTACTTTGAGGTTATCACGAATGACTTTGCACATTTCTTCTGCTTCTGTGATTAAGTCATTACCCAAAAGCTGACGTTCGCCGGTTTCAGACCAGTTGAGAGGGGTACGACACTTCCTGCCATACAGAATTTCAAAAGGGGCCTTGCCCGAACTTTCTTGAAAACTGTTGTTGTAGGAGAATTCAGCATAAGGAAGACAATCCTCCCATTACATGCCGAAGGAGATCACACAAGCCCTGAGCATATCTTCAAGAATCTGGTTGACACGCTAGACTTGAGCGCTTGTTTGAGGATGGAAAGCAGTGCTGAAGCGGATGTTGGTGCCCATGGCCTTCTGAAAAGAATCCCAAAACTTGGAGGTAAAGATGCTGCCACGATCTGAAGAGATCACTTGAGGAATACCGTGTAGAGAGACAATGCGAGAGCTATAGAGTTCCGCCAATTGAGCTGCAGTGATCGACTCTTTGATAGGCAGAAAATGAGCCACTTTGGTGAGTTTGTCGATGACAACAAATATAGCATCATTGCCACCCTTGGACTTTGGAAACCCAGTCACGAAGTCCATTTCAATGTGGTTAAACTTCCATTCTGGAATGGCAAGAGGTTGGAGGAGACCTGCTGGCCTTTGGTGTTCTGCCTTCACTCTTCTGCAGACATCACATTCATTCACGAATTGAGCGATCTCGCGCTTCATTCGAGTCCACCAATAAGCTTGCTTAAGGTCCTGATACATCTTCGTGCTCCCAGGGTGGATAGAGAGGAGAGAATTGTGAGCCTCGTTCATGATCGCTTTACGGAGGTCACCTTTGGGCACAACAATACGATCCTCGAAGAAGAGAGTGTCCTTGTCATCAAGGCGGTAGCACTTGTATTTGGACTGACTCTTGGCAATCCCAATCTTCACCTTTTTCACCATAGCATCAAGAAGCTGGGCTTGGCGAATCTGGTCTTCTAAGGTAGGAGAGACTAGAAGGTTGGCGAGGAAACCTTGAGGAACAACTTGCAGATTCAGTTTGCGGAAAGCTTCACAAAGCTCAGGTTGATAAGGCTTGAGAATCAGACTGTTGCAGTAAGCCTTCCTGCTCAAAGCGTCAGCAATCACATTGGCCTTTCCTGGAGTATACTCGATACTCGGATTATACTCTTGAATCATTTCGACCCATCGAGTTTGCCTGAGGTTGAGATTAGGCTGAGTGAAGATGTACTTGAGACTCTTGTGATCAGTGAAAATGTCCACTTTTCTTCCCAATAGAAGTTGTCTCCAAGTCAAAAGAGCATGCACAACTGCCGCCAACTCGAGATCATGAGTGGGTTAGTTCTTCTCATTAGGCTTCAACTGGCGAGATGTATAAGCAACAACTTTCTTCTCTTGCATCAATACTGCGCCAAGACCTTGGAGAGAGGCATCACAAAAGACCTCGTACGACTTGGATTCATCAGGTGGAGTTAGAACTGGAGCAGTGATCAATTTCTCTTTCAAAGTGTTGATAGCAATATCACACTCCGGAGACCAAACGTACTTGACGTGCTTCTGAAGAAGATTAGAGAGAGGCTTCGCGATCTTAGAAAAGTTTTCAACGAATCTTCGGCAATAGCTTGCGAGACCGAGAAAAGTGCGGAGTTGCTTCACGTTCTGAGGAGGTTCCCAATTCACAATTGCAGACACCTTCTCAGGATTCACGGCAATGCCCTTGGCAGAGATGATATGACCAAGATAAAGAACCTCATCGAGCCAAAATTCACACTTGGAGAACTTGGCGTAGAACTGATGTTCTCTGAGCTTATCAAGAACCAAACGCAAGTGCTTGGCATGATCTTCCTTGTCCTTCGAGAAAACCAGAATGTCGTCGAGATAGACCAAAACGAAGTCATTGGTGTAGGCGTTGAAGATGAAATTCATCATACGAGAGAATGTTGGAGGAGCGTTGGGGAGGCCAAAAGACATGACAGTGTATTCATATGAACCAAAGCTTGTTCTGAATGCTGTCTTGGGAATATCTTCTTCACGAATGCGAATCTGGTGATAGCCCATACGGAGGTCAAGCTTGGAGAATACTTGAGCACCTTTGAGTTGTTCGAATAGCTCATTGATGTTGGGAAGTGGGTATTTCATCTTGATGGTCTTCTTATTCACTGGACGGTAGTCAACACAAAGTCGGTCCGTTCCATCCTTCTTCTTCACAAAAAGAACACCACAACCCCACGGAGAAGAACTAGGCCGGATGAGACCCATTCTTTCTTGCTCATCGAGTTGCTTCTTCAGCTCCTTCAACTCTTCAGGTCCGAGCTTGTAAGGACGTTTGCACACAGGTTCCGTGCCAGGCTCAAGATCAATAACGAATTCAACTGGCCGGTGCGGAGGCATTCCTGGAAGCTCTTCTGGAAAGACATCTTGATATTCGCAGACGACTGGAATTTGAGAGATGGCATCCAATTCACCCTTCTCATTGAGAGAAAACAGACGGATGGTATTATCCCGAGCGGCAAAGACAATTACATCCTCAGACGAATGAGTCAATTGAATCTGCCTAGCTGCACAATCAAGCTGAGCCTTGTGCTTAGAAAGCCAATCCATTCCGAGAATAAGATCAATATCCGAGTCACCGAGAACCGTTGGAGAAGATAGAAACTTGTAGTCACCCAAAGTGATAGAAACATCCGGAACGATGGAGTTAGCCTGCATGCACTTACCGGGAGAAACAACTGCTAAAGGACTAGGCAAAACTTGTGAAACCAATTCATGCCTATTTGTAAACGGTCTCGAGATGAAGCAATGCGATGCACCAGTGTCAAAAAGAACTTTTGCAGGAATATCATTAACAGGAAGGTTACCCATGATCACATCTGACGAGTCCTCTGCCTGAGCTGCATTCATCAAATTGACCTTGGCATGCTTGGGGTTATGCTTGACCATAGCTGTACTTGCCGATCTGACAGGAGGAGGAGGAGGAAGACGCCTCTGGTTGAAACACTTGTTGGCATAGTGACCCTTCTGTTGGCACTTGTTGCACGTGACCTCTGAAAGCGGACGGTGATACGGAGCACTCAATCTTGGAGGTTGAGACGAAGTCTTGTTCTGAAAGCCAGGGTTGGGTGGGTGGGAAGAACCACTGCCACCTTTGCTCTTCTGCTGATACGGCTGATGGAATGGAGGAGGAGGAAGCCAAAACTTCTGCTGCTTGGCCACTTGAGTACAGGAAGAAGGAGTAACATCTCTGACTCGCTTCTTGGAAGCATCACACCTCAACTGAGCAGCCTCTTGCTTCGGTGTCATGTTGTAGAACTCATCGTACCTCAAAGGCTCAAAGAGGACAAGAGCTAACTGAATATCTTCTCGGAGACCACCCCTGAACTGATTTATCATGCTCTTCTCATATGGGACGTCCTGCTTTGCAAAGCGGGCGAGCTTCTGGAACAACTTGTTGTAGTCATAGACAGACAAAGAGCCTCGCTTCAGATTGCGGAATTCCTCACGCTTGCTTTCAACCACGCTCTGGGGAATATGATGAGCTCGGAAATCTCGACGGAAATCATCCCAAGTGATAACACGTCCACCTCTGGAATCCTTGTACTGCTGGAACCATTCTGCAGCTTGATCTTTGAGTTGGAAGGAAGCGAACTTGACAAAGTCCTTAGACCTGACGTTACTGCACTTGAAATGCTTACACAGATCCACAAGCCAATCGTCAGCATCGGTTGCCTCAACACAATTGCTGAAAGTCTTTGGCCCGTTAGCAAGGAACTGGTTGAGTGTAGCAAAGTGACTCGGATTGCTGCCTTGATTCCCATGACTGCCTTGATTGCGCTCTTGAAGAATTTGCATGATCAACTGTGTATTTGCATTGGTTGCGGCCATCACAGCTTGCCATGCCTCCGGAGGAGGTGGAGGTGGTGGCGGATCAGGATTCGGAGTCGTGCGCGTTGGAGGAGCCATCCTGAAGAGGTTGACCACCATTAGCACATTGATAGATAAATATTGAAGCTGAATCCAACGGAATTAAAATTGCAACATATAGTCTTCAAATCCGCACAAAATGAACGAATGCATTCCTCTTGAAATGGTCACATATCCATAAATTGAGAAGCCACGTAGAATTAAGGTAGAGAATAAATCAACAAGGTACGGATCAAGAACGAATAATCGGTAAAAAATCCCAATCTTAAACCAATATCCGTGGAAGAAGAACTAGAGCTACTAGAATTCCCACCTATGAAACTCCCGAACTTTTCCGGTTATGCAATCAGGTGTTGGGGATACAGGGGAAGCATAATATCTCACCCAAACTAGCAAATCGTACATCCAGCTGTATCCATCCTTCAACACATAACCAAGAAAACTTCGGAAACCATCTACCTCAACCTTCGAAAAGCATCTGTTATACAAGTTATGGCGATACTCCCGAACTCCCGCCCCAGTACTGGGTGGCGTCGAGGTTATCTCACCAACGGACTGCATAAAAGAGATTTTCGATGTCGGCGTACTAAACTCAGGTATTCCAGAACTGCAGTGATAAAATTATGATGACAACACCTCAGAGTTCAACTCCCCGGGACACTTCCAGTAAACCCCTGACAGGAGGCACCAAGACAATGTTCTCATCATAAAACCATCGGAACGATTCCAAGATACCCGCGTGATCCTAAATTTTTTTTTGTGAAATTTGAGAAGAGAAGAGTCAAAACTCTACGTCAGGATGCCTTACCAGAGTGATGAGGAGACTGGGAAGTAAAAAGAATTCCTAAGCTCTCCGATATATAATTCCTAAATGACTCAAAACATTTTTCTAGACACAACTCGGCCGCTAAAAACGATCAAGCAATGGGGCTCCTAAGGTCGGGGAAGGCTCTGATTACCAACTTGTAACACCCTCGATGCGACTATAGCTCCCACGTGTCGAGGCACGACCTAGAGACATAATCGGATTAAAGGCATATGTCGCAAGTTAGGCAATCTTCACAACATCCCATGTAATATAATAATAAAAGGGGAGTAACATTACATCATCCAAACACTCATGGCCCGACTACGGCGCCAAAATAAAAGTGAACCCATTATGCGACACGGTCCCAATCACCCCCAACTGGGCACCACTACTGATCATCGGGAAAGGAAACATAGTATCGTTGAGAGTGTTCGTCGAACTCCCAATTGAGCTCATACGCGTCTCCTGGAGCGGAATCATCGGGTCCTACATCTGATGTAATAGTATTATGTGAGCCACAGGGACTCAGCAATCTCGCACCCTCGCGATCAAGACTATTTGAGCTTATAGGTAAGGCAAGGTAAAATAAGAGTGGAGCTGCAGCAAGCGACTAGCAAGTATGGTGGCTAACTTATTCGCAAAGGAGAGCGAGAAGAGGAGGCAAAGCACGAGCGAAAAACTAGAGGGCAGCCTGCGCAAACATTACACCAACACCGTCTCCACTTCCCGGACTCCCCCGAGAAGAGGCCATCACGGTAACACACTCGGTTGATTCATTTTAATTAATTAAGGTTCAAGTTATCTACAACCGGACATTAACAAATTCCCATCTGCCCATAACCGCGGGCACGGCTTTCGAAAGTTCAATCCCTGCAGGGGAGTCCCAACTTAGCCCATGACAAGCTCTCACGGTCAACGAAGGAATAGACCTCCTCCCAAGACGTTCCGATCAGACTCGGTATCTCGGTACTCAAGACACTTCGACAGGTTAAAACAAGACCAGCAACACGCCCGAATGTGCCGACAAATCCCGATAGGAGTTGCACATATCTCTTTCTCAGGGCACACTCAGATTGTCCTAGGTACGGGTAGGCCAGCCCAGAGTTGCCCCTGGTGGCCACCAGTAGCTGACAGGTGGACCAACACTCAAAGGAGCACTGGCCCGGGGGGGTAAATAAGATGACCCTTGAGTCTGCAGAACCCAAGGGAAAGAAAAGGCTAGGTGGAGAATGGTAAAACCAATGTTGGGCATTGCTGGAAAAGCTTTATTCAAGGTATCAAGGGGTTCCCATTATAACCCAACCGCGTAAGGAACGCAAAATCCGGGAACATAACACCGATATGACGGAAACTAGGGCGGCAAGAGTGGAACAAAACACTAGGTGAGAGGCCGAGCCTTCCACCTTTTACCAAGTATATAGATGCATTAAGATAACATGGCAATATAATGATATCCCAACAAGTAAATAAAAGATGTTCCAATATGGAACGTCCTCCAATCTTCACCTGCAACTAGCAACGCTATAAGAGGGGCTGAGCAAAGCGGTAACATAGCCAATCAATGGTTTGCTAGGACAATGGTGGGTTAGAGGTTTGACATGCCAATTCAGGAGGCTTTCAAGCAAGTGGTAGGCATCGTAGCAATGGCATAGCAAAAGAGCGAGCAATCTAGCATAGCAAAGATAGTAGTGATTTCGAGGGTATGATCATCTTGCCTGCACAGTTGTCAGAGTTGACTGGATCCTCAAAAGCAAACTCAACGGGCTCCTCGTTAGCGAACTCGTCTCCCGGCTCTACCCAAAACAAGACAAACAAGCAACAAGGACACAATAAACCACATGCAAACTCAAATAACACGATGCAAAGATGATATGCTATGCGGGATGCAAAATGCAAGATATGACAGGAAAAGCATGAACCTGGCCTCAACTTGGAATTGCAAGGATGCCACTGGGAAGATGGGATGAAATCGCTTGAAAACGATATAAAGAACGCCGGAATCGGAGTTACGGTTTGGAAATGGCAAGCGACTCAAAAATGACAACGGTCTGCGATTTACAGCAAGTAGGCATCTAAATGCAATGAAATGAACATGCCACAGCATCCAAACATGGCAACAAAATACATGGCAGGGAAGCATTCAAGATTCTTAACAAAATACTGGCACTGAGCCACGGCCAATTCATCCATTACAAGGTTCAATCCAGCATGGCAAAAACGCAAATGGCAAACAGATCTCAGACTTAGTGAAATAACACTTGTCTGGAATTTCAGATCATATAGCCCTCTTCGGGGCAACAAAACAACATGCTACAGGACCTGAACATGACAAAGAAAGACATGGAATCGAGCTAGTCAACAAGCTTAACAAAAGTCCCTTAGTGACCTTGAGCCAAAAGGGATCACAAAATATACTAACAAGCACACGAACATAGCAAAAACATAAACAGTTTTCAGACTTAGTGAAAACTGGGACTGGCTGAAACATAACTCACGAAGGCATGTTTACGAGCTCGATGCACTCACTACGGTGAAAGTCATGGCAAGACAAGCATACACCCATAAAGAAGGCACAAAATACAAGCTATAAATGGCAAAAACAATGGCATAGCATGCACGGATCAACTACAATAACATCGGCAAAATCGCAAACAAGTTGACGATCTGCCCAGATTCACAACGAAGCAAAAGTAGAGCTCGATTGACTCAAGCTAGGATGCTCCATAATTGCAAACAAAGCATGGATGGATAGAGAATAACAAGATTAACAAAACTCCTTTACTGATCATCCTCAAAAGAGGCACGGATCACTAGGAAACAAGCTGAACATATGGCATCATGAACTAAATAATCCCAGACTTAGTGAAAACTACCAAGTCCCTGAAAACAGATTTACCGGGTGCCTCACTTTGCAAGCTTGCACAAGTCACCACACACATCCTAAAAATGCATGGGTTGCACCTCTGGAAAGAAGACAAAATCCTTAACAAAACATATGAAGGACTCACAGGCATATCATGCACACAATAATCATGGCAAAAATGACAAAAGTCTAAGATGAACTAGCAGATCTGACAATTAACTCACGAAGCCTCCTTCTAACAGCATTTCGGGCATCAAGATGAGCTCAAATGAAAATGATGCAATGGAATGAAATGATGTACTCTCTGAGATGAACATTTTGATATGCTATATGCCGAATCGGAGCTACGGATGCAAAGTTACGGAGCCGCGAACATGGGCATATGAACTAAAAATCCTGAGGACTTAGTGAAAAAAACTACCCCTGATTAGGGTTTACTGTAGCAGATCTGGATCGGGGCACGTTCTACGAGGTTGACCGGATGCTCGCCGGAGCTTCTCGCTGGAGGAGAAAAAGACGGCCGGGGCGGGGAAGAGGCGTGGCTGCCGGCGCCGGAGAGGAACGGCAGCGGCGGCGGCGAGGTGAGCCGGCCTCCGGGCGGCGCGGTGATGCCGGGCGAGCCGGCGGCGGACGGCGCGGCGAGCTCGCGGCGGCACGGCGCGGAGGGGCTGCCGGAGCGGGGCGGCTCCGGTGGCGGAGCCTCGCCGGTCGGAGGAGGAGGGTCGGGCGCGGCGGCGGAGAGGGAGCCGGGCGGCGGCGTGGGCCTCGGGGGCCGGCCACGGGCCTCCCGGGCCTGGCGGCGGGGATGTGGGCGCACGCGCACGTGGCAGGCGGCGGATTGGACGTGGGGCGGCGGCGGACACGTCCGGCCGGGCGGACGTGTCCGGCGGCGCGGATCTGGATTAGGGTTAGGGGACGAGGGGAGACCCGGGATTTGGAAATGGGGGGGGAAAGGGGGGGTGTTTAAATAGGCATAGAGGGAGCTAGGAGAGTCCAAATGAGGTGCGGTTTTCGGCCACGCGATCGTGATCGAACGCTCTAGGACATGGAGCAGAGTTTGGTGGGTTTTGGGCCAAATTGAAGGGGTGTTGGGCTGCAACACACATGAGGCATTTTCGGTCCCTCGGTTAACCGTTGGAGTATCAAACGAAGTCCAAATGGTATGAAACTTGACAGGCGGTCTACCGGTAGTAAACCAAGGACGCTTGGCAAGTCTCGGTCCAATCCGGAAATGTTTAATCCCCACACACGAAAGAAAGTTAGAAATGACCACCGGAGGAGAACGAAGCGTCGGAATGCAAAACGGACAACGGGGAAAATGCTCGAATGCATGAGATGAACACGTATGCAAATGCAATGCGCATGATGACATGATATGAGATGCATGAGAACGACAACAACACACGGAGATAAAACCCGAACCCGAGGAAATAAATATAACTTAACGCCGGAAACGGCAAGAGTTGGAGTATAAATAGGGAAAGTTACATCCGGGGTGTTACAGTATCTTTCTCTTACTCTGCTATGAAGAACAGGCTGGTTTTTCATCCTTCACCTGTTCGTCGGATGGTGAATGTTCCAAGGAAGCCTCCTGTTGCTCATGCTCTTTGTTTTGACACTCTTGCTGAGGATTGTGCCATGGATGATCCAGCTTTGTCTGCTGTTGAGATGTCTGCTTTCAACTTCTCTGCTGCTCCAAGTCAGCGTCCAGCTCATGCTCGTAAACCAAAGTCTCTGATTGTTGAGTCTGAGGTCAGGCGCAGTGCCAGGCTCTCAGCCCTACGTGATGGCTTTAGGCATTCTACTCCAGCCAAGTCCCCTCTGAAGAAACCTGCAACAAAGCCTCAGAAGAAGCGCAAGGTTACTGTGGATGGTCAGCTACCGCGGGCTCCTCCTCAAGATGCAGATCAACTTGCTGTGCCGCCGCCCACGCCAATCAATGTTCTGCAGCAGGTTGGCCTTCATCTCAGCATTGGACCTGAGAAGCTCACTAAGGAGAAGCTTGAGGCTTCTTCTTGCAAGCCTTCTGCTTCTTCTAGTTCCAATGATAGCTGATCGTTTTAAATGGTGGGGTTTATGGTTAACCCTTGTGAAAACCATTTATCTGCTCTTATTGTTTAGGCTTCATCTGAACTTTTATGCTATCCCTTGGCTGAACTGGTACTGTCATTATGTGGCAGTCTTTTGTTGTTACTTTATTATGGTTTGTAATGAATCAGTATGATGTTAGAGATTGGAAAGTTCTTTGCTGGAATGTGCGAGGTCTGAATTCAGATGACAGAAAGCGTGCAGTTCGTCAGAAAATCGATGAAAGTGCCTGTTCCATTGCTTGCCTCCAAGAAACAAAATGTGAGATCGTTGATCAGTGTTTCATTCGTAAGTGTTGTCCATGACGTTTTGATCAGTTTATCCATGTGCCTTCGTTTGGAGCTTCGGGTGGGTTGTTAGTCATATGGAATACTGCTTTGTTCGCTGGAAAACTAATTGAGTCCAATAGCTTTGGTATTGTGGTGGAGTTCACGTCTGTTCATAACTCCCAAACCTGGACTCTAGTTTCAGTCTATGGACCCTGTCAAAACCCAGCTAGAGATAATTTTATTAATTGGTTGCATGATATAATTATCCCTGATGATGCTAACTGGCTGTTACTGGGTGATTTCAATTTCATGCGCTCGATGGAAAATAGGAATAAACCAGGTGGTGATATTAATGACATGTTTATCTTTAATGAGGTTATTGGGCTCCTCGGCTTAATTGAATTACCTCTCAAGGGCAGAAAGTATACATGGACAAATATGCAAACTGCTCCTTTGCTTGAACAGATTGATTGGTTTTTTACAACTCCATTATGGACATGTTCTTATCCTAACACTATGGTCCTACCTCTGGCTAGAACCGCTTCCGATCATGTGCCATGTGTGGTGAAAATCAAAACCTCTATTCCTAAGGCCAAAGTTTTTAGATTTGAAAATTACTGGACTAATTTGCCTAGTTTCCTTGATTGTGTCAGTGAATCTTGGAGTAGGCCAGTTCATAAGAGATCTTCTGCTGCTATAATATCTGCAAAGTTCAAAGCTCTCAGGCAGGCACTCAAACAGTGGCACATTAGTCTTTCTACAGTCAAGGCTCTAATCTCCAACTGGAATAAAGTAATTCTTTGTCTGGATGGTCTTGAGGAGTTAAGGCCTTTGTCTGGGCCTGAGGAAAATTTCAGGAAAATTGTAAAGTTGCATTTGGAGGAAACTCTAAGGTTGCAATTTATCTACTGGAAGCAGAGATGTACTATTAGAAACATTAAAGTGGGAGAGGAAAACACCAAATTTTTCCATGCCATGGCCACTTAGAGATACATGAATAACTCTATTTCTAGTATAACTTCTGATGATGGGCAAGTGACCTCTGATCATGCATCAATTGCTGGACTATTTTTGCGGGAGTTTAAGCAGAGGATGGGATGCACAAATAATACACAAATGGGTTTTGATATGCCAAATATTATCAAGAAGGTTCAGGGACTTGATGAATTGACCAAGCCCTTTTCTGAGCAAGAAATTGATTGTGTTATTAAGGAAATGCCTCCTGACAGAGCACCTGGGCCAGATGGTTTCACTGGCCTTTTTCTTAAGAAGTGTTGGCACATAATTAAAGATGACTTTCATCAACTGGTCAAAGAGTTTTCTGAGGGGCACCTTGATTTGGAGTGTATCAACAGTTCCCTCATAACCTTGATTCCAAAAAAGCTTTCACCTGAGGGTTTGAATGATTACAGGCCAATATCTTTGACAAATACCTGTTTGAAATTCCTCACTAAACTTCTGGCCAACAAGGTTGCAGAAAGTTATTCTTTCCTGTATTCATAAAAACCAATATGGATTTATTAAATCCAGGTCTATTCAGGATTGTCTAGCTTGGTGCTTTGAGTACATCCACCAGTGTAATGCTTCAAAGAGACCAATAGTCTTGCTGAAATTGGATTTTACTAAAGCCTTTGACACTATTGAGCATGATGCCATTCTTAGAATCTTAAGATACAAGGGTTTTAATGACAAATGGATTTCCTGGATGCAAACTATTTTGTCTTCTGGTTCTTCTTCTGTGCTTCTTAATGGTGTCCCTGGCAACCATTTTAAATGTAAGAGGGGAGTTAGGCAAGGAGACCCAATGTCACCTCTTCTTTTTGTCCTTGCTGCTGACCTGCTTCAGTCTGTTGTGGATGACATGTGCAGTAAAGGAATTCTGACTTTGCCAATCCCTTCTAACAGCCAGGATTATCCCATAGTTTAGTATGCTGATGATACACTAATTGTGTTGCCTGCTATTGATCACCAACTACTTGCTCTTAAAGACATGCTTGATGTTTTTGCTGCCACAACAGGATTATCTGTGAATTTTGCAAAATCCCTTATGGTGCCTATGAACATGTCATCTGATGAAGCTAACAGGTTGGCCTCAGTTCTTGGATGCAGTGTAGGAGCCATGCCTTTTACCTACTTGGGTCTGCCCATGGGGACTACAAGGCCCACAATCCAAGACCTCATACCTCTTGTGCATAGGATTGAAAGAAGACTGTCTGCCACTTCATGCTTTCTGAATCAAGGTAGCATGTTGCAGTTGCTCCAGTCTGTTTTAACATCAAAGCCCATATATTTCCTGTGCACACTTGTCATCCCACCTGGAATTCTGAAACGAATTGAAAGGATTCAGAGACAATGCCTATGGAGAGGGAACTCTGATACCCCAAGACAATCCCTGGCTGCTTGGGACTTGGTATGCTTACCAAAAAACAAAGGGGGTCTTGGTGTGCTCAACCTCAAGGTGCAGAATGAGGCCTTGCTTATGAAGTTCTTGCACAAGTTTTATAATCATCATGACATCCCCTGGGTTGGCCTTATTTGGAATGCATACTCTGCCAACTCTGTCCCTCATACTACCACACTCTGTGGATCCTTTTGGTGGCGTGATGTGTTTAAATTGGCTAACAAATATTGTCAGCTGGCTACTCCAATGTTGGGTGATGGCAGGTCCATTCCCTTTTGGTCTGACAGATGGGTGGTTGAGCTTAAGGGTTCCTGCCTCAGTCAAAAATTTCCCAGGCTCTTCTCCTTTGTTATTGATGAGCATCTTTCAGTGTCTGATGTGCTTTCCCAGGAGTTTTTGTCAAATTTGCAGTTGCCCCTCTCTACACAAGCCTTTGCTGAGCTTGAATGTCTTCAACAGCTGACAAATGCTTATTCTTGCTCTGCAACTCATGACACATGGATTTGGCCTTTTCATAAGGGTTGTTTCAGACCCAAATCCTTTTATGTGTATGAGCATCAACATGATGTTGTAGATCCAATCTTCCAATGGATTTGGAAATCTTCATGTACATTGAAAATCAAAATGTTTGGATGGTTACTGCTGAGGGATCGTTTAAACACAAGAGACATGCTACTCAGGAGGCATTGGCACATGGAAGATCATACTTGTGTCCTATGTCCATATCTGATCCATGAAGATTGTGCACATTTGTTCTTCTGTTGTAATTTTAGCGTTAGAGTCTGGAACTAATTGTAGATTCTCTGGGACCCACAGCCTGGGATGACAACATACAACATGGCAGTAAAGGCTAGGAAGGATTTTGGGCATTCTTTCTTCACTGAAGTGGTCTTTACAGCAGCTTGGAACATTTGGATCTTGAGGAATGGCAAGGTTTTCAGGAATGAGACACCTTCTTTCAGAGTCTGGAGGCACAACTTTATCCATGACATAACCCTTCTTTCTCATAGGATAAAATGTAAATACAAGGATAGCCTTCTAACTTGGATCTCTAACCTCCCTTAGTTAGTGTTTTCTTTTACCCTTCTAGGGTTGTAAGTTTGTAAGTATTTCTGTCTTCTTCTTTTCTTTACTTGTATGGACTTGTAACAGGACTTTGTTACTTTGTTGTTTTCAATAAAGAGCTGTGAGGCTGTTGCCTTGCAGTACATATTCAAAAAAAACATTATGTGAAATCTAGTATCCATTCGTACGTTTACCTCATGTCTTGTCTTTATGTAGGCATAAATTTAGGGGGAGACACTCAACTCATGAGTGCTCTCACTCTATGTAATGAATAAATAGAACAAACACTCTTAAAGCTACCATGTTATTCTAACTATGGTGCTTTAAATGATGGAGTAGTGATTATGCACCCAAAGTTCAAATCCTTGCGGTGTCATGTCACTTATACTCAAACATAGTGGCATCCGCCACCGCTCTTATCAGTTAGAACATTATCTGAGCGGTTTGTTTTTCAGGCATAGGATATTCACTTCTTAATATTGTGTCTTTTCCACTTATTCATACTAAACCCATCATCTCATTACCATTTTCATTGGCACCAAAATATTCCTTGTCCTTCTCAAAAACCAAATTCCTGAGAGCTTCCGGTTGTCCGGTCATTTTCTGGCCCGTATATATAGGGCGAGGTGTGTTTGAGGTAGTTCCTTTAACCTAAATCGCTCGATCCCCTTTTTCTCATCCGCCGCCGCTGCACACCCTGTCTCGCCTCTCCTTGCTACAGTCGTGCGCCAGCCGCCCTCGTCGTCTCTGCGCCACCTGGGTCGCCCCGGCCGCCGTCGCGCCTCCGGCGCCATCCCGTGCTTCTCCCTTCCATCTCACTCTTCCCTCCGAGGTAGCACCCTTCTTCTCCTCCTCTCATTAGTTGATTATCGTTCGATCTATGGAGGTGGGTTGTTGATTTGGTTCTCCCTCCTCCTCTAGGTTGGGACGCCAAGGACAAAGCACTCTGCACGCAAGGAGGCCCCATGTGGGTCCTCTCGTCCGTTTCATCATGGT
This sequence comes from Triticum urartu, assembly GCF_003073215.2. Lineage (NCBI taxonomy): Eukaryota > Viridiplantae > Streptophyta > Magnoliopsida > Poales > Poaceae > Triticum > Triticum urartu. Next base: position 255,758,580 of record NC_053026.1, on the reverse strand, counting down.
GGTTCTGATTATTCACAAGAACCGGATCGTCCTCGGAAGCGTGCCGCCCGGCCTCACAGCCCCGCTAGCGACTCTTCAACAGAGGAATCCGACTATGAGGATGAGCTGGAACATATGGAGCGGGCCGAGTTTGTTGCTATTTGCACCACTCACCCATGCCAAGAACTCTGAGGCCTACTTTCAAACCTCCTCCTGCTCCGGTGCAACCTCAAGGTGATGCCCGTCGCATCTCTCTTGAACCTCCTTCGCCTCTCGGCCGCAAAGTTAAAAGGTTCAATGAGGTTCCCATTGCTTCCTACCTTAAGTTTCATCATGATGTTGATCAATTTTCGATTGCTAGAGACTCTCAGGACGATCGCTTTCACACTAACATCCAGGCAGACATTTTTACCACTGTCATCATTCCTAAGGGTCTGTCTCTGCATGTGTGCATTGACTTACAACATATTCTTGCTCATCCGGTCAAATATCTGGGGGCTATTGTGTTCATCGAGGCATCTGGTCTTGCTACTCCATTCACATTTCAACACGATTTTAGCCAAGCTGCCATTCATCAGTTCTATGCCACATGTTTCTTGCGTCCAAATAACACTGTCACTTGGATGACCTCCGACACCGTGCTTACGGCTTCTTATTCTCAATTTGTCGCAGCCCTTGGTTTTCCTGACACCGGTTTCAAAGTTCATAAGGATGACCCCAACCATAGGCCCAAGGGCATTGAGGTGTGACGCCCCGAGACCGACGCTCTAGATGCCTTCCATTTAGCTTCGTTGTCGTCGTGTGTTTCATATGTTTGTTGCCATGATCGCGATGAGTGCCGTTGTCATATTTTTTCTTCTTGCATCATGTTCATCATTTGATTATATTGCATTGCCATGCCCATCTTTGTCATGTTGCATTTGTGCCTCTTGTCATATTTCATTCTCATAATCATCATGTGCATTGTCATATTCATGCATGTTACATTGTTGCATGCCCATGTATCATCATCATCTCTCCCTTCCTTCTTCCTTCATGTTTTTTCGCAAATGACATTATTCCCTCCTCCATTAATGTTCATTTATTTCCTGATGATCATACTCCATGCCTTATACCTCTCTATCAAATTTCTTTCATTTTGGAGTTGATTTGGTTGGGTTCGAAAATGGCTCAACTTCCAATCTAATTCAAACTTGAATTATTTTTATACCCTTAAATATATCCAAACCAGTTTATTCAAATTGTGCATATTTCTAGGACTGCATAAATATCTTCATCCCTGCCAAATTCCATATCTTCCCTTGTCTTTCTTTTCTTCCAAGTTTTCTGTCTGAAGAAAAAGGGAAGGAAAGGAAGTGTAGCAAGAGAGAGAGCCCAGCTCCAGCAGCATTGCAGCCCAGCACCACCACCAGCAGCCCATCTCCATAGCCATCCAGCCCAAGCCCACCTCTGCTCCTTCTTCTACCTACGTCACCCATGTACGACCAAACAGTAGCCATCAGATCGCCATGGCACCGCTCGATGGGCTGTCGTACAGCTCAATAGCGCCCTATATACCACCCCTCGACGTCTGTGCCCTACCCTAGCTTCTCCTCTCCTTCTCTAGTTGTTCTTCTTCCTCAAGAAAAGAGTACCCGAGAGAAGAAAACCGCCGGCATCCGTCGTCGCCCTCGCGTCCGGCCTGCCCTAGGACCCTCTCCGAAATGTCGTCCTGCACCCCGTCACCCTCCTCGACCGCTCGCCGGAGTTAGCTGGGCGGGAGCCTCCCCAATGAACCTCCCTGCCGTCGCCGTCGCCAAGACCGGTCGAGCCAAGCCAAGCTCGAGCTCTTCTCCGGCTTGATCTTCGCCGTATCCGTCTCCTTCATCCACGGGGACGTCGTCTCCGTCGTCTCCTTTGTCCACGTCGCATCCATGAGCCTCAGATCGACCTCCCCGACGACCTCTTCTTCAGTTCTTCCTCTGCTTCACAGATGCCAAGCCGGAGGCCTCTTCTCGGCACCGACCTCTCCTTCTTCCTCGGGTCTACCTCGCCACCGGTTAAATTCGTCACATCCCCGAGCTCGATCGACTCCTCCGAGCCCCTCTACGTGAGCAGCTGCGCTTCCCTGTAACTTAGTCTGGTTGATCGCGTCCTCTGCATGCACTGCCGCATGCCTCGCCCAGCACTTGCACGCACAACACCGAGGCTTGGCCGCCATGACCGAAAGCATTGAGCTCGTTCTACACCTAACATTGCTCCGTGCCCGCGCACACGCAGTAGCACCCATCCCCCGGTTCCGCAGCCCCGCCGTCAGCCTATGATCGCGACGGTCGCCGTCTTGCTCGCCGTTGTCGTCACCCAGTTCGCCGGTGAATCACGAAGAAGAAGTCCTGGCCTTTGCTTCGGTTCAACATTTGCCACGCCCTTTTTTAGCACAAATAAGCAGCAGTAGCGCAGTGGTCAACACACTGCTCCTCTATCCAGGAGGTCGAGGGTTCGAGACCCAGCCAGCCCCAATTTTTGCTCTATTTTCCTTTTTTTGCACACTCAAACGCCGGGCCAAATCTCCTCGTGGGCCGCTGCATTGTGTTGCAATCCGGCCCACGTATGTTTTTTTCCTTCTCTGGTTTTAGTATTTTCCCAGTGTATGCATAATTACAGGAATGCCACTCTTTTGTATTGTTAATAATTAAATATGCTTGCATCCAAATTAAACAAACTATATATGTAAAATGCTTAGAATTTCATGTAGTTTAATAATTTCCAACTTTCATCCATGTTTGAAATGTTTAAATAGTTGTTTGTTTTAATTTGCTTAAATAACATGCTAAAATGATTTATTTCATAACTAAATAACCGTAGCTCCGATTTTAATAAACTTTATATGTAAATGGGGTAGAAAAAAGCATAGTTTAACATGGTAGCCCTACTTTGCATGTTAAACCACTCTAAAATTGTGTATAGGGCAGAACAATACCAAACATAATATATGCATATGGGGATTTTTCCGGACTTGTTTTTTGTTGTTCCGGCCTCATTTAAACTTGCCAAGATATGTAGTTTTCATATGCTTCACCTCGTTGAGTACATAAATGGGAGAGAACTAAATAAGTCATGTGGTGTTTCGTCAATATGCAACTCGTTGCATATTGAGCTCCACTTAATTTGTAGTTTTGCTTGTGCATTTTGCCATGCCATGCCTCATTATACCGGACATGCATCATACTTGGTTGTGCATCATGCCATGTTTATGTGATGGTTGTTTACCATGTTGTTTTGTACTTTCCGGTGTGCTTCTTCGGGTTATTTCCGATAACGTCACGTTTGTGAGGATTCGTTCGACTTCATCCGTTTGTCTTCTTCATGGACTCGTTCTTCTTCCTTGCGGGATCTCAGGCAAGATGACCATACCCTCGAAAGCACTTCTATCTTTGCTTGCTAGTTGCTCGCTCTATTGCCATGTTGCGCCACCTACCACTTGCTATATCATGCCTCCCATATTGCCATGTCAAGCCTCTAACCCACCTTTCCTAGCAAACCGTTGTTTGGCTATGTTACTGCTTTGCTCAGCCCTTCTTATAGTGTTGCTAGTTGCAGGTGAAGATGAAGTTTGTTCCATGTTGGAACATGGATATGTTGGGATATACTTGGTAAAGGGTGGAAGGCTCGACCTTACGCCTGGTGTTTTGTTCCACTCTTGTCGTCCTAGTTTCCATCATACCGGTGTTATGTTCATTGATTTTGCGTTCTTTACACAGTTAGGTGTTATGGGGACCCCTTGACAGTTCGCTTTGAATAAAACTCCTCTAGCAAGGCCCAACCTTGGTTTTACCATTTTCCTCACCACCACCTACTTTTCCCTTGGGAGTCGCGCTCTCGAGGGTCATCTTTATTTTAACCCCCCTGGGCTAGTGCTTCCCTAAGTGTTGGTCCATAACAGAGCCACTTGCAGCGCCACCTCGGGGAAACTTGAGGGTTGGTCTTAGCTGTACGTATTGTTCATCCAGTGTTGCCCTGAGAACGAGATATGTTCAGCTCCTATCAGGATGTCGGCGCATCGGGCGGTCTTGCTGGTCTTGTTTTACCATTGTCGAAATGTCTTGTAACCGGGATTCCGAGTCTGATCGGGTCTTCCTGGGAGAAGGAATATCCTTCGTTGACCGTGAGAGCTTGTGATGGGCTAAGTTGGGACACCCCTGCAGGGTTTTGAACTTTTGAAAGTCGTACCCGCGGTTATGGGCAGATGGGAATTTGTTAATGTCCGGTTGTAGAGAACTTGACACTTAACTTAATTAAAATACATCAACCATGTGTGTAGCCGTGATGGTCTCTTCTCGGCGGAGTCCGGGAAGTGAACACGGTTCTTGTGTTATGCTTGAACGTAAGTAGTTTCAGGATCACTTCTTGATCACTTCTAGTTCACGACCATCACTTTGCTTCTCTTCTCGCTCTTATTTGCGTATGTTAGACACCATATATGCTTAGTGCTTGCTACAGCTCCACCTCACTGCCCTTTCCTACCCATAAGCTTAAATAGTCTTGATCGCGAGGGTGTGAGATTACTGAGTCCTCGTGACTCACATATACTTCCAAATAGTTGCAGGTGCCGACAATACTAGTGTAGGTGATGCAACCCAGCTCGAGTGGGAGCTCGATGAAGATCTTGATCGTTGTTTTGTTTCGTTTTCCTGTTGATCAGTAGTGGAGCCCAGTCGGGGTGATTGGGGATCTATTGCATTAGGGGTTGTCTTTCTTTATTTGGTTCCATAGTCAGACCTTGATTGTTTTCTGGATGATGTAATGCTATATTTATGTATTGTGTGAAGTGGCATTTGTAAGCCAACTCTTTATCCCTTTCTTATTCAGTACATGGGATGTGTAAAGATTACCCCTCTTGCGACATGCCTACTATGCGGTTATGCCTCTAAGTCGTGCTCCGACACGTGGGAGATATAGCCGCATCATGGGTGTTACAAGTTGGTATCAGAGCCTTCCCTGACTTAGGAGCCGACTGCTTGATCGAATCGCTGACGTTGTTGAGTCTAGAAGAAAATGTTTTGAGTCTTAGGATTATATATATTGGATAGTAGGATTCTTTTTACTCCTCAATCCCTTCGTCGCTCTGGTGAGGCCTCCTGACGTAGAAGTTTTGACTCTTCTCTTCTGAAATTTCACGATTTTTTTAGGATGACGCGGGTATCTAGGAATCGTTCCGATGGTTTTTTGACGAGAACATTGTTTTTGGTGCCTCCTAACATTTAGGGGTTGTGGCAGTGTCCCGGGGAGTTGAGCTCCGAGGTGTTGTCGTCACAATTTTATCGTTGCAGTTCTAGAATACCTGAGTTCGCCGACATCGAAAATCTCTTTTATGCAGTTGTTGGTGAGATAACCTCGACGCCACCTAGTACTGGGGCGGGAGTTCGGGAGTATTGCCATAACTCGTATAACGGATGCGTTTTGAAGGTTGAGGCAAACAATTTCTGAAGGTTTCTTGGTTATGTGTTGAAGGATGGATACAGTTGGATGTAGGAATTGTTAGTTTGGGTGAGATATTATGCTTCCCCTCTATCCCCAACACCTGATTGCATAACCAGAAAGTTTGGGGAGTTTATAAGTGGGAATTCAAGTGGATCCTAGAACATCTTTCCAACAGACACATGATACGATATGGGATCTATCATATGTTTGTTCCGGCTTATTTTGCAACCCAATCCTTTGTTTTTTTGTTTTCAGTTGTGGTATTCGAGTTGCTTCGAAGTCAAGTGTTGCTTCCATACCTTTCCTAAGTGGTGTTCTCATATTTCTATGTGAATACTAATCCTTCATGATAATCGAGATTGTCATGTCAACCGATGTGTTTCTCTTCAAGTGGATCCGATCATTTCATCATCCGCAAGATCACCTCTTGGTTTTTTCCCAATGTTGTTCGTTTCATCTATCCCCAAGTTGCCTTTGTTTTCCCGCCCTCCCACCCCCTTGTTTCTTCAAGAACTCAAATTTCTTAATCAAGTATCATCTTATTGATGAGAAGTCTCCCCATTCTTTTCCGCCAATGTTCTTATCTGGTGATTCTCAGGAAGATGCTAACGGAGCTTCAAGATCATCATTCTTTTTCTTCTCCGGTGGATTTCAATTCAAGCTTTATCGATCATATCCTGTCCTCATTTCAAATGTTTTCTCATACCTGTGCACCTCGTAATAGTTCACTTCTTGTTATTCACTTGTTCCGGAGTGCCAAAGATATCTCCGAAGATTTGTGTCTCCATTATCAATTCGTTCAAGATATCTCGAGGTTGTTATCTCTGTTGAGCCATTTAATTCAACCGGTGCATTATATCTTCCTAAGCAATTATTTTCAACGATGTTTCTCTTGAGTGCGCCCTAACCCACAGGTCTTTTTCCACGATCTTACCCGACTCTTCTAATTTTTCCGGAGCTACTCTCAAATTCTTATCCAAGTTCGACGTAAGAATGAATTTTCATCAGTCAATTTGCCTTCTCCAAGATCTTTCAATTCTTTTCATCTTTGGCTCAACCTTTCCTCTTTTAATCATTCCAGAGTGTCTCAACAAATCTTGACGATGTTTCTCGTCATCTTTCTCAACATTTGAAGACCGAAGAAAAGCTTCTCTGCAATGATATATGTTCTCTTGAAGATTCAGGGTTCTAGCTTGATCCATCCTCTAATAATTGTTTTCGATTGTGAGAATTCTTTTCACCCATCCAGAGCAATTCAGGAGTATTTTTTCAGTTTGGTTATCCAGAGGCCATCATCTCATAATTATTCACTCAAATTTTCAGCTCTCGTTCTCCAAATCTTACCGGTGCATCATTCAAATATTCTCTAATCAGCTCGTGATCTCTTCATTCTCATGTATCTAAATTCCTTCAAGTATCTTCATTCGTTTTCCAATTCTTCCTGGTGTATTATGCGTGAGCTATGTTCTTTTTTAATTCTTACAGTGGTTCGTTCAAGATTTCTCTTCCTTTGTTATCGTATCAATTCATTCATTATTTCCAATCTTACCGGTGGTTCGTTGAAGACCTTATCAAGTTTGCGCTATATCTATCTTAATCCTTTCTACGAGAATGAGTAGTATGCCAAATCCATTGTTTGTCATCAATTTAATTGGTGAAGGATGAGCATAAGGTAATTCTTATTCTTGTTTCATGCAAGTGATTAATTCCTTAATCTAGAGGTTCATCAAAATTCTTGATCTCATTTTTTCATCTTTCTTTTCTGGAGATCCAAGTTTTTTTTCCGCATTATCTCATCGCGAAGCTCCACCTAAATCTTCGCAAGGCTTCACCTTGTGTTTTCAACTTCTCTTTCTTTTCATCATCCTTTTATTACCGGAGTTCTTTCAGCTTTCCTTTTGTTTGACCATTCTTTTATTACCGGAGTTCTTCGAGAGTTTCTTCATTGTGTCTCATCAAGGATTTAATTCCTTCTCGAAGCGTTCATCGAGATTCTTTTCAGAGGAGCTCATGTATTCTTCATCTTGCATTCTGAAGTGCAATTCGTTCTAGCTTATCTTTTGAGGTGGTGTTACGTCATTTTTGACAATTGATTGGTGTTTCATGATTCACAAGTTGCTCGAGATGACATATTGTAAACCCATCATTTTGAATTCATTCATGAGATCATTTGCAACCCATCAATCTCTTCATTGGAATTATCTTGAGTTATATTTGACGTAAAGCTTTCCCTATGGATTGTTGCTATTTATGGTGCTCATAAATGGCCCAAGTTCTTCATTTATCCTCCCGGTGAAATAAGTTTCTCGTTTCCTTGTTCATATCAATGCAATCTATTGTTTTTTTCGTTAGTGGCATAATTTCACCTCAAGATTTCGAGATGTTTTCCATAAGCCCACTACAAGCTTTTTTCGTTTCATTGGTGGTTCTCCAACAACTCCGTTATAACCTTCTTAGAAGGGTGCTTTCCAAACTCTTTGGTGGTACAAGTTGGCATTTTCTTCTCCATTCTATTATTCAAATGATCTATCTTCTATTCTTTCTCCCAGAGGCATTGTGATGTTGCTCTTTTCACTCATCATCTACAATTGTGAGGACCATGTTCTTTCCTTTGTTTATCCATTTAACCGGAGTGTCGTGTTTTTATTCGAGCTCTCTCATCTTATCAAGTTTTACCTCCCTTCTCAACCGGAGTGCTGTCTGAAATCGTTCTTAACCCTTGTGCCATTCTTTCAATAGTTCCGGAGGTAGTGTGTTGTTGATTTCATCAAGTATCCTCTCATCTTATCAAGCTCATATTCTTTACCTTCCTTTTCCAACTGGAGTGTTGTCATAATTGATCTTTATCGTTCCTTGTACATCTTGTTTCTACCGGAGTGCTTGCATGTACTTCCTGTCCATTCTAACCCTTTTTCTAATGTCTTTCAACCTACAAGGTTCTAGTAATGTTCCTTGTTCCTCTTTTCTAACGGAGTGTTTTCAACTTTGTTCATCTTCGTTCTATTCTTTCTTTCAATTTGCTCAACCTCACAAGGTTCTTTGGTTTCACTCGTTTGTCAAAGAAGCAAGTTAGTTTTACCTCTTCTCTTCCTTTTCCGGTTCCCCCGGTGCCATCCTAGATCTCGGGACGAGATCCTCTCATAGTGGTGGAGTGTTGTGACGCCCCGAGACCGACGCTCTAGATGCCTTCCGTTTAGCTTCGTTGTCTTCGTGTGTTTCATATGTTTGTTGCCATGATCGCGATGAGTGTCATTGTCATATTTTTGCTTCTTGCATCATGTTCATCATTTGATTATATTGCATTGCCATGCCCATCTTTGTCATGTTGCATTTGTGCCTCACTACAAAAAGAAGACACATCCATGACATTTTGGGCAGAACGAAATTTTGTTGTCATACATATGACACTTCTATGACGATAATTGTGACAAAACCCGGTATCATCATAGATGTGGTGGGCTCCTACTTCTATCACAACAAATCATGACAGAAAATGGGCTTTTAGTCCTGGGCGGGCCGGAGACGCAGCTGCATGACATTCTTTGGGCCGTCCATGACGGAAAAAACCGTGGTAGAAGCTAGGGGGAGGAAAATTTCGGGGAGTTCCCGGTTACAGTGGGAGGTCGGGGGCCGAGCGATGCGCGTTTCTCCCGTACACATACGCGCGTGTGTGCGGCGCGTTGGCTCTAACTGAACCCGAGCGAGGCGTTGGGCTCTAACTGAACCCGAGCGATTGCACTGCAGGCTACGCGTTACTAAACCCGAGCGATCGATCGATGGCTGTTAACTGAACCCGATCGAGCGATTCCTTCGCTACTGCTGCTAACTGAAGCCGATCGATGGGATGAACAGTGAGCGTTGCGGGGGCGTTTGGATGACTAGTGAGAGGTGGCGTTGCCTCTGGATGAACATGACCCCGTGGTGTGGTGGAGGGCTGGATGAACAGTAGACGGTGGAGGGGTGCCCGTGGAGGGGTGGATGAACAGGACCCCGTGGTGTGGAGGGCTGGATGAACAGTAGACGGTGGAGGGGTGGTTGAACAGGACCCCGTTGTGTGGAGGGCTGGATGAACAGTAGATGGTGGAGGGGTGCCCGTGGAAGGGTGGTTGAACAGGACCCCGTGGTGTGGAGGGCTGGATGAACAGTAGGCGGTGGAGGGGTGGTTGAACAGTAGCCGGTGGAGTAGCGCGGTGGAGGCTGGATGAATAGGAGCCAGTGGAGGCTGGATGAATAGGAGCCCGTGGAGGCTGGAGGAGGTCGACGGTGGAGATGAATAGTATCCCATGGAGTCCCGTTTTGTGATATGCCACACCTCTCCCGATGAACAGGACCCCCGTTTCGATCATAGCGCTCCAACACAAGTCCGTTTCCTCCGTTTTGCGGTACGCCACACCCCTCCCGATCAACAGGACCCCCGTTTCGACCGTAGGAGGTCCGTTTCCTCCGTTTTGCGGTACGCCAGACCCCTCCCGATGAACAGGATCCCGTTTCGAACGTGGCCGATCGAATACAAGGCCGTTTCCTCCGTTCTGCGGTACGCCAGGCCTCGTTTCCATCGCCTGTTCCGTCCAAGCCCTCCGATGAACACGACGCATTCCGTTGCCTCCCCATGAACACGACGCATTACGTTGCCTCCCCATGAACACGACGACGACGCTGTTTCTCCGTTCCGACCCAGCCATGTAGACGAGCCCTGGCCGTACGTATGCGCGAGTAGGCGTTCGAGACCCCGCCCGTATGTACACATACGTGGCCGTATTTTCTTTCTTGCACCCTGGCCGCTGTACATACGTGTAAATGCTACGTGCGTGCCTCTACTACGACATGTGCGCGCCTCTACTACGACACGTGCACACCTCTACATCGACCAGTATGTATGTACACGTTCGCGACCAGAATGACAACGCTACGCATGCTTCGACCAGGTGGGTCCTGATTGTCAGGCACTTCCTTGCCTGCGAAGATGTAGCTGGTGGGTCCCAGCAGTCAGGGGGAAATGTTTTTTTCACTGAATACGGTGGCCCGTCCGATGGGTCCCGCTGTTAGGTGGAGGAATAATTATTTTGCACGTAATAAGGAGGCACTTCCTTGCTGCGGCCGTGGACCCAGCTGTCAGTCTCTCCATGTATAGTCCACGTCCGATGGAAGCCGTTCCTTGACCATGTTGACCACGCCGCGCTGGGAGCACCAGGGTGGTGGACAACGGCGAGGCCTAGGAAGGGGACGACGCGGAGCCGGGGAAGACGCAGCAGTGGATGCCCACGCGTAGAGATGAGGGTTCACTGGTTCGCTGCGGTGTGAGGGTGCCGTCGCCGCAGAATAACAGGGGGTGTGGGTGAGTAGAGGGATGGCCTGGCCAGCGGTGGGAGTAGTAGGGGGCGGTGAGGCCTCCCCCGCATCGCAGCCGGCCACGGGAGGCAGGAGCACGAGGCACGACCGGTGCTGGTTTGGGCGGCTGGAGCAAGAAGACCAGAGGTTGAAGAAGCACTACGGCCGTTGGATGGACATCGTACGGTAACTAGAGCTAGAATCGTGCATATTGACTAAGTTGACAAAGCCCTCCGTCCCCGTCAACTTAGTAGACCCACAAGTCAGCCTCCCACCAAGGTGGGTCCCGGCTAGCAGGGGGGTATTCATTTTTTTTGAGCGTAATAAGGAGGCACTTCCTTGCGTGCGAAGATATAGCTGGTGGGTCCGAGCTGTCAGCGGCGGTAACATTTTTTTCGTGAAATACAGAGGCCCTTTCGGTGGGTCCCTGATGTCAGGGGAGGAATCATTATTTTGCGCGTAATAAGGAGGTATTTCCTTGCGTGTGGCCGTGGACCCAGCTGTCGGCCTCTCCACGTATAGTCCACTTCAGATGCATGTCGGTCGTTGACCATGTTGACCACGCCGCGCCGAGAGCACCAGGGCGGTGGACGACGGCGAGGCCTAGGAAGGGGATGACATGGAGGCGGGGAAGACTCGGCAATTGTTTCCCACGCGGAGGGGAGTACGACTGTACGAGAGTTTACTGGTTCGTCTGCCGTCGCCGGAGAATAACAGCAGGTGTGGGTGAGTAGAGGGATGGCTAGGCCAGCGATGGGAGTACGGTCGGGCGGTGAGGCCTGCGTGGCAGCACAGCCGGCCGCGAGGAGGAGAGAGCAGGCAGTCCCGCCAGCGCTTGTTTGAGCAGCTGGAGCAGGAAGAGCAGAGATTGAAGAAGCACGACAGCCGTTGGATGGACATCCAACAGTCAGTGCTTGTGCATCTACCTTTTTTAAGGAAAGCCTCAAATCTGTGGAAAACAGCATACATCACATCTGCCATTATTTCTAATAATTTACAGCCCATTTGCTAATTCTTAAGGTTTTTTTGGAGCCCATATTCTTTTTGTTAGCATTACAGCCCATAGTGTGGCCACGGTTAAAAATTAACGAAATTTTGCATATTTCGGTGCGGTCCGAACTGTTTTTAATCCCGAAATTTCGACTAATATTCAAACTGATTTTAAAAATAAATGTATATCAATATAAAATCCAACAAATTCTCCATGCATAAAAATTAATGTAATTTAAAATCTCGAAATGAAAAAAAATGATATTTTAAACTAATTGCCGGTTTGATGTGCTTTAAAAATGTACAACCCATTTCTCATTACTGATGGGCTATTTTCTCGGCCAGCCGAATGAAAGCTCTCCTCATCTTGAAAGATTTGCAGCCCAACAGGCCTGACAAAGCGACTTACTTGGCTAATCACAAAAAAACTGGGTTGTGGCCGTGGACCCAGCTGTTGGCCTCTCCACGTACAGTACTCTTCCGATGGAAGTCGGTCGTTGACCACATTGACCACGCCGCGCCGAGAGCACCAAGGCGGTGGACGACGGCGAGGCCTAGGAAGGGGACGACGCGGAAGTGGATGCCCACGCGGAGAGGAGTACGAGGGTTCACTGGTTCGGCTGCGGCGTGAGGCTGCCGTCGCCACAGAATAACAAGGGGTGTGGGTGAGTAGAGGGATAGCATGGGCCAGCGGTGGGAGTAGTAGGGGGCGGTGAGGCCTCCACGACATCACAGCCGGCCACGAGAGGCAGGAGCACGCGGCACGACCGGCGCAGCTTTGGGCGGCTAGAGCAAGAAGACCAGAGGTTGAAGAAGCACTACGGTCGTTGGATGGACATCGTACAGTCACTGGAGCTAGAATCGTTCATATTGACTAAGTTGACAAAGCCCTCCATCCTCGTCAACTTAGTAGGCCCACAAGTCAGCCTCCCACCAGGTTGGGTCCCAGCTAGCAGGGGAAGTATTCATTTTTTTATGCGTAATAAGGAGGCACTTCTAGTGGGTCCGAGCTGACAGTGGGGGAACGTTTTTTTCGCGAAATACTGTGGTCCGTACGGTGGGTCCCACCAGTCAGGGGCAAACCTTTGTTTTGTGAAATACGGTGGCCCGTCCGGTGGGTCCCAACAGTCAGGGGGGAAACATTTTTTCCGCGAAATACTGGTGGCCCATCCGGTATGTCCCTGCTGTCAGGTGGAGGAATAATTATTTTGCGTGTAATAAGGAGGCACTTCCTTGCGGCTGCCATGGACCCAGCTGTCAGCCTCTCCACATACAGTACTCTTCCGATGGAAGTCGGTGGTTGACCACATTGACCACGCCGCGCCGAGAGCACCACGGCGGTGGACGACGGCGAGGCCTAGGAAGGGGACGACGCGGAGCCGGGGAAGACGCAGTAGTGGATTCCCACACGGAGAGGAGTACGAGGGTTCACTGGTTCGGCTGCGGTGTCAGGCTGCCGTCGCCACAGAATAACAGGGGGAGTGGGTGAGTGGAGGGATGGCCTGGCCAGCGGTGGGAGTAGTATGGGGATGGTGAGGCCTCCGTGGCAGCACAGCCGGCCACGGGAATCAGGAGCATGCGGAACGACCGACGCTGCTTTGGGCGGCTCGGACAAGAAGACCAAAGGTTGAAGAAGCACTACGGCCGTTGGATGGACATCGTTGACCACACCGTGCCGAGAGCACCAGGGCGGTGGACGATGGCGAGGCCTGCGAAGGGAACGACACGAAACCGGGGAAGACACGGCAGTGGCTGCCCATGCGGTCGAGAGTACGAGGGTTGACTGGTTCGGCTGCCGTCGCCGGAAAATAACAGGAGGTGTGGGTGAGTAGAGGGATAGATAGGCCAGGGATGCGAGTATGATGGGGCCGTGAGGCCTTCCCGGCAGCACTGCCGGCCACGGGAGGCGGGAGCAGGCGGTTCCAATGGCACTGGTTTGGGCGGCTGGGGCAGGAAGATCAGAGACTGAAGAAGCACGATTGCCGTTAGATTGACATCTAAGGGTCTGACGTTGGTAGAGTGGATTGTTGACTAAGTTTCTTTTTGGAGAAACCTTGTGTACGCATGAACTTAGTAGGCCCACAAGTCAGCCTCCAAATCTGTGGCAGACAACATAAAGCCCATTTGCTATTTTTTATAATTTGCAGCCCATTTGCTAATCCTTAAGTAATTTATTACAGCCCATTTTCTGCCCAGGACCACGGTCAAAAAGTCCAACCTTATTTTTCATATTTCGGTGGAGTCCGAACTGTTGTAATCCGGAAATGATAAACATTTCTTTAAGAACTTATTGATTTGCCAAAAAAATCGTTTTGTTTTTGTAAGCAAATAAGACGTGGGACAATTTAGTTGGTTTAAGGGAAAACCAATATTAAAAAAACAGCGCTGGGTGGGAAAAAACAACAAAAATAAGGATGTAAATATGAAAAGGGAATTTTATGTGTTTTCAATATAATGATACGTGTATATGAACTAGTAAAACTATAGGTAGAGATTAGAAAACGGATGTAGGACATGCGTTTCAAGAGGAAAATAGAACTGGGCTGTGTGTTTGATTCAGTAAAAAAACTGCCTGCGGATGTTGTAAGACAAAATATAACTAACGCTGGCGGGCCAGAGGCCGGTAGATACCTGCTGGATCTTTGTGCCCCGTTGTCGTCATGGGCTGGGCCTGTTAAAAACAAAACAACCCTGGGAAATCTACAGCCCAGTTGAAACTTGCTCGACTTGAAAAAACAATATACGTGCTCAATAAAGGAGAGAATTCTGCAAGTACAGACTGATAACTGGGATGCAGCACGGATTTTGTTTTTTTTTTATCGTGATAATAAGTGCATGCATTTGTTTCGAAAAAATCGGAGAACTGGGAATTCGAACGGCGGGTGCTTATGCTACCCATCAAATAAAAATTAGGTGCCAGAAAATTCGTTTTGAAACAAATGATTCATCTTTATATCCACGTCGACCCTCGGCATGATGGTTGGAAGCAAATGAAAGTTCATACCAAAATATCATTAACAACAATACCAACTTGCGGACGACAAGGTAGTACAACTACCAATACCAAACTAACTTATAATATTTTTACTCCTGGCCCTAGTATTCGTCTGGTAGAAAATCTTGCAAAGGACCAGCTCCCGCTCCTTCTCTTGCTCCAGGTCCCCGAGGTGGTACTGGTGCATCACCCAGTTGGTCCTCTTCTGGTCGAAGTTCTTGTTGGTGTGCAGCACCAGAACCTTTTTTGCTGCCCGTCTGCCGGCCGTTGACCATCACCGGCAAGGTATTGTCGGTCTTGTGCCACATCGCATGCATGCCGCACTCCGACTATATCTTGCGACGCGTCCACGCGCCCCTTTTGAACACCCTGGAATTGTGCTGGAAGAAATGCTTCCTTAGGCCACTTAGTGTGATACCTACAGTATTGTGGAATACAGGTTTTAGTGTACCTAGTTGGCATTTTCATAACATCTTTGGCATGTTGCAGTCAAATTGTAATTGCTTCACCAGGTCTGCGTCTGAAAAGAAAAATAGAGCTATAAACAAAGGAATATGTTTGTGCAAGTAGACGGCCGATCGGTGTCTTACCTGGAAGTTTCTCAGGTTGGGTGTAACATATGCCGTGCTCGCTGTCGATGGTTGGTATGAACAAATCGATGAGAGACTGAAATCTCACGCTATCAGCACTCACTTTGGCCTGAAGGTGCTCGATCAGCTCCTGATCCATGGGATCGAACTTGACGCCAGCCGGCAGCATGGGCCAATACTTCTTCGACTTGCATCGGTAACTCCAGTTATATGGTACTCAATGTATGATCAATCGACTGTTTTAAGTGAATGATGAAAGATTTCGACAGATAAGTGGTACTCCAAATATGAAGTCCAGAATACCCGAACACGCCGCCGGGATTCTTGTGTCACCTCACGCGCAGCGTGTTGTCAAGTCAGTTCAATGTGTGGACATGATGAATAATTTGACCGACGTATACTAGTACTGCTACTGTACTACTTACTAGTCGTATTATTGTCACGATTTATACATAGATTTAACTAACAAGTACGCACTTGAAGCCTAACTATATATATATATGGCTTCTGCACAGCATCTCCATCATCATTATCAGTACATCCTACGCAGGTGAGTTACGATGCACCTGATCCCAGGAAGGTATCTATCCTTCAAACCAGAGGAGTACTTCAAACTAACAACGGTACATAATATCCAACAAAAGAGGGTCGTGCTATAGCAGCAGAATACATGGCTCAGTCTAGATATCAGCACGAATCAAGTTGTGCATATTTGCTGTTGGCATGAACCACATCGCCGCATGTCGGGTTTGCAAAAGCCATCCATCGCATGGAAGCTTGACGCCTTTCACACACTGAAGATTATCTAGCAACAAGCTGTGTCGACGAATCTCTGGATATGGTGATTCACGAAACCCATGGTATGATGTGTAAACACAGCCCCCCTCGCGAATGGAAGTTGCATAGAACAGTAATCATCGCCGGTGATATGATCGATGATTGGTTGGATGATCGGATAATTGAGCCCGAGGAACAAGATGTTGTTGCCGAGGCTGTAAAGCCGCCTCCAGTTGAATACACCTGGCCCAACGGAGCTGCGATATTTCTCGAACACGAAGCAGCCATAGCCATCAATGTCACGAACGCCCCTTGCATTGTACTGCATGTGGTTTGATGTAATGGTTTGGTCAATTTGGTATGTGCGAATGAGCATCAAATGATCGCCGTCAGCTGAATGAGCGATAAACCACCACCCATCGGCTGGAATGATTCCAGGTCCTGGAGTCATGAAGGCCAGCGCATTTGCGTCTGCTGCAACAATTCAAATTGGAGACCAAAAGGACAAAAATAAACAATCATGTTCAGAGTATGTGTGGAATTAAGATTATTATAACAGTGACACATATCATAGAGAGAGAATTGCAATGTCGTGGTCATAATCATACCCCAAGTTAAAAAAATAAGCCAATGGCTTTCATATTCTAGCAATATGTCATGGTTCAAACATCATGTAAGAATGAGAGGAAAACATCTATGACAGTGCCTACTCATATTCTACCATAGCACTTACTACTACTATTCTCATATCAACTCTAAGCAATAACATGTGTTGTTATAAAAATCTTGTAAACGAGAGTAACATATAGCAATCATGATGTTATGCTCATAATATGTATTCTAACAATCATTAGATGCCAATTGTTCTCATATAAACTCTAACAATAACATGTGTGGTCATAAAAATCTAGGAAATGACAAGAATATATAGCAATGATGTGGTTATAGACATGCTATGCATTCTAAATTTGTAACAAATGAACAGGCAGTCGTATTCATAAGGTAAAGATGAGATGAGATAGAACAATTACACGACGATAGATTCCACCAATATAGGTAGCCAATCTGTGCGTCGACCGCGTAAACAATGATGTCGGTGTCAAAACCGGCGGATCTCGGGTAGGGGGTCCCGAACTGTGCGTCTAGGCCGGATGGTAACAGGAGGCAGGGGACACAATGTTTTACCCAGGTTTGGGCCCTCTTGATGGAGGTAAAACCCTACGTCCTGCTTGATTGATATTGATGATATGTGTAGTACAAGAGTAGATCTACCACGAGATCAAAGAGGCTAAACCCTAGAAGCTAGCCTATGGTATGATTGTATGTTGTCCTACGGACTAAAACCCTCCGGTTTATATAGACACCGGAGATGTTAGGGTTACACAAGGTCGGTTACAAAGGAGGAGATATACATATCAGTATTGCCTAGCTTGCCTTCCATGCCAAGTAGAGTCCCATCTGGACATGAGACGAAGTCTTCAATCTTGTATCTTCATAGTCTAACAGTCCGGCCAATCGATATAGTCCGGCTGTCCGGAGACATCATGCCATGGCCCGATGCTTATTCAAACCGTTTTTCTTCAACCAGATCCACACGTAACGCGAGGCGGTTTCTTGACACATCTTGTCAAAGCAGAGATCATGTTCCGCTAACTACGGGATTCTCATTAATACGGTCGTGGGTAACCCAACCATGTCTAGGACTCCTAGATTATAGGCAAGTCCAAACAGCCACGGTGAGGACGCTTGATATTCACCCTCTTTATAAAGGGACAAGGTTTTCGCTTTTTCCCTCTCGTGCTCAATCGAACCCTTCCCCCGCCTCGAGTTCTAACACCCAAAGCCCAGGTCAGGTGCTCCGGATCTTCAATCATGTCCCGATCCAGCCTTCAAGGTTGATGGATGCCCTCCTCCGTTATGGAAGAGGATATCAAGAAGTTGAGGGAGGCCAGATACCTGACCGCCGAGGTTTCGCATCGGCTGCCTGCTCGAGGTCAGGTCGTCCCCACTCCCGAACCCAACGAGAATGTCGTGTTCATCTCCCACTTCCTTCGAGGCCTAGGCCTTACTCTGGATCCCTTCGTCAAGGGTTTGATGTTCCATTACGGGCTAGATTTCCACAATCTAGCTCCGGACTCCTTTCTCCACGTCTCGACATTTATTGTCGTGTGTGAGGCCTTCCTCCGCAATACCCCTCACTTCGGCCTGTGGCTCAAGACCTTTGAAGTGAAGCCGAAGATGATCGAGGGGCAACATGCAGCATGCGGAGGTGCGTCAATAAGCAAGATGGCAGGAGCTCCGTGGCCGAAAGGTTCCTTTCCAGAGGTGTCCGGATTATGGCAACCGGAGTGGTTTTGCATCGTAGCTCCCAGAAGTGCCAAGTGGGCGGCTGCCCCCGTTTTCCGCTCAGGCCCCCCCACCACAACTGATGTCATGGATTAGCGGAGGGCTGAGCTGGGGTCCAGCCAAGGACGTGATTATACTGCAAAGCCGCATTCAAGATCTCTTCGAGGGAGATTTTAATTTGGTTATGGTAACGCAAGTTATGCTGGTTCGTCGAGTCCAGCCCTGCAAACGCCGGCCCCTTCGATTATGGGAGTTCAACCCAGAAGGACCGCATGCTATTCAAAGTTTCCTCGGCCTGACGCACGAGGAAATGAACAAGTCATTCTTCGGACCTCAAATAGAGTGTCCGGAGACTACCGAGGACGTGGGCCTGAGCAGTAACCATGCCGCCGAACAAGTAAGTAATCCTCTAGCCGAACACACCGTCTTTTATTCATCATGACGTCATCTCTGAGAAATTGCTCTTTGACCAGGACTGGCTAACAAAAGCGAAGATGATTCGGTGTTCGGCCCCCCTCCCTGAGGGTTTGGAAAATCCGGTGCTGGAAAAGATACTCGAGCTCGCACCTTGCCCGGAGCCCTTGAAGGAAGATACAGGGGGGAGTAATATGGGAAAAAGCGGGCCCCCATCGCTGCCAGTTCCAACCGAGGGAATGAGCGCCTCCATAAAGGAGGATAACCGGGGGAGGAAGAGGACTGCTTCTGAGGATCCGTTAGCCGAGGCCTCCAAACGAGAGAAGAAGTCTCCAATAGAGGGTCCTGCCTCGGGGGTGCTCTTGTCGCACAAAGTCCGCGGGGGGATCAGCCCTCCAACGAGTCGTAAGTGATTCAAAAAATACTTTAATAGTGAAGGTATACTACCTTTCCTCTGAGGAAAATAACCGCCGCATATATCATGCAGTTCGGGTCTTAGCCCTTCTCAGCTGAGCTCCTCTTCGGGGGATCTTCTTCCTGAGATGATGGAGAGCGAAACACTTCCCTCGGACTCCTCCGCTCAAGAAGCGGGCGACCCCGAAGTGTCGTCATGGAGGGCCTCTCCGGATCCGGTGAGGCCAGAAGATAATCCCATAGTCACCCGAAGTCCCCAGCGTCCGGCTCTCGAAGAGAGCAAACAAAAGAGTTTGGCACCGTCTGGTATGCGGTCGGACGTTCTGAGGGAGCTGTTGGAGCGAGCGGCCATCTCAGAAGAACACCGTAGGCTAATGGGTACGGTGATGGAAAGAATTTCGTCCGCCGAAAGTGGATTACATGAAGCCTTTATGAGTCTACTGACAGGCTTTGAGGTACGTGAAATGATATTTGATAGTACCACACATGTTAGGTGTGCCCTGTGTAGATAGTAGCCCCTGAGACTCTGGTTGTCATCGAGAACGGCGGCGAACAGAGGATCATAGTCCCAGGCAATAACCAGACTGCCTTTATGTGCAGGTGGTGGAAGCTCCGGTGGCTAGCCGGACTAGTGAGTTTGCCGAATTAAAGCGGCAACTGGATGCGGCAGACGCCGACATCGAGCTTGTTAACAAGCGGCTAGACAAATCATAGGGTAAGTAATGTTTTCTGGTGAATGTCACATAATAAGAGCAGCATGATGCCAGTATCTTTAGTATGTTGTGACTGCAGACGGAGCTGCCACCGTGGAGACCCTTCGGGCGAAACTCGCCCGATCCAAGGAACAAGCGAGAGTTAGTAATGCGGCTGCTTTGAAGGCGGTCGAAGAGTTAAGAGCCGAGAAGGCCGCCCATTGTGAAAGCAAAGAAAAGATGGCCAAGATGTCCGTAGAATTAGAGGTCACTGCCG
Organism: Triticum urartu; assembly: GCF_003073215.2. Lineage (NCBI taxonomy): Eukaryota > Viridiplantae > Streptophyta > Magnoliopsida > Poales > Poaceae > Triticum > Triticum urartu. Next base: position 255,738,318 of record NC_053026.1, on the reverse strand, counting down.
ACCGTTGCCAGTTCCTTGAAGAAGAGAACCGAGTGAAGGCAGCAGACCTTGAGAAGGACACGATGGCGACCAAAGACACTCGCTCTGCTATGAGGGCGAAGAAGGACGAGCTGCGCGAAGCTGGGGATATTGCGAAGGGAAGCCCTTTCTGCTGCAGAGGAAGTTCGGAGATCCACGGTATGCCCCTCTTGATCGGCTGTGGAGTTCGGCAGACGCATATATGGACTTGGCGGCAAGCGCTGTCGATGCGGTCGAATACTTCCGAGATCAGTCAGATCGTGAGGTAGACAAGCTGTCTGGTCGCAATTTAATGTTCTAGAGGGTCTGCTTCCCTTGACTGATCAGCTAGCCGAATGGGACGAACTTAATAGGTTGTCCGGACTCGCCATGAGGTCCGTTGTAGATCATTTGTGGCCGGAGAAGCCGAAGCCAAACAGCTATTTCAGCTTAGTGTAGCAGTTCCTTGGTGCGGTGCCGCGTATCAACGCGATGAAGAGGTCGGCATGCATAGAAGGCTCGCAGATGGCCTTTGCCCGTGTCAAGGCATACTGGGCGGAGATGGATGCTACCACTGTTGCGGCGCAAGGTTAGGCCATAGGCCGAGTAGCTGCCGAGCACTATTTTGAAGAGGTTCTTGAGGGTGCTCGTTTGATAGAGTCCCAGTGCTCGAAGAATATTATGTTTGAGTGACATGTATTCCATTGTAAACACAATGTTTCTATGAAATATAGTAAGGTTGTATTTATACTTTTGCCGGAAAGTAATATGATGCCTCCTGTGCGGCCGTTTATGTATATATGTATATAACCTGAAAGATTGCAGTCGTCAGCTTCAACCCCCACGCATATAACGCGGAGGTGCTTGCAAAAAACACGTGTTCACACTTAACCCAACGTCTTGGTCCTATTAAGGAGGTGATAGCGCATTGAACGAGGCAACCGAACTATAATGCTTTAACACTTTCACTTAGCCATAGGAGTTTGACAGTGGGGCTACTAGATAGCCCCTGGTGGCTCCGCACTCTCTCAATCTCGGGGTGCGTACATGCCTGGCCGGAAAATAGCCCTTCGTTAAGGCAGAGAAATTCTAACATTCCGATAGGTCATCGAGTGGTTGACCAGTCTCACGCTATATCATGACAGTCAGTTTTCAGCTTTCTCTACTGAGGTGCTCGTCCGGATGAACCAGGGCACAATCGCAATAGTTCTCCTGGTGCTGCCTTAGCTGATAAAGCGGAACGTAAGGCACCAAAACACAGGAGCCGGGCAAACCCAACATTTGACCAAAGACAATGATTCGGAGCTGATGCATATAAGGCCAAACTCGCGACGCCGAGCACTCCCTAAATAGTGCCCTTTGTAAGAAGCCCCTTGTTTCCAGGTACGTGCATTATTCTGACGTGGCCACATGCCAAGACGTCAGCATCCTTCTCAATTGTGCTGAGAATTCGAGGGATGTGTATCAACAAGTGACAGTAAAAAAAGGTTTACATAGGGCCTTAATCTAAAAAGAATCCTTGGAGCGGGTCCCTGCTGCACGTCTGCGCCTGTGTCTCCGTTGTGCCGTATCCTGGATGGGTGTAGCACGATGGTCATCTGTAAAAGAGAGGAACTTAGGTGAAAAAGTTGTCGGGCAAAAAGGTAGTTTTTTAAAGAAACCATGTATAATTAAAAATGAGTAAAAAATTGCCACTTGCTGCGCGTATTGAGCCCCTTGTATTTGTAATAGGGGTGTGGCCCTCAATCCGATATGAATGACATATAGCTGTGCCGGACTCGTCTAACCGTGTTCGTGGTCTTGACGACCTATCGAATGATTTAGTTGGTGAGGCCGTTTTTATTGTGCGGCTGCTAAGGCAGTCGCTTTCTTTTCGGCGCGCAAAGATCGCTCAATATTACTGTTCACTGTAATGATGCCACGTGGACCGGGCATCTTGAGTGTGAGGGAAGCGTAATGCGGTATTGCATTAAAGCGAGCAAAAGCTTCGTGTCCAAGTAGTGCTTGATAACCACTTTGGAACGGAGCAATGTGGAAGGTTAAATGTTCGCTACGGAAGTTATCGGGGAAGCCGAATATAACCTTTAGTACCAGGGAGCCCATGCAGTGAGCCCCTGGGCCTGGCGTTACTCCTTTAAAGGTAGTGTTGCTATGGCGGATTTTCGTTGGGTCTATCCCCATTTCGCAGATTGTATCCTGGTATATCAGGTTTAAACTGCTGCCACCGTCCATCAAGACTCGTGTAAAGTGGTATCCGTCAATTATTGGATCTAATACCAGGGCAGCACATCCTGCACGCCGGGTACTTGCTGAGTAATCACGATGGTCGAAAGTGATCATTTGAGATGACCAGTGTAATGATTTCGCGGTGATAGGCCCTTGGGCATATCTTTTTGGGAGTGCCGCTTTGCTTCCCTTGATCATGTGTTACACGTTGACTGTTTTGACTTCTGGTGGAAACTTCTTTTGTTCCCCAGTGTCTTGCTTGAGAGGCTCATCCTCGTCTTCGCTTGGTGTATCCTCCCCCTTGTGTATGGCGTTGAGCTTGCCAAACTGCTTGAAGACCCAACATTCTCTGTGGGTATGATTAGCTGGTTTACCAGGGGTGCTATGGATCTGACATACTAGGTCCAGAATTTTGTTTAGGCTGGACAGTTCATCTCTGGCGCCTTTAGAGGGCGGCTTTTGCTGACTTGGCCGAGAGCTTTTGAATCCGGCGTTTACTGCCGTGCTCTTTGTGTTGTCTTATTTATTCCGGCATTTGTTATAGTTGTTGCGCTGTGATTTCCCGTTTCCATCTCTATCTTCGGATGTACTGGGGTCGCTGGTGCAGCATCTGGCTAGCCAGCTATCCTCACCCGCGCAAAAGCAGGTCATGATGTTTGTTAATGCTTCCAAGTTCTTGGCTTTTCTTGGCCGAGGTGTCTGGCGAGCCATTCGTCACGGACGCTATGCTTAAAAGCTGCCTAGGCTTCGGTGTCCGGACAGTCGACTATTTGGTTCTTTTTAGTAAGAAACCTATTCCACAGCTTTCGGGCTGACTCTCCGGGCTGTTGAGTTATATGACTCAAATCGTCCGCGTCCGGAGGTCGGACATAAGTCCCTTGAAAATTTGCCCGAAAAGCGTCTTCGAGCTCTTCCCAGCTTCCAATGGAGTTTTCGAGGAGGCTTTTAAGCCAGTGCCGAGCTGGGCCTTTGAGTTTGAGGGGTAAGTATTTAATGGCGTGGAGATCGTCTCCTCGAGCCATATGGATGTGGAGGATATAGTCCTCAATCCAGACCCCAGGGTCTGTTGTTCCGTCGTATGCCTCTATGTTTACGGGTTTGAATCCCTCTGGAAATTCATGGTCCAGCACCTCATCGGTGAAACATAGGGGGTGTGCGGCACCCCTGTATCTGGGCGTGCCGTGGTGTTCGATGTTTGGTGTGTTGCATCGTGTGCTGGAGCGCGCTTGCGCGGTCCATGGATGGATCTAGTTGCTCCGTCCTTTTGATGCGAGCACTTGCGTGGATCACATATTGGCTTCTGTGTGGCATTGCTTGCCGCTCCATGTTGGCCGTGAGGTCGTCTATCCGGCCGGGTGGCCATTTTAATTTTTGTTTGCGGGGGATCTAAGGCCTCCTCATCGAACTTCAGCTTCGGGTAGCTCTTGGTGAAGCGATTACCGCCATACTTCGCTGCTGTGTTGAGTACTTTACTCCATCTGATTTCGAGTGTGTCTTGCGCTGCCTTGAGCCTTTGCTTCTGCCTTTTTAGACTCCTCGCGGTGGCAACAAGCCTTTTATAGGCATTTTGTTGCTCCGGGTGTCTGTCCGGTTTTATGTCCTCCGGACTATTATCCTAGACAGAGTTGGTTTGTTCAGTTTGATTCTCCACGTTGCCGTGGTCCGGCAGTGGTTCGCCCTTCTCTAACACTGGGTCTGTATGATCAGTATTTCTGTCGAGGCGGGATTTGGTGCGGCACTTACGCCGCCGCTTTGACTGCTTCTCGAGGGGACAGCCCTTCGTTGCATCCTTCCGTTCCTCATCGTCGTTTTCCTTTGGTGTGTCTACCATGTATACATCATGTGATGAGGTGGATGTCCAGTGCCCTGTGGGTAGTGGTTCCTCTTCGTCTCTCGCATCGTCATCCATACCGTTGATGTCTTCGGAGTCGAAGTCGAGCATGTCGGTTAAGTCATCGAAAGTGGCTACTAAGTGGGTGGCGGGTGGGTCGCGAATTTCTTCGTCGTCCGCATCCCAGTCCTGCCGGACATAGTTCGGCCAGGATCCTCCTGATAAGGAGAGAGACCTTAACGAGTTCAGTATGTCGCCAAAGGGCGAGTGCTGAAAAATATCCACGGAGGTAAACTCCATGATCGGCGCCCAATCAGATTCGATAGGAACGGGCGCAAGCGGTTCGGAGTCCATGGCCGGAGAAGGATCCGACAGTTTAACAACATGGCGCTCGTGCAAGGTAAGGTCGATGTTCGGCTCGATCGCCGCTGAGGGTAAGGCCTCCGTGGCGGGGTCCATCCACCCATCCGCGGAAGGTGCAACTGGCTTCGAATTGAGGGTCGGACCGGCTGCCGGTGCAATCTCCTGAACACTGTCCGATGGTAGAGCTAAATCGTACTCATCGTGACCGCATGACGCACAAGGCAGAGCTTCGAATCCATCGAAGATCAAGTCTTCGCGGACATCGGCCGTGTAGTTTAAGCTTCCAAACCTGACCTGTTGGCCAGGGGCGTAACTTTCGATCTGCTCTAGAAGGCCAAGTGAATTGGCCCGCAGTGCAAAGCCGCCGAACACGAAGATCTGTCCAGGGAGAAAAGTCTCACCCTGGACTGCATCGCTATCGATTATAGTAGGAGCCATGAAGCCTAATGGCGATGACACAGAGGAACTCTCAATGAAAGCACCAATGTCGGTGTCAAAACCGGTGGATCTCGGGTAGGGGGTCCCGAACTGTGCGTCTAGGCCAGATGGTAACAGGAGGCAGGGGACACAATGTTTTACCCAGGTTCGGGCCCTCTTGATGGAGGTAAAACCCTACGACCTGCTTGATTAATATTGATGATATGGGTAGTACAAGAGTAGATCTACCACGAGAGCAGAGAGGCTAAACCCTAGAAGCTAGCCTATGGTATGATTGTATGTTGTCCTACGGACTAAAACCCTCCGGTTTATATAGACACCGGAGAGGTTAGGGTTACACAAGGTCGGTTACAAAGGAGGATATATACATATCCGTATTGCCTAGCTTGCCTTCCACGCCAAGTAGAGTCCCATCCGGACACGAGACGAAGTCTTCAATCCTGTATCTTCATAGTCTAACAGTCTGGCCAATCGATATAGTCTGGCTGTCCGGAGACCCCCTAATCCAGGACACCCACAGATGCCATCGTGCACTATAGCATCAGACAGAAATGTTTCCTCAACAGGATTGATGATGAGCCATAACCATGTATGGCGACCAGATTCCAGATAGACTAATCCCTTGTTGAACAAGGCAATGAGCTTGTAATCCATGTAGTCTTCTGATGGTGTGGGCACTTCGCAGATTACAACTTTCTGCAAATAGAGGTCGAGCCAAAAGCTTGACGCGTCTCGTGCGTAGTAGGCAGGAGTGTCCGGCTGGCCGCGAGGCTCGATGGCGGCGTATCCAATGATGGAAGGGTGATCTCTCGCTGGGTGTAGATATCCATGAGACGCCACAGACTACGCCACAGACTACCGGTGTGGTGGATGAGGATGATCCAATTGGCCTTCATGCCCTCCGAGTAGTGGCCGCGCATGAAGGACAGGTGGACGGGTAGTGGTAGCATGTCGAGGGGCACCACGGCAACCTCTGTAGGATCGTCAAGTCGGTGTTTGGGCCACCTGCGAGGATCGAGCATCAGCAAGCAGGGTGTCTTGAAAAGAGCCGGCCAGTTGCAGACGAGTAGACGGTACAAAGGCACCGAGCATGTGGCCAGACGGACGGTGCTGAGTAGGTCCATACGACTACAGATCTGCTCCAAGAGAACATCGGGAAGGGAATTCCAATCGCAGCTCTACATGTCAGTCGGTTCTGCCATTGGGGTTTTCGGTGCCTGCGAGCCAGCGGTGAAGTGGATTCGGGCGGGCGAGCGAAGAAGCTTCTCCTCGTGTGGCCGAGAAGTGACCGAGGGGATATGGTACGCGCGAGCTACCAAGGAAGATGGCGCGGGAGGGCGAGCAGTGAGCGGGGGTAAATGGTGTGCGGCCGACGATGGGGAAGAGAGGAGGAAGAAGAATGGAAGACGGGGAAGAAAGTGCATTCAATCTCAATTCTACTACTCCCTCCGTCTAGGTGTGTAAGTCACCTTACGAAAACCAAATAATCCCAAAACACTTAGGCACCGTACATTAACTCCCTTCTCATTTTTTGTGGCATATCAACCAATAATATATGTGGGTTGTGCATGCTTTCAATGACTTGAGACTACCAAACATAACCGATTGATTTAGTAACACCAACACGCTGGTGCAGCTTATTAATTACGTGTCCCATCTGCTGCAGTGTGTATTGTCACTTCACTGCAAAGACAAGTTGAATAGTTCTCTCTGACCGAGATGGGGAATAAATGGATCGCGAGGACTTCCTTTCTACAATAAATGGATCACTCATTTTGCTCATTACCTAGTCACTTGTTGAAATCTATAGCCAAATGGACATGTTAATGGGAGGGAGTAAGCCCCATGAATGCATGCAACATGCAACACTCACACGTACACATGGACGCACTCAACACTCACGCACCCATGCGGCACACAGCACACGAAACAACACACACGCTCACGCTCAAGTGCTCAACCTACTCCCTACGTCCGTGAAAGACTATACATTTAGAGATTTACACATTGACCAGGGCATAATTAACGCCCAAAAGTAGCAGACTTACGTGTGCATGCGACCATTGAGATAAGAAGATTAAATGAAGGACGTTGCATGCTGTAATTAAGGATAGACATGTAGCCTATACCTACAGCACAAGTTGGTGCATTAGTCAATCAATATCGATTTAGATTAAAGGCTAAACACATTGGAAGTGTAGATGTACATCATGTAGTACACTCTTTGTTGGAAGACCGAGGGAGGACATGTGCATGCACTCACATACACAGCCAGGGCGGTTCGCGCGCAAGGGTTGGACTCGTGTCGCGCCTGCGTAAAGTTTTGTTTAACTGATTTCTTTGCTCTGCCAACTGACAGGTGGGACCCAGAAACCAGGTGACAATTTAACCAGTCAATGTTGTGCCACGTCGACTATGTGGCCGGTCAATAGGGTGCAATATGGTGCTCTACGATGAGCTAGTGATCGCATAATCGCCACAAAACTATATATAGTGACCGTAAAGAGCGTACTGTTACATACGTTGACCGCCAGCGTATTTTTCTCATTTCAAATTAAGCCATATTAATCGGAAAGGATGCAGTATGGACTACTACTAGTACTAGTACTGCTTTGATGTGTCCCGTCAAGTCACCGAACGAGGAGAAGCTTGCTTACTCCGCCTCTCCCTCGCCCACGCGCGTGGTGGTTCGCAGGACGAGGAGAGGGTTTGGACTACAGCACCCTCTCCCTCTCCCTCTCCCTCTCCCTCGCCCTCGCGGTGGACGTGCAGCAGTTCAATCGGTGTCAGATTGCCAGAAGCATATTGTACTGTAGTATCATCATTGTTGGACCTTCCGAAGAGGCGAAGAGCCAAGTGCAAGGTTCACACGAGTATGAACTGTTGGACCTCCCAAAGAGGCAAAGAGCCAAGCGCAAGGTTTTATAGGAGTTGTCGTCCTAGTAGGAGTGTACTAGTACAACTATAGCGAACGATGCTACTGTATGATGCCGCCACGTCACGTATATCCAAAGTTGTGCCACTTTTTTTCTCAAAGAGCGTGTTGGAGCCCGTGCAACAACCACACAAGTTGCACATACACATATCACATTTACTATTAATAAATTCTAAAGGACAAATGCCAGTATGCCACACAAGTTCATCTCCAACTCATGTGATAAATTTGTGCACGACTAGTCTACATATATTCACAGCACTACCGTCCACAATTACCGTACTCCACATACACGTTATAGATGGGCTACATGTCCTCCTCCAGGTTCCAGTCCCAGGTGTTCTTCATGGATGGCACGATCCATAGCGGTGGGCAACAGGAATCATTGTCTCAGCTTTCTAGTCCGGTTCCACACGATGGAGACTCATCCAAGCTGAAGCGGCATAAATCAGGGATAGCGTGTCCCAGCATGTCGTTCATCCGGCGGTGCGCACTGAAGACACAACCATGCTTCATGAATGGCAGGCCTTCCGTGTCGTGCACGGAAGGTGGCATCCGCTTCACAATGGGGTAGCTGTCCCCGATGAAAAGAGAGTACTCTCCAAGAGTGTTCCTCGGCACCCACGTAGCATCACGGGGGTCGAACTCGGCGCCGTTCATCTGGTACACGTGGCATCCCAGATTTGGACACATGGTGACATACATAGTCAAGGTCCATGCATAATAATGTTGTGCTCAAATGTGGCGGTCAGTAATACTGTGCAACAAATAGTACTACTCCAGTATAGAGGAAGTAAAATAACCGGCTTATTATATATAGCCACTCTTGGCTACATGGATGAGATAGTAAGACATGGAAAAACAAAAATGGTGGCACCTAGTGGGTTCAAGTCTTCAAGGGCCTAGCTAGCTATACGCATCCTCCAAGGTAAAATGTACTCCTACTAGTACTACAAAGTATACTACTAGTACAACAATGAAAGAGAAGGCGAGAGGGTTAAAAAATGGAATACCTAGGTAGATGGTGACGGTCCCAATATGCCAAAGTCAGCTACAAGGTTCCAGGTTAGACTGAATCACGGATGCAAATGCACATCCAGGATCGGCGATCTTATTTTGATCGGGGGATGACTGGTCCCTGCAAAATAATGGAGTACCGTTAGGGATGCAAATGATGGTTTATGCATTCCGTTTGTAATCTCCCGTACCGTAGGATGTCAACCAGATGAAACAAGTCCCCTGGCTTGTCTCCGCGAAGATGCGGCCTAGATGGCGCACGGCATCTTCGAACGTGTAGGGGTACAAATCTGCCGCCGCCAACATGCGCCAGCCTCTGCCATCACTGCCTCCTGCATTGATGGCAATCCTTATGTCGAACACCGCGATGAGATAGTAATCATCGTAGTCGCGTCGCTTTGTCGGCGGGTCCGCAATTGCTATCTTCTTCAATCTCATGTAGGCATCATCATACATATTCTTGCCCAGCCAGTCCAGATACCCGATCCCAATGGTGGAGAAGGGGTCTACCAGAACGGCCGCACTGCTATGGATGTTGTGCAAAATGATGGTGGTATCCAGCCGGAGGTATGCAAGCCAATCTTCATTGGCACTGACCCAGACCTATATATAAGACGGTGGGCAGCGGAGAAATTACGGGATGGAAATGGAATAACTATGTACTACATGATCAAACTCCATTACTGACCTGCTCATCGGACAAAATCCGACTACCTCTCAATGTCGGCAACTCTAGCGGAGTCAACGTGCAACCATGGCTAGGGAGCGGTGGACTGTTCGAAGGATTGACCCATAGAAGAACCTTCTCCTCGAGGATGCATGGAAGACCAACAAGCATGGCCTGTTTAAGCAGCATCTTGAAAAAGTTGGTGCAGGAAGCACCGAGTCTTGCGGCGGTGAGGACGTCGGAGCGGCGTGCAATTTCTCCCACAGGATTGTCGTCTAAGGTCTCCCAGCCCCGACGAGGAGGAGAACCTCCTGGTGAATCCATGGGAGCAGCGACGAACTGCCTTCTCTTCGGGGGGAGGGGAACTGGCGAGGAGGAGATAAGAGCGTAGTAACCGCAGGGCCTCGTCCCTTCCAACTGTAGATGTAGATCGTTCCTCAGTGAAGGGGGGAGGCTATTATTTACTAGTACTCCCTCCGATTCTTTTTACTCTGCGCATAAGAGCAGACCCGGATACCAAGGCAGGGGCTCGCTGCATGCTTTCTGGATGGAAATACCCCTGGTGCATGGATGGGAGGAGTTAGCAGCTATAAATGCCCCATGCAGCCCATTGGTTGTCCGCCCGCGTTCTCCTCTCTCTACATGCTGCATGGATGTCTCCCTCTCTCTCACATGATTGCATGCGGTGGCGCTGGCCTATGAGAAGCTGGCGTGGAGATAGCAATCTTCTCTCCAGAAGTGATTTTTTTGAAAGAAAGGGATTATGGAACGTTATGGGATTGCATTATACTGTAAATAACAGCACTAGTAAGAAATTTTTGGCACTAGGTAGTAGTTTTTGGCGTGGATTAAGAAATTTTGGGTATGTTTTGCCATTTTTTGTACACGCCAACTAGTGTCAAAAAACGTCTTACATTATGTGATGGAGGAGTACGTACTTGTACTGTAGCAGTACTAGTACTACTTTTCTCAACTAGTAGTGCAATGTATTATACTTCTAGTCTAGTCTAGTATAGTGCACCAGTTTTGAACTCTTGAATCTCAGGGCCAAGGAGCTACAGTTGGAAATGGAGGGTACTATAGTTCTCTAGAACCATCGTTGTACTATCAATGCAGGGGAAGTACACCTGCATAGTGGCCTACTGGGTACCCTCGGTGCTCTATTCAGCCGCTCCTCTCACGTAGCTGGCCTACTCAGCTGCTCCTCTCACGCACACACTAGCAGCCTGTTTATCAGCGACAGTTACTGCGGGGGCAGAACATTTGAGTTATTTGATACAGCGAGACTAGGCTTTTCGCTTCCATTTGTGGAGGTGTAATGGATCTCGTCGAACTTTGTTAGTAGTTCCTTCTTTATGAATGAGATGAAGCAAAGCTTTTGCCTCCGTTTCAAAAAAAACACGGCAAGATGAATTTCTTTTATAGTAGAGCCGATAATGGAGTGAAGTCCATGCATGCAATGCCACAAGCTACAGAGTAGTAGTAGAGAACTTTACGTACAGAGCCATATTGCACAGTTCCCAATGCCCCACCAGGCTTTTCCGGCTCCTCGGGCTTAATTGGGAGGCGCTAGTTTAAATATGCTACTAGCTGGAAGCTGCAAGCGAGGTGCAGCTAGGGCGAGCACGCGAGCACGAGATGCTGGGAAGGAAAACCCATTCACGTGGCTAGGCTATCCAGTGCACCCAGATTGTGGGGCCACACGTCCGTTTGACTTCAAAACTCAAACTACCCATGTAAAATATTGGCTCGCAGCGAAGTGTAGTAGTACTATTTTTTTTAAAAAGGCCACCGTGCGTTCGGCGGGGATCGAACCAACAAAACGAGGTATACACTCCCGCGACCACTAGTGGTACTCTTTGGAGTACAACGCAACCTAGAATCGCCTTTTGTTGCTAGTAGTACATACATTGTTCCTTACAAGAAACCCCTAAGAGCATGGTTAATAGTATAGCCAGCTGCTGGCTATAAGCCAGTGCCATGTCATCTACAGCCCATCTTATAGCCAACATGTAGTAGTAGTTTATTTCTTATAGCCCGCTGACTCAGCTCTATTGTACTTGCTCTAATAATGCAAGAAACCAATAAAATGCCAAGAAACTACTACCACTTGCATACGTGGCAGACTTAAGATAAGACTACCTTATCAACCATTGTACATGCACTTACCAACAAAAATTCTCGAGTGACCTCCTACCTCCGGCCCGTCCACCTAGTCATCCTCGGCCATGGGACGCAGCTACCGCCGCCGACAGAAGGCGAGGTCAAAACCGCCGGCGGTGCAGAGCCCATGTTGCGGCAGCCTAGATGCCAGCTCCGTCCGGCGCTCGCGGCCGCTAGCTAGCCAAGATAGCTCCGTCCAACTGCTTGTTTGCAAGGTTTGCTAGCTAGATTGGCAAGGCAGCACGGTGGCTTGCTCGCGCGCGCCGTGCTAAGGCCAGCCATCTGGCTTGAGCGAAGGCCAGCGCGGCGGCTTGCTCGCTCGTGAGTCATGCTCGGGCCAGCCTGCCAACTCGTGCGGACGCCAGCGCGGCGTCCGGCCCGTCCGGCGGAGCGGCAGCCAACTCGCTCATCACCGGCGCCACCGACGAACATGCATCAGTATTGATTGAAGTAATGTTCAGGAAAAATAATGATGTGAGGGGGAATAACAGGATAGAAGGTCAGATGTGGGTCCCTCGTGTCAACGGTCAAACAAATTGTGTTGGTTTAAGATGCCTCGTCAGCACGGACATGTGGGCCAACCCTGTCATAAATTGGTTTAAACGAACCTAATCGGTAGGAGTAATAGGTAGTTTTTGGCGTGGATTAAGAAATTTTGGGTATGTTTTTGCTATTTTTTGTACAATAGATTCCTCCTAGGGCTGGTTGAAAGTGGTAGTTTTTTGTTAAATACTCTACATATTGTAAGTAGGAGTGAAAGTTAAGCTTTGGAAGCCAATAAGCAAGGCTAGTTACATAGTGCATATGTGTACATGATTGAAAGTAAATATCAACCATGAGTGACTAATATCTTGATGGAAAACTCGAAACTATGGAATACTAGGAAAAGAAATGCATGGTTGGAAATACTATCAATGTTCATGTCCATTGCAACGAATCATAATTAGAATAATACTTATTCACAAACTTGGTACAAAACACTCTAATTTTGATATACATATGTCACTAGAGATATATTATGTTTCAATTAGAATATATTCCTTGGGCTGTTTTGGTGAGGTCAGGGAGGGATGTGGTTGGTTTTAAGATACTAATTATGAGTTTTTCTGCAAATTGGTAGACAAGTGGGATGTTGGTGAGAAAAGGCAACAGCTTACCTCACAATCGTTAGATGTAGATCTAATGGTCAGAAACGACGGATGGCAGACACACCAGCATCACCAACTTAGTCTTGTGTAGGAGTACTAGCAAGATCCCTGCATTGCACGGAACATCAAGATGCATTTTTTTTATTAAAAGCTTGTTGTGATTGACCCTTGCAGGAGTAATCCCATGTGTAAAAACTAATGATATCTCGAGAAATATGAGATAAGGTGAAGAGGAGTGGGGTGTGGTGGTGGTTGGTGGTCGAACTGAGCGGAGGCATGGGGATTGACGACGCCGGCAGCGGCCACCAGGCCAGTTTGTTCGAGAGGCTTCCTCTCTTAATTTCTCAACAATGAGGTTTGCTGGAGATAAGGATGAAGGAGGGAAGGCCTTGTCTACAAATGTGGAGAGGGGTGAGGGTATCTTTTAGTTTAATTTCCATCCATCAGATATAGATCGGACGGTCTATATTGCTAGATGGCACACGTACCATCATCACCAACTCGGTTTTTTATAAGAGAAGAAATATAAGTATGGAGATACAAACGTATTATCGATACCTGCTTCCGTAAACTAGCATCTACATTCTATTCAACACCTCGGCATGTGGGCCCTTAGCACAATGACTTCTCGACTGTGTCGCCGACAAGGAGGGGGTGACGGTGGTGTGCTTTTTGGCTTGCTCTAGTCCTAGTAGTCATACTAGGTGGTGTAAGCACGTGTAGATTTATTCTTTTTCATGTCTCGTATTCGCCGTACTGCAACGCCTATTCATGAATAGACGGTAAGTTATTCACGAGGAAACCCTTGTTGAGCGTGTTTGCGAGAGAGAGTGTGTGCGTGTGTGATATGTTACAGACTGAGGCAATGATAACAGATTCTTTGTGTCTATGTGTGTGGAGGATAGAGAGAGACATGTACATGGGGCTTCGTGTTGTGTAACATGGAGACACATATACATAATTAGAGAGTGAGTGTGTGAGATACACATGCAGACATGAGGAGAGATGGGGATCTAGGTAAATGGGTGTTTGTGCGTGTCTGTGTGTGTTTGTGCACGCGTTTGTGTGTGAGAGGGAGCGAGTGTATGTGGAGTAGGGAGACCACTGATGATGTAAACCTAGTATAAGGGAAGGGGGAATGGAGTGACATGTGTAGTAGCGAGATAGCACGGGTGCGGGCGGGGGGAGCAGACTATTTGGAAGAGACATCGAGTATGTGTGAGGGAGAGGGGTGTGAGAGCGAGAGAAAGAGAGAGCTAGCGCCGGAGAGAGAGAGAGAGAGAGAGAGAGAGAGAGAGAGAGAGAGAGAGAGAGTGGAAGAGAGGGGGCGAGAGGGGCCGTTTGTGTCCATAAATGGCGTATAGATAGGGAGACAATGTTGATGTTGTCTGAAATTGGCCTATGAACGGAGACGCAAGGGAAGGGAGTCATCGTGTGTGTCATAGGGACTTCATCAGAGAGCTAGAATAGATGGTGTAGAGAACAATGTGCGAAATCGAGAACAATTATACATTAGGGAGCTATGCAAAGAGTCATGACATATATGTATACAGGGAAGGAGCTGGGGCGGGTCCGCATGTGGGAGAGATAGAAAGAGGAGAGTGGTGCACAAGGAGACAAAGTGTGCTTGTTTTCATTGGGGGTGGTGTGTGAGGTGAGTGCGCGAGAACCACATAACTAGGGAGATAGACATTTGGGGGCGACGTTTTGTGTGTATGGGAAATATACACTCTACATAGTGTGTGTGCTTGGGTAAGAGAGATAGCGGGAGACCTAGAGAGTGAGGGAAGATATGTGTGCATGCCCGAGAGACAAAGTGATAGAGACCTATGTTGGGGTCCGGACTTTACAAGAGAGAAGGGTGTTAATGTGCTCGTGTGTTGGTGTTTGGGGGAGAGAACGACTTCTCTCTCTCTCTCTCTCTGTGTGTGTGTGTTTGTGTGTTTGTGTGTGTGTGTGTGGTGGGGGGGGGTTGACTTCAGATAAAGAGTGAGATGTCTATATTTGAGGGACTTTAGCGTAATTGAGATATTGTGCACTCATGGTTGATCAATTTGTTTCACATTTTGTACTATGAGATAACGATACTTTTGAACATGCGTGATATACCTTGATGTACCAGAATTACAAACCTAAGATTGGAATTTTGGAATTCGACTCCATCATTAGCATTTGCAATTCATTTAAACGGAGGTACATTTTTTAAGCTGGGATTTCGTGATTTCAAATTCATATATCAAACCTAGAGATATACACATACGGGCATGTTCAAACTTTATAATCATCCACTTTATTCATACACATACACATTTTTCCTTTTGTCATCATATTTAGGATAAACACATTTGGAGTTTTATTTGAATTGGACCGTATGATGGTATTTGCTTGTAGTAGCTCAATGATCCATATTTGAATTGAATGGACAATCTAAGTTTCGAGTTGGAGACATTGATTTTCAGAACTTGCACATTTTTTTGCGTGAAAACAAACAAATTGTCGGCCATGATATCATAGTCGGTCGTACGAGAGCAGGATACTTATAATTTTAGGTGCCAAAAGCTTTCAAACTTCCCTCTCACATTGAAATATCACGTGCCCGAAAGTTTAGCCCTGCGATATTCCTGTTTTACCCCTACCACATGAACGGAAAAGGGATGCTTTGGTAACTCCATTGTTTCCCCTCTTTGCCCCCAACATTCTTCCCCAGAGCCCCTCCCCTTCCCCTCCCCGACCCCCCAACCACGACAAGCTGCCGAATCTAGTCCTCCGCCGTAGCGGTGGACCTCACACCCCACCGGATCTAGCTTCCGCACCTTGGAACCCCCAACTGCCAACTCACCACTTCACCGGAGCCGCTTCAGTGACTGGCTTGTCCACCGCTCCAGATCTCCTTGACCGCCATCATGGTCCACCGCACCGGATCTGCTTAACCGGCGCCCTCGTCCACCACAGTGTAGGCCCTTCACTGACTCCCTCGTCCGCCCCTTCGCTGGCCCTTCATACAAGCCCTCGTCCGCCGCAACAGATCAGCCTCACCGAAAGCACTGTACAACACGCCCGCCGAAGCCTTCGTCCACTGCACCGGACCCGCTCCACGGATGCCATATTCAACTCCACCGGCCCTGTTTACCGATGCCGCAGCCTCATCAGGTTATTTCGATTTGTACTCCTTCAGTTTCTCTCTTTATCGTGCAACTGTTCACTTACCACAGATGAGCTTTCTTGTATGTCGACAGGCGCCGCAACCGTAGCACCAGAACCGCTTCAGCGACGGCGACAGCCGGCCCAAACTCAACCGCAACACGAGCACTATCGACGATCCTTAGCTATCAAGTATGACAACAATACCCATACGCCACCGAGAATCAGGTACTATTATCCAACGGCCGGCGCCTACGTTCACTTTCCTAGCATAAGCACCGCACCTTTGAATTTCTTCAGGGCATCATTCAGTTTTTCATGAGACGCGTTATTCTGCTTGCACCTGTAGGGCCATACTTCTGGCAGTGAACATGTTACATGTGCTAAATTACATACCAGTGCACATATAGTTAATATGCTTTAGTTTTGTTCTGATGCCACCTGTTGGTTCCATCAAACTGCTTAATGTTCTCTATGCTTAACTACACATCAGCAAACTAGCATGTGGTTCCGCTGCTTTTTGTTCGTTTTACCCTACATTTTCTGATGCTACCTATTACATCACTGCTCTGAGCCTCTGTTCATTACTTGTTTGTGTGTTCTTGATCTTCCCAAGTTGCATGACTAATTTGATGCTTCTATTAATTATGGAGCTGCCAACCCCATCAAGAAAAATATTTGTTCTTTTGGGGCTGGCACCTCGAACAAGCATAAAAATAGAGGGAAGCAGATATACTCCCTCCGATTCTATTTACTCTGCCCATAACTCTTGACCCGCATACCAAGGAGGGCACTGGTTTAATTTTTCTGGACTAATTTGCCAATTAATTACGGCAGAGGTGGATGGGGCGGGGCACAAAAGGAAACCAGTGCTAGGAATCGGCAACGCGCAGACTAATGCGAGAAAACTGAGAAAAAGATATACGCAAAGTAAAAAGAATCGGAGGGAGTATTGTCGTGTATGCACACACCCTTCTTTCATTAGTTTAGATGAACCATTGATGATCAATTCGGACTAGTGCATGCGATTAAAATTAATTTTACCTAAATAGATGGTGCAGAATAAACTACAACAACTAGATTTGCAACCACGGGATGCTGACGATATCTTCAAAGAACATTGCAAAGCAGCTAGGCTTCACAGCAACATATGGTAAGCCAGTGTGTTTTAGTACATGTGGAATGTAATGCGAGTGGGCTGCTTTCTTGGCTTGTGCCCTCAACGTGTAATCCTACCGAATTACAAATAGTTCAGTTGTCTGCTTTGTTGTATTGCTTGATTCGAATGCTTATTTGTTGTTACGCTATACCTGAGTTGGCCAATATGTCAGCAATGTCTGCTGTACTATCGTAAAGAAATGCATGCCTATTTCATTTGAGTCCTTAACTTTTCCTCTCAACTTCATCACATGACTGTCTTCGTAGTTTATATGAGGCCACACTGTTAAGTGCTTTCTCAGATTATTTCAACTGCTTCGATGCCTTAGCAACTTAAATATAGCGGTTGTACACTCCCTTTCAACTAGGGATGTCAACTGGGTCCGGTTTAATCCCGATTAAAGTCCACTAGTGGTATGATAGTTCAAAAGATTTTTTCTTTTTTTGAGGAAAATGAACTAGGGAGGTAGCAAAAACTAACTAGATGGGACTGGCGGATTTCATTTATTTGCCACTTACATCCCTAGTTTCATCTTACCATTTTAATTTCTTTTTGGCTGATGCTGCTTCGAACCATTTAAATATAGTTTGCCATGCTCGGCAATAATTCGTCCGTCCTTTACCATGTAAGCTTACTGCCTAGAGCATACGATAACTATCTCTTACTGATGTCCAGCAGAAACCTTTCAGGATGCCGTTCACACTAGGACACAATGTACAACCCCAGAATCTATTTGTGGAAGCAGTGCGCCATCCATGTTACCAGATGGTAGCAGTTCAGAGGCAACACCGCCGGAGAGTAGTCTGAGCATAGATATTATAGTGCTTGAGGCTCTACTAGAGGCAGAAATAGATGGTGTGGCTGCCATGAATGAGGTAATATTTATCTTGAGGCTGGAAATTACGGAATTAGCGGCACACATTATGCAAGTAACCCAAGAATTGGAGGAAGTAAGAATGTTGCATTTGAAGACGGAGGAGGTCCTGCTGTTTCTGCTATCTGAAGCCCAAGATAATCCGGTTCTTCTGTAGATACCAGTTCAAATTTTCATTAGATTATTGTACTTGCATGTTGTGTCATGTCTCTGAATGGATTATGTTGCAAGACCCCCTATGTTGTCCATGTGTTGTAATGATCCGAATTTTTTAGGCGAGGTAATCCTCATAACTTGTATGATTGACATAAGGTGAAATGTTTGTCGTGTGAGCATATTGTATTGGATGAAATAACTGTTTGACTGTATCCAACCTACTGAATTCGAAGATCACGACATTTCTAAATCATAATCATATATAAAGGTGGAATAAATATTTGTTGTGGTTTTGAAGAAATAAATAACAAAACTATAATTATCTGTGGATATTCGTAATCGAATACAAATTGGATTTGAATTTAGTTTGCCAGGTCCCAGGGCAAACGTGAATGCTAATTCTCCCAAGTTTTGAACGAAGCGGCTAAACACCCACTAAAGTTTGTGGGCTGCTCGAAGCAAGTGTTTGTGAGATGGAAATTACTGTATACTCCTGACACTTGACATCCTTATCGACAAGATTTACACTGTTGTCGATAGGGGTAGACTAGTAACTTTAATCAAACGTGACGGCCTCTGAGCCCATTCAGACACGGTGGGCGCCAAACGTGGGCGGCAAAAGACATTTGATTCAAGCTCGTCCGAAAGACATGTGTCTCTTCCTCCATTTCCCCATTCATACACGGTGGGCAGAAAAACATACTCTCCTCATCCGAAATCGATGTAGGCTTATATTTTAAATAGGGGCAGATGTGTAACTTCCATCGGACGTGACACAACCGCCCTACCTGTCAGCCCCGTTCATACACCGTGGGCGCCAACCGTGGGCGGCAAAACACCCTCTCCTCGCCCGAAATAGTTACCGGCAAATATTTTGGAGATGCGAGATTACCGTCCTATCCCCAACCGATGCGATGTCCAAAATTTTAAACGGGGGATAAGTTCGTAACTTCCCCCATTTCAGTGAAGCGCGTCCCAAAGTTTGAGATCCCCCCCTCCCCTCCATTTCCCCATTCATACACCGTCGGCGGCACGATAACCTCCGCACTATGGCCAGCCTCCTGTCTCCGCCACCCCTACCCCGTCGTCCACTGCAAGAGATGGACGTCTCTCATCCACGGCGCTGGACCAGCATCCTTTTATCGCCTCCTCTCGCTTCATCGGCGCAGTCGTCCACCTTGCTGTTGCCGCTCCTACGACCGCCTCGTCCACGGCAACAGGATATATCCCCCGACCCGGCCTTCTGCCGTCTAAAGTCTTCTTCCCTGCCGCTGATAGCCATCGCACCCGCAGCACCCTCAACGTATCAGCATAGGCCTACACGGCGTCGCAAGAGAGGTGGTACTCTTCCATATGTGCTTAAGTTATTGATCTCACCCGGAAAATAGATCTTAATTTGTTTACTGTACTTTTCTTATCCGTACCAAATCGTAGTGGCTAGTTGAAAGCAAACATTGGTTGTGAAGTAGCTTTGTCCAGTTTGCACCTTCAGATCCGCCATGGCACGGGCACTATACTCGTAAAGCTTATGGTTTCCCCCCTTTATATTCACTACCATCATTGTAGGTGCTTCGTGTCGTGCTAGCACTGCTCCTCAAGACCTCAACCCAAAGCTTACGTGTTGAAATACGAATGTGATATGATGCTCATATCACTAAAACAGAGAATGTTTAATTGGTCACCTAATGTTCCTATATTCGTTTCGAAAAGCATGTGCGCCACCCACCGGTCCAGCTAGTTCCACTTTCCTGATTTTTCTCTTGATGCTTAGGGTTTTCCCCTTTTATCTACTCTACTATGATCTGCGTAGGTGCTTTCTGTCGTACTAGCATTACTCCACCCTTCAAGCTAAACAACACAACACTCAGAATTCGAAAGCTTAGTTGTTCAAATATGATTGTGATATGATACTGATATTAGTTCACCGACACATTTAATTGGTTAGCTAAAGGTCCCACTTGAGTTTGCAAATGCATGTCGCGACATATAGAGAGACAACATAATTGCATTTCTTTGTCACTAGCTGACCGTACTTTCTTGTCCATACCAAATCTTAGTTGTTACTTCAAAGCAAACATCGGTTGCTAACTACCCTTTGCGCGGTTTGCAGCTTCCGATCTGCCATCCCACTGCCACGGTCAACACTGTACTCATCATGCTTCTCCCCATTTTATGATGACCACAATCAGCCTACGTGGTTCGTGTCATAATAGCACTGCTCCACCCATCGAGCTAAACAAGCTTAGTTGTACAAATTCATATCTGATATTATTGCTGATATTAGTAAAACTGAGAGATGTTTAATTGGTTAGCTAAATGTTCCTACTTTAGTTTCGAAATGCATGTGAGCCACATATGGAGAGACCAAAAAGAATAGTATTTCTTTATGCGCTCTCGTTCATCATGGGTGGCCAACCGACATTGTATTAAAAGACTTGTAATATCTTCAATCTGCTTGCTCTTCTGCTCTTCTTTAAGATGATACTCTTCTCTTGCGGTCGACTGGTCAGGTCGAGTTGTTCTCCCTTAGTATATTTTTAATCTGTCAGGTCAGGTCGACTTGTTCTTCTTTACTATAGGTTGAAGCTATCATCTGTGAAGTGTCATCACTTCTGGAGCTCTCATATTTTGAGTAGTAGGACACATTATATTAATGCACACAACAAATTACAGCATGCATGGCATCTTTTAAAAGAATTGCAGAGATAGCACAAAGGGGTTTACAGGGAGGCAGTATTGGATTAGAATCACTTCTGCATTACAAAGAAAATCTCACTTGTTTTTATGTTTTCATGCATGTCAGATATTGAACATTATCAAAATGAATATGAGAATGGGCGCATGAGAGGAATATTGCGGAATGATCCACTGCCTAACAAACTTGGCATGGTGGAGGATGGCCTATCTTATTCATCCATCAAGGTGCTTGCTCTAACTTTGCAAAGTTGTATTGGTCGCACATATTTTGCCTTTGACCTCTTGCATTACTTCTACTTTGTTACACCATCTGCTTAGTTTAAGCATCATATATGAGTATATGCCATACCTATCCATTTTCTGTACCTATTCCGTGTGTCATCACACTATGTTTTTCCAGTCAAATGTTGTTGTTTCGTAATAGGTGTCCAAAAGGAAGAGGGTGAGTGTAGGTCGTCAAGGAGTACAAACTAGGTATTTGGAAAAGGTAGTGATACCTGTTAAATCAGATAGATCAGTAGCCACATAAAACACAGGCCCAACTGGACCACACTTTACCCCTACTCTAGTGGCCAAACCCCTATTAGAACTGCTGGGAGCCCAGCATCAGGTACTGTCTATGATATCAATTCAAAATTTGAACTCCTAAATTTCTTCTTGTGCCTTACCTTCTCTCTTGTATGAAAACTAATTTCAGATGAATCTCCTTGCTCAAAGGATCAAACGATCTCAAAACAATAATGGGCTCTGCATTGCTCTTGTCAGTACCTCTCTCCCTTTTTCCTTGTAACAATGTACTTAATTAATTGCTATTTGATTATGTATCATCAGTCTGCACCTGAGCTTCATTATCCGCTGTTTCTTCCAATATTATTTGATCTATATTTACTCTTTGCAAAATGTAGAATAATGGCAACGCTTATAAAGAATTTTCTTTGGGGAATTTATTGAATTATCCTTCCATCAACATGGAGAAGGGCTTTGTCCAGCCCGTGTTAACATGTAATGTAAGTTCATCCTTCCTCCACTGTTGTTTGCTTTGCTGTTTACATCTGATTGGATGTTTACAACAACTACCATTTTCAAATTGTAGTTGTAAAAACATGTTCCTTATGCAGAACAAATCCATTTATTTGCTTATATAATTGTGAAACCTGTTATGTGTCTCCTTGTTTCTCTTTAGACTCGTATCTCTTATGCCAGGCAGAACTTTAGGGAAGATAGTGAGCCAAACCATCTTGAGGACAGCGAGATGACCCCAAGGTCCTGTCTTGATGAAGACAGTGAGTTGAAGCTACTCACCAGCAGGTGTGAGACAACCTCTGTGCAGTCGCTGCCTCAATCAATTCGACTTCTTCAGTCTCGACTTAAAGCGGAAAGGCTTGCTTTAGCTCAGCTCCGACTTGAAGTCAAAGATGCAATGAAGATGTCAGAGGACTGCCGTGCGCACCATCATGCCTTAAATCTAGTGTTGATGCATCTATCGTTGACACAACTGAGGTCTACTCAAGTTCTTCAGCTGTTTGGGGGGACCCGACCTGGCCAGGCCTAGTGCCTTCTGAAGTTCTCTCAGTTTTGTATATTCTTTTGTCGGCGCGTTTATTTGCACTGGTGGCGAACTTTTATGCCCAGTGGATGTAATATGTGTGATAGCCGTGATAGCCTAGCATAAGTTGCTTGCTTATGTATTTCCTTGTTGTCTTGTTTATTTGTTTGCTTCTAGTCATTGCAGTTCTTTTTCCGCGGTTTGCTAGTGGCTGCGATAACCTATTTTTTAAAACTAGGCCACAATAACCATGGGTTAATATTTACTGTAGTGACATTGGGCCTCCTACGTGTCATAGAAACAGTGGGCCTTCTACGGGCCGTAGAAACAGTGGGCCTTCTACGGGCTGTAGAAACAATGGGCCTTCTACGGGTCGTATCATCAATGGGCCTTATACGGGCAGTATGATAGATGGCCAAACATGGGCCAATAACAGGCCGCATTATGGCCGTAAACGGGCTAGAGTTGGAATCGTCCGTTCTTGGGCCGACCATAACGGGCCATCGTTAATAGGCCGTATTTGATGACGCTATGAAAATGGCCCAAC
Organism: Triticum urartu; assembly: GCF_003073215.2. Classification (NCBI taxonomy): domain Eukaryota; kingdom Viridiplantae; phylum Streptophyta; class Magnoliopsida; order Poales; family Poaceae; genus Triticum; species Triticum urartu. Next base: position 255,715,413 of record NC_053026.1, on the reverse strand, counting down.
GTATTAACGGACCACAAACGGGCCGACTGTAACCACAGGCTGAATTTGGCCCACAAGCAGAAAATCAAAGCAACGGGCCATAAGTAAACGAATGCTGGAATGAGCCCATGAATAAATGAGCTGTGAGAAGGCCGAAAGATAACATGGGCTCGAAACGGTCCAACGGAATAACGGGCCGTTAATGGGTATAAAGTGATACATTGTTCATTACGGTCCAGTATCACCACGGGCCGTTAATGGGTGTAAAGTGATACACTGTTCATTACGGGCCAGTTTCACCACGGTCCGTTAGTAGGCCAAGAGTTACATAGGGCCTCATATGGGCCAAAAGACGTCATGGGCCATACATGGGCCAGAAGTGAAAACGGGCTGGAATCATATTGGATGGCCCACATGACGCTACTGGGCCTAATTCGGATAGGGCGTAATGGGCCTTGGGTTAGCGGGCTGTAAATGGGCTATATTCGAATAGGCTGTTAACAGGCTTTCCATGGGTCGGCCTGCCAGCTTTTGACCAAGTCAAATGGGCCAGCCTTTTCACAGGAATGGACCTCTGTTGAGCCATGCCACATGTCGACGTATCATAGGCGCCTTCCGTCCAATGAGTGGTTGGCATCTGTCCTAACGTTGAGCTGACACGTGTTTCCTCCAGCCAATGATGATTTTACACGTGGAAAATCCCCATTAGTCGGGGCGGTTAACGAGTTATCGGATCCAAAACCCGACCTGATGGCTTAATGGCATTCCGTTACGGTGGATGCCACGTGTCGGTCACCCTTGATGAAAGCACTTCTGTGACGCGCAATTTATCGTCATGGAAGTGGACACTTCCGTGATGATAATTTTGGTAATGTCATGGAACACTTCTACGACAGCATAAGTATGACTATCTTGATTCTGTCATAAATTTGTCATGGATGTACATGCATGACAAAAAAAGCGACCTACTGTGACAAACACGTATCATCACGGAAGTGTACTTTTTTTGTAGTGCCTCTTGTCAGTTTTCATTCTCATAATCATCATGTGCATTGTCATATTCATGCATGTTACATTGTTGCATGCCCATGTATCATCATCATCTCTCCCTTCCTTCTTCCTTCATGCTTTTTTGCAAATGACATTATTCCCTCCTCCATTGATGTTCCTTTATTTCCTGATGATCATACTCCATGCCTTATACCTCTCTGTCAAGTTTCTTTCATTTTGGAGTTGATTTGGTTGGGTTCAAAAATGGCTCAATTTCGAATCTAATTTAAACTTGAATTATTTTTATACCCTTAAAATATCCAAACCAGTTTATTCAAATTGTGCATATTTCTAGGACTCCATAAATATCTACATCCCTACCAAATTCCATATCTTCCCTTGTCTTTCTTTTCTTCCAAGTTTTCTGTCTGAAGAAAAAAGGAAGGAAAGGACGTGTAACAAGAGAGAGAGCCCAGCTCCAGCAGCATTGCAGCCTAGCACCACCACCACCAGCCCATCTCCATAGCCATCCATCCCAAGCCAACCTCTCCTCCTTCTTCTACCTACGTCACCCATGTACGACCAAACATTAGCCATCAGATCACCATGGCACCGCTCGATTGGCTACCGTATAGCTCCCTAGCGCCCTATATACCACCCCTCGACGTCTATGCCCTACCCTAGCTTCTCCTTCTCCCTTCAACGCCGCCATAACCCCTCTCCTTCTCTAGTTGTTCTTCTTCCTCAAGAAAAGAGTACCCGAGAGAAGAAAACTGCCGGCATCCGTCGTCGCCCTCGCGTCCAGCCTGCGCCAGGACCCTCTCCGAAATGTCGTCCTGCACCCCGTCACCCTCCTTGACCGATCGCCGAAGTTAGCTGGGCGGGAGCCTCCCCAACGAACCTCCCTGCCATCACCGTCGCCAAGACCGGTCGAGCCATGCCAAGCTCGAGGTCTTCTCCGGCTTGATCCTCACCGTAGCCGTCTCCTTCTTCCACGGGGACGTCGTCTCCTTCCTCCACGTCGCATCCACGAGCCTCGGATCGACCTCCCCGACGACCTGTTCTTCGGTTCTTCCTCTGCTTCACGGATGCCAAGCCAGAGGCCTCTTCTCGGCACCGACCTCTCCTTCTTCCTCGGGTCTACCTCGCCACCGGTTAAATTCATCGCGTCCCCGAGCTCGATCGACTCCTCCGAGCCCCTCTACGTGAGAAACCGCGCTTCCCTGTACCTTTTTCTGGTTGATCGCATCCTCTGCACGCACTGCCGCATGCCTCGCCCAGCGCTTGCACGCACAACACCGAGGCTTGGCCGCCATGACCGAAAGCCTTGAGCTCGTGCTGCACCCGCCGTTGCTCCGTGCCCACGCACATGTAGTTGCACCCATCCCCCGGTTCTGCAGCCCCGCCGTCAGCCTATGATCGTGACGGTCACCGTCTTGCTCGCTGGTGTCATCACCCAGTTCGCCGGTGATTCACAAAGAAGAAGGCCTGGCCTTTGCTTTGGTTCAACTTTTGCCACGCCCTTGTTTAGCACAAATAAGTAGCAGTAGCGCAGTGATCAACACGCTGCTCCTCTATCCAGGAGGTCGAGGGATCAAGTCCCAGCCGGCCCCAATTTTTGCTTTGTTTTCCTGTTTTTTTGCACACTCAACCGCCGGGCCAAATCTCCTCGTGGGCCGCTGCACTGTGTTGCAATCCGGCCCACGTATGTTTTTTTCCTTCTCTGGTTTTAGTATTTTCCCAGTGTATGCATAATTACAGGAATGCCACTCTTTTGTATTGGTAATAACTAAATATGCTTGCATCCAAATTAAACAAACTATATATGTAAAATGCTTAGAATTTCATGTAGTTCAATAATTTCCAAATTTCATCCATGTTTGAAATGTTTAAATTGCTGTTTATTTTAATTTGCTTAAATAACATTCTAAAATGATTTATTTCATAACTAAATAACCGTAGCTCTGATTTTAATAAACTTTATATGTAAATGGGGTAGAAAAATGCATAGTTTAACATGGTAGCCCTACTTTGCATGTTAAACAACTCAAAAATTGTGTATAGGGCAGAACAGTACCAAACCTAATATATGCATATGGGGATTTTTCCGGACTTGTTGTTTGTTGTTCCGGCCTCATTTAAACTTGCCTAGATAGGTAGTTTTCATATGCTTCACCTCTTGCCATGCTAACCAACATTTAATATTGTTGAGTACATAAACGGGAGAGAACTAAATAAGTCATGTGGTGTTCCGTCAATATGCAACTCGTTGCATATTGAGCTCCACTTAATTTGTAGTTTTGCTTGTGCATTTTGCCATGCCATGCCTCATTAAACCGGACATGCATCATACTTGGTTGTGCATCATGCCATGATTATTGTATGTATGTTTACCATGTTTTTTGCTTATTTCCAATGTGCTTCTTCGGGTTAGTTCTGATAACGTTGCGTTTGTGAGGATTTGTTCGACTTCGTCCGTTTGTCTTCCTCATGGACTCATTCTTCTTCCTTGCGGGATCTCAGGCAAGATGACCATACCCTCGAAATCACTTCTATCTTTGCTTGCTAGTTGCTCGCTCTATTGCCATGCTGCGATACCTACCACTTGCTATATCATGCCTCCCATATTGCCATGTCAAGCCTCTAACCCACCTTTCCTAGCAAACCGTTGTTTGGCTATGTTACCGCTTTGCTCAGCCCCTCTTATAGTGTTGCTAGTTGCAGGTGAAGATGAAGTTTGTTTCATGTTGGAACATGGATATGCTAGGATATCACAATATCTCTTATTTTAATTAATGCATCTATATACTTGGTAAAGGGTGGAAGGCTCATCCTTGTGCCTGGTGTTTTGTTCCACTCTTGTCATCCTAGTTTCCGTCATACCGGTGTTATGTTCCTTGATTTTGCGTTCCTTACATGGTTGGGTGTTATGGGGACCCCTTGACAGTTCGCTTTGAATAAAACTCCTCCAGCAAGGCCCAACCTTGGTTTTACCATTTGCCTCACCACCACCTACTTTTCCCTTGGAAGTCGCGCTCCCGAGGGTCATCTTTATTTTAACCCCCCGGGCCAGTGCTTCTCTAAGTGTTGGTCCGAAACAGAGCCACTTGCAGCGCCACCTCGGGGAAACTAGAGGGTTGGTTTTAGTTGTACGTAGTGTTCATCCGGTGTTTCCCTGAGAACGAGATATGTGCAGCTCCTATCGGGATGTCGGCGCATGAGGCGGTCTTGCTGGTCTTGTTTTACCATTGTAAAAATGTCTTGTAACCGGGATTCCGAGTCTGACCGGGTCTTCATGGGAGAAGGAATATCCTTCGTTGGCCATGAGAGCTTGTGATGGGCTAAGTTGGGACAACCCTGCAAGGTTTTGAACTTTTGAAAGCCATGCCCGTGGTTATGGGCAGATGGGAATTTGTTAATGTCCGGTTGTAGAGAACTTGACACTTAACTTAATTAAAATACATCAACCGCGTGTGTAGCCATGATGGTCTCTTCTCGGCGGAGTCTGGGAAGTGAACACGGTTCTTGTGTTATGCTTGAACGTAAGTAGTTTCAGGATCACTTCTTGATCACTTCTAGTTCACGACCATCGTTTTGCTTCTCTTCTCGCTCTTATTTGCGTATGTTAGCCACCATATATGCTTAGTGCTTGCTGCAGCTCCACCTCACTACCCTTTCCTACCCATAAGCTTAAATAGTCTTGATCGCGAGGGTGTGAGATTGCTGAGTCCTCGTAACTCACAGATACTTCCAAACAGGTGCAGCTGCCGATGGTACCAGTGCAGGTGACGCAACCCAGCTCGAGTGGGAGCTCGATGAAGATCTTGATCGTTGTTTTGTTTCGTTTTCTTGTTGATCAGTAGTAGAGCCCAGTCGGGGCGATCGGGGATCTATTGCATTAGGGGTTGTCTTTCTTTATTTGGTTCCGTAGTCGGACCTTGGTTGTTTTCTGGATGATGTAATGCTATATTTATGTATTGTGTGAAGTGGCGTTTGTAAGCCAACTCTTTATTCCGTTCTTATTCAGTACATGGGATGTGTAAAGATTACCCCTCTTGCGACATGCCTACTATGCGGTTATGCCTCTAAGTCGTGCTCCGACATGTGGGAGATATAGCCGCATCATGGGTGTTACATGAGGCATGTGCGGATCTTCTCAAACCAATAACTGACGTGACTAATGAGGAGAAAAAGAAGGGGCTAAACTAAGTCCCCATTTGGCACTCTCCTTTCTTCATTATCTTTCAGTGTGTCATTCGCACCATTTATCCCAAGATGGGTGACAAGGGGTCTTGCAATAGCTACTACATGGATCTCAGGCATCGCCTCTATGCGTCTCCCAAAGGGAAGATCAATGCCCCTCATTTTCTGTGGCATGAGATCCGTCTCGCTTGTCTTCAGCACAAGCGGGCCTTTCCTCATGCTCCCTTTCTTCTGGCATTCATCGAGAGTGTGGCCCCGTTTCCCATTGTCCGCACTCACTTGCATGAACGGTGGGTCATTCCAGCTCACATGGCGGATGATTGTGTCTCGAAGGACTCTTCCACTTCTACTAATGCTCGCTGAGCTGCTACTCGTGTTCCTCCTACTGCTCCTATTGCTCCTTCCAGATCCGCATCATTTGGGTGCATTGCTTGCTTTCTTGGGAAGGCTCACCCTACCATGATGAAGGTTTTTACCTTTCACTGCTCCCAAAATCACTATGTTGTCGCTCGCCTGATCACATCCAAGAATGCTCCGAAGGCTCGTTTGTGAGACTCCGGAGTTTTTAATGTGAGTGATGATGACCGTCTTCCTGAGGAACCACCATCTGACTTTGGCTTTCGCTCGAGTCGTGTGTGGTCTGATTTCTTTGACGAGGCTGGTGGCAGTGGTGCTCATGATGATGATGATGATGATGTTTTATGATGTTTTGTCTGTTTCTCTTCACACCTTTTGGGTACTTGATGCCAAGGGGGAGTAATGTAGCGCCCAAGATGCGATTCTATCCCAATCATGTGATGAATTCATGATTGGGGAACAACCGCGTTTCGAGCGCATAGCAAGGTGGATATCATTACAACATACCATGTACTGAATAGATGAGAATACAATATAAAGGCTTACACTCGCCACAAGCTACAATATCAATACATAGAAACCATCATACAGAAGAGCCAGATCCGACTACGGATGAAATCAAACGAAAAAGAAGAACGACATCCGCCCGGCTAATCCTAGGCTCCCGACCTGGAACCTATCCCTTGATCGACGAAGAAGAGCTCCAAAAGCAAGCAAGCATCGCTCTCACGACAGATCATCGCATTGCCTGTACCTGGAACTGTTGTTGTCGTAATCTGTGTGCCACGAGGACTCAGCAATCCCATTACCATGGGTATGAAGACTAGCAAAGCTTAATGGGTATGGAATGGATAGTGGCGAGGTTGCAGCAAGCACTAAGCATTGTATGGTGGCTAACTTACGAGTACTAGAGTAAGATGAGAAGCTACACAAACGATCGCAAACTAATAATGATCAAGAAGTGATCCTGAACTACTTACGTTCAAACATAACCAAACTGTGTTCTCTTCTCGAACAAACCAAAAAAGAGACAGTCACGGTTACGCACGCGGGTGGTGTATTTTAGTTGAGTTAAGTTTAAGTCCTCTACAACCGGATATTAACAAATTCCCATCTGCCACATAACCATGGGAACGACTCTTGAAAGTTTAAACCATGTAGGGGTGTCCCAACTTAGCCCATGACAAGCTCACGATCCGCGGAGACAATCCTCCATCTCGGGACCTTCCGATCAGACTCGGAATTCCGGTGGACAAGACATTTTGACAATGGTAAAACTAATCCAGCAAGACCTCCCAGCATGCTGACACCCTAATAGTAGCCGCGCATATCTCGTCTCAAGCCATGTCCGGATGAGTAGTACGTACAGCAACCGAAAACCCCGGGTGAAGAGGTGGCACCGCAAGTGGCTCTATTTGGGACCAACACCATCAACACTGGCCCCCCTGTATCATGTTGAATTACTCCTCGGGTAGCGCCAACTCCCTATGCATCAAAGTTAATATCATGTTTAGTTATTATGTTGAGAAAATGTTAAAACCAATGTTGGGCCTTGTTGGAAGAGTTTTATTCAAAGCGAACTGTCAAGAGGGGCCCATAAACCCTCACCGTGTTAGGGACGCAAAATCAAGGAACATAACACTGGTATGACGGAAAATAAGGCGGAAAGAGTGGAACAAAACACCAAGCAAAAGGCTAAGCCTTCCACCCTTTACCAAGTATATAGATGCATTAATTAAATAAGAGATATTGTGATATCCCAAAATATCCGTGTCCCAATATGGAACAACCTGCAACTGCACCTGCAACTAGCAACGCTATAAGAGGGGCTGAGCAAACCGGTAACAGAGCCAACCATCAGTTTTCTGGGATGGTGGAAAAGGTTAGAGGTTGTTTCCTAGCAATTTGGGAGGCTTGATAATCAAGTGGTAGGTAGCGCGACATAGTGATAGCATCAAGACAACTAGCATAGCAAAAATAGTAGTGAGATCCAAGGTGACGGTCATCTTGCCTAAAATCCCGCTTGGAGTAACGACCACCGGTGAGTGTGTCCGGGGCGTTACAAGTTGGTATCAGAGCTGACCCTCACGGTTACACAGATGTTTGCGGACAGGTGCGTGGTCATGTTGTTCATGACGTTTGTGACCTGTCGGTGTCAAAACCGGCGGATCTCGGGTAGGGGGTCCCAAACTGTGTGTCTAAGGCGGATGGTAACAGGAGGCAGAAGGACACGATGTTTACCCAGGTTTGGGCCCTCTCAATGGAGGTAATACCCTACGTCATGCTTGATTGTTTTTCATGATATGAGTATTAGAAGAGTTGATCTACCACGAGATCAAAGAGGCTAAACCCTAGAAGCTAGCCTATGGTATGACTGTATGTTGTCCTACGGACTAAAACCGTCCGATTTATATAGACACTAGAGGGGGCTAGGGTTACAAAAGGTCGGTTACAAAGGAGGAGATATAAATATCTGTATTGCCTAGCTTGCCTTCCACGCCAAGTAGAGTCCCATCCGGACAAGGGACGAAGTCTTCAATCTTATATCTTCATAGTCCAACAGTCCAGCCAAAGGATATAGTCCGGCTGTCCGGAGACCCCCTAATCCAGGACTCCCTCAGTAGCCCCTGAACCAGGCTTCAATGACGATGAGTCCGGCGTGCAGTGTTGTCTTCAGCATTGCAAGGAGGGTTCCTCCTCCGAATACACCATGGAAGAGTATGAATGCAAGGATAGTGTCCGAACCTGCAAAATAAGTTCCACATACCACTGTAGAGAAAATACGTTTTGACAGCATTACATCACACCATGGCCTGGTTATTATTCGAACCGCTTTTCTTAACCAGCTCCGCACATATCGCGAGGCGGTTTTCTTGATACGTCTTGTGAAAGCAGAGATCGTGTTCCCCTTATCACGGGATTCTCATCAATACGAACGTGGGTAACCCAACCGCGCCATCAATTACGGCGCCTGGGGAATAAGCGGTTTTGCCAGGCAAGTGGGGAGACACATCGCCTCCTCCACCCATATAAAGGGACAAAGATTTACTTTTTTCACCCACGCCTTCTTCCTTCTCGCTTACCCATTCCCGCACACTCGAGCTCTAGATCCCAAGCTCGCGTTCTTCTACTCAAACCACTCCAATCATGTCCGGAGCAGGAGGCAAGTGGATGGTCCCCTCCGTCATGGAAGAGAACATCAAAAAGTTACGAGAAGCCGGATACCTGGCCGCGGATATCGTGCACAGGCTGCCAAATGTGGGGCAGATTGCCCCCATGCTCAAACCCCATGAGAGGGTAGTTTTTCTTACCCATTTCGTTCGCGGACTGGGATTTCCTCTCCACTCATTTGTCCGTGGGCTCATGTTCTACTAAGGGTTGGATTTTCATGATCCGGCCCCCAATTTCATCCTCAACATCTCAGCTATTATCGTCGTGTGCGAGGCCTTCCTCCGCATCAGGCCCCACTTCGGCCTATGGCTGAAAACCTTCAATGTCAAACCGAAGGTGGTGGGCGGCCAGCAAGGAGAGTCCGGAGGCGCCATGGTGGGCAAGATGCCTAATGTCACCTGGCTTGAGGGCACCTACGTGGATACCATTAAGGGGTGGCAATCGGGGTGGTTCTACATCACCGAGCCGCGCGACTCCAACTGGGTGGCGGCCCCCAAATTTCAATCCGGAATCCCCACGCGGCTCACCTCCTAGAAAAAGAAGGGCCTATCCTGGGGTTCTTCGGTAGAGCTGACCGGACTCCAGACCTGCATCCAGAACATGACGAACAAGAAAATCAAGCTCGTCAACGTGGTCCAGGTTATGCTCTTCCGCCGGATCCTTCCGTGTCAAGGACGGGCATTTGTTTTGTGGGAGTTCGACTCGGCCAAGCACCAGACGCTGCGAGACCTCTACGACATGACGCACGAGGACGTCTGGAGGGTGCTGTGCAATTGCACTGAGATGCCTCCCTCCCTTACCGAGGACCGAGGACTCAGTGCAAAGCGCCGCGCCCATCCGGCAGGCTTTTATATCTCTCAGGGTATTTATTTGCCCCGGTTTATGTGCTGGATCTAAGCTTTCATGTCATTAACAGGACTGGATAGAGATAGCGGAGCAGCTTGATTGTCCAGCACCCCTGCCCGAAGATCCTGCAGACGCTCTTCTATCGAAGATGCTGACTTCGGCACCTTACGAGGTGCCGGCAAAGAAGGCCACGCGGACCCGAAAGGGTCTCCGGCGCAAGGTTATATCGGACTCATCGTCCGATGACTCCGACGCGCACTCGTCCCACGGAAACGAGGAGGAGGAGGAAAGTTCTCCCCCCCCCCCCGCCGGGCGAGACAAGAAAAGGAAGGCCAAGCCATCCAGGGAGGCCGAAGGGTCCAAGAAGGGAAAGACCCTCCCTCCGGACTGTGCCACGACGGCCGCCGACTGCGGCGACGAGTGGCTACCCCGGGACAAGCCCCTAGCGAAATCGTAAGTGTCCGGACACCATAGTACTTCATGGTATGTTTTATTGTACTGCCTTTCCTCATGCCGAACATGATTATGCAGTCCATCCCGAGCTCATCTCGACGTACCCTCGTCGAGAGGCTCTTTGGACTCGTCGGATATGAACAGCAGTTCACCCCCGACCGCTTCCACCCCTCGCCCTACAGACAACGCCGAGGTGTTGTCTCAAAAGGCACCGAGCCAAGGGGAGGTGGTCCTGGGAGCGCCTTGCGGCGACTTCCCGGACCCTGGGTACCAAGGGAGCGAGGCTCCTTCGGGCTTCGAGTTCGGGCCCTAGCTGAACACTGCGCCGGGACCTCCGATGGTTCCGGACTCCGGCAGGCGGTCCCCCATTAAGGGGGGCCAACCATCCATGCTGGTGTCCTCTGTCCAACCAGAGGCACCGGACACCCAGTTGGAAGCGCTTCGCAGCGCTTCCATCGAAGAAGAGCACCTCACTATCATGAGTGCGGTGGTCGAGAAGGTTCAGTCTGCCAAAAATGGACTAACCGAAGCTTGCGCCAGCCTCCTAACAGGCTTTGAGGTAAGCACTCAAAATATAAGAAAATATTACCGCATAGATAGTAGCCCCTGATGCTCTGTTCGGCGTTCGCAAAGAAAAGCCGAATAGAGTATCAAATGATAACTCAGGAGTCTAATTAGAGTATGTCTATGTGTATGTGCAGGCTTCACTGCTGGCCGCTGTCGCACGTACTACGGAGGTCTCTGCGTTGAAGCAGGACCTGAAGCGGTCCGAGGATGAGCTCGACCTTACCAAGAGGCAGCTCGATGAGAGCAAAGGTAAGATATACCCCTGTCTATATAGTTAAAAAGAAGTTCGGGTGTAAAGTAATGGGATCTTCATGAATTTTTTAGGGGCCACGACCGAGGTGGAGACCCTGAGGAAGGCGTTGTCCGAGGCCGAAGACAAAGCGGCCAAATAACGCATTGAACGAGAGAAGCAAGAAGCCCAGGTAGGCAAGGTGCAGCAAGAGCTCGAGGCTCTTTCCAAAAAGCACGAGTCCTTGGAGCTTGACTCTAAGACGCGAGAGTCCGAGCTCGCGCAGGCGCTTGAAAGCGTCCGGAGCGCCAAGGCCGAAGCCCACAAGGCCCTCCAGGAGATTGACGTGGTGAAGAAGATAGTAGAGGGTAAGGCATTCTTTATGCAAGGCAAGCACATGAAGGAGACTTTCCTTTTTCTTACTCGAGTTCGGAGCTCTCCAAGAGCGTTTGCAGATCTTCCCCGCAGTGTACTGGATGTCGTGGAGTTTTACTGGGCTGAGGAGGAGAGCTCAATGGAGAAGTTGTTCTGGTCTCAGTATACTGGGACCGAACACCCCGTGCCCTTGAGCAACCAGCTGAAGCAGTTGGTCGAACTTCACAAGGTGGCCGAATAGGCCATGACGGGCCTTATAGTCCGGATGTGGCCTGGAGAGCCCTTGTCCGGTAGCTACTTCGGTCTGGTGAGGCGGCTTGTGGAAGCCCTGCCCACGGCTTGAAGTCATCAAGCGGTCCGTCTGCATCGAAGGTGCATGCAGGGCTTTTGCCCGCGCGAAGGTGCACTGGGCAAAGCTGGACGCCGTGAAGTTGGTGAAGGAGGGGACGCCGGAGGACAAGGAGCATCGCTGCCCCGAGAATTACTATGAGAGCGTCCTGAAGGGTTCCCGCTTAGTGGCAGATGAGTGTGCCAAGGATGTAATTTTTGAATGAACATGCCCATGTGATCCTGTAATATGAAACGTGATCTTTTGCGCCACGCGACGCTTTCTTAATTTACAATATTACCTTCTGTGCGGCCATTTATAAAATCTGAGAGTTGGCCAGTTGTCGGCTTCTACCCCCATGTAACTAGTACTGGGGTGTTCGGGGTAAATCTGAACACTCTTTACCCCAATTCTGGGTCCTTCAAGGGAGGTGTTCAGCGCAACGAACCAGGCAATCGGACTATAATGCTTTATCACTCTCACTTAGCCATAGAAGTCTATGATTTTAAACTTTTGGCGAAGCCCCTGGTATTCGGAGGGCCGAATTTGGGGCGCTATACACGCCTAAGCCGGACAAGGCCGACTCCTCGCCCGAAGCACAAAAAGTCTTTAAGGACTTGAGACCTCTCAAAAAGCGACCAGTCTCTCACCTTATCATGACACTTAGTTTTTGGCTTTCTCTACTGAGGTGCTCGTTCGGAAGTACCGGGACACAAACGCAGTAGTTCTCCCACCGCTACCTTAGCCGATATAGCAGAACATAAGGTACCAAAGCATGGGAGCCGGGCAACAAAACATTTGAGCAAAGACATGATTCGGAGTTGATGCATATAATGCTATAAGTTCGGGGTGCCGCACTGTCGAAGGTGTTTGGACTTCTTGCACCGTATTATGGGGTAAACGAGAGCCCCTGGCGTACTGATCGTACCCGAACGTGCGGGTGCGGATTGTCGTAAGTGGACATATAAGAGAAAGAGAAAAACTTAAATAATGCAATGACAGATTAATGATATGCATTGTTATTTGAATAATACGTTGAAGTGTATTGGTACAAGTAGTGCAATAAGCATAAAGTAGGACAATTCGAAATGTCATGTCCCAGGTCAAGCTACGCATAAATAGTGAAAAGCGGGTATATCAAGTATTACTAGAGACCACCTGGCGGTTCCCGTGTTCATCTTAGCTTCTTGCCGCCTTGGTTGTTGCTTCCGGAATGTGTCCGGCAATCATACTGCCGGAAAGGGCTTCCAAAGAGTTAGACCCTGAAAGAGAAAAGGACTGTTAAAGGTATACAGCCCCTAGTGTGGTTAAGCCATAATGCGGGGCGTGTCCTAATTGTGCCCCTGCCTGTGTCCATGGTATTTTCCATGCGTAGTTATGTACGCACGGCACGGATTTTGTCGCTTCACTGGGACTGGGACTGGAGCCGGATTGCTAGGCGAGCTCTGATCGTGCCAGGCGATCTTGTTGCAGCTTGTTCCGGACTGGCTTGAAGGTGTCCGGGGGCTGTGACACCGAATGAGTGGTGTACCTGAATAGGCTGCTTTGTGCCTCTGCTGCAAGGGCCGCAGTGTGCTATTCCCTACGGAGTGAGCGTTCTGTGTTTACATTTACTGTTATGACCCCGCGAGGTCCTGGCATCTTGAGCTTGAGGTACGCTTAATGCGGCACTGCATTGAATTTTGCAAATGCTGTCCGTCCGAGCAGTGCATGATAGCCACTGCGAAACGGGACAATGTCGAAGATTAAATCTTTGCTTCGGAAGTTATCCGGTGTTCCAAAGACCACTTCCAGTGTGATTGAGCCTATGCATTGGGCCTCTACACCTGGGATGACGCCTTTAAAGGTGGTTTTGCAGGGTTTGATCCTCGAGGGATCGATACCCATTTTTTGCACTGTATCCTGATAAAGCAGGTTCAGGTTGCTACCGCCGTCCATAAGGACTCGGGTGAGGTGAAATCCATCAATGATGGGGTCTAGGACCAGTGCGGTAGATCCGCCATGACGGATGCTAGTGGGGTGGTCCCTGCGATCGAAGGTGATCGAACAAGCAGACCATGGGTTGAAATTTGGGGCGACGGGCTCCATCGCATAGACGTCCCTTAGTGCACGCTTCCGCTCCCTCTTGGGAATGTGGGTTGCGTATATCATGTTCACCGTCTTCACTTGAGGGGGAAACCCCTTCTGTCCTCCTGTGTTCAGTGGCCGAGGCTCCTGCTCATCATCGCTATGCAGCCGCTTGTCCTTGTTCTCGACATTTAACTTGCCGGCCTGCTTGAACACCCAGCATTCTCTGTTGGTGTGACTGGCTGGCTTGTCGGGGGTGCCGTGGATTTGACACGAGTGATCTAGTATGCGATCCAGACTGGATGGAGCCAGAGTATTTCTTTTAAATGGTTTTTTCCGCTGACCGGATCTAGATCCTCTGAATCCGGCATTAACTGCTGTATCTTCGGTGTTATCGCCGTTATTGCGGCGCTTTGGTCTATTACGACGCTGCCTACCGTTAACATCTTTGGTATCCGAGGTATCCAGATTCCTCGATGTGTTGTAGCTGCGAGCCAGCTAGCTGTACTCGCCCGCGCAAAAGCGGGTCATGAGTGTCGTGAGGGCTGCCATAGATTTTGGCTTCTCTTGGACGAGGTGGCGGGCGAGCCACTCGTCGCGGATGTTATGCTTGAATGCCACTAGGTCCTCTGCATCCGGACAGTCTACAATTTGATTTCTCTTAGTCAGGAACTTTGTCCAAAATTGTCTGGCCGATTCCCCTGGCTGCTGGGTTATGTGGCTCAGGTCATCAGCATCCAGTGGCCGCACATAAGTGCCCTGGAAGTTGTCAAGAAATGTGTCTTCTAGATCCTCCCAACTGCCGACGGAATCTACTGGCAAGCTATTCAGCCAATGCCGAGCTGGTCCTTTGAGTTTTACTGGGAGGTACTTGATGGCATGTAGATCATCACCGTGAGCCATGTGGATGTGAAGGAGGAAATCCGCAATCAGCGGGATCTGTTGTGCCATCGTATGATTTGATATTTATGGGTTTGAAACCCTCCGGGAATTCATGATTCATAACTTCATCAGTGAAGCATAGGGGGTGTGCGGCACCTCTGTGCCGGGCTATATCCCGAGGTAGTTCGTATGAGTTTTGTCTGCTGTATTCGTCCCGGCCGGATTTACTCTTGGTGTATCTGATGCGACGATCATCGTCCCGTGTGGGTGCACGTGCCCATGTCCCGTATATTGACCTTGCGATTTTTGCCTTACTGTCCAAGATATCTCACAGGTCCTCTGTGTTGCCCCGGGCCTTAGTATTGTTGACTGAGTGGCGACGGGGTGCAGTCTGAACTTTAGGCTGAAACGCCTCCCTGGCTCGGCCGCGTAGTGGCCCGTCAGCCACATCGTACACTGGTGAACGTGGTTTCAATGTTTCCTCCTGGAGGTGAGGTTGCAACCTACCTTTTGGGTAACTCTTGGACGGGCGCTCGAGTTCATGCTCCTTGGCCGCAAGGACTTTGGTCCACCTGTCTCCTAGCAAGTCTTGATCAGCTTGAAGATGTTGTTGTTTCTTCTTTAGGCTATTTGCCGTGGCCATAAGCCGGCGCTTGAAGCGCTCTTGCTCGACGGGGTCCTCAGGTACGATAAACTCGTCGTCGCCGAGGCTCGCCTCGTCTTCGGAGAGAGGCATGTAATTGTCCTCCTCCGGTTCTCCATCCGCTGCCTGCTCTGGAGGGCTAGCTTGTTCGTCCTCTAGCTCTACACCGTGCTGGAGGAGATTGTTGTTGTCTTCGGTGCTATCCGGAGTGTTATTATCTCCTGTGTCGGTATCACTGCTCTTGCTGTGGCGGGACTTACAGCGGCGCCACTGACGTCTGCGCTTGGGTTGCTTCTTGGAGGGGTCATCCTCTGCTGTCTCGTCGCCATTGCCTTCTTTGGGGGTGTCCACCATGTATATATCATATGATGAGGTGGCGGTCCAGCGCCTTGAGGGCGGTGGTTCCTGTTCATCTCCGGCTTCGTCGTCCATACCGTCGAAGTCTTCAGAGTGGAAGTCAAGCATGTCCATTAAGTCGTCGACATTGGCTACTAAGTGGGTGTTGGGTGGGCAACGAATTTCTTCATCGTCCGCATCCCATTCTAGCTAGACATAGTTCGGCCAGGGTTCTCCTAGCAGGGAGAGACACCTTAATGAATTTAGCACATCTCCTAAATGTGAGTGCTGAAAGATATCCGCGGAGGTGAACTCCATGATCGGCGCCCAGTCGGACCCGACGGGCACGGATGTGAGCGGCTTGCAGTCCGTGGCCGGAGATGAATCCAGTGGTTCGGCGACACGGCTCTCATAAGGGGTGAAGTCAGTATCTGGCTCTATCGCCACTGAGAGTGCGGCCTCCATGGCGGGGTCTATCCCTCCGCTCTCGAATGGCCCGATTTGCTCCGGATTAAAGGCCGGAGTAGCGGCAGATACGATCTCCGGAACACTGTCCGACGGCAGAATTACGTCTTGCTCGTCATGACTGTGCGGCGTGTCCGGCATGGGATCAAATCCGTCGAATATCAAGTGTCCGCGGATGTCGGCCGTGTAGTTCAAGTTTCCAAATCTGACCTGATGGCCAGGGGTGTAGCTTTTGATTTGCTCCAGATGGCCAAGCGAATTGGCCCGCAGTGCGAAACCGCCGAATACGAAGATCTGTCCGGGGAGGAAAGCCTCACCCTGGACCACATTGCTAGCAATGATCGAAGGAGCCATCAAGCCTTATGGTGACGATAGAGTGGAACTCTCAATGAAAGCACCAATGTCGGTGTCAAAACCGGTGGATCTCGGGTAGGGGGTCCCGAACTGTGCGTCTAAGGCGGATGGTAACAGGAGGCGGGGGACACGATGTTTACCCAGGTTCGGGCCCTCTCGATGGAGGTAATACCCTACGTCCTGCTTGATTGTTCTTGATGATATGAGTATTACAAGAGTTGATCTACCACGAGATCAAAGAGGCTAAACCCTAGAAGCTAGCCTATGGTATGATTGTATGTTGTCCTACGGACTAAAACCCTCCGGTTTATATAGACACCGGATGGGGCTAGGGTTACACAAGGTCGGTTACAAAGGAGGAGATATACATATCCGTATTGCCTAGCTTGCCTTCCACGCCAAGTAGAGTCCCATCCGGACACGGGACAAAGTCTTCAATCTTATATCTTCATAGCTCAACAGTCCGACCGAAGGATATAGTCCGGCTGTCTGGAGACCCCCTAATCCAGGACTCCCTCATGACCCGTCGTGGCACACGACATGGCACATGTACCAGACTGGATGCACAAACATATGTGCCAAGAGGGAACGTTCCCGTGGCCCGACGAGGAGGTCGATTCCTCTGAGTGGGGGTGTATGTGATAGCCTGGCTTAATAGGGATGATAGACTACTCATATAAATAAGGAATTCCTTCTTTTCCGGGATCCCATTCAGACAGAACTCCAAAGTTAAGCGTGTAGTTTTAGGATGGGTGACCGACCGGGAAGTTGCTCCCGGGTGCGCACGAGTGAGGACAAAGTGCGTAGAAAATACTAGTATTGATCTATGGGGCCAGTCTTGATCCCGCTAGGAGTAAAGACCACCGGCAGGTGTGTCCGGGGCGTTACAAGTAAGCACTTATATTTAAAGATGTGATATTAGCTTGAATCAAACCATGTACTGCTATGATATTAGCTTGTATCAAACCATGTTATGTTCATTGTTGTTTTATGTACTATGCTATGAGTGATGAACCTTTATGGGTTGAGTAATGCACCTATATATTGAGCCTTTTATGGTATTATGGTATCATGTTGACTTTATGATATTTGGTTGGTTTGGTATCAAACTGAGGGGGAGCTCTCCTCATGCTTATTTTATTTATGCACGTGTTTATGGGGAGCTCCGTAACAAATCCTTTCGATATTCAAAAGTTTTTTGTTTAAATATTGGGAAGTGCATGTATGTTGTCATCAACTACCAAAAAGGGGGAGATTGAAAGTGCAATCATGCCCTAAATCTTATTTTTGATGTTGATGACAACATGCACATAGGGGACTAATCATGTTTATCAAGTATATCTCAGGATTAAGTCTCAAGGGACAAGTGTGGTTCATGACTACGGAAAAATATATATCACTCAAGATCGGAGATACAAGACAATAGCTTTGGCGCTTTTTTGGTTTGATCTTGAGTATAGGGATCCCGCACTATTAAGAGGTGATCGTCGGATTTCCTGAAAGAATTGCTCAAAACCCACAAAGTATCGTCTCATAACATCTCTGTATCATCTGTAGTACTTCCACTACTTCGTGCACAAAATATGTTGTGAACCTGAGCTAGTGTGCTCTGATTCTCACCAGACGTTCGACCCCTCACAGCCTACCGGGCATTTGGCACTCCCCGGATATCCGGCGCATCTTCATAGAAAGAAAATAGTGGAAATCCGGTCCTCTCCGGACGACCGGACACTGGACGTTCGTCTTTCTCCGGAAATTCGGTACATCCTCAAGAAAACACTTCTAGTGGATTTCTGGTCCTCACAGGACGACTGGTCATCGGTCGTCTGACACTTTTCGGACGTTCGGTGGCTATGTGTCTCGTGCTGCTTCCTGGCCTGGTGGATTCCCAGCAACCGGACGACCGTCGGCCTATTCGAGTGTCCGGTCCAATCTGTACCACCGGACATCCGGTATTATCTGGACGCCCGACAACTGTAGTACGTTAAGTGGCTCAATGGTCAGTTTTTACACTACTACTATATATAGCCTTCTCCCTCTACGGGATAAGGTTGGCCATTCACTTGGAGCTTTCCAAGAACACATTTCACTCTCTCTCTCTCCTGATCCCCTACAACAAATCCTAGATCTCCATGGGATTTGGGAACATTTGAGAGAAGTTCTCCAATCAAGTGATAGATCCACTCCTTCGTCTTCTTCTCACCAATGGAATTTGTGATTTGAGCATGTTCCTGAGCTTTTCCCGTCATTCTTGTTACTCTTGGAGGTTGGAGACTGCTAGGCGGTAGGAGTCATTCGGAGAGGAATCGATAATTGTGATTACCCTTGGAAAGTATGTGAGGGTTTGGAGATCACCCCAAGGTCTACCACTAGTGGTTGAGAAACGCCTTCATGGTGTTGTCTCAAAGGGAGAATAGGGTGAGCCTTCGTGGAGTTGGTGTGCCTTCGTGGTAACATCCACCTCTCTAATGGTGACGTAGCTTTCCTCCAAGGAAGTGAACATTGGCATACATGCTCATCTCTCGGAGTTGCAGTTATTCCTAACCCTAACTCTCTACTCGTGGTTACTTGTCTCTTAGTCCTTACTTATATCATATTGTGCTTGCTTACTCACATAGTTGTGTTACTTGTTTACCTTGCTTAGCTATTAGCATCATACATGCAATTGTTAGGATCACTTTCATATTCCGCATTATTGCCTACAATTGCTAATTAATAATTAAAATTTGTAAGTGTACCTATTCACCCCCCCTCTAGGTCCATCTCGATCCTTTCAATCTAACCCACCCAAAAAACTATCTAACCCAAGAGGTGCTAATTGGAGCTAGTTCTCCTAGTGCATTTATTGTCAATCTAACCCTGTCATCCAAACACCTCTTTGGATGGAGTTAGTTCAGGGTTAGTCATGAGCTAGAAACTAACTCTAACCACTAGCTAAGTTCAGTATCCAAACAGGGTTGTGTTGTTGTTGTTGTTGTTGTTGTTGTTGTTGTTGTTGTTGTTGTTGTTGTTGTTGTTGCTGCTGCTGCTCTTCTACGTATATCTAGACATCATCAGAACATTAAGGTAACACTCTTCCTTGTTGCTATGTACCCTAGGATTGCATATTTAGACATTAAGTATAGTGCATGTTGCTATGTAGCCTTAGATATATTACATATGGCCCTAGTTAACCTAATGATAAATGGGTTACAGATATTCAGTTAAAAGTCCGATTCAGTGATTAGTCCCTTATCAACCCCCAGACTATATGGGACCAGCTACCGATATCCTGAACAGTAAGTATATATAAGCCATGGGATGAAACTAACCTCGATGGAAAACAGCAGTCCTTCACAAAATTGTCCTGTGTAGGTACATCGAGAGCCATATTAAGCACAACAGGCTAAACATCAACCAAAATTATCCATGGCAGACAAAATAATCTCCAAAAGATAGCTTCAGTGTGCAGGTTTAGGCATGCATGCTAGTTAAGCAAAACAAGTGGAAAGGTGTGTTAACTGCATGATACGTCCATTTTGCATCATGCTTTTATATCAATATTTATTGCATTATGGGCTGTTATTACACATTATGTCACAATACTTATGCCAATTCTCTCTTATTTTACAAGGTTTACATAAAGAGGGAGAATGCCAGCAGTTGGGATTCTGGGCTGGAAAAGGAGCAAATATTAAAGACCTATTCTCCGCAGCTCAAAAGTCCTGAAACTCCATGGACGACGTTTCCCAAATATATAAAAAATACTGAGAGCAAGAACTTCACAAGGGGGGCCACACCCTGCCCACGAGGGTGGGGGGCGCGCCCTACCCCCTGGGCGCGTCCCCCTACCTCGTGGGCCCCCTGTGGCCCTCCAGTGGCCATCTTTTGCTATATGCAGTCTTTTGATGGGAAAAAAATAAGAAGCCATCTTCTCGGACGAAACTCCGCCGCCACGAGGCGGAACCAATCTAGGGCTCTGGCAGAGCTGTTCTACCGGGGAAACTTCCCTCCCAGAGGGGGAAATCATCGCCATCGTCATCACCAACGCTCCTCTCATCAGGAGAGGGCAATCT
Organism: Triticum urartu; assembly: GCF_003073215.2. Classification (NCBI taxonomy): domain Eukaryota; kingdom Viridiplantae; phylum Streptophyta; class Magnoliopsida; order Poales; family Poaceae; genus Triticum; species Triticum urartu. The sequence goes on along the minus strand of NC_053026.1, from coordinate 255,695,113 downwards.
CCATCAACATCTTCATCAGCACCATCTCCTCTAAAAACCCTAGTTCATCTCTTGTATCCAATTCTTGTCTTCAAGTCCGGGATTGGTGCTAGTAGGTTGCTAGTAGTGTTAATTACTCCTTGTAGTTGATGCTAGTTGGTTTAATTGGTGGAAGATCATATGTTCAGATCCTATATGCATACTAATACCCCTCTGATTATGAACATGTTTATGCTTTGTGAGTAGTTACTTTTGTTCCTGAGGACATGGGAGAAGTCTTGCTATTAGTAGTCATGTGAATTTGGTATTCGTTCGATATTTTGATGAGATGTATGTTGTCTCTCCTCTAGTGGTGTTATTTGAACGTCGACTACATGACACTTCACCATTGTTTGGGCCTAGAGGAAGGCATTGGGGAGTAATAAGTAGATGATGGGTTGCTAGAGTGACAGAAGCTTAAACCCTAGTTTATGCGTTGCTTCGTAAGGGGCTGATTTGGATCCATATGTTTCATGCTATGGATAGGTTTACCTTAATACTTTTGTTGTAGTTGCGGATGCTTGCAATAGAGGTTAATCATCAGGGATGCTTGTCCAAGTAAGGGCAGTACCCAAGCACCAGTCCACCCACCTAGGAAATTATCAAAGTACCGAAGGAGAATCATATGAGCGTGATGAAAACTAGCTTAACGATATTCCATGTGTCCTCAGGAACGCTTTTCTCTATATAAGAGTTTGTCCAGGCTTGTCCTTTGCTACAAAAAGGATTGGGCCACCTTGGTGCACTTTATTTACTTCTGTTACTTGTTGCTCGTTACAAATTATCCTATCACAAAACTATCTATTACCACTTATTTCAGTACTTGCAGAGAATACCTTGTTGGAAACCGCTTATCATTTCCTTCTGCTCCTCGTTGGGTTCGACACTCTTACTTATCGAAAGGGCTATGATAGATCCCCTATACTTGTGGGTCATCATGAAACTTTTCTGGCGCCGTTGCCGGGGAGTGAAGCGCCTTTGGTAGGTGGAATTTGGTAAGAAAAAATTTATATAGTGTGCTGAAATTTACTGTCACTTGTTACTATGGAAAATAATCCTCTAAGGGGCTTGTTAGGGGTATCTTCACCCCGACCAGTAGAGCAAAGAGTTGCTCCTCAACCTACTCAACCTACTGAAAATGAAAATGAAAATGTCTGCTTTGAAATTCCTTCGGGTATGATAGAAAAACTGCTAGCTAATCCCTTTTTAGGAGATGGAACATAACATCCTCATGAGCATCTAATATATGTGGATGAAGTTTGTGGACTATTTAAGCTTGTAGGTGTACCCAGAGATGTTGTTAAGAAGAAGTTCCTCCCTTTATCTTTGAAGGGAGATGCATCCACATGGTATAGGCTATGTGATGATATGGGGTCTTGGAATTACAAACGATTGAAATTGGAATTCATCAGAAGTTTATCCTATGCATCTTGTTCATCGTGATCGCAATTACATATATAATTTTTGGCCTCGCGAAGGAGAAAGCATCAATCAAGCTTGGGGGAGGATTAAATCAATGTTATATTCATGGCCCAATCATGAGCTCTCGAGAAAAATGATTATTCAAAATTTCTATGCTCGGCTTTCTGATAACAATCGCACCATCCTTGATACTTCTTGTGTTGTTTCTTTTATGATGAAGACTATTGAATTCAAATGGGATTTATTGGAAAGAATTAAACACAACTCTGAAGATTGGGACGTCGACAAAGGTAAGGAGTCAGGTATAACACCTAGTTTTGATTGTGTTAAATCTTTTATCGATACCGATATTTTTCGTAAATTTAGCACTAAATATGGACTTGACTCTGAGATACTAGCTTCTTTCTGTGAATCTTTTGCTACTTATGTTGATCTCCCCAAGGAGAAGTGGTTTAAATATCATCCTCCCATAGAAGTAAAAGTAGCTGCACCTATTAAAGTTGAAGAAAAGATTGTCACTTATAATGATCCTATTGTTCCTACTTCTTATGTTGAGAAACCACCTTTCCCTTTTAGGATAAAGGATCATGCTAACGCTTCAACTGTAGTTCGTAAAAGCAATATTAAAACATATACACCTCCTGAGCAAGTTAAAGTTGAACCTAATATTGCTATTGTTAAAGATCTCTTGTTTGATAATATTGATGGGTGTGTTATTTATTTCTGTGATGAAACTGCTAGAATTGCTAAACCCTATGCTAAAGATAAACCTAGACCTGTGGTAGGCATGCCTGTTATTTCTGTTAAAATAGGAGATCATTGTTATAATGGCTTATGTGATATGGGTGCTAGTGCTAGCGCAATACCTTATTCCTTATACAAAGAAGTTATGCATGATATTGCACCTGCTGAGATGGAAGATATTGATGTCACAATTAAACTTGCCAATAGAGATACTATTTCACCAATGGGAATTGTTAGAGATATTGAAGTCTTATGTGGGAAAACTAAATATCCTGCTGATTTTCTTGTTCTTGGTTCCCCACAAGATAGCTTTTGCCCCATTATATTTGGTAGACCCTTCTTGAACACTGTTACTATCGGTCTAGATGATATGACTCATGAATTTAATTTCTCTAAATTTAGTAGACAACACCGTGAAGAAGAATTACCTAGTAAGGATGAAATTATTGGTCTTGCTTCTATTGCCGTACCTCCTAGTGATCCTTTAGAACATTATTTGCTAGACCATGAAAATGATATGTTTATGAATGAAAGAAGGGAATTAGATGAGGTATTCTTTAAACAGGAACCTATTCTGAAGAATAATTTACCTGTTGAAATCCTAGGGGATCCTCCTCCACCCAAGGGTGATCCCGTGTTTGAGCTTAAACCATTACCTGATACTCTTAAATATGCTTATCTTGATGAGAAAAAGATATATCCTGTTATTATTAGTGCTAACCTTTCAGAGCATGAGGAAGAGAGATTATTGAAAACTCTGAAGAAGAATCGTGTTGCTATTGGGTATACTCTTGATGATCTTAAGGGCATTAGTCCCACTCTATGTCAACAAAATTAATTTGGAAGAAGATGCTAAGCCAGTCCGTGATCATCAACAATGGCTGAATCCTAAAATGAAAGAAGTGGTAAGAAAGGAAATACTAAAGCTCCTTGAGGCAGGTGTAACACCCTCGATGCGACTATAGCTCCCACGTGTCGAGGCACGACTTAGAGACATAATCGCATTGAAGGCATATGTCGCAAGTTAGGCAATCTTCACAACATCCCATGTAATATGAATAATAAAGGGGAGAACATAGTTGGCTTACACTCGCCACGTCACATCAAAGTACATAAATAACATCCATCATTCAAACACCCATGGCCCGACTACGGCGCCAAAATAGAAAAGAACCCAACATGCGACACGGCCCCGAATAAAACCCCAACTGGGCACCACTACTGATCGTCAGGAAAAGAAACATAGTAACGCTGAGAGTCCTCGTCGAACTCCCACTTCAGCTCGTACGCGTCACCTGGAGCGGAATCACCTGGACCTGCATCTGGTGTAATAGGAATCTGTGAGCCACAGGGACTCAACAATCTCGCACCATCGCAATCAAGACTATATGTGGAGCTGCAGCAAGCGACTAGCAAGTATGGTGGCTAGCTTATTCGCAAAGGAGAGCGAGAAGAGGAGGCAAAGCACAAGCGAGAAACTAGAGAGCTACCTGCGCAAACATTACTCCAACACCGTGTCCACTTCCCGGACTCCGCCGAGAAGAGGCCATCACGGTAACACACTCAGTTGATTCATTTTAATTAATTAAGGTTCAAGTTATCTACAACCGGACATTAACAAATTCCCATCTGCCCATGACCGCGGGCACGGCTTTCAAAAGTTCAATCCCTGCAGGGGAGTCCCAACTTAGCCCACGACAAGCTCTCACGGTCAACGAAGGAATAGACCTCCTCCCAAGACATTCCGATCAGACTCGGTATCTCGGTAACTCAAGACACTTCGACAGGTTAAAACAAGACCAGCAACACCGCCCGAATGTGCCGACAAATCCCGATAGGAGCTGCACATATCTCTTTCTCAGGGCACACTCAGATGAGACATCCTACGAGTAAAACCAACCCTCAAGTTGCCCCGAGGTGGCCCCGCAGTCTACTCGGTCGGACCAACACTCAGAGGAGCACTGGCCCGGGGGGGTTTAAATAAGATGACCCTCGGGCTCCGGAAACCCGAGGGAAAAAGAGGCTAGGTGGCAAATGGTAAGACCAAGGTTGGGCATTGCTGGAAAATCTTTAATCAAGGCGAAATATCAAGGGGTTCCCATTATAACCCAACCGCGTAAGGAACGCAAAATCCGGGAACATAACACTGATATGACGGAAACTAGGGCGGAAAGAGTGGAACAAAACAATAGGCGAGAGGCCGAGCCTTCCACCCTTTACCAAGTATATAGATGCATTAATATAACATGGCAATATAATAATATCCCAACAAGTAAATAAAAGATGTTCCAACAAGGAACGGCCTCCAATCTTCACCTGCAACTAGCAACGCTATAAGAGGGGCTGAGCAAAGCGGTAACATAGCCAATCAACGGTTTGCTAGGACATGGTGGGTTAGAGGATTGACATGGCAATTGGGAGGCTGACAAGCAAATGGTAGGCATCATAGCATTGGCATAGCAAAAGAGCGAGCAAACTAGCATAGCAAAGATAGTAGTGATTTCGAGGGTATGATCATCTTGCCTGCACGGTTGTCAGAGTTGACTAGATCCTCAAAAGAAAACTCAACGGGCTCATCGTTAGTGAACTCATCTCCCGGCTCTACCCAAACAAGAAAAAAAGCAACAAGGATACAATCAACCACGTGCAAGAACAAGCAATATGATAAAATGATGATATGCTATGCGGGATGCGATGCGGGATGCAAAATGCAAGATATGACAGGAATTCCAAGTGTGCCAATGGAAAGATGAGATGAAATCGCTTGAAAACGATATAAAGATCATCGGAATCGGAGTTACGGTTTGGAAATGGCAAGCGATTCAAAATTGACACCGGTCTGCGATTTACAGCAAGTAGGCAACTAAATGCAACGAAATGAACATGCTACAGCACCCAAACATGACAACAAAATACATGGCGGGGATGCACACAAGATGTTTAACAAAATTCTAGCAATGAGCTACGGACAAATCATCCATTATGAGGTTCAAACAAGCATGGCAAAAACGCAAATGCAAAACAGATTCCAGACTTAGTGAAATTAACACTTGTCTGAAATTTCAGATCGTCAAGCCCTCTTCGGAGCAGCAAAACAACTTGATACATGACCTGATTAAGATAAGTAAGAACACGGCATGGAGCTACTCAACAAGCTTAACAAAAGACCCAAAGTGACCTGGGGCCAAAAGGGTTCACAAAATATACTAACGGGCACACGAACATAGCTAAAACACAATCAGTTTTCAGACTTAGTGAAAACTGAGACATGCTGAAATATAACTCACGAAGGCATGTAAACGAGCTCGATGCACTCACTATGCTGCAAGTCATGGCAAGGCAAGCATACATCAATTAAGAAGGAACAAAATTCTAGCTAGACATGGCAAGAACAATGTCATAGCATGCACGGATCAACTACAATAGCATCGGCAAAATCGCAAACGAGTTGATGATCTGCCCAGATTCACCACGAAGCAAAAGTAGAGCTCGATTGACTCAAGCTAGGTTGCTCCATAATTGCAAACAAAGACATGGACAGATAGAGTACTAGAAGATTAACAAAACTCCTTTACTGATCATCCTCAAAAGAGGCACGGATCACTAGGAAACAAGCTGAACATATGGCATCATGAACTAAATAATCCCAGACTTAGTGAAAACTACCAAGTCCCTGAAAACAGATTCACCGGGTGCCTCACTTTGCAAGCTTGCACAAGTCACCACACACATCCTAAAAATGCACGGGTTGCACCTCTGGAAAGAAGACAAAATCCTTAACAAAATATATGAAGGACTCACAGGCATATCATGCACACAATAATCATGGCAAAAATGACAAAAGTCTAAGATGAACTAGCAGATCTGACAATTAACTCACGAAGCCTCCTTCTAACAGCATTTCAGGCATCAAGATGCACCCAAATGAAAATGATGCAATGGAATGAAATGATGTACTCTCAGAGATGAACATTTTGATATGCTATATGCATGAATCAGAGCTACGGATGCAAAGTTACGGAGCCACGAACAGGAGCATATGGACTGAAAATTTAGGGAATTAGAGAAAAAAAAACCCCAGATCTAGGGTTTGCACGGATTCCGAGGCGGCGGCGGCACTGTTCACGTCGGAGCCGAGGTCGCCGGCGATGGCGTCGTGGTGGCCGGAGTGGAGAGAGGAGAGGCCGGCCGGGGCCGGTGGTGGCGGCGGCGGTCGGAGGCGGCGGCGGCTGGGACGCGAGGCGGCGGCGGCGGCGCGAGGCGGCGGCGGCGGGGACCCGCGGTGGCGTGCGGCGGCTGGCGCGGTGGCGGCGGGCGGCGGGGCACGGCGCCAGGCGGCGGGGCGCGCGTGGGCCTCGGGGGCCCGGCTCGGGCCTCCCGGGCCGGCGGTGGGAGGCGGCGGCGGCTGACAGGTGGCGGGCGCGGAGTGGCTGGCGGTGGCGGCGGACGTTGTCCGGCTCCGCCCGGACACGTCCGGCGGCGCGAGGAGGAGCGGATCTAGGGTTTCGGGGAGGGGGGTCCAAAATTTGGAATGGGGGTGCTATTTATAGGCATAAGTGGAGCTAGGAGAGTCCAAATGAGGTGCGGTTTTCTGACACGCGATCATGATCGAACGCTCTAGGACATGGAGCAGAGTTTGGTGGGTTTTGGGCCAAATTGGAGGGGTGTTGGCTGCAACACTCACGAGGCCTTTTCAGTCCCTCGGTTAACCGTTGGAGTATCAAATGAAGTCCAAATGATACGAAACTTGACAGGCGGTCTACCGGTAGTAAACCAAGGTCGCTTGGCAAGTCTCAGTACAATCCGGAAATGTTTAATCCCCACACACGAAAGAAAGCTAGAAATGACCACCGGAGGAGAACGAAGCGCCGGAATGCAAAACGGACAACGGGGAAAATGCTCGAATTCATGAGATGAACACGTATGCAAATGCAATGCACATGATGACATGATATGAGATGCATGAAAACGAAAACAACACACGGAGACTAAGACCTGAACCCGAGAAATAAATATAACTTAACGCCGGAAATGGCAAGAGTTGGAGTACAAATTGGGAAAGTTACATCCAGGGTGTTACAGCAGGTATAATCTATCACGTTGCTGATAGTCAGTGGGTAAGTCCTATCCATTGTGTCCCTAAGAAGGGAGGTATTACTGTCGTTCCTAATGATAAAGATGAATTGATTCCTCAAAGAATTATTACAGGTTATAGGATGGTAATTGATTTCCGCAAATTAAATAAGGCTACTAAAAAGGATCATAACCCCTTACCTTTTATCGATCAAATGCTAGAAAGACTATCCAAACATACACATTTTTTGCTTTCTAGATGGTTATTCTGGTTTCTCTCAAATACCTGTGTCAGCCAAAGATCAATCAAAGACTACTTTTACATGCCCTTTTGGTACTTTTGCTTATAGGCGTATGCCTTTTGGTTTATCTAATGCACCTACTACCTTTCAAAGAAGCATGATGGCTATATTCTCCGACTTTTGCGAAAATATTTGTGAGGTTTTCATGGACGATTTTTCCGTCTATGGATCTTCTTTTGATGATTGCTTAAGCAACCTTGATCGAGTTTTGCAGAGATGCGAAGAAACTAATCTTGTCTTGAATTGGGAAAAGTGCCATTTTATGGTCAATGAAGGTATTGTCTTGGGGCATAAAGTTTTTGAAAGAGGTATTGAAGTTGATAAAGCCAAGGTTGATGCTATTGAAAAGATGCCATGTTCCAAGGACATCAAAGGTATAAGAAGTTTCCTTGGTCATGCTGGATTTTATAGGAGGTTCATTAAGGACTTCTGAAAAATTTCTCGGCCTCTGACTAATTTATTACAAAAAGATATACCATTTGTTTTTGATGATGATTGTGTAGAAGCATTTGAAATACTTAAGAAAGCATTGATTTCTGCACCTATTGTTCAGCCACCTGATTGGAATTTACCCTTTGAAATTATGTGTGATGCTAGTGATTATGCTGTAGGTGCTGTTCTAGGACAAAGAGTTGATAAGAAATTAAATTTTATTCAATATGCTAGTAAAACCCTAGACAATGCTCAAAGAAATTATGCTACCACTGAAAAAGAATTCTTAGCAGTTGTATTTGCTTATGATAAGTTCAGACCTTATATTGTTGATTCTAAAGTAACTATTCACACTGATCACGCTGCTATCAAATATCTCATGGAAAAGAAAGATGCTAAACCTAGACTTATTAGATGGGTTCTCTCGCTACAAGAATTTGACTTACATATTGTTGATAGAAAGGGAGCTAAGAACCCCGTTGCAGACAACTTGTCTAGGTTAGAAAATGTGCTTGATGACCCACTTCCTATTGATGATAGCTTTCCTGATGAGCAATTAAATGTCATAAATGCTTCTCATACTGCTCCATGGTATGCTGATTGTGCTAATTACATTGTTGCTAAGTTTATACCACCTAGTTTCACATACCAGCAAAAGAAAAAGTTCTTCTATGATTTGAGGCATTACTTTTGGGATGACCCACATCTTTATAAAGAAGGAGTAGATGGTGTTATTAGACGTTGTGTACCTGAGCATGAACAGAAACAGATCCTACGCAAGTGTCACTCTGAAGCTTATGGAGGACACCATGCTGGAGATAGAACTGCACATAAGGTATTGCAATCTGGCTTTTATTGGCCTACTCTCTTCAAGGATGCCCGTAAGTTCGCATTGTCTTGTGATGAATGTCAAAGAATTGGTAATATTAGTAGACGTCAAGAAATGGCTATGAACAATTCACTCGTTATTGAACCATTTGATGTTTGGGGCTTTGACTATATGGGACCCTTTCCTTCCTCTAATGGATATACACATATTTTAGTTGTTGTTGATTACGTTACTAAGTGGGTAGAAGCTATTCCAACTAGTAGTGCTGATCATAACACTTTTATTAAAATGGTTAAAGAAGTTATTTTTCCAAGATTCGGAGTCCCTAGATATTTAATGACTGATGGTGGTTCACATTTTATTCATGGTGCTTTCCGTAAAATGCTTGCTAAATATGATGTTAATCATAGAATTGCATCTCCTTATCACCAAAAGTATAGTGGTCAAGTAGAATTGAGTAATAGAGAGCTCAAATTAATTTTGCAAAAGACTGTTAATAAATCTAGAAAGAATTGGTCCAAGAAACTTGATGATGCATTATGGGCCTATAGAACTGCATATAAAAATCATATGGGTATGTCTCCGTATAAAATGGTTTATGGAAAAGCATGTCACTTACCTCTCGAACTAGAACACAAGGCATATTGGGCCATTAAAGAACTCAGTTATGATTTCAAACTTGCCGGTGAGAAGAGGTTATTTGATATTAGCTCACTTGATGAATGGAGAACCCAAGCCTATGAAAATGCCAAGTTGTTTAAAGAAAAAGTTAAAAGATGGCATGACAAAAGGATACAAAAGCGTGAGTTTAATGTAGGTGATTATGTATTGCTATACAACTCTTGTTTAAGATTTTTTACAGGAAAACTTCTCTCTAAATGGGAAGGTCCTTACGTTATCGAGGAGGTCTATCATTCCGGTGCTATAAAAATCAACAACTTCAAAGGCACAAATCCGAAGGTGGTGAACTGTCAAAGAATTAAACATTATATCTCAGGTAATCCCATAAATGTTGAAACCAATGTTATTGAAACTGTATCCCCGGAGGAATACATAAGGGACACTTTCCGGAACATTTCAGACTCCAGAAAGGAATTGGTATGTGGTACGGTAAGTAAACCGACTCCAAAACAGTTTTAAGGCAATATTTCTCCGTTTTGAAATATTTAGAAAAATAGAAAAATAAGTAGCAGTCCAGGAAGGACACGAGGGCTCCATGAGGGTGGAGGGCACGCCCTACCCCCCTGGGCGTGCCCCCCTATCTCGTGGGCACCTCGTGTGCTCTCCGGACTCCATTTTCGTACACGACACGTATTTTGGTCGGTAAAAAATCATTATATAATCTCCCAGGGGTTTTTGGCTCCGATATCACGCAAAAATCTCGTGTCTTTGTTTCGAGCTATTTTCTGGCAGGGTTGTCAAGGCCAGGCACTATGTCGTCTCCCTCCTCCTCCAACCATGAGGTCAACGATGCTTGGCTAATGAAGATAGAGCTGAAGAGAGAAGAACCCACGGAGATCAGCAAGGATCAAGAGATCAAGAAGGCAATGGAGGACCAAGTTCCGACAACAGCAGACATGCTTCAACTTGATCACAATATTCTTACCCCAACTGTGATCGAAGCTTTCAAGATGATTGAGTTAGCTCGTATATAGAATAAGTATCTCATACATGAAAATATTTTCTTGAAGGAGCATATCATTGCACTCAAAGGCATTATCCGCAAGTTAGAAGACCTCCTACGCTCGATGTGTGACTATCCATCATCAACAACTCCACCTTCTTCACCAACAAATAAGAACTGAGCATCCTTTATGGGCACTCCCCTTGGCAACTGCCAAGCTTGGGGGAGTGCCTCGGTATCGTATCACCATCACTTTTATCTTTACTGTTTTTCTTAGTTCGATCCTTTTGGTAATATCTTCATCTATTAAAATAAAAGTCCTTAGTATGAGCTAGTTGTGAGTTTTGCTTTATTATCCTTCTATGTAATCGAGTCCGTGAGCTATATATAATAAAGATTAGTGTTGAGTCAAAGGTTTGATTATTTTGCCATGATCCTAAGTGAATAAAAGAAAAGAGAAAGAAATAAAAAGAAACAAAGAGATCATATGGATCTTATGGAGAGTAATGAGCTCACATAGAAAAAGTATGATGAATAAAAGTTGTTGAGAGTTGACAAACATAGTTTTGGTCATCGTTGCAATTAATAGGAAGTAATAAAGAAAGAGAGATCTTCACATATAGATATACTATCTTGGACATCTTTTTATGATTGTGAGCACTCATTAAAATATGACATGCTAAAAGAGTTGATGTTGGACAAGGAAGACAACGTAATGGGTTATGTTCTCTTACATCTGAGATAAATTATATTGTCTTGGGTCCTCCAACATGTAGAGCTTGCCTTTCCCCTTCATGCTAGCCAAATTCATCGCACCAAGTAGAGATACTACTTGTGCTTCCAAATACCCTTAAACCAGTCTTGCCATGAGAGTCCACCACACCTACCTATGGATTGAGTAAGATCCTCCAAGTAAGTTGTCATCGGCGCAAGCAATAAAAATTGCTCTCTAAATATTTTTGACTTATTAGTGTGGGAGAAAATAAGCTTTATACGATCGTGTGATATGGAAGAAATAAAAGCGATAGACTGCATAATAAAGGTCCATATCACAAGTGGCAATATAAAGTGACGTTCTTTCGCATTAACATTTTGTGCATCCAACCACAAAAGCGCATGACAACCTCTGCTTCCCTCTACAAAGGGTCTATCTTTTACTTTTATCTCCTACCTTGCATAAGAGTCATGGTGATCTTCACCCTTCCTTTTTACAGTTTATCCTTTGGCAAGCACAGTATGCTGGAAAGATCCTGGTATATATGGCTAATTGGATGTGAGTGTTCATGAACTATTATTGTTGACATTACCCTTGAGGTAAAACGTTGGGAGGCAAAACTATAAGCCCCTATCTTTCTCTGTGTCTGATTAAAACTCCATACCCATAAGTATTGCGTGAGTGTCAGCAATTGTGAAAGACTATATGATAGTTGAGTATCTGGACTTGATGAAAAGCTCCTATATGTTGACTCTTTCCTATGTTATGATGAATTGCAATTGCTCCAATGACTAATATTATAGTTTGCTAGTTTTCAATGAAGTTTACGATTCATACTTGAAATTGTGATTGAATTATTACTCTAGCATAAGAAATCATATGAGAAGAATTATATAAGTTGTTTTTCTAAGAATGATCATGATGCCCTCATGTCCGTATTTTATTTTTATCAACACCTCTATCTCTAAACATGTGGGCATATTTTTCAATTTCGGCTTTTCACTTTAGGACAAGCATGGTCTAAGATTGGGGGAGTTGATACGTCCATTTTGCATCATGCTTTTATATCAATATTTATTGCATTATGGGCTGTTATTACACATTATGTCACAATACTTATGCCTATTCTCTCTTATTTTACAAGGTTTACATAAAGAGGGAGAATGCCGACAGCTGGGATTCTGGGCTGGAAAAGGAGCAAATATTAGAAGACCTATTCTGCACAAGCTCCAAAAGTCCTGAAACTCCAGGAAGACGTTTTCCAAATATATAAAAAATACTGAGAGCAAGAACTTCACCTAGGGGGGCCACACCCTTCCACGAGGGTGGGGGCGCGCCCTACCCCCTGGGCGCGCCCCCTACCTCGTGGGGCCCCTGGTGGCCCTCCGATGGCCATCTTCTGCTATATGAAGTCTTTCGATGGAAAAAAATAAGAAGTCATCTTCTCGGACGAAACTCCGCCGCCACGAGGCGGAAACTTGGCAGAACCAATCTAGGGCTCTGGCGGAGCTGTTCTGCCGAGGAAACTTCCCTCCCGGAGGGGGAAATCATCGCCATCGTCATCACCAACGCTCCTCTAATCTGGAGAGGGCAATCTCCATCAACATCTTCATCAGCACCATCTCCTCTCAAAACCCTAGTTCATCTCTTGTATCCAATTCTTATCTTCAAGTCCGGGATTGGTGCTAGTAGGTTGCTAGTAGTGTTAATTACTCCTTGTAGTTGATGCTAGTTGGTTTAATTAGTGGAAGATCATATGCTCAGATCATATATGCATATTAATACCCCTCTGATTATGAACATGTTTATGCTTTGTGAGTAGTTACTTTTGTTCCTGAGGACATGGGAGAAGTCTTGCTATTAGTAGTCATGTGAATTTGGTATTCGTTCGATATTTTGATGAGATGTATGTTGTCTCTCCTCTAGTGGTGTTATTTGAACGTCGACTACATGACACTTCACCATTGTTTGGGCCTAGAGGAAGGCATTGGGGAGTAATAAGTAGATGATGGGTTGCTAGAGTGACAGAAGCTTAAACCCTAGTTTATGCGTTTCTTTGTAAGGGGCTGATTTGGATCCATATATGTTTCATGCTATGGTTAGGTTTACCTTGATACTTTTGTTGTAGTTGCGGATGCTTGTAATAGAGGTTAATCATAAGTGGGATGCTTGTCCAAGTAAGGGCAGTACCCAAGCACCGGTCCACCCACATACCAAATTATCAATGTACCGAACGCGAATCATATGAGCGTGATGAAAACTAGCTTGACGATATTCCCATGTGTCCTCGGGAACGCTTTTCTCTATATAAGAGTTTGTCTAGGCTTTTCCTTTGCTACAAAAAGGATTGGGACACCTTCCTGCACTTTATTTACTTTTGTTACTTGTTGCTCGTTACAAATTATCCTATCACAAAACTATCTGTTACCACTTATTTCAGTACTTGTAGAGAATACCTTGCTAGAAACCGCTTATCATTTCCTTCTGCTCCTCATTGGGTTCGACACTCTTACTTATCAAAAGGACTACGATAGATCCCCTATACTTGTGGGTCATCACTGCAACATGCCTAACATTTAACAACAAGCAAATATAGTCATTCAAACTGGTATTTTGCCGGTCTAAGTACACTGGTTATTGTTAAATAAAAATGGAAGGGCGTAACTACAAGATGCCTCAACCAAATGTAGTCATTCATAGTGGTATTGTTGAAACTGGTATTAATGAAATTGAACTGCACGGTTAATACTTGCACATAGAGGACATCAAGTTGTGAATAACTGGAATAAACAAGGCATACTACAAACAACCAAAGATAGCATTTGAAACTGGACATATGCTAAAAACAAACAACCGAACAATCAAAAAACTTTAAAAGAGGCATATGCTAGGTATAACAGGATTAACATGAAGCAAATATATGCATTCCTATCGGTATGTTTAAAAGTGGATTGATGAAATGTACTGTACAGTAAATAATTGCACATATAGAGCATCACATTGTGAACAACTAAAATAAACAAGGCATACTGCAAACAACCAAATATAGCAATTAAAACTGGACATATTCTCACTAAACTACAAAAGGGACTCGACAAAACAAATCGTGGGTTTCGCCCTATAAAGAGGCATGGCAAAACAAATCATGGGTTTCCTCACTTGTCACAGATGGGCTCATTCCTGTGGCAAGAGCATGGACCCTGGATGCGCTCCATGTTGTCGCTAATAGGCTCCTTCCCCTTGGAAGAGCACGACTGTAGGGTGCCCTCCCTGACGTTGTAGATGGGCTCTTTCCCCTTGGAAGAGCCGGAGAGGGTGCCCTCCTTGTGGTCACCGTTGATGACGTCTGACTTGGAAGCTGTGGATCCCAAGCCAGCGTCGCAGAACATGTCCTTCAGAAATGATAAAAGGGGCTCGATGGAGATGTAGGATGGAAAATTCTTGACATCGAGCCAGAGGAGATCAGTGGCAGGGCCATGGATAAGATCGACGGTGGTTGAACCCGAGGGGTTGGGGGTGGGCCACATAACCTGTGACATAGCCTGCCTCAGGTGTCGCTGTCGACGACCTCGATGTCATAGCCGGCGTCCGTGGCATCCCGCATACTCTAGCCCGCTAATTGAGTGCCTGCGGCTAGTAATGGTCGCCAGCTTCCTCGGCCACGTCGAGCGAAGAGACCGTGATACACCTCTTTTGCGCCAGTCGCTCCTCGAGCTCCACGGGAAGCGTAGCCGGGCTTAGGCTGCGACACTCTGGAGTGGGGGATGGGGATGGAGATCTATGGGAAAGGGGCATTTAAAAGGCGTCATCTAAGAAACTCAGGGCGGCCTCGGTATGGATATCGGTGGGTAAGCAACACGGGCAAACCGGCAGATGTTGACAATGGAGGCCTTGCGGCGGTGGCGGCAAGGACCTTGCTAGGGTTTTGAGCGAGGGAGGGTGTGTGTGTGTGCGCACACACCCGAGGAGGTTTTGGTGTGTGTGTGTGTGTGGAGGGGGGAGGTGTGTGTTTAAGGAAATGACGCGGGTACTAAAAAAATTACTACGCGGGAGTCAACCGCAGAGTGAAATGCCGGGGCTATTGAAAATTTGGATGACGGTGCATCGCACACGGTCCGGAGATAACAACCGTGTGTTATGAAATGGAAAAACCCTCGAGGCAGGCAGGTATTTTCGAGGGATGCGGGCGGGATTGAGAAGAAACATCACACACGGCCGAAACATAATAACTGTGTGTTATCAAATAGAAAAAGCTACACGCGGGTAGATATTTTTGAGAGGGGAAGCCTCGTGGAGCCCAATGAACTGCGCGGATGCACGTGATAGGGGCACTGGCATGGAACATGGTTAGTTTGAGTGAACTGTGTCTGTTGCATCATCTGACTTGTCTTATGTTCATAAATTTGGTGAAAAATGACGCGGGAGAGGGTCAGAACACGAACACACTTGCATGTGGGCCAAATTTATGTATGAGAAGGGTGGTTTGATGTTCAAATACCAAATGCAACTTTGATGTGGCACCTATCTTGCAAAGTGCACGGTATTGCTTCCCCACTCGTGTCGGCATGAAGGGAATCCTAAGCTATGAATGCATGCCCCCCAACCGAAGTTCACCTAGCAAAGTGCGAAGTAGCAGCCCCCCCCCCCCCACACACACACCCAATTTCAGTCGGCAGGCTAGAGAGGCATAATCCAAGATGGATCGTAAAACGGACCAAGAATAATCCACCTTGGTCGTACAGCCTCTCTCTTGTTGTTGGTCAAAGTGATGGCCATCCATGCAACCCCGGAGATGGGCTAGCTCGCCAATAATCACGCAAGTAGCTAGTCCCCGAAGACAATCACTGCATGCATGTGGCTCGAACATATGTATGGAGAGGTGCGTTTTTTAATACACAATGGAACAACTTTGATGTGGCACCGTGCTTTCGAACTAGAAATCCCCACACCGAGTGAGGGTTAGGTTGATGATGCATATGTATGTCACACCACAATTCAAGCTGACGACGGGGATTCATGCATGCATGCATAGTATATGCGCTCAAACTTAATTGGGTCTGAATCTGGCCATGACCTATACTACGATAACACGGACCAAAGGAAGAATCCGCCATGGTAACCTGTCTTATTGTCTATCAAGGTGATCATGGATGTCCACGCGGGTCCACGAATATATAGGCTTATCGCCGATAACCACGTGAGGGAGTTTACCGTTCGAGGACAACCACTACATGCATATGTATGGAGGTGATGCGTGCATGCATGTTTGAATACCATTTCAGAACATTGACGTGGCGCGTGCGACCAAAATCGTACAGTCCCCACACAGAGCGAGATCGGTTCAAGATGTGTCGTTGTACTAGCCACTTTGACTTGATGGGAGGGATTCATGCGTACACATGCATGTGCATGTGGTCAAACTGTGTCATGTCATCCCAGAGCATGACCTATATATATATATCGTATTAAAAACAAAAAATAATCCCCTCCTAAGTCAAATGAACCTCTCTCATTGTTAGGCAAAAAGTAGTGATGGACCAAGCGGGTCCACAGATGGAAAGCATCGACATCGTTGATAACCGCTTAAGTGGGTGCGAGAGGACAACCACCATCGCTTTGCATGTGGGCCAAGCATATGTTGAATACCCAAAATGCACAACTTAGATGTGCCACATGCCTCAAAAATCGTAAAGCCGCCACACAGAGCGAGGTCAATGAAGCGTACTACATATGATGGTCCCCTTCTCCCTCTTCGGCGCATAGTATATGCTCCTATCGTAATGTGATAACCCACAAGTATAGGGGATCGGAATAGTTTTCGAGGGTAGAGTATTCAACCCAAATTTATTGATTCGACACAAGGGGAGCCAAAGAATATTCTCAAGTATTAGCAGCTAAGTTGTCAATTCAACCACACCTGGAAACTTAATATCTGCAGCAAAGTGTTTAGTAGCAAAGTAATATGATAGTAGTGGTAAAGGTAGCAAAAGGTAACAGTAGTAAAAGTAATGTTTTTGGTATTTTGTAGTGATGATAGCAATAGCAACGGAAAAGTAAATAAGCGGAGAACAATATATGGAAAGCTCGTAGGCAATGGATTAGTGATGGAGAATTATGCTGCATGCGGTTCATCATGTAACAGTCATAACCTAGGGT
Organism: Triticum urartu; assembly: GCF_003073215.2. Classification (NCBI taxonomy): domain Eukaryota; kingdom Viridiplantae; phylum Streptophyta; class Magnoliopsida; order Poales; family Poaceae; genus Triticum; species Triticum urartu. The sequence continues at coordinate 255,677,798 of NC_053026.1, read as the reverse complement.
GACACAGAACTAGCTCCAATTCATTGTTATAATGTAGGCATGTATTCTGAATATAGTCATACGTGCTTATGGAAAAGAACTTGCATGACATCTTTTGTCCTACCCTCCCGTGGCAGCGGGGTCCTTACGGAAACGAAGGGATATTAAGGCCTCCTTTTAATAGAGAAGCAGAACAAAGCATTAACACATAGTGAATACATGAACTCCTCAAACTACGGTCATCATCGGTAAGTATCCTGATTATTGTCACTTCGGGGTTAACGGATCATAACACATAATAGGTGACTATAGACTTGCAAGATAGGATCAAGAACACTCATATATAGATGAAAACATAATAGGTTCAGATCTGAAATCACGGCACTCGGGCCCTAGTGACAAGCATTAAGCATAGCAAAGTCATAGCAACATCAATCTCATAACATAGTGGACACTAGGGATCAAACCCTAACAAAACTAACTCGATTACATGATAGATCCCATCCAACCCATCACCGTCCAGCAAGCCTATGATGGAATTACTCACGCACGGCAGTGAGCATCATGAAATTGGTGATGGAGGATGGTTGATGATGACGATGGCGACGGATTCCCCTCTCCGGAGCCCTGAACGGCCTCCAGATCAGCCCTCCCGAGAGGTTTTAGGGCTTGGCGGCGGCTCCGTATCATAAAACGTGATGATTTCTTCTCCCTGGTTTTTTTCTCCCCGAAACGCAATATATGGAGTTGGAGTTGGAGTCAGAGAGGCAATAGGGGGCCCACGAGGTAGGGGGGCGCGCCCTAGGGGGGCAGGCGCGCCCCCCACCCTTGTGGAGAGATGGTGGGCCCCCTGGCCTTCATCTTTGGCAGGTATTTTTTTTATTTTCTGAAAAGTGGCTCCGTGAAGTTTCAGGTCATTCCGAGAACGTTTGCTCCTGCACATAAATAACACCATGGTAATTCTACTAAAAACAACATCAGTCCGGGTTAGTTCCATTCAAATCATGCAAGATAGAGTCCAAAACAAGGGCAAAAGTGTTTGGAAAAGTACATACGTTGGAGACGTATCAACTCCCCCAAGCTTAAACCTTTGCTTGTCCTCAAGCAATTCAGTTGATAAGCTGAAAGTGATAAAGAAAAACTTTTACAAACTCTGTTTGCTCTTGTTGTTGTAAATATGTAAAGCCGGCATTCAAGTTTTCAGCAAAGATTATAACTAACCACATTCACAGTAACGCTTAGGTCTCAAGTTTACTCATATCAATGGCATAATCAACCAGCGAGCAATAATAATAAATCTCGGATGACAACACTTTCTCAAAACAATCATAATATGATATAACAAGATGGTATCTCGCTAGCCCTTTCTGAGACCGCAAAACATAAATGCAGAGCACCTTTAAATACCAAGGACTGACTAGACATTGTAATTCATGGTAAAAGAGATCCAGTCAGGTCATACTCAATGTGAACTAACAGCAATGAATGCAAATGACAGCGGCGCTCTCCAAATGGTGCTTTTTAATAAGAGGATGATGACTCAGCATAAAAGTAAATAGACAGACCCTTCGCAGAGGGAAGCAGGGACTTGTAGAGGTGCCAGAGCTCGGTTTTGAAACAGAGGTGAATAATATTTTGAGCGGTATACTTTCATTGTCAACATAACAACCAAGAGATGGCGATATCTTCCATGCTACACACATTATAGGAGGTTCCCAAACAGAATGGTAAAGTTTATACTCACCCTTCCACCAACAAGCATCAATCCATGGCTTGCTCGAAACAACGAGTGCCTCCAACTAACAAGAATCCCAGGGAGAGTTTTGTTTGCAATTATTTTGATTTAGTTTGCATAAAGCATGGGACTGGGCATCCCGGTGACCAGCCATTTATCTCGTGAGTGAGGAGCGGAGTCCACTCCTCTTGAGAATAACTGTAGGATCTAGAAGTAGATGTGTCTAGAGGGGGGGTGATTAGACACTTAGTGCTAAAGTTGCAATTTTTAATCTTTTTCGGTTTAAGTGGAGTTTAGGCACAATTTCAACACACACAATACATATCAAGCAAGCATGCAAAGAGTATATGAGCAGCGAATGTAAAGCATGCAACTTGCAAGAATGTAAAGGGAAGGGTTTGGAAAGATCAAACACAATTGGAGACACGGATGTTTTTCCCGTGGTTCGGATAGGTGGTGCTATCCTACATCCACGTTGATGGAGACTTCAACCCACGAAGGGTAACGGTTGCGCGAGTCCACACAGGGCTCCACCCAAGGGCAACGGTTGCGCGAGTCCACGAAGGGCTCCACCCACGAAGGGTCCACGAAGAAGCAACCACCCACAAAGGGTCCACGAAGAAGCAACCTTGTCTATCCCACCATGGCCATCGCCCACGAAGGACTTGCCTCACTAGCGGTAGATCTTCATGAAGTAGGCGATCTCCTTGCCCTTACAAACTCCTTGGTTCAACTCCACAATCTTGTCGGAGGCTCCCAAGTGACACCTAGCCAATCTAGGAGACACCACTCTCCAAGAAGTAACAAATGGTGTGTAGGTAGTGAACTCCTTGCTCTTGTGCTTCAAATGATAGTCTCCCCAACACTCAACTCTCTCTCATAGGATTTGGATTTGGTGGAAAGAAGATTTGAGTGGAAAGCAACTTGGGAAGGCTAGAGATCAAGATTCATATGGTAGGAATGGAATGTCTTGGTCTCAACACATGAGTAGGTGGTTCTCTCTAAGAACATATGAGTTGGAATGATGTGTGTGTTCTGATGGCTCTCTCGCTGAATGAGAAAGAGGTGGAGGGGTATATATAGCCTCCACAGAAAATCCAACCGTTACACAGTTTTCCAATCTCGGTGGGACCGAATCAATAAACTCGGTCTGACCGAAATAGTAAACCTAGTGACCGCTAGGAATTTCGGTGGGACTGACATGCAACTCGGTAGGACCGATTCGGTTAGGGTTTGGGCATAACGTAATCTCGGTGAGACCGATTACACAAACTCGGTGAGACCGAATTTGGTAATTAGCTAACCAGAGAGTTGGTCAGGCAAGCTCGGTGGGACCGATTTGCTCTTTCGGTGAAACCGAGTGTAACTCGGTGAGACCGAAAAGTTACAAAGGAGAAACACTGAGTTTACATTGCAATCTCGGTGGGACCGATTGCATATCTTGGTGGGACCGAGAATATTGCAATAGGTAACAGAGAGTTTGCAACCCCATCTCGGTGGGACCGAGATCCTTATCGGTAGAACCGAATTGCTAGGGTTTGGCAGTGGCTAATGACAAGTGAAACTCGGCGGCGCTGGATGGGAAGAATCGGTAGGACCGAGTTTGGCTTCGAGTTTAGGTCATATATGGATATGGGAAAGTAGTTGAGGGTTTTGGAGCATATCATTAAGCACATGAAGCAAGAGGCTCATTAAGCAACACCTCATCCCTCCTTGATAGTATTGGCTTTTCCTATGGACTCAATGTGATCTTGGATCACTAAAATGTAAAAATGAAGGGTATTGAGCTTGAAGCTTTAGCCAATCTCTTGTCCTTAGCATCTTGAAGGAGTTCCCACAACCTTTAGTCCATGCCACTCCATTGTTGAACTTGTCTGAAACATGCTAGATGGAAGTGTTAGTCCAACAAGAGATATGTTGTCATCAATTATCAAAACCACCTAGGGAGCACTTGTGCTTTCAATCTCCCCCTTTTTGGTAATTGATGGCAACATACATCAAAGCTTTAGATAAAGATATACAGAACATCAAGTAAAGCTTTGGAAGAACATGTAGCAAGCATAGGCTCCCCCTACATGTATGCACTCATGTAAATATGAAATATAGAGGCATGTGAGAGCATAATCATGACAGAGTAGGCAATGTGTTACATGTATCTTGGCCATATGCATCAGAGCAAAACATTATTAAGGAAAATACCTTCATGCTCATGAGTCCTTCTTGCAAACAGTATGTACATAAGCAAGAACTCCTCATACTCATGATTTTGATGCATATACTTACCTTGTGGTCTTGAGTTGGCTTAGGATGGAATGAACCTGCAAAACAAGGTTAGATAACACAGGTACGTCCACTAGCCAGAGCAAACAAAAGAAACCACAAGAATGCCAAGACTGGGATGACATGTAGAGAGTGATAACATTGGATTCAACATGTCCCCAAGAATAAAGATATGCAATGAATTTGGCTGATTTCTTTTCCCTTAGGTGTCTTGCTCCCCCTGAATCTTACATGGGATATTGGGAGAAGATAGGAAACAGAAAATCAGAGCTGAATAGAACTTAATTCAAATGAGTTCATATGAACATGTCTTTCCCCCAAAAAGACATGTGGCATCTCTCCTCTTGAACATCAAGCATCTGGATCCTGAGTATTTTTCTCTCCCTGGAGATCTCTCCCCCCTTATCTGGGATCCTTGAGACTTTCTCTCCCCCTTAATACTTTTCTCTCTTGGTGTGATCTCTCTTTCCTACAAGCTTTGATGTGATCTCTCTCTCCCCCTTTGACATCAATTTCCAAGAAGGTTTTTCCTGGAATCCGTCGAATAGGTTTGGTCCTTGAGATTCAGCACAAAGCAGAGGATAAAATTGTGATGCTTGTGGAGGACAAGATTCATTGAGTGGAGCTGGATCAGAAGAAATGTAGAACAAGTGGCAAACTGTTTTTCTGATTGCAAAGTCGGTGGCACCGAGTGGCACATTTCGGTGGTACCGAAAAGATTCGGTTGGACCGAAATTTGCAAGTCGGTGAAACCGAGTTTACACAGAGAAAAACACTTGTCACCTCAGCTCACTAGTCAAGTAAGATCTCACAAAGATTTGCAATGAATTAGCTGATGGATTTGCAAGGAATTTGATGCAGAAATATGCAGAACAAAAACAAACAGGAAAAAGTGAAAGTTTCTAGATGAAGTTTTTTTTTTTTGTTTGAGAGAGAAGGAAACAAATATGCAAGGAACAAATGCAATAACTCAGAAAAGGACACAAGAGAACTTCATCTAGAATTGGGCGGTGACATAGTCACCTATGTTAGAGTATATTGACTTAGGAGTCAAGTGAGGACACTTGATCATAGGTCATACTCATTCGTTTAAGCTCAAAATGGGGTTACCATTTTTCGTTTAAGCATCTTGATGTATTCACATCTTGTTGAGTTGCTTTGACTCATGTCTTGGAGTAAAGCTTCTCTAAGATGGAATGACATACCTTTGGTGGTGTGTGGTTCTTGCTCAATGTAGTTGAACTTGTGTGGGTGCTCAAGGTTGAATGTAGTTCATCAAGAGTTGGGAGCACCACTTGGGAGTTTGAGTTTCATCTACCTACATGGTTAGTTATTGCAAGGAAGAGCACTTGTGTATCCAAAAATGACGATCATGAAGCTCAACATAGAATTTGTCAAAGGATATGTTTGAATGGTTTTGTGCTTCCTTGTCTTCAACCACTATCGTGTAGAGTCTTGGTCTTGTAGAGATTGCTCAAGATGTGAGTGAGTCACAATCTCATGGAATTAGATTCAACCAAGCACCTACATGGGTTAGACAACATGCAAGGTGCAAATATATCCAAGACATAAGATAGTTATCATAAGAGATATATCATGGATTAGTCATAAGCTCATGTCTTGCATGTATCCAATGGAGTTTCTACTCCAAGTTCGAGGCATCAATGATGTTCAATTCTCCTCTCAACCTGCAAAACACTTTCTCATCAAGCGGTTTAGTGAATATATCCGCTAATTGCTTATCGGTGCGAACATGCTTAAGATTGATGTCACCCTTAGCAACATGATCTCGAATGAAATGATGACGAACTTCAATATGCTTAGTTCGAGAATGTTGTACAGGATTATGACCAATTTTGATAGCACTTTCATTGTCACAAAGCAGTGGAACATGTTTCACATAAATCCCATAATCTTTAAGAGTTTGGGTCATCCAAAGTAATTGAGCACAACATGAACCAGCGGCAATGTATTCCGCTTCGGCGGTGGATAAGGATACCGAGTTTTGTTTCTTGGAAGACCAAGACACAAGAGATCTACCAAGAAATTGACAAGTACCCGAAGTGGACTTTCTATCAACCTTGTCTCCGGCATAATCTGAAGTCGGAATAGCCAACAAGATCAAAAGAAGACCTCTTAGGATACCAAATGCCAAAATTTGGTGTATGGATTAAATATCTCACTATCCTTTTCACAGCCTTAAGATGACAATCTTTAGGAGCAGCTTGATATCGTGCACACATGCACACACTTAGCATAATATCGGGACGTGAAGCACATAGGTATAACAATGAACCAATCATAGAGCGATAAACCTTTTGATCAACAGGTTCACCATCTTTGGTCAAATCATTATGTCCACTAGTAGGCATGGGTGTAGACATACCTTTGCATTCTTGCATATTGAACTTCTTGAATAAGTCCTTGGTGTACTTTGTTTGAGAGACAAATGTACCTTCCTTAGTTTGCTTGATTTGCAACCCGAGAAAGAATTTGAGTTCACTCATCATAGACATCTCAAACTTCTCTGACATTAGCTTTCCAAACTTTTCACTAAAGAGAGGGTTAGTTGAACCAAATATGATATCATCAACATAAATTTGGCATACAAATAGTTCTCCATTAACCCTTTTAGTAAAAAGAGTAGAATCAATTTTACCAATTTCAAAACCACTTGTAGTAAGGAACTTGGTCAAGCATTTATACCATGCTCTAGGAGCTTGTTTAAGACCATAAAGAGCTTTGTGAAGTTTGTAAACATGATTTGGTTTCATGGTATTGATAAAGCCGGGAGGTTGTTTGACATAAACTTCCTCCTCTATTTCACCATTTAGAAAAGCACTTTTAATGTCAATTTGGTACAAGGTGATATTATGGTGATTAGCATAGGCAAGCAAGATGCGAATGGACTCAAGTCTAGCAACGGGAGCATACGTCGCACCATAGTCCATACCTTCGACTTGTGTGTAACCTTGGGCGACGAGACGTGCTTTGTTGCGAACCACTTGTCCATCTTCATCTTGCTTGTTGCGAAACACCCATTTGGTACCAATGATGTTGTGGTTGTTGTCGGGCTTCTCAACAAATGTCCAAACTTGGTTTCTCTCAAAATTGTGTAGCTCTTCATGCATAGCGTTTATCCAATCCGGATCTTCCAATGCTTCTTCAACCTTCATTAGGTTCAATGCTAGAGATGAATGAATAGTTTTCACAAAAGTTAGCTAAACGAGTTTTTGAGCGAGTGATTCTCCCGGTTTGTATATCATTGAGGATTTGCTCGACGGGATGATCTTTGGCAATTCTTGCTCGAACTCGTGAGAGCTTTTGCTTGGGTCTTCGTTGAACATCTTCTTCATCTTGTTCTTCTTCTTGGCCTTCTTCATTGTTGACGTCGTCGTTCTCTTGTCGTGGTGGAGAAGGAGTTGTTGATGTTCATCTTGACGTACTTCCTCGTTTTCTTCATCTTGGTGTGGCCCACTTGTGGATGCTTCTGTCGATTCTTGGTTCACCTTGTCGTGAAGTAGAAGCTTCCACTTGGACGGATGAAGTACTCTCCTTCACCTCCGTTGGACGAATTTTGCCAATGGACAAGTCTTGAATTGCTTCTGAAGGGTCTTTGTCTCCTACATCAATTGGCAATTGCTCTACTTGCGAGCCATTAGATTCATCAAACTTCACATCTACCGTCTCTTCAACCTTTCGGGTGAAATTGTTGTAGACACGGTAAGTGTGAGAGTTTGAGCCATAACCAAGTAGAAAACCTTCATGAGATTTAGGAGCAAACTTTGAACGACGATGCTTATCAAGAATGTAGCACTTTGAGCCGAATACTCGAAAGTATCCAACTTGAGGCTTGTTACCGGTGAGGAGCTCGTATGCCGTCTTGCCGAGTAGCTTGTGAAGATATAAGCGATTTGTTGCGTGACAAGCTGTCTCAACCGCTTCTGCCCAAAAGTGCTTTGGCGTCTTGTATTCATCAAGCATTGTTCTTGCCATTTCGATGAGCGTCCGGTTCTTCCTCTCAACAACTCCATTTTGTTGAGGTGTGTATGTAGCCGAGAACTCGTGTGAAATCCCTTCTTCGTCAAGAAAGGTGTCCACATTTGCGTTCTTGAACTCCGTTCCGTTGTCACTCCGAACCTTCTTGATCTTCACATCAAACTGATTTTGGGCTTTCCTAGCGAAGTTTCTGAAGATCTTCTGGACCTGCGACTTGTCATTAAGAAAGAACACCCACGTAAATCTTGAAAAATCATCAACTATAACTAGACCAAAAGAATTTCCACCGAGACTCTTGTAGGCATTGGGACCAAAAAGATCCATGTGAAGCAGCTCGAGTGGCCTCCTTGTGGTCATGATGTTCTTCACAGGATGTCTTCCTCCAACCTGTTTACCTGCTTGACAAGCACTGCAAAGTCTATCCTTATCAAATATGACATCGTTAACTCCAAGGATATGATTTCCTTTAATAAGCTTGTCAAGGTTTCTCATGCCAACGTGACCTAGTCGTCTATGCCACAACCAACCTTTTGAGGATTTAGCAACAAAGCAAGTTTTAGGTTGTGCCTTTTTAGAGAAATCGACAATGTAAAGATCACCTCTACGCATACCCGTAAAGACCATTTTATGATTGTCTCGACGAAATACTTGGCAATCTACCTCAGTAAATAGGACATTCAAACCGAAATCAGCAAGTCTAGATACTGAAAGTAAGTTGTAGCCAAGAGATTCAACGAGCATGACATTTTGAATGGAACTATCATGTGAGATGGCCACCTTACCAAGGCCAACCACTTTACCCTTTGAATTATCACCAAAGGTGACATATTTTCGAGGGCCGTTGTTTTCAGCAAGCTCACGGAACATCTCTTCATCTCCGGTCATATGATCAGTGCATCCACTATCAAGAACCCATTCCTTTCCTCCTGATTCATATCCCCGAAGATTTGCCATAAGACCAAAATGTCTCATTGCATTATCAAGATCGGAGTCACTATCATCATCATCATAATATTCATGTTCATCATGATCTTGTGACTCATCATTTCCTAGAGAGGGTAATTCATTAGATAAATGATCAAAGTGGTTACTTTTATGAATTCTTATAGCTTTGAGTATGATATCATTAATGATTCCAACATCTCCTTTAGCATGCTTAAGATTGGCAAGTTCAAGAAGACATTTACCAAAACTAGGATCACTAGAGTTCATCTTACTCAAGGCAATAGATTTATGGAGAATTTCATCCAAAGTTTTCAAGGAATGATTGGGAAACCGTTCCTCAAGAAATTTCCATATAGTATAGGCGCAATTTTGAGTAGGCAAACTAGCAATCAAATTTTTGGGCAATCCTCTAATGATGAGCTCAATAGTTCTAAGATTGCGAATCATGTCAATATCTTCATCTAGGGTAGGATGCAAGGGATCAATATGGGGTGCACAAGGGCTAGCAATATACTTGTTCAAATGATATTGATTGAAGATTACAAGCATCTCATTTTTCCACTCATGAAAATACTTTCCATCAAGAATAGGCACTCTATGTCTAAGACTCCCTAGAGTAGACACATCCATCTTCCTCCAATGGTGATTAAACCAAGGCAATGGAGACCAAAGCTCTGATACCACTTGTAGGATCTAGAAGTAGATGTGTCTAGAGGGGGGTGATTAGACACTTAGTGCTAAAGTTGCAATTTTTAAGCTTTTTCGGTTTAAGTGGAGTTTAGGCACAATTTCAACACACACAATACATATCAAGCAAGCATGCAAAGAGTATATGAGCAGCGGAATGTAAAGCATGCAACTTGCAAGAATGTAAAGGGAAGGGTTTGGAGAATTCAAACGCAATTGGAGACACGGATGTTTTTCCCGTGGTTCGGATAGGTGGTGCTATCCTACATCCACGTTGATGGAGACTTCAACCCACGAAGGGTAACGGTTGCGCGAGTCCACACAGGGCTCCACCCAAGGGCAACGGTTGCGCGAGTCCACCGAAGGGTCCACGAAGAAGCAACCACCCACAAAGGGTCCACGAAGAAGCAACCTTGTCTATCCCACCATGGCCATCGCCCACGAAGGACTTGCCTCACTAGCGGTAGATCTTCACGAAGTAGGCGATCTCCTTGCCTTACAAACTCCTTGGTTCAACTCCACAATCTTGTCGGAGGCTCCCAAGTGACACCTAGCCAATCTAGGAGACACCACTCTCCAAGAAGTAACAAATGGTGTGTAGGTAATGAACTCCTTGCTCTTGTGCTTCAAATGATAGTCTCCCCAACACTCAACTCTCTCTCATAGGATTTGGATTTGGTGGAAAGAAGATTTGAGTGGAAAGCAACTTGGGAAGGCTAGAGATCAAGATTCATATGGTAGGAATGGAATGTCTTGGTCTCAACACATGAGTAGGTGGTTCTCTCTAAGAACATATGAGTTGGAATGATGTGTGTGTTCTGATGGCTCTCTCGCTGAATGAGAAAGAGGTGGAGGGGTATATATAGCCTCCACAGAAAATCCAACCGTTACACAGTTTTCCAATCTCGGTGGGACCGAATCAATAAACTCGGTCTGACCGAAATAGTAAACCTAGTGACCGCTAGGAATTTCGGTGGGACTGACATGCAACTCGGTAGGACCGATTCGGTTAGGGTTTGGGCATAACGTAATCTCGGTGAGACCGATTACACAAACTCGGTGAGACCGAATTTGGTAATTAGCTAACCAGAGAGTTGGTCAGGCAAACTCGGTGGGACCAATTTGCTCTTTCGGTGAGACCGAGTGTAACTCAGTGAGACCGAAAAGTTACAAAGGGGAAACACTGAGTTTACATTGCAATCTCGGTGAGACCGATTGCATATCTCGGTGGGATCGAGAATATTGCAATAGGTAACAGAGAGTTTGCAACCCCATCTCGGTGGGACCGAGATCCTTATCGATAGAACCGAATTGCTAGGGTTTGGCAGTGGCTAATGACAAGTGAAACTCGGTGGCGCCGGATGGGAAGAATCGGTAGGACCGAGTTTGGCTTAGAGTTTAGGTCATATATGGATATGGGAAAGTAGTTGAGTGTTTTGGAGCATATCATTAAGCACATGAAGCAAGAGGCTCATTAAGCAACACCTCATCCCTCCTTGATAGTATTGGCTTTTCCTATGGACTCAATGTGATCTTGGATCACTAAAATGTAAAAATGAAGGGTATTGAGCTTGAAGCTTTAGCCAATCTCTTGTCTTTAGCATCTTGAAGGAGTTCCCACAACCTTTAGTCCTTGCCACTCCATTGTTGAACTTGTCTGAAACATGCTAGATAGAAGTGTTAGTCCAACAAGAGATATGTTGTCATCAATTATCAAAACCACCTAGGGAGCACTTGTGCTTTCAATAACCCGCCTAACATGGAAGATACGGACAGCCCTAGTTGATACATGTGCTATTCGAGCATACAAAACAGGATATTTATTTGAAGGTTTAGAGTTTGGCACATACAAATTTACTTGGAACGCCAGGTAGATACCGTATATAGGTAGGTATAGTGGACTCATGTGGAATAACTTTGGGGTTTAAGGATTTTGGATGCACAAGCAGTATTCCCGCTTAGTACAGGTTAAGGCTAGCAAAAGACTGGGAAGCGACCAGCTAGAGAGCGACAATAGTCATGAACATGCATTAAAATTAATCAACACCGAATGCAAGCATGAGTAGGATATAATCCACCATGACCATAAATATCGTGAAGGCTATGTTGATTTTGTTTCAACTACATGCGTGAACATGTGCCAAGTCAAGTCACTTAAATCATTCAAAGGAGGATAAAACTCTATCATACCACATCATAACCATTTTAATAACATGTTGGCACGCAAGGTAAACCATTATAACTCATAGCTAATCAAGCATGGTACAAGAAACTATGATCTCTAGTTGTCATTGCAAACATGTTTATTCATAATAGGCTGAATCAGGAACGATGAACTAATCATATTTACAAAACAAAAGAGGTCGAGTTCATACCAGCTTTTCTCATCTCAGCCAGTCCATCATATATCATCATAATTGCCTTTCACTTGCACGACCGAACGATGTGAATAATAATAATAGTGCACGTGCATTGGACTAAGCTGGAATCTACAAGCATTCAATAAACAGGAGAAGGCAAGACTATATGGGCTCTTTTGTCAGATCAACAATAATGCATATAAGAGCCACTTCAACAATTTAATTATGGTCTTCTCCTATCGACCCCCAAAGAAAAGAAAAGAAATATAACTATTTACACCGGAAAGCTCCCAACAAGCAAAAGAAGAACAGGAAATATTTTTGGGTTTTCTTTTTAATTACTACTACAAGCATGGAAAGTAAATTAATTAAAAGCTACAACTAATTTTTTTGACTTTTTCTTAAGGTTTATTAAACACACAAGAAGAAAGCATAAAAAGGAAAATAAACTAGCATGGATGATACAATGAAAAAGTATGAGCACCGACTTCTAGCAATGAGTGTGTGAACATAAATGTAATGTCGGTGGGAAATACGTACTCCCCCAAGCTTAGGCTTTTGACCTAAGTTGGTCTATGGCCACGGCTGGCCTGGCAGATATCCATAATAGTAGCTGGGGTCGTACTGCAATGCAGCAACTATCGTCTGCTGAGCTGCAGCGTGGCTACGAGCGGCCTCCTCTCTCCTCTCGCACTCATCTGCCTCCTCTCTGGTAATAGTATATCCTCCTCTTGCCTCCTCACAAAGGTACTAGTGAGATAGTGATACTGGTTGCACTTCTCTTCCTCAAAGCTCACAAGATCAGCGTTACACAAATATGCGTTAAATTATTCCTTAATTCCTGCTCGATCCTTAAAGTTCTTAGAAGGCCATTCACAAGGACGCACTGGAGCGTCTCTTGGTGGCTCTTCATCAACATCACGCATTGCAAGCCTGGGTCCTTGCTTCCTTGAAGAACCACCTTGGAACATTTTCCTAAGCATATTTCTTCATGTGAAAAATTCTGAAATTTTTTAGTAACTTCAAAATAAAAGTAAACCAAACTCAATGATATTGATAGCAACTACTTCTACAAGTGCCTAGGGCCTATATCATGCATCAAAACTACTTTTGACCATATAAATTTGACATGCAAGATCAAGAACAGGGTCACCTAAGCAACACAAATTTGCAATGAATAAAGCACTAGAACAAAAACTAATTGGACCAATGGAGGAGTCACATACCAAGGAACAATCTCCCCAAGTAGTTTTGTGAGAGGTGCTTTGAGCAAGGAGATCGAAAATTACTGCAAAGTGAGCTAGAACTCGTGCTTGAGCTGGATATTCGTGTTTGTGGGAGGAAGAAGGAGTGTGTGGGTGCAGGAATAAGTGGAGGAGGGCCACCGTGGGCCCACGAGGTAGGGGCGCGCCCTAGAGGGGTAGGCGCGTGGTTGACCCCCCTGGTGTGTTCTCAGTTCCATAAATCCTCTAATATTCTAGAAAAAATCATAGTTAAATTTCAGGGCATTTGGAGAACTTTTATTTTCGAGGTATTTTTATATTGCACGGATAATCAGATAACAGACAGAAAAATATTTATTTTAATTTTATTTAATATAAATAACAGAAAGTAAAAGTGGGGTACAGAAGGTTGTGCCTTCCAGTTTCATCCATCTCATGATCATCAAAAGGAATCCACTAACAAGGTTGATCAAGTCTTGTTAACGAACTCATTCCGAATAACATGGAACCGGAGAAATTTCGAATAACACTATGTTACCTCAACGGGGATATGTACATCCCTAATAATAAGAATATCATATTTCTTCTTGACAGTAGGAAGAGGAAATTCAAAACCTCCAAATATAATCGATGGAATTTTTCCAATAGAGTTGATACTATGAACTTGAGGTTGTTTCCTCGGAAAGTGTACCGTATGCTCATTACCATAAACATGAAAAGTGACATTGCCATTAGTGCAACCAATAACAGCCCCTGCAGTATTCAAAAGGGTCTTCCAAGAATAATAGACATACTATCGTCTCGGGAATATCAAGAATAACAAAGTCCGTTAAAATAGTAACGTTTGCAACTACAACAGGCACATCCTCGCAAATACCGACAGGTATAGCAGTTGATTTATCAGCCATTTGCAAAGATATTTCAGTAGGTGTCAACTTATTCAAATCAAGTCTACGATATAAAGAGAGAGGCATAACACTAACACCGGCTCCAAGATCACGTAAAGCAGTTTTAACATAGTTTCTTTTAATGGAGCATGGTATAGTGGGTACTCCTGGATCTCCAAGTTTCTTTGGTATTCCACCCTTAAAAGTATAATTAGCAAGCATGGTAGAAATTTCAGCTTCTGGTATCTTTCTTTTATTTGTAATAATATCTTTCATGTACTTAGCATAAGGATTGGTTTTAAGCATATAAGTTAATCACATACACAAAAAGATAGGTGTAATCATTTCAGGAAAGCGTTCAAAATCCTCATCTTCCTTTTTCTTGGATGGTTTGGGAGGAAAAGGCATGGGTTTCTGAACCCATGGCTCTCTTTCTTTACCATGTTTGCTAGAAACAAAATCTTTCGTATCATAACGTTGATTCTTTGATTGTGGGTTATCAAGGTCAATAGCAGGTTCAATTTCTATGTCATTATCATTACTAGGTTGAGCATCATTATGAACATTATTATTAACATTATCATTAGTTTCAGGTTCATTACCAGATTGAGTTTCAGCATTAGAAATAGAAATATTATTTGGATTCTCAGGTGTTTCAACAATAGGATCACTAGAAGCATGCAAAGTCCTATCATTTTTCTTTTTCTTCTTTTTAGAAGAACTAGGTGCATCTATATTATTTCTCTGAGAATCTTGCTCAATTCTGTTAGGATGGCCTTTAGGATACAAAGGTTCCTGAGTCATTCTACCATTTCTAGTAGCCACTCTAACAACATTATCATTATCTTTACTATTGAATTCATTGAGCAAATCATCTTGAGCTTTAAGTACTTGTTCTACTTGAGTGGTAACCATAGAAGAATGTTTACAATAAGTTTAAGTTCACCTTTAACATTAGCCATATAATCATCCAAGTGTTCAAGCGTATTTGAATTGTATTTCAATTGTCTATCAAAATAAGCATTAAAGTATTCTTGGTTAGCCATAAATTTATCAAACTCATCTAAGCATGGGCTAGCAAACTTAGTAAATGGGATTACAACTTTATCATATCTATAGAGAGAATTTACCTTCACTACCTGTGTCGGGTTATCAAGACCATGTGTTTCTTCAATAGGTAAGGGATTAATATTATATGTTTCGTCAATAGGTGGTGAATTAAGACCATGTATTTCTTCAATAGGAGTTAAATTATTAACATCTTCAGCTTTAATACCTTTTTCTTTCATAGATTACTTTGCGTCTTGCATATCTTCAGGACTGACAAATAGAATACCCCTCTTCTTCGGAGTTGGTTTAGGAATAGGCTCAGGAATTGGCTCCGGAGGTGTCCAATTATTTTCATTTGTCAACATATTATTCAATAGGATTTCAGCTTCATCCGGTGTTCTTTCCGTAAAAACAGAACCAACACAACTATCCAGGTAATCTCTGGAGGCATCGGTTAGTCCATTATAAAAGATATCAAGTATTTCATTTTTCTTAAGAGGATGATCAGGCAAAACATTAAGTAATTGGAGAAGCCTCCCCCAAGCTTGTGGGAGACTCTCTTCTTCAATTTGCACAAAATTATATATATCCCTTAAAGCAGCTTGTTTCTTATGAGCAGGGAAATATTTGGCAGAGAAGTAATAAATCATATCCTGGGGACTACGCACACAACCAGGATCAAGAGAATTAAGCCATATCTTAGCATCACCCTTTAATGAGAACGGAAATATTTTAAGGATATAAAAGTAACGAGTTCTCTCATCTTTAGTGAACAGGGTAGCTATATCATTCAATTTAGTAAGATGTGCCGCAACAGTTTTAGATTCATAACCATGAAAAGGATCAGATTCAACCAAAGTAATTATATCAGGATCAACAAAGAATTCATAATCCTTATCAGTAACAAAGATAGGTGAAGTAGCAAAAGCAGGGTCAGGTTTCATTCTAGCATTTAAAGATTGCTTACTCCATTTAGCTAATAATCTTTAGAGTTCAGTTCTATTTTGGCATGCTAAAATAGCTAAGGAAGCTTCTTGATCAAAGACATAACCCTTAGGAATAACAAGTGATTCTTCATCACCGCTTTCATCAGTATCATCAGATTCAATATTTTCAATTTCTCTAGCCCTAGCAAGTTGTTCATCAAGAAAATCACTAAGTGGCATAGTAGTATCAGGCATAGAGGTAGTTTCATCATAAGTATCATGCATAGCAGAAGTGGCATCATCAATAACATGTGACATATCAAAACGAATAGCAGAAGCAGGTGTAGGTGTCACAAGCTTACTCAAAACAAAAGGTGAATCAAATGCAGAGCTAGATGGCAGTTCCTTACCTCCCCTCGTAGTTGAGGGATAGATCTTGGTTTTTTGATCTCTCAAGTTCTTCATAATGATAAGCAGATATATATCCCAAGTGACTCAAAGAATAGAGCTATGCTCCCCGGCAACGGCGCCAGAAAATAGTCTTGATAACCCACAAGTATAGGGGATCGGAATAGTTTTCGAGGGTAGAGTATTCAACCCAAATTTATTGATTCGACACAAGGGGAGCCAAAGAATATTCTCAAGTATTAGCAGCTAAGTTGTCAATTCAACCACACCTGGAAACTTAATATCTGCAGCAAAGTGTTTAGTAGCAAAGTAATATGATAGTAGTGGTAAAGGTAGCAAAAGGTAACAGTAGTAAAAGTAATGTTTTTGGTATTTTGTAGTGATGATAGCAATAGCAACGGAAAAGTAAATAAGCGGAGAACAATATATGGAAAGCTCGTAGGCAATGGATTAGTGATGGAGAATTATGCTGCATGCGGTTCATCATGTAACAGTCATAACCTAGGGTGACACAGAACTAGCTCCAATTCATTGTTATAATGTAGGCATGTATTCTGAATATAGTCATACGTGCTTATGGAAAAGAACTTGCATGACATCTTTTGTCCTACCCTCCCGTGGCAGCGGGGTCCTTACGGAAACGAAGGGATATTAAGGCCTCCTTTTAATAGAGAAGCAGAACAAAGCATTAACACATAGTGAATACATGAACTCCTCAAACTACGGTCATCATCGGTAAGTATCCTGATTATTGTCACTTCGGGGTTAACGGATCATAACACATAATAGGTGACTATAGACTTGCAAGATAGGATCAAGAACACTCATATATAGATGAAAACATAATAGGTTCAGATCTGAAATCACGGCACTCGGGCCCTAGTGACAAGCATTAAGCATAGCAAAGTCATAGCAACATCAATCTCATAACATAGTGGACACTAGGGATCAAACCCTAACAAAACTAACTCGATTACATGATAGATCCCATCCAACCCATCACCGTCCAGCAAGCCTATGATGGAATTACTCACGCACGGCAGTGAGCATCATGAAATTGGTGATGGAGGATGGTTGATGATGACGATGGCGACGGATTCCCCTCTCCGGAGCCCTGAACGGCCTCCAGATCAGCCCTCCCGAGAGGTTTTAGGGCTTGGCGGCGGCTCCGTATCATAAAACGTGATGATTTCTTCTCCCTGGTTTTTTTCTCCCCGAAACGCAATATATGGAGTTGGAGTTGGAGTCAGAGAGGCACAGGGGGCCCACGAGGTAGGGGGCGCGCCCCCACCCTCGTGGAGAGACGGTGGGCCCCTGGCCTTCATCTTTGGCAGGTATTTTTCTTATTTTCTGAAAAGTGGCTCCGTGAAGTTTCAGGTCATTCCGAGAACGTTTGCTCCTGCACATAAATAACACCATGGTAATTCTGCTGAAAACAGCGTCAGTCCGGGCTAGTTCCATTCAAATCATGCAAGTTAGAGTCCAAAACAAGGGCAAACGTGTTTGGAAAAGTAGATACGTTGGAGACGTATCATAATGCAACCCAAAAACAATCCTCCTCGATGGTGAAATTAATTAACCTCTCCCGATGTAGGTCAAAGTGATGCATGCATCGATGATGGCCTCGTGGGACCATGGTATGGTCATTGAGGACACACCCGCGCTTGAGAGATTACTTGTTGTTGAGCAAGATGGTCCAACAATAATCAATGTCATTTCTGCACCAAAATTGATAGTGGTGGGTTACTCATCTAACAAATACTCCGAACTTGTTATTGGATCCACACCCATTTAGGTACAATAGCCGCCTTCTGCCTCTCCTTCTAGAAATTTACATTATTTCTAATTTTGAAGATGGATGTTCGTCTGTCATCCAGAAAATGATCCCGACAAGCTTGACCCCGAAACTACGCACAGTGAAGGTCTTGGCACTAGAATCTATCAACCCCAACCTGGAGCAAGTTGTTAGTTTCCTGAGATGCTTTCCGTGCCTGGAGAAGCTATATATCGAGGTGATGTTCCTTTCCAGTTAAATGTTAACCATAAGGGAGTTCCATTTATGACACCTTTTTCCAAGTTTACAATGACAATGCACTATGATTTCAGAAGGATTCTTTTGGAGGATTTCAGTACATACATGCCCCGCCCATATTGGTTTCTTGATCCACGTGGTTACAATCCATAAGCATTTCTCCTTTGGATTCATCTGTACTAGTTTTATTAGGGAACTTCTCATCCACTCCAACCTCTTCTGAAGAAGGCCACATTTTTCTAGATTGTAATCAAAATGCCGATGTTAATCATGTCAGATTGAAGATGGCATGTTAGTGCATTTTACAAATCCGGCAAACTAAGTAGGCCTGTAGTAGTGTTCAAAACTGCATGTAGTCACTAACACGTTTTCTTCTTTTGTAGATAAGATTAGGCCCAGTGGTGGATAATGTGACACAATATAACAATCACATCGACTTCCTAGATCTCCATCTCTTAGAAATTACTTTGAACTCCTACCAAGGGACCTTACCAGAGATTAAATTCGTCGGGTTCTTTGTTGTCAGAGAAAGGGTGCTTAAGGCAATGAGGTTTGCCATACATTTATTTCGCAAAAATGATGGTTTGTTGATCAGCGCTGGCAGCTGCGGCAGAATGGAATAGGCTCCGAAAATGCTAAATTTCATTTTGGAACTTCAGATGATAGAGTAATCGGAAGTCATTGTGTCAATCCCGTACATGACTTCTCAATGGCTGACCCCTTTGCAAAAATTATGAGATTTCGAAACCAGACTTAGAAGTGGTAATATTAGTTCGAACCTTTCTGATATCCATGTTTGCTGGATTAGAGCGAGCGTTTGCAGCTGATGAGCTGAATTTCATTTCAAATATCAATTTGAACCTTGTAATCTTCGAATTTGAGCCATATAACTCTAGAATATGAACCTTGTAATATTTTGAGCTTTTGTGGTACAATCATTGAAACGGGATTGATAACCCGCAAGTATAGGGGATCGCAATAGTTTTCGAGGGTAGAGGATTCAACCCAAATTTATAGATTCGACACAAGGGGAGCCAAAGAATATTTGAAGGTATTAGTAGCTGAGTTGTCAATTCAACCACACCTGGAGATTAATTATCTGCAGCAAAGTGATATGTAGCGCAGTAATATGATAGTTTTGATAATAGTAGCAGTAGCAATGGTGACAGTAACAGTGATGATAGCAGTAGTAACTTAGCAAAAACAATATAGGATAAATTCGTAGGCATTGGATTTGTGACTTGTTGGATGATATTCATCATGAGACAGTTATAACCTAGGGAGATACGGCACTAGCTCCAGTTCATCAATATAATGTAGGCATGTATTCCGTAAATAGTCATACGTGCTAATGGAAAGAACTTGCATGACATCTTTTGTCCTACCCTCCCGTGGCAGCGGTGTCCATATTGGAAACTAAAGGATATTAAGGCCTCCTTTTAATAGAGAACCAGAACAAAGCATTAACACATAGTGAATACATGAACTCCTCAAACTATGGTCATCACCGGGAGTGGTCCCGATTATTGTCACTCCGGGGTTGCCGGATCATAACACATAGTAGGTGACTATAACTTGCAAGATCAGATCTAGAACATGGATATAATGGTGATAACATAAACAGTTCAGATCTGAAATCATGGCACCCGGGCCCAAAGTGACAAGCATTAAGCATGGCAAAGTCATAGCAACATCAATCTTAGAACATAGTGGATACTAGGAATCAAGCCCTAACGAAACTAACTCGATTACATGATGAATCTCATCCAACTCCTCATCGACCAGCGAGCCTACGAAGGAATTACTCACTCACGGTGGGGAGCATCATGGAATTAGCGATGGAGAAGGGTTGGTGATGACGAAGAATGAAGACCCCCTTTCCGGAGCCCCAAACGGACCCCAGATTTGACCTCCCGATGAAGAATAGGAGGTGACGGCGGCTCCGTCTCATGGATCGCGGTAATTCTTTCTCCCTGATTTTTTCTGGAAAATAGGATTTGATAGCATCGGTGTCTGCAGGGCCGCCACATGGGGATAACCCACCTGGGTGCGCCTGGTGAGGGGGGCGCGCCCTAGTGGGTTGTGCCCACCCAGGTGCACCCCTTTGGTAGGTCTTGGCTGCGGAAATTCTTATATATTATATAAAAATTCCTCAGAAAGTTTCGTTCCATTCCGAGAACTTTTATTTCTACACAAAAAACAACACCATGGTAGTTCTGCTGAAAACAGCGTCAGTCCGGCGTTAGTTTCATTGAAATCATTCAAATTAGAGTCCGAAACTAGAGGAAAAGAATTAGGAAAACTAGATACGTGACGTATCAACTCCCCCAAGCTTAAACCTTTGCTTGTCCTCAAGCAATTCAATGACAAACTGAAAGTGAAAAAGAAAAACTTTTACGAACTCTTTTGCTCTTGTTTGCATAAATAAGCTTAAACAACACCAAGATTTTCAGCCAATATTATAACTAACCATGCCGACAATAGCTCTTAAAGATTATATTAACCCATATCAATGCCATAATCAGCTAGTGAGCAATAATAAGACATATCAAACGGCAACACTTTGTCAAAAAAACCATGATATAATATGCCAATAGTGGTATCTCGCTATCCCTTTTTGAGACCGCAAAACATAAATGCAGAGCACCTCCAAAGTCCAAACAGTGACTAAACATCGTAATTCATGGTAGAAAAGATCAAGTCATGATGCACCCAACATTAGCTACACACAATGCATAAGTCATGACAGCCATGCTCTCAGGTTCTAGCGCTTATTTTAGAAGGTGATGACACAACATAAAAGTAAATAGATAGTCCCTTCACAGAGGGAAGCAGTGATTTGCAGAGGTGCCAGAGCTCAAGATTTTAAAGTAGAGATAAATGATATTTTGAGATATGCACCCTTCTCATTTACTTCACGACCATCAGTTACAATATCTCCCATGCTAAACAAGCTAGTGGCGGTTCCCAAGCGATAAAAAGTAAAGGTTTTGACTCCATTGAGAGTTTTTCTTTGGTTATTTGAGTGATTAACTCTTTTTGTGTTTGTAGTTTGGGACTGGGCATCCCTATTACCACCCTTTTATCGTCGGCGGTGAGTGAATAAACACTCGACCTAAGAATGACCCTCTTAGCATGGAAGATACCAACCACCTCCTATCGTTCCATGAATGATCCAGGCACACAAAAAGGATAAATTTTTAGAAGTTTTTAGAGATGGCACATGAAAATTTACTTACGACCGCAGGGTAATACCGCATATAGGTAGGTATGGTGGACTCATCTGGAATAACTTTGGGTTCAAGGTTTTTGATGTACAAGCAGAATTCCCACTTAGTACAGGCGAAGTCTAGCAATTACATTGAGAAGCGGCCAGCTAGAGAGCAACAACGATCATGATCATGCATTATGCATAAGTAACATTGGACACTAGCATGAGTAGGATATGATCACCATGAACATAAATATCATAGAGGCTATGTTGGTTTTGATTCAATTACATGCACGACCATGTGCCAAGTCAAGCTACTCGAACATTCAGAGGAGGATACCATATCATCATACTACATCACAGTCATTTTAATGCAATGTTGATATCCAAGATAAATCATTATTCACTCCCAGCTACTTATGCATGGCATGAGAAACTATAATCTCTAATTGTCATTGCAAACATGTTTAATCATAATGGACTGAATCATGGATACTAAGTTAAACATATTTACACAAACGGAACAAGTCGAGTTCATATCGGTTTCTCTCTGCCACGACTAGTTCATCGAATATCGTCATTATTGCCTTTCACTTGCACGACCGAACAATATGAAAATAATAATAGTGCAAGAGTGCCATGGACTATGCTGGAATTTGCAAACATTTTATTAAAGAGAAGAAGACAAGTTAAAATGGGCTCTTTATTAGTTCAACAATTATTCATATGAGAGCCACTCAACATTTTCATCGTGGTCTTCTCCTTGGTGCAACTCGAATAAAAGGAAAAGAAATTCAGAGAAACACACTGAAATATTTTTGGAGTTTTTAGTTTTCTTGAACAAGCAAATAAAAGGGAAAAGCAAAATCGAGAAAAACTATTTACATGGGAAAGTTCCCAACAAGCAAAAGAAGAACAAGGAAATCTTTTTGGGTTTTCTTTTCAATACTACTACTAAGCATGCATAGAAAGTAAATTAGCTATAACTATTTTTTTGGTTTTCTAAAGTTTTTCAAACACAAAAGAAGAAAGCAAGAAAAATAAAATTTAAACATGGATGATACAATGAAAAAGCGTGAACACCGACAAGATGAAAATGTGGACATGAATGTAATGTCGGTGAGAACACATACTCCCCCAAGCTTAGGCTTTTGTCCTAACTTGGTAGTCGATCAGAAGTCTGGATGGTAGTAGGGGTACTGAGGAGAGGGCATCCACTGATCCCACTGCGGAGGCTCCTCCTCTGCCTCTGCAGCAGGCTGAGCGTTCCGGTAGGCGATGATGTCCGCAAGCATGATCCTATATCCGCCCTTGGCAACAGAATCAAACAAAGAAGGAGCAGACAACGGAATAATATCACGAGTTTCAATACTAAAAACTAGGTTATAAGGGATAGGAATGTTAGGGGATCTATCATCAGTAAAATGGTAGTGATCCATGGGAGCACGGTCTAGGTAAACATTGGTCAGAGTATAATCATGAGGGCATATCTCAACCTCGAAGTGGGCCGCCAAACGAGGAGCATAAATCCTACCATGAATTTTACCCTTGGATTTATTAAGGTGGAGAAGACGAGCCACAATGGCTCCCGAGCTATAAGTGTTGTCGCCCTCTAATGCACGACACAAAACAGCAAGGTCTGGTGAGCTGAGCGCACCCACCTTCTCCCTAGCAAGCAAGCATATTGCAATGAAAAGAGCAAAGTAATGAACCGCAGGAAAATGCAAGCTAGCGGTAGTGATAGCTAACACCCCTCTCTCATCTCCCACTGCCAAAGTGCGATAAAAAGTCTCAAACTCCGCCGACCTAGGCGCGGCTAAACTCCCATCAGAAGGGATCATGCATATGTCAGTAAGTGTTATCTAATGATTTTCAGCATATAAATCAATGCTCACTTCAGGAGGATTATTCCTAGGAAAGAAAGTAAAGCTTTGAACAAAGATGTTTCTGAGGATCTGGTGGTGTTCACACTCATCTGCGATGAAGTTGGTGAGGCCGGCATTAGCAGCATATTGTGCGAACTCCTGAAGGATTCCAGCCTCTTCCAGGAACGGGGTGTGCGGCCATTCACACGGCCGTACTTCCGCCAACCTCCGAGGATGAAGATCACTATCAGATGACTCCCCAATAACACCCTTGGAGTTCTTCTTGGAGCCAAACTTCCTAAAGATATTCATGGTTTTCCTGTGAACAAAATTCTGAAATTTTTGAACCCACAAAATTTTCTCAACAAAACTTCACAAAAATGATACATACTACTCATAGGGATACATTGAGGCTATAACAAGCATTCAAACTACTTAGAACATTAAGAATTCAACGTGCAAGCTCATCTACAGGAGCTACAAGAGTAGCTAATTATTCAAAATATAAGCCACTAAAACAAAAAATAATTGGACAAACGTTGGAGTCACATACCAAGCAACAATCCCCCGAAACAGTTTCGGAAACGGAGCTTCGAGCAAACAGATCGAAATCCGCGGGTTTGAGAGCAAGAACACGGGAGAGAGAGAGCAATGGAGATTTTTTTCTGGAGGTAGGTGATGATGTCATGTAAATATATAAGTGAGGGGGGCCACGTGAGGACCACAACCCACCAGGCCGTGCCTGGGGGTCCTGGCGTGCCCAGGTGGGTTGTGCCCACCTGGTGCACCTCCCTCTGATGTTATTTGCACCAAAAATTCAGAAATATTCAGAAAAAATCGTATTTAATTTTTAGGGCATTCTGAGAACTTTTATTTTTGGGTCATTTTATTATTGCATGGGAAAATCAGAAAACACACAAAACATGGCATTTCATTTTATTTAGCTAATAAAAATGGAAAACAAAAAGTAGGGACAGAAGGTAGTGCTTACTAAATTCATCAACTTCATACCGCTCAAAAATGATCCATTAATAGGGTTGATCAAGTCTTATTAACAACCACTTTCGATTAGCATGAGACCGAAGAACTTTCGTAAACCACTAAGTTACCTCAATGGGAATATGAATGTCCCCAACAATAAGCATTTCATATTTCTTTTTAACAGTAGGTAGAGGTATTTGAAAACTTCCAATAGTGATTGTCGGAGATTTTTCAATAACATTAATACCATTCACTTGGAATTGTTCCTTTGGAAAGTGCACCGTATGCTCATTACCATTGATATGAAAAGTGACTTTGCTTTTATTGCAATCAATAACAACCCCTACTGTATTCAAGAAGGGTCTACCAAGGACAATCGACATGTTGTCGTCCTCGGGCATCTCAAGTATAACAAAGTCAGTCAAAATAGTAACATTAGCAACAACAACGGGCACATCCTCACAGATACCGATAGGTATGGCAGTTGATTTGTTAGCCATTTGCAAAGATATTTCAGTAGGTGTGAGTTTATTGAAATGAAGTCTTTTATATAAAGATAAAGGCATAACACTAACACCAGCTCCTAAATCACACAAAGCAGTTTTCACATAATTCTTGTTGATAGAGCAAGGTATAGTTGTTATTCCCGGATCTCCAAGGTTTTTAGGTACTTCATCTTTAAAAGTATAATTAGCAAGCATAGTGGAGATTCCAGCTTTCGGTATTTTTCTCTTGTTTGTCATGATGTCTTTCATATACTTTGCATAAGGAGGCATTTTCAAGATATCAGTCAAGCGAGTACGCAAAAAGACCGGCCTCAGCATTTCATCAAAGCATTCAAATTCTTCATCATCGTGCTTTTTAGTTGACTTAGGTGGAAAAGGCATAGGTTTTCTAACCCACGATTCTCTTTCTTTACCGTGTTTTCTAGCAATGAAGTCTCTTTTATCATACCTTTTATTCTTAGGTTGTGGGTCATCAAGATCAACAGGTGGTTCTATCCCAACATCATTGTCTGGTTCTTTATTATTTGTTTAAGAGTCTTCATGAGCATCAGCATTATCTTTTTCATTATCACTAGGTGAATTTTCATTACCAGACTGAGTTTCAGCATCAGAGATAGAAGTTTCATTAGCATTATCAGGAGGTTTTTTTATTTCAAGTTCACTATGAGCATGCAAAGTCCTATCATTTTTCTTTTTATTTTTCTATCTAGAAGAACTAGGTGCACTAGTGTTAGATCTTTGTGAATCTTGTTCAATTCTTTTTGGGTGTCCCTCAGGATAAAGTGGTTCCTGAGTCATTTTACCTCCTCTAGTTGCAACTCTAACAGCAAAGTCATGCATATCATTATTCATTTCATCAAGCAATTCTCTTTGTGATTTAGCAACTTTTTCTAACTGAGTTTGAACCATACAAGCATGCTTTCCAACACCTCTAACATCATTTGATATTCTAAATAACAAGTTACTCAAGCGAGCAATCATATAAGAATTGTGTTTCAATTGTTTCATAACATTTGCATTGAAGTGATCTTGTTTTCTAATACACTTTTCAAACTCATAAAGGCATTGGCTAGAATGCATATTGTGAGGATTGTCATTATCATTGAACTTCATAAGAGAATTTACCTCTACCACCTTAGACAGTGGTGGTGTATTAAGCCCATGTATTTCTTCAATAGGAGGTAAATTTTTAGCATCCTCAGCTTTAATACCTTTTTCCTTCATAGATTTCTTTGCCTCTTGCATATCTTCAGGACTGAGATATAGCATACCCCTCTTCTTCGGAGTGGGTTTAGGTGGTGATTCAGGAAGAGTCCAATCATCATAATTTTTCAATATGTTATTCAATAATTCTTTAGCTTGTCCAACAGTTTGTTCCCTGAAAACACAACCAGCACAACTATCTAGGAAATCCCTAGAAGCATCAGTTAGTCCATTATGGAAGATATCAAGTATTTCATTTTTCTTAATAGGATGATCAGGCAAAGCATTAAGTAATTAGAAAAGCCTCCCCCAAGCTTGTGGGATACTCTATTCTTTAATTTGCACAAAGTTAAATATTTCCTGTAAGGCAGCTTGTTTCTTATGAGACGGAGAATATTTTCCAGAGAAGTAACAAATTATATCCTAGGGACTACGCACACAACCAGGAGCAAGAGTATCGTACCAAGCTTTAGCATCGCCCTTTAATGAGAAAGGAAATAATTTGAGAATATAGTAATAGCAAGTTTTCTCATCATGAGTAAAAAGGGTGGCTATTTCATTCAACTTAGTAAGATGTGCCACAACAGTTTCAGTTTCATAACCATGGAAAGGATTAGATTCAACCAAAGTAATTAACACTAGGTCGACAGAGAATTCATAATCCTTATCATCAGTAAAGATGGGTGAAGTAGAAAACTTAGGATAACATTTGATTCTAGCATTCAGAGATTTTTCTTTATACTTGCATAATAATTTCTCTAAATCATCTCTATCTCTGCAAGCAAGAATATCTCTAGTTGTTTCTTCACTCATAACATAACCTTTCGGTAGCTTAGGCAATTCATATCTAGGAGGGCTAGTTCTAGCAGGTGTTTCAGTTTCAAGCTCATCATCAGATTCAACAACATCATGTTGTATAACTCTAGCAATTTGTTTATCAAGAAAGTCACCAAGTGGCACATCATCATTAAGCAAGGTACTAGCATCATCATAAGCATTATCCATAGCAGAAGTAGCACAATCAATAACTTGCGACATATTAGAATTAATAGCATGTGGTGGTGTTGCAAGTTTTCTTATAACAGAAGGTGAATCTAAAGTAGAACTAGATGGCAGTTCCTTACCTCCCCTTGTCTTTGAGTGAAAAATCTTACTCATAGCATCGTTCAGATTCTTCATAGTGATAATACTATAATAATCCCAAGTGACTCAACAAATATGGCTATGCTCCCCGGCAACGGCGCCAGAAAAAGGTCTTGATAACCCACAAGTATAGGGGATCGTAATAGTTTTCGAGGGTAGGGTATTCAACCCAAATTTATAGATTCGACACAAGGAGAGCCAAACAATATTTGAAGGTATTAGCAGCTGAGTTGTCAATTCAACCATGCCTAGAGATTAATTATCTACAGCAAAGTGATTAGTAGCACAGTAATATGTGAAGGAAATATGCCGTAGAGGCAATAATAATGTTGTTATTTATACTTCCTTATATCATGATAAATGTTTAAAACAGAGTCTCCCTAGTATACCTCTACTTTACTAGCTCCTTAATCAAAGATGGTTAAGTTTCCTGACCATAGACATGTGTTGTCATTTGACTAACGGGATCACATCATTGGGAGAATGATGTGATGGACAAGACCCATCCGTTAGCTTAGCACTATGATCGTTTAGTTTATTGCTATTGCTTTCTTCATGACTTATACATGTTCCTACGACTATGAGATTATGCAACTCCCAAATACTGGAGGAACACTTAGTGTGCTATCAAACGTCACAACGTAATTGGGTGATTATAAACATGCTCTATAGGTGTCTCCGATGGTATTTGTTGAGTTGGCATAGATCGAGATTAGGATTTGTCATGCCGATTGTCGGAGAGGTATCTCTGGGCCCTCTCAGTAATGCACATCAGTATAAGCCTTGCAAGCAATGTGACTAATGAGTTAGTTGCGGGATGATGAATTACGGAATGAGTAAATAGACTTGCCGATAACGAGATTGAACTATGATGATACCGATGATCGAATCTCGGGCAAGTAACATACCGATGACAAAGGGAACAACGTATGTTGTTATGCGGTTTGACCGATAAAGATCTTCGTAGAATATGTAGGAACCAATATGAGCATATCCAGGTTTAGCTGTTGGTTATTGACAGCTATTGGTTATTGACCAGAGATGTGTCTCAGTCATGTCTACATAGTTCTCAAACCTGTAGGGTCTGCACACTTAACGTTCAATGACGATATGTATTGACAATTATGTGATTTGATGTACCGAAGTTTGTTCGGAGTCCTAGATGTGATCATAGACATGACGAGGAGTCTTGAAATGGTCAATACATAAAGATTGATATATTGTACCATGTTATTCAGACACCAGAAGTGTTCTGGATAGTTTCGGATAAAACTGGAGTGCCGGAGGGTTACCGGAACCCCCTCGGGAAGTTATGGGCCTTAGGGGAGAGAGAGGGCCACAGCCAGGAGGTGGCGACCCCCAAGGGGAGTCCGAATAGGACAAGGGGAGGGGGCGCGGCCCCTCTTTCCCTCTCCCTCTCCCTCTCCTTCCTTCTTCTCCTAGTTGGACTAGGAAAGGGGGGAACCTACTCCTACTAAGAATAGGATTCCCCTCTCGGGGCGCGCCCTAGGTGCTGGCCAGCCCTTCCCTCCTCTCTCCTCTATATGCGGGGTAGGGGGGCACCCCATAGACACATAAGTTGATCTTTAGCCATGTGCGGTGCCCCCCTCCACAGTTTTCCACCTCGGTCATATTGTCATAGTGCTTAGGCGAAGCCCTGCGTCGGTAACTTCATCATCATCGTCAACACTCCGTTGTGCTGATGGAACTCTCCTTGGCCTCAGCTAGATCAAGAGTACGAGGGACGTCACCGAGCTGAACGTGTGCAGATCGCGGAGGTGTCGTGCGTTCGATACTTGATCGGTTGGATTGCGAAGACGTTCAACTACATCAACCGCGTTACTTAACGCTTCCACTCTCGGTCTACGAGGGT
The DNA here is from genome assembly GCF_003073215.2 of Triticum urartu. Lineage (NCBI taxonomy): Eukaryota > Viridiplantae > Streptophyta > Magnoliopsida > Poales > Poaceae > Triticum > Triticum urartu. Next base: position 255,648,505 of record NC_053026.1, on the reverse strand, counting down.
ACATACACTCACTCTCCCCTCTTGTTGCTATGCATCTCTTTGATAGATCTTGCGTGATCGTAGGATTTTTTTTGAAATACTACGTTCCCAAACAATATGATAGTTTTGATAACAGTAGCAGTAGCAGTGGTGATAGTAACAGTGATGATAGTAGTAGTAACTTAGCAAAAACAATAGAGGATAAATTTGTAGGCATTGGATCGGTGACTTGTTGGATGATATTCATCATGAGACAGTTATAACCTAGGGAGATACGACACTAGCTCAAGTTCATCAATATAATGTAGGCATGTATTCCGTAAATAGTCATACGTGCTTATGGAAGAACTTGCATGACATCTTTTGTCCTACCCTCCCATGGCAGCGGGGTCCATATTGGATACTAAGGGATATTAAGGCCTCCTTTTAATAGAGAAACGTAACAAAGCATTAACACATAGTGAATACATGAAATCCTCAAACTACAGTCATCACCTGGACTGGTCCCAATTATTGTCACTCCGGGTTTGACAGATCCTAACACGTAGTAGGTGACTATAACTTGCAAGATCGGATCTAGAACATGGATATAATGGTGATAACATAAACGGTTCAGATCTGAAATCATGGCACTCGGGCCAAAAGTGACAAGCATTAAGCATGGCAAAGTCGTAGCAACATCAATCTTAGAACATAGTGGATACTAGGGATCAAGCCCTAACAAAACTATCTCGATTACATGACGAATCTCATCTAACTCCTCACCGACTAGCGAGCCTACGAAGGAATTACTCACTCCCAGTTGGGAGCATCATGCAATTGGCGATGGAGAAGGGTTGGTGATGATGGAGAACGAAGATCCCCCTCTCCGGAGCTCCAAACATACCCCAGATCTGGCCTCCGGATGAAGAACGGGAGGTGACGGTAGCTCCGTCTTGTGTATCACGATAATTCTTTCTCCCTGATATTTTCTGGAAAAATAGGATTTTATAGCATCGGTTTCAGGGTCTACGGGGCCACCAGGTGGGTACAACCCACCTGGGCGCGCCTGTTGAGGGGGCCGCGCCCTGGTGGGTTGTGCCCACCCAGGTGCCCCCCCTTCGGTAGGTCTTGGCTCCAGAAATTCTTATATATTATATAAAAATTCCTCTGAAATTTTTCTTCCATTCCGAGAACTTTCATTTCTGCACAAAAACAACACCATGGTAGTTCTGCTAAAAACAGTGCCAGCCCGGGGTTAGTTTCATTCAAATCATGCAAATTAGAGTCCAAAACAAGAGGAAAAGCGTTAGGAAAAGTAGTACGTTGGAGACGTATCAGGCATCATATGAGACTCGTATATTGGTAGCACTATTTTGACCTTAATATGCAATGGTCTTAGATTTTATTAACCATTCTCGAATCTGTTTACTTTGTCGATCTCATAGCACACGATCTGTATAGCTAACTCGACTGCGATCTTTGACATTATTGCACATAGTTGGTTTCTTCAACCGTGTGCCTTGTAGAGCGCAAAATTAATTATCGCACTCGAGTGTCCATCATCACCCTTCTGTGTAACTTTGGCCTCATCACCCACGGGTAAACTTATGACCGAAGTCATTCCACACACTTTGTTTTTACAAAGCTATTTGCCAATAAATTCCCACGATTTGTCCCTCTTCTAGCCGACACGTTGCCAAACTAGCTGGACGGGAAGCTTGCACGGTAAACTACGTGGTAGCGCAGGAACAGGCTCAGCGATGATACATTTGGCGCCTCTTCAAGCCCACGCGTGGTCAAACGAAACGCGTGCAGTGCAATGTTGTCAAGCGTGCACTAGAATCCTCCGCTATGAACATCGTGACAAGACGTGATAATTACAGGCCAGCCGAGCCCCATTTATTATAGCGGCCATTTAACCCTTGTGTCTCTTCAACCTTTCGATCGCGCCCCACCATTGCAAGAAGCACACCGACCACGAAAAATTCTTAGAGGATATCCTTTGCGGCTCCAATGGTGCTCCGAGCGGCTGCCGACGACGAGCAGCATTTCACCATGCATGCCATGGTGGACACCCACAGAAAGTTCACGGACCTCTCAGTGGTGTAAACCAACAACCCGGTCTAGGTGGAGTACTCCATAAACATGATGGAGCTGTTGCTTGCCAAGGAGAAGTACAAGATGGTCGGGTTCGATCTCGAGTACACCAGCGCTCGTGTCGGGTCTCGTTCCAAGGTCGTCGTCACCCAGATGTGCATGCGCAACCACGTCCTCGTCTACCACTACTTCCTGGCACAAGGCCTTGCGAGCATTTCACCAGGATTCTCAACAGCCCCCAAGATACGTCTCCGTCGTATCTATAATTTTGATTGTTTCATGCCAATATTCTAGAACTTTCGTATACTTTTGGCAACTTTTTATACTATTTTGGGGACTAACATATTGATCCCATGCCTAGTGCCAATTCTTGTTTGTTGCATGTTTATTGTTTCATAGAAAATCCATATCAAACAGAGTCTAAACGCGATAAAAACTTACGGAGATTTTTTTGGAATATATGTGATTTTGGGGGAAAAGAATCAACACGGGACGATGCCCGAGGGTGCCACAAGGGAGGGGCACCCCAGGGGGTAGGGCGTGCCCTGGGCCCTTGTGGTCACCCCATAAGGCGGTTGGTGCCCTTCTTCTGGCGCAAGAAATCTAATATCCGGATAAAAATTTCAGCCCAATCGGAGTTACGGATCTCCGGGAGTTTAAGAAACAGTGATAGGGCACAAACAGGGAGCACAGAAACAGAAGGAAACACAGAGAGATTCAATCTCAGAGGGGCTCTCGCCCGTCCGCCGCCATGGAGGCCATGGACCAGAGGGTAAACCCTTCTCCCATCTAGGGGGAAGGTAAAGGAAGAAGAAGGAGGAGGGGGGCTCTCTCACCCTCTCTCCCGGTGGAGCTGGAACGCCGCTGGGGCCATCATCATGATGGTGATCTACACCAACAACTTCGCCGCCGTCATCACCAACTCTCTCCCCCTCTATGCAGCAGCGCAACACCTCTTCTCCCCGTTGAAATATCTACTTAAAACATGGTGCTCGATGCTATATATTATTTCCCAATGATGTATGGCTATCCTATGATGTGTGAGTAGATCTGTTTTGTCCCATGGATTAATTGATGATCGTGATTGGCTTGAGTTGTATGTTTTATTATTGGTGCTGTCCTATCGTGCTCTCCGTGTCGTGCAAGCGTGAGGGATCCCCTCTGTAGGGTTTGCAATATGTTCATGATTTGCTTATGGTGGGTTGCTAGAGTGACAAAATCTTAAACCCGAGTAAGTAGGTTGTTTGCGTATGGGAGTAAAAAGGACTTGACACTTTAATGCTTGGTTGGGTTTTACCTTAATGATCTTTAGTAGTTACGGATGTTTGCTAGAGTTCCAATCGTAAGTGCATATGATCCAAGGAGAGAAAGTGTGTTAGCTTATGCATCTCCCTCATATAAAATTGCAATAATGATTACCGGTCGAGTTATTGATACGTCTCCGTCGTATCTATAATTTTTGATTGTTTCATGCCAATATTATTCAACTTTTACACACTTTTGGCAACTTTTTATATGATCTATTGGACTAACCTATTGATCCAGTGCCCAGTGCAGTTCCTATTTTCTGCATGTTTTTTGTATCGCAGAGTATCCATATCAAACTAAGTCCAAATGCAATAAAATTTCACGGAGAATTATTTTGGAATATATGTGATTTTTGGGAGTTGGAATCACCGAAAACGCAGGCCCACACAGCCCACAAGACAACAGGGCGTGCCAGAGGAGACTGGCTCCCAGTGGTGGGTTGTGCTCACCTCGTACATCGGTTGGAGCACTACTTCGGGCATAAGGAATCATATATCCAAAAAAATGTGTTAAAATCTTAGTGCAATCGGAGTTACGGATCTGCCGGAATATAAGAAATAGTTTTCGGCTAGATCTGGGGAACGAGAAATAGAAGAGGATAGAGAGGGATATCCAATCTCGGAGGGGCCCCCACCCCTCCGCCTCCATGGAGGCCATGGACCAGAGGGGGAACTCTCCTCCCATCTAGGTGGGAGGCCAAGGAAGAAGAAGAATGAGGGGGGCTCTCTCCCCCTCTCTCCCGGTGGTGCTGGAGTGCCGCCAGGGCAAGGATTGCGACGATGATCTACATCAACAATCTTCCTACCGTCAACGCCAACTCCCCCCCCTCTATGCAGTGGTGTAACACCCCTTCTCCCTGCTGTAATCTCTACTTAAACATGGTGCTCAACTCCATATATTATTTCCCAATGATCTATGGTTATCCAATGATGTTTGAGTAGATCCGTTTTGTCGTATGGGTTAATCCTGATCTTGGTTGGTATGATTGTATATTTTATTTATTGTGTTTTCCTACGGTGTCCTCCGTCTTGCGCAATAGTGGGGGCTCCCCACTGTAGGGTGTTGCAATACATTCATGATTTTCTTATGGTGGGTTGCGAGAGGGACAGAAGCTTAAACCCGAGTATGTGGGTTGTTGCATATGTGATAAAGAGGACTTGAGACTTAAAGCTATGGTTGGGTTTCACAACCTTAATGATCTTTATTAGTTGTGGATGCTTGCTAGAGTTTCAATTATAAGTGCATATGATCCAAGTAGAGAAATTATGTTAGCTCATGCCTCTCCCTCTTGTAAAATTGAAAGAATGATTACCGGTACTTGTTATTGATTGCCTAGGGACAAATGACTTTCTTGTTCACAAAAGCTATCCACTTTTGTTACCTTGCAATTTATTCGTAATTTTATTCTCGCAAAGTACTCGTAGTTTTATTCTTGCAAAATAGTTTCATACTTGTTCTAGGTAAAGCAAACGTTAAGTGTGCGTAGAGTTGTATCGATGGTCGATAGAACTTGAGGGAATATTTGTTCTTCCTTTAGCTCCTCGTTGGGTTCGACACTCTTATTTATCGAAGAAGGCTACAAACGATCCCTTATACTTGTGGGTTATCAAGACCTTTTTTCTGGCATCGTTGCCGGGGAGCAATAGTGTGGGGTGAATATTCTCATGTGTGCTTGTTTGCTTTATCACTAAGTAGTTTTTATTTCCTGTTCTAAGTTGTTCTCTATCTTTAGTTATGGATATGGAACACGAAACACCAAAAAATTAGTTGTACTTGCTACTCATGGAGATGGGGAACCTCCTAAAACCCTTGATGCTTGTTATGTGAAAAATATTGTGCACTACTTTGATAATCCCGAGAAACCCCACTCAATTTGATAATGGGAGTAACATTGGATCAACGTGAATACTTTAGGGATCATCGCTTGACTCAAAAAGGGAAACTTTTATGGGATCAAATTTACATGTTGCATTTTTATGCTTGAGATTTATGCTTGAGATATGATTTTACTTGTGTCTCTAGGATGAATGCTCCACACCTGTCGGATCCTGGGCTCCGCAGACCCAAAAGAAGTTTGAACACTAGGGTCCGTACGAAGAACTCCTTCTTCCCAACCTGCTGGCACAATGCTTCCACAGCCTAGCTCAATGAACCCAAGGGACAAGATACACAGCAGTTTATCCTGGTTCGGGCCCCCTTGCGGTGTAATACCCTACTCTAGCTTTGTGGTGGATTGTCTCGAGGGGCTGAGGATGAACTAGTATAGTGGTTGAACAACCTTAGGAGGTGAGGTGTTCTTGAGCTCGATGAGCTAGTGGGTGTGAGGATGGTCTGAATGATCCGATCCCTTGGTGGCTAAGTCCTATTTATAGTGGCCTTTCCCTCTTTCCAAATGTAGGTGGGAAGGGATCCCACAACGGGAAAATTCAAAGGGATATAACTAGTACAAGTTATCCTCACAAAAGAAGTCTTAGCCTGCAAAGGCTCTGGCGGTGACGCTGCAGTGGGCTCCGTGATGAACTCCATCCTCTCATCCTGGCGGTCTTGGTCTCGTTGCACCAATATGGAAACCTTTGCTTGATACCTCGGGACTCCGCGCCTGCGCTTGCCTCCTTCGCACCAAAGGGGAAACTGGTGCACTGCGCCCGCTGGCGCCCGCCTGGCCTTTGTCGTCATGGCTCACGTCATCTGAACCTCATGAGGTGCACCTTGCCTTGATATCTCTGCTCCTCGGGATCCATCCTAGTGAGCCGTCCCCCAGGGAGGTCCTGGTGTCACCCCCCTCGCGAGGCTTGGCTCCTCGCGAGGGTCTTGAGTCGTTGCTGCTGGAATTGGGCCGTACCGGGGCACTGATGGAGCCACGCCATGGGCCGCAGGCAGGCAAGTCTGGGCACCCCCGTTCCCAGGACGTCGACAGGAGCCCCCGGGCCCAAGGCATGCTCGAACTTGGCTTCGAGGCGAAGCCATAGGGCAAGTGCGGAGCGCCGCGGGCCCCAACTGCCTGCGGCCTTGGTTAACGCATGGCGATTGATGGGACGTGGGCGCCTCCGCTTCCCCACGCTGCCTCGACAACCATTCTACTTGACGAGACTCTACTGCATGGAGAGGAAAATCATCATTATGTGTGATCGTGGTGGCCGGCGGTTGGCCTCCTCCTGGCTATAAATGAGGGAAGGGGTGAAGCCCCCTTGCTCATCTCCGTCTTCTCCCAGTCCACTTCCTCTTCTTCTTTCCCGTATCTCCATCTTGCTGCAGCTCCCATGGCGCCGACGAGGAAGTTCTCCTCTGCTGAGAAGGGGAAGGCCCCCAAGGAGGGACCTGACTTGCCCCCTCCCAGGAGAGGGCGGGGCCGCCCGCGCAAGTATGCCGCGACCCCTGCGGTGGCTCCTCGAGGGTGCAGGCGCACCCTGCCCGGCCGTGGCGGCGCTTCTTCTCGCGGTGGGTGCCGCCGGGAGCAAGGCAGCCCTTGCGAGGAGGGGAGGTGCACCATGGTCGCCCGACCTCCCAGGCCGCGCTTCCACTCGACCGACGTGCTCCCTGAGTTCATTGTGTGGTCGGAGAAATCAGCTGGCACCTGGCTCCAGCTTCCATGCTCCTTCGCTGGCGAGCTGCCAGCCGTGGGTCTTGATGGCCTATGGCTGCTGCAGTAAGGCCTCGTGGGTTGCGGTCGAGGTCTCCGCCACGGCAGCGTGGCTCTGACCCGCTGCTCAGACATTCGCCCGCGCATGGCTTGAGCCAGAGGTGCACCCTTCACTTCAAGTATGACGATGTCGCCACCCTTTTTGTGAGGGTGCTTGGGGAAGACGGTTGCCGCGCAGGGTGCTGCCCCAAAGACAGCAACAGCGACCACGAGCTCGGCCTTGACGACGATCGTGACGACGCTGAGGGCGAGCTCGCCCTTGGCGACGACCACAATTCGTCCAGCGGTGGCGGCTCCTTCTCCAGCGAGAGCACCAGCAATGGTGGCTACGACCAGCTGCGACGCCACCGGGCTCGCTTCGAGGACGGTGGCAGTTTTTCTCGACGCCACGCTTCGGTGAAGTGTGACGAGGGCTCAGGTTGAGCTCAGTCCGGGAGGCCCTCAGAACAAGGCTCGTGAGCCGCTGTGGTCACGGGGCCGCTTTTATTTAACCTTTCCCTTTCCCCTACATTTGAAAAAAGTAGAGGCCCTGCTGGGGCGTGTGATGAACCATGATACCTATGTTACTATGCTATGTTTATTGTTCTGGCGTTATTTGTGGTGCTTATGTTCCAAATAAGTTTGGTAGGATAACTTAGCTTGATACGCTCGCGGTGGTTTCCCTCCTCGTGAGGGCGCACGATTCGTTTATCTGAGGAGGCCCTCTTGCTGGTTGATACGTCTCCAAAGTATCTATAATTTTTGATTGCTCCATGCTATATTATCTACTGTTTTGGACATTATTGGGCTTTATTATCCACTTTTATATTATTTTTGGGACTAACCTATTAACGGAGGCCCAACCCAGAATTGCTGTTTTTTTGCCTGTTTTAGGGTTTCGATGAAAAGGAATATCAAACGGAGTCCAAACGGAATGAAACCTTCGAGAACGTGATTTTTAGGAAGATTATGATCCGGGAGACTTGGACCCTACGTCAAGAAAGAAAACATGAGGGCACAAGGTAGTGGGGCGCGCCCACCCCCACCAGGCGTGCCCTCCACCCTCGTGGGCCCCCTGTTGCTCCACCGACGTACTCCTTCGTCCTATATATACCTACGTACCCCCAAACTATCATATATGGAGCCAAAACCCTAATTCCACCGCCGCAACTTTCTGTATCCACGAGATCCCATCTTGGGGCCTGTTCTGGAGCTCCGCCGAAGGGGGCATCGATCATGGAGGGCTTCTACATCAACACCATAGCCTCTCCGATGAAGTGTGAGTAGTTTACCTTAGACCTACGGGTCCATAGTTAGTAGCTAGATGGCTTCTTCTCTCTTTTTGGATCTCAATACAATGTTCTCCCCCTCTCTTCTGGAGATCTATTTGATGTAATCTTCTTTTTGCAGTGTGTTTGTTGAGACCTGTGCATTGTAGGTTTATGATCAAGTCTATATATGAATAATATTTGAATCTTGTATGAATTCTTTTATGTATGATTGGTTATCTTTGCAATTCTCTTCGAATTATCAGTTTGGTTTGGCCTACTAGATTGATCTTTCTTGCAATCGGAGAAGTGCTTAGCTTTGTGTTCAATCTTGCGGTGTCCTTTCCCAGAGACAGTAAGGGCAGCAAGGCACGTATTGTATTGTTGCCATCAAGGATAATAAGATGGGGTTTCCTTCATATTGCATGAGTCTAACCCTCTACATCATGTCATCTTTCTTAAGGCGTTACTCTGTTTTTAACTTAATACTCTAGATGCATGCTGGATAGCGGTCGATGAGTGGAGTAATAGTAGTAGATGCAGGCAGGAGTCGGTCTACTTGACTCGGACGTGATGCCTATATACATGATCATACCTAGATATTCTCATAACTATGCTCAATTCTGTCAATTGCTCAAAAGTAATTTGTTCACCCATCGTAGAATACTTATGTTCTCGAGAGAAGCCACTAGTGAAACCTATGGCCCCCGGGTCTATCTTCATCATATTAATCTCCTACTACTTAGTTATTTCCTTTGCTATTTACTTTGCCTTTATTTTACTTTGCATATTTATCATAAAAATACCAAAAATATTATCTTATCATATCTATCAGATCTCACTCTCGTAAGTGGCCCTATAGGGATTGACAACCCCTATTTGCGTTGGTTGCGAGGATTTATTTCTTTTGTGCAGGTGCGAGGGACTCGCGCGTAGCCTCCTACTAGATTGATACCTCGGTTCTCAAAAACTGAGGGAAATACTTACGCTACTTTGTTGCATCATCCCTTCCTCTTCGGGGAAAACCAACGCAGTGCTCAAGAGGTAGCAAGAAGGATTTCTGGCGCCGTTGCCGGGGAGGTCTACGGAAAAGTCAACATACCAAGTACCCATCACATACCCTTATCTCCCGCATTATATTATTTGCCATTTGCCTCTCGTTTTCCTCTCCCCCCACTTCACCCTTGTCGTTTTATTCGCCCTCTCTCTCTCTATCCTCCCTCTCTATTTGCCTCTTTTTGCCCGCTTGCTTTTTGTTTGCTTGTGTGTTAGTTTGCTTGCTTGGCACGATGGCTCTACCTAAATTTGGTGACCTTCACCTTAAAAGATTAGAAGAGATCGAAAGCAATGTCAGTAGTTTTATGGTCTTGCAATTTGAACATATTAGTTTCTTCAGAAACGAGCTTAAAGAATAAAAAAGTTTTATGCATTTTATGAATAAAGAGCTTGATGATATGTCTAAAGAATTCGATGGTTTAAGATCCCAAAATTGCTCATCTTGAGAAATTAACTGCTGAAATTTCGGATAGGCAGGCTACCTTAGTTAATAAGATGGCCGCTAAACCGGATTGCTATGAAAATAAAGATGAAGATCTAAAAGTTATTGATGTGTCCCCTATTAAATCTTTGTTTTGCAATATGAATCTTGATAATGATGGGACTGAATATGATCCACCTTTACCTAGAAGTTATTCCAAGAATTCAGAATTTGTTGATCTTGATGCTAAATTTGATAAAAGTGGGATTGAAGAAATTAAAACCCTAGATGTTGCTAAACCCACTATTATGTATTTAAAGGAATTTAACTATGAATATTGCTCTTTGATTGATTGTATTTCCTTGTTGCAATCCGTGCTAAATTCTCCTCATGCTTATAGTCAAAATAAAGCGTTTACTAAACATATCGTTGATGCCTTGATGCAATCTTATGAATAAAAACTTGAAATGGAAGTCTCTATCCCTAGAAAACTTTATGATGAGTGGGAACCAACTATTAAAATTAAAATTAAAGATCATGAATGCTATGCTTTATGTGATTTGGGTGCTAGTGTTTCCACGATTCCAAAGACTTTGTGTGATTTGTTAGGTTTCCATGATTTTGATGATTGCTCTCTAAACTTGCACCTTGCAGATTCCACTATTAAGAAACCTATGTGAAGAATTAATGATGTTCTTATTGTCGCAAATAGGAATTATGTGCCCGTAGATTTTATTGGTCTTGACATAGATTGCAATCCTTCATGTCCTATTATTCTTGGTAGACCTTTCCTTAGAACGATTGGTGCAATTATTGATATGAAGGAAGGAAATATTAGATTCCAGTTTCCATTAAGGAAAGGCATGGAAAAATTTCCTAGAAATAAGATTAAATTACCTTATGAATCTATTATGAGAGCCACTTATGAATTGCCTACCGAAGATGGCAATACCTAGATCTATTCTTGCTTGTTATGCCTACCTAGGGGCGTTAAACGATAGCGCTTTTGGGAGGCAACCCAATTTTAATTTTATTCCTTGCTTTTTTCTCCTGTTTAGTAATAAATAATTTATCTAGCCTCTGTTTGGGCTGTGTTTTTTGTGTTTAATTAGTGCTTGTGCCAAGTAGAACCGTTGGGAAGACATGGGCAAAGTCTTGTTGAACTTGCTGTAAAAAACAGAAACTTTAGCGCTCACGAGAACTGCTGTCATTTTTACTTGGTGAGTGATATTTAGTTAATTATTTTTGCATATTATTAATAGATAAATTTTCCACGTCCAGCAATTTATTTTAGAATTTCTGGGTTTCCAGATCTTGCGCTAGCTACAGATTACTACATACTGTTCTGGTTTTGACAGATTCTGTTTTTCGTGTATTTTTTGATTATTTTGATGAATCTATGGCTAGTAAAATAGTTTATAAACCATAGAGAAGTTGGAATACAGTAGGTATAACACCAATATAAATAAATAATGAGTTCATTACAGTACCTTGAAGTGATCTTTTATTTTCTTTCGCTAACGGAGCTCACGAGATTTTCTACTTTAAGTTTTGTGTTGTGAAGTTTTCAAGTTTTGGGTAAAGATTTGATGGATTATGGAACAAGGAGAGGCAAGAGCCTAAGCTTGGGGATGACCATGGCACCCCCAAGATAATATAAGGACACCTAAAAGCCAAATCTTGGGGATGCCCCGGAAGACATCCCCTCTTTCGTCTACTTCTATCGGTAACTTTACTTGGAGCTATATTTTTATTTACCACATGATATGTGTTTTGCTTGGAGCGTCTTGTATGATTTGAGTCTTTGCTTGTTAGTTTACCACAATCATACTTTCTGTACACACCTTTTGAGAGAGCCATACATGATTTGGAATTTGTTAGAATACTCTATGTGCTTCACTTATATATTTTGAGTTATATAATTTTTCTCTAGTACTTCACTTATATCTTTTAGAGCACAGTGGTGGATTTGTTTTATAGAAACTATTGATCTCTCATGCTTCACTTAGATTATTTTGAGAGTCTTAAATAGCATGGTAATTTGCTTAAAATCCTAATATGCTTGGTATGCAAGATTAATAATAAAACTTTCTTATGAGTGTGTTCAATACTATGATAAGTTTGATACTTGATAATTGTTTTGAGATATAGCGATGGTGATATTAAAGTCGTGCTAGTTGAGTAGTTGTGAATTTGAGAAATACTTGTGTTGAAGCTTGTGATTCCCGTAGCATGCACGTATGGTGAACCGTTATGTGATGAAGTCGGAGCATGATTTATTTATTGATTGTCTTCCTTATGAGTGGCGGTTGGGGACGAGCGATGGTCTTTTCCTATCAATATATCCCCCTAGGAGCATGCGCGTAATACTTTGCTTTTATAACTTGTAGATTTTTTCAATAAGTATATGAGTTCTTTATGACTAATGTTGAGTCCATGGATTATACGCACTCTCACCCTTCCACCTTTGCTAGCCTCTCTAATACCGCGCACCTTTCACCGGTATCATACACCCACCATATACCTTCCTCAAAACAGCCACCATACCTACCTATCATGGAATTTCCATAGCCATTCCGAGATATATTTCCATGCAACTTTCCACCGTTCCGTTTATTATGACACACTCCATCATTGTCATATTGCTTAGCATGATCATGTAGTTGACATCGTATTTGTGGCAAAGCCACCATTCATAATTCTTTCATACATGTCACTCATGAGTCATTGCATATCCCAGTACACCTCCGGAGGCATTCACATAGAGTCATATTTTGTTCTAAGTATCGAGTTGTAATTGTTGAGTTGTAGGAAAAATAAAAGTTTGATGATCATCATTATTAGAGGAGTGTCCAAAGAGGAAAGGATGATGGAGACTATGATTCCCCCACAAGTCGGGATGAGACTACGGACGAAAAATAAATAAAAGAGGCCAAAGAAGCCCAAATAAAAAAATGGGAGAAAGAAAAGAGGCCAAAAAAAGAGAAAAGGCCCAAATAAAAAAATGAGAGAAAAAGAGAGAAGGGACGATGTTACTATCCTTTTACCACACTTGTGCTTCAAAGTAGCACCATGATCTTCATAATAGAGAGTCTCTCATGTTATCACTTTCATATACTAGTGGGAATCTTTCATTATAGAACTTAGCTTTTATATTCCAATGATGGGCTTCCTCAAATTGCCCTAGGTCTTCATGAGTAAGCAAGTTGGATGCACACCCACTTAGTTTCTTTTTGAGCTTTCATATACTTATAGCTCTAGTGCATCCGTTGCATGGCAATCCCTACTCACTCACATTGATATCTATTGATGGGCATCTCCATAGCCCGTTGATATGCCTAGTTGATGTGAGACTATCTTCTCCCTTTTTGTCTTCTCCACAACCACCATTCTATTCGACCTATAGTGCTATATCCATGGTTCACGCTCATGTATTGCGTGAAAATTGAAAAAGTTTTGAGAATGTCAAAAGAATGAAACAATTGCTTGGACTGTCATCGGGGTTGTGCATGATATAAATATTTTGTGTGGTGAAGATAGAGCATAGCCAGACTATATGATCTTGTAGGGATAACTTTCTTTAGCCATGTTAGTTTGAGAAGACATAATTACTTTGTTAGTATGCTTGAAGTATTATTATTTTTATGGCAATATGAACTTTTGTCTTGAATCTTTCGGATCTGAATATTCATACCAAAATTAAGAAGAATTACACTAAAATTATGCCAAGTAGCACTCCGCATCAAAAATTCTGTTTTTATCATTTACCTACTCGAGGATGAGCAGGAATTAAGCTTGGGGATGCTTGATACGTCTCCAATGTATCTATAATTTTTGATTGCTCCATGCTATATTATCTACTGTTTTGGACATTATTGGGCTTTATTATCCACTTTATATTATTTTTGGGACTAATCTATTAACCGGAGGCCCAACCCAGAATTGCTGTTTTTTGCCTGTTTTAGGGTTTCGAAGAAAAGGAATATCAAACGGAGTCCAAACGGAATGAAACCTTCGGGAACATGATTTTTAGGTAGACTATGATCCGAGAGACCTGGACCCTACGTCAAGAAAGAAAACAGGAGGGCACGAGGTAGGGGGCGCGCCCACCCCCACCAGGCGCGCCCTCCACCCTCGTGACCCCCCTGTTGCTCCACCGACGTACTCCTTCGTCCTATATATACCTACGTACCCCCAAACAATCAGATACGGAGCCAAAACCCTAATTCCACCGCCGCAACTTTCTGTATCCACGGGATCCAATCTTGGGGCCTGTTCCGGAGCTCCGCCGGAGGGGGCATCGATCACGGAGGGCTTCTACATCAACACCATAGCCTCTCCGTTGAAGTGTGAGTAGTTTACGTCAGACCTAAGGGTCCATAGTTAGTAGCTAGATGACTTCTTCTCTCTTTTTGGATCTCAATACAATGTTCTCCCCCTCTCTTGTGGAGATCTATTCGATGTAATCTTGTTTTTGCGGTGTGTTTGTTGAGACCAATGAATTGTGGGTTTATGATCAAGTCTATCTATGAATAATATTTGAATCTTCTATGAATTATTTTATGTGTGATTGGTTATCTTTGCAAGTCTCTTTGAATTATCAGTTTGCTTTGGCCTACTAGATTGATCTTTCTTGCAATGGGAGAAGTGCTTAGCTTTGGGTTCAATCTTGCGGTGTCCTTTCCCAGTGACAGTAAGGGCAGCAAGGCATGTATTGTATTGTTGACATCGAGGATAACAAGATGGGGTTTTATTCATATTGCATGAGTCTATCCCTCTACATCATGTCATCTTGCTTAAGGCGTTACTCTATTTTTAACTTAATAGTCTAGATGCATGCTGGACAGCGGTCGATGAGTGGAGTAGTAGTAGTAGTAGATGCAGGCAGGAGTCGGTCTACTTGTCTCAGACGTGATGCCTATATACATGATCATACCTAGATATTCTCATAACTATGCTCAATTCTGTTAATTTCTCAACAGTAATTTGTTCGCCCACCGTAGAATACTTATGCTCTCGAGAGAAGCCACTAGTGAAGCCTATGGCCCCCGGGTCTATCTTCATCATATAAATCTCCTACTACTTAGTTATTTCCATTGCTATTTACTTTGCCTTTATTTTACTTTGCATCTTTATCATAAAAATACGAAAAATATTATCTTATCATATCTATCAGATCTCACTCTCGTAAGTGGCCCTATAGGGATTGACAACCCCTATTTGCGTTGGTTGTGAGGATTTATTTGTTTTGTGCAGGTGCGAGGGACTCGCGCGTAGCCTCCTACTGGATTGATACCTTGGTTCTCAAAAACTGAGGGAAATACTTACGCTACTTCACTGCATCATCCCTTCCTCTTTGGGGAAAACCAACGCAGTGCTCAGGAGGTAGAACTGGTGGCTCAGGGGCCATTGGCCTCAGGAGACATCTTGAAGTTGCGGAATTATTATAAAACATGGTCGGGCATCTTGTTCTTCCCTGTGCGATCCCTTAGGTATGGGCTAGTCGTGGCTTAGTGTCGCAGTACCCGGGGGGCATGGACTTTAAGAGGGTGCGTAGGTCATGAGCCTATTCGAGGGCGTCTCGCGAGGATAGAAAAAGCCAAGGCCCTGGGGAACAGGGTGGTGGCGAAGCATGTTCGTGGCGCGGGGTGGACCGACGCCACCCCTCCTGGGCCAAGACCTACGGTCAAGAGAAAAGGCGAGGGGGAAGTCCAACTTGGCAATCCAAAATGCCAGAACTCCAAATTCCATTAAGAGAGATTGCAAACCAACTATAGAAAGCAAGCAAATGAACACCTGCGTCCGGCACATAGTCTAGTCTTCTCACCAGCGCGGAGCTAAGTGCTGCCACTGGACGTGGGAGGGAGCCCCCGAGGCCCGAGGGTGGCTCTCCGGAGACTCCGGGGCGTGTACAGCCCCACTCATTATTACGTGAGAGTGTCACGAGCAGAGACCTTCACAGGCACTAGGCCTTGCTTCATGGGTAGAACTTTCAGAGGTGCTGGATGTTCCAGGCATTCTGGATGGTGATCCCGTCCTACGTCTCCAGGTGCGCGGCGCCAGGCCTGGAGACGCGGGCGACCCTAAACGGGCCCTCCCACATGTGTGAGAGCTTATGCAGCCCTTCCCTGGAGAGCACCCACCGTAGGACGAGATCTCCCACCTCGAGCGTCCTGGAGCGGACGCTGTGGCAGTGATACCGCCGGGGCGCCTGCTAGTACCTTGCCGCTCGGAGCGAGGCTTGATGGCGGCGTTCCTCCCCCAGCAGGAGGTCCATCCCCCGCATGGCGTCCTAGCGTGTCTCATCAAACGCCAAGACCTGCACGGAGTGATGCTTGACCTCATGTGGGAGAACCACTTCAGCTCCATTAGCAAGGAAGAATGGAGTTTCGCTGGTCGGTTGGTGACGGGTGCTACGTACGGACCACAACATGGACTGGAGCTCATCGAGCCAACCCCTGCCGCAGACCTCGAGCTTCTTCTTGAAGGTTCTTGTCTTGAGGCCCCTCAAGACCTCCGTGTTGGCGTGCTCAGCTTGGCCGTTGCTCCTTGGGTGTGCAACTGAGGCATAGCATAACTTCGTTCCAAGGTTAGCACAATATGTTTTGAAGAGATTGCTAGTTAACTGCGAGCCATTGTCGATGATCATGCGATTAGAGACTCCGAAACGGCTCATGAGGCCCTTTATGAACTTGACCGCCGAACCGGCCGGGATGGTGCGGACTGCTTGCACCTCCGCCCATTTGGTAAACTTGTCGATGGCAGTGTAGAGGTAGCGGTAGCCCTCGGGCGCTCGAGGGAACGGACCCAAGATGTCCAGCCCCCAGACTGCGAACGGCCATGGCAGTGGGATGGTCTGGAGGCCCTGGGCGGGCTGGTGGATTTGCTTGGCGTGGAACTGCAGGCTTCACAGGATCTCACCAGCTTGGCCGCATCACTGAGCGTTGTGGGCCAGTAGGATCCGCTGCGGAACGCCTTGCCCACGAGGGTGCGTGATGATGAGTGATGCCCGCAGTCTTTGCCGTGTACGTCGGCTAACAGCTCGGACCCCTATTCCCTGGAGATGCGTCGCAAGGAAACATCGTTTGGTCGTTTTCAGTAGCGCTCACCGTCCCAGATGCAGTAGCCTGTGGCCTGCCGAGCTACGCGCTCAGCGTCTTCTTGCTTCTCCGACAGGGTCCCTTGAAGCAGGTACGCCTTGAATTCCTCGGTCCATGTCGGTGTTCTGGGAACGGGGTCCCCAGACTTGCCTGCCTGCGGCCCGCGGTGTGGCGGAGCCAGCAGGCCATACGGCCGATCTTCACCAACAAGGCACCCAAGACCCTCACGAGGGGCCTCGCCTCGCGAGGCGGACGACGCAAGACCTCCTCAGGAGTATCCTGGTCAGGCAGGCTCGCGAGGAGCGGAGATATAAAGGCGGGGCATACATCACGAGGCTCTCGTGACGTAAGCCATGACGATCGACACCAGGCGGGCGCCAGGCGGTTGCCAGTGCGCGCATCGTCCTTGCTTCCTCTTTGGTGCAAAGGGGGCAAGCGTAGCCGCAGAGTACCGAGACATCAGGCAAAGGTTGCCATTTCGATGCAACAAGACCAAGACCATGGACTGCAAGACGGAAGTCATCGTGGAGCCCGAGACGGCGTCACCACCAGAGCTTTGTGCATGAGAAGATCGCTTTTGTCAGGAGGTTGTTCTTCCCCTTGTACTGTTCGTCATCAGCCCAAGAAGCAATCCACCACCACACTGGAGTAGGGTATTACACCACAACGGTGGCCCGAACCAGTATAAACCCCGTGTCTTTATGTGTTGTGAGTTCGTCGAGTTCGTCCACAAGATCTCATCGAGCTAGAGCGTAGATTGCTAGGAGGGAAAGACTTCGCGCGCATCCTAGTGTTCGAACCTTAAGGGTTAGCTGGAGCCCCACATCCGACATTTGGTGCACCAGGTAGGAGTGCACCGGGTCTTCTCTCCACCAACCAGCGCCCCGCACCGCCGCACTACGCTCCCATGGTAGATGCCCGGCCACCAACCTCTGCGGCCAACACCAGCAGAAGGGAGTCTGGGTACCGAGCCCTGACCCCGCTCTCCAGCAAGTGCAGTGGCCGACCAAGTTCAGGCCGGAGATGCCGCCGCGTTATGATGGCATGGCAGACTCGACGTTGTTCCTGCTAGCATACGAGGAGGCCATCCTCGAAGCTGGAGGCGATGACAAGATCATGGCAAACTTGTTCCCCCTGGCGCTCGCCGGTGAGCCACGCGCCTGGCTGCTCAACCTACGGGGATCCACGGTGACGTCCTGGGGGGAACTCCACGACCTCTTCGCTGCGTGATACACAGCGCCGGCACGTCACGCAGTCGCGACACTGCTGGGTGGCTCCCAAGCACCTCCTTCAGATCGCCACGTCAAGCCTTTCTTCTGTCAGATTGGGGCAGCCTACAAGTGCCCGGGGGCTCCGCCGGGTTGGGCTGCGCCGGAGGCCGACCTCACCTTCAACTCGGAAGACCACCCCGACTCCACCGCTGGCTCCGGGATGCTCCCAATGCTCTGCACGCCCACCATCTGCAACGTGGTCATCACCAAGACCCTCATCGACGGCGGCGCCGGCCTCAACTTGCTCTCCGTGGAAGCCTTCAGCCTTCTTCATGTGCCGCTCGAACGGCTCGGCCTCAGCAAGCCATTCACAAGAGTGGGTGGTGGAGCTGCTCACCCTCTGGGGCAGATCCGCCTCCCTGACACCTTTGGCACGTGAGACAACTATTGCGCCAAGCTGGTGGACTTTGACATCGCTCGCATCGGTCTCCCGTACAACACCATCCTCGGGTACCCGGCTCCCGCTCAGTTCATGGCGGTGACTCACCTGGCCTACAACCTCATGAAGATGCTAGGGAGCAAGGGCGTCCTCACCATCATGGGGGGCACTAAGGAGGCCGTGACAGCGCTCATGCTCGCCTTCCAGACCGCGGCAGCGGCACAACCAGCCGGCGCGCCCGAGGCCAAGGAGACCGCGCCCACCAAGAAGAGGCAGTTGTTCATCCAAGACAAGGTGGGGACCAAGCAGGTGCCGGTCAACAAGGACGGGTCTTCAGGAGCCACCTTCACTATAGGAACCGGCCTTGGCCCGGGACAAGAAGAAGCTTTGGTGAGGTTTTTGCGTGCGAACAAGGAGATATTCACGTGGGAGCCCAATCAGTTGGTAGGGGTCCCGAGAGAGGTAATCCAGCATCATCTAAGGGTATGCCCCAACGTACGCCCCGTGAAGCAGCGAGCAAGACGGCAGTCCACTGAGAAGCAGGCCTTCATCGTCCAAGAGACACTCAAACTGGAGGCGGCAGGTACCATCCGAGAAGTTCGATACCCCGAATGGCTGGCGAATCCCGTCGTAGTACCGAAGAAAGGTGGGAAGGAACATATGTGCGTCGACTTCACCAACTTCAACAAATTCTTCCCCCAAGATCCATTCCCCCTTCCGCGCATCGATCAAATTGTCGACTCCACCGCCGAGTGTGATTTGTTATGTTTCCTGGATGCGTTCTCTAGATACCATCAGATCAAGATGGCGGTGGAGGATGTGGAGAAGACGGCCTTCTTGACACCATGTGGGGTGTACTGCTACACCTGCATGCCTTTCGGCCTTCGCAACGCGGCCGCAACCTTTCATCGGCTAATGCACATCGCCTTGGGGCGGCAACTTGGCAGGAACACAGAGGCCTACGTTGATGACATAGTGGTCAAATCTCCCGAGGCGAGGACGTTGATTCAAGACTTGGAAGGGACCTTTGAGAGTTTGCGCCGAGTGAACTTGAGGCTTAACCCGGAGAAGTGCGTGTTTGGTGTCCCCTCTGGCAAGCTGCTGGGGTTGCTCGTATCCCACAGAGGGATCTAAGCGAACCCGGAGAATATCAAGGCCATCGAAGACATGAGCCCACCATAGTCCCTCAAGGAGATGCAAAAGCTGGCAGGACGAGTGACCGCGTTAGGGCGTTTCATCTCTAAGCTGGGCGAGCGCGCCTTACCCTTCTTTAAGCTCATGAAGAAGAAAGGCCCCTTCGAGTGGACCCCGGAGGCCGACCGGGCCTTCCAAGACCTCAAGGAATACCTCACCAGCCCCTGGTGATGGTGGCGCCGCGGCCTCTCGAGCCTCTGGTACTCTACCTCGCCGCCACCCCGTACTCCGCCAGCGCGGCGCTGGTGGCGGTTTGGGAGGAGCGCAGAGACAAAGGTGTGCCGCGCGAAGCCAGAGCTAATGCATCGCAGGGTCAGGAAGGCACACCAGAGCCATCAGCGGCGGAAGCTCAAGCTCGACAGGGCAGCGTCGCGGAAACTCCTGAGGATGGCCAAGTCTTAGGAAGCCCTCCACCTCAGGGTGCGCCACAATCTCCGCAAGACCCGAGCCTCAACAGTGTGCCAGCCCTCGTCGAGCACCCGGTGTACTTCGTCAGCACTGTACTGCGAGACGCAAGGGCACGCTACCCCATGCCGCAAAAGCTTCTACTCACACTCTTGGTGGCCTCGTGCAAGATGCGACACTATCTCCAGGGGCACCCCATCAAGGTCGTCTCATATTACCCATTGGAGAGGGTACTCAGGAGCCCAAACTCAACCGGAAGGGTCACTGAATGGAACATCAAGCTGCAAGCATTCCAGCTGGAGTTCTGCACCACCAGGGTCATCAAGGGAGCTGCGCTCGCCAATTTTGTGGCGGAATGGTCATATGCCCCGGCTCTTGAGGAAGGAGAAGACCGGTCCACCTCCTAGTAAGTGAGGCACCTGACGGCTGGGTCATGTATTTTGATGGCGCCTTTGCGCACCAGGGCGCGGGGGCTGGAGCAGTGCTCATCTCGCCCACTCAGGACAAGCTTTACTACGTCGTGCAACTCTGCTTCCAGCACGACAAGAAGGTCTCCAACAATATCGCAGAATACGAAGGCCTCATAGCCGGCCTGAAGGCTGCGGCGGCGCTGGGGGTGAGGCGCCTTACCGTCCAGGGCGACTCGCAGCTCCTCGTCAACTTCTCCAACAAAGTGTATGAGCCAAAGGACGAGCACATGGAGGCCTACCTTGCGGAGGTGCGCAAGATGGAAAAGTAGTTCTCAGGCTTGGAGCTGCAGCACGTACCCAGGGGCACCAACAAGGAAGCCGACGGCATCGCCAAGAGAGCATTCAAGCGGCAACCGCAAGAGCGCGACGTCTTCGAAGAGCGGCTCTTCAAGCCATCAGCTATGCCACCTCTCTCAAGCACGGCTCAGCCTCGGGAGGAGCTCCCACAGCCCCCGGCCACGGGAGCACCAGCTTGTGGCCCAACCTCAGGAGCTCAGCTACTCTTGGCGCTCGAGCCCCAGGAGAAGTGTTGGACCAAGGAGTTTAAGGAGTACCTGATGCATGGGACACTATCGGAGAAGGAAGAGGACGCGGAGCGCGTTGCCCGATAGGCCACGGCATACTGCATTCAGGACGGCGAGTTGTATAGGAGACGGCCGAATGATGTCACGTTGCGCTGCATCTCCAGCGATCAAGGGAGGGAGCTGTTGATTGACATACTTGGCGGGGACTGTGGACATCACTCATCAGCGCGGACCCTCATCGGCAAGGCCTTCCGTAGAGGATTCTATTGGCCCACAACACTCAACGATGCAGCCAAGCTAGTGAAGTCCTGCGAAGCTTGCCAATTCCACACCAAGCAAATACATCAGCCTGCTCAAGGCCTCCAAACCATCCCGCTCACATGCCAGTTTGCGGCATGGCGGCTAGACATCCTAGGCTTGTTCCCACGAGCGCTAGGGGGCTACCGTTATCTCTACGTCCCCATCGACAAGTTCACCAAGTGGGCGGAAGTGGAAGCCGTCCGAACCATTCCAGCCGGCTCTGCTGTCTAGTTCATCAAGGGCCTTGTGAGCCGCTTCAGGGTCCCCAACCGTATAATCACAGATAACGGCTCACAGTTTACTAGTAACCTCTTTAAAACCTACTGTGCTAACCTTGGAACGCAGATCTACTATGCTTCGGTGGCCCACCCCAGGAGCAATGGTCAGGCTGAGCGCGCCAACGTTGAGGTCCTGAGGGGCCTCAAGACCAGGACCTTCAAGAAGAAGCTGGAGGCCTACGGCAGGGGCTGGCACGACGAGCTCCAGTCCATGTTGTGGTCCATCCGCACCACCGCTACCTAGCCAATGGGCGAGACCCCATTCTTCCTCGTCTATGGAGCTGAAGCAGTCCTCCCTCACGAGGTCAAGCATCGCTCCACGCGGGTTCTGGCATTCGACGAAACGCAGCAAGACGCCATGCGGGGGATGGATCTCGTACTGGGGGAGGAATGTCGACGCGAAGCTGTATCAAGGGTGGCAAGGTACCAGCAAGCGCTTCAGCTTTATCACTGCCGCAACATTCACTCCAGGACGCTCGAGACGGGTGACTTGGTCCTGAGGCGGGTCCTCTCCAGGGAAGGGTTGCACAAGCTTTCAACCATGTGGGAGGGCCCATTCAGGGTTGTCCACATCTCCAGGCCTGGCGCCGTGCGCCTGGAGATGCAAGAAGGGACACCTATCCAAAACGCCTGGAACATCCAGCACCTCCGGAAGTTCTACCCAAGAAGCAAGGCCCAGAGCCTGTAAAGCAAGGCCGGAGCCTATCAAGCAAGGCCCAGGGCCTGTGAAGCAAGGCCCAGGGCCTGTGATGCAAGGCCCAGAGCCTGTGAAGAAGGCCCGGTGTCTGTGAAGAATCGTTGCTCGTGAAACTCTCACGTAATAAAAAGTTGGGGCTGTACACACCCCGGAGTCTCAGGAGCGCCCGCCTCATGCCTTGGGCCTCCCTCCCACACCTAGTGGACAGCACTTAGCTCCACGCTGGTGAGAAGACTTGAAGACTAGATTAGGTGTCAGACGCGGCTTTTCATTTGCTTTCCGTAGTTGGCTCGCTTCTCCTTAATCAAGTTTGCCTTTTGGCGTTCCTTGCTGATTTTGTTCCTTCACCTTTTACCGCATTTTTCGGCTCTGGTTTGCTCGTGGTCTCTCTCTCGCATACCTCGTGAGGGGGCTAGGCAGGTGCCCTCGCGAGCGTTTTTCTTCTCTTTGCCTTCTCGAGAGTCACCCTCGTTCGAGCCTGAAAGCTGGCACATCTCTCCTAATCTGTGCCCCTCTGGTACCGCGATACAAAGCGCCAAGTCAAGGTTTGGGTGAACGGCAAACCCTCTAGCGCACCCGCTAACAAATTTTTTGGCAGTTTCTGAGCAAATGCGGGCATCTTGTGAGGGAAAGGGCGTCCCGAACGCACCAGGAAGGCACCTCGTGAACGAAAGGGCGTCCCAGACGCATCAGGTTAAGTTATCTTTGCGCAAAATAACAACATGGCATGGGAATAACACGCATGTCGCATTAACAAAGAACCACAGTTCGATACACGCTCCTCTGGGCCGTACTGGTTTCATTTTCTGATGCAAGAAAAAGGAAAAAGCTAAACAAAGTGGCGTTTCAGCAACCCACGGAGGCAGGCCCTTGGCGACGCCTCGAGCCTAGCCAGATCCCTCCTCGCGCTTCACGGAGGCGCGGCGACGAGATGACCCGCTACCTCCTTCGAAGCGGGCGCGACGGCTGGACGTAGCCACCGCTGCTGGAGCTGTCACCAGAGGAAGTGCCGCCGTAGCTGGAAGAGATGCGGTCGCCGCCGAGGGCAGGCTCGCCCTCATCCTCGTCACGACCGTCGCCAAGGCCGAGCACCTCCCCACCGTCGTTCGTCTCGGGGAAGCACCCGGTGCGGCGACCATCTTCCCCAAACACCCTCACGTAGAGGGTCGACGCACCGTCATAACTGAAGTGGAGCGTGCACCGCCTGCCCAGGCCGCGCGCATGGGCGAACGTCTGCCAGCCGCAGGCCAGGGCTATGTTGCCCGCGGCGGAAGTCTCGACCGCGACCCAGGAGGCCTTGCTGCAGAAACCATCCACCTGCAACCAGAGCTCGCCTGGACCAGGGGCCGGCAGTTCATCGACAAAAAGCGCGGATGCTGGAGCCAGTTGCCGGCCGGGTTCTCCGACCAGACAACGAACTCCGGCAACACCTCTGCTGAATGGAAGTGTGGGCGGGGTGGCCGCGCCACCATCGCGTGCCTCCCCTCGTCAGCTGGACCGCCATGGTTGGGACGGTCCCCTCCACGTGCCGTGGCGTCGCCTTGACGGTGGGCCATGGTGGGGGTCACAGCGTGCTTGCGCGGAAGGCCGCGACCACACTTGGGCACTGGGGAACCGGGGCCCTCGCAAGGGGCTTTCCCCTTCTCGGCAGCAAAGAACTTCCTTCGTGGCGCCATTGGTGGCGCTGCAAGCAATGAAGCAAAGAAGAAGCGAGCAAGTGAGGAAGAGATGGGCAACGGGGGCTCCGCCCCCCTCCCCATTTATAGCAAGAGAAGGCCAACCGCCGTCTCCCACGATCGCAGGTAATGATGGTTTCCCTTACATGTCATAGGGACTTGTCAAGTCGTGCATTCATCGAGGTATAGTGGGGAAGCGGAGACGCCCACGTCTAATCAACTGCCACGCGTCAACCGAGGCCACAGGCTTTTGGGGGCCCGCGGTGCTCCGAACTTGACCCTTGGCTTTGCCGCGAAGCCAAGCCCGAGCGCACCTTGGGCCCGGGGGCTACTGTCGTTGTTCTGGGAATGGGGGTCCCCAGACCTGCCTGCCTGCGGTCCGCGGTGTGGCGGAGCCAGCAGGCCGTACGACCCATCTTCACCAACAAGGCACCCAAGACCCTCGCGAGGGGCCAATCCTCGCGAGGCGGATGACGCAAGACCTCCTTAGGAGTAGCCTGGTCAGGCAGGCTCACGAGGAGCAGAGATATAAAGGCGGGGCAAACCTCACGAGGCTCTCATGACGTAAGCCATCACGATCGACACCAGGCAGGCGCCAGGCGGGCGCCAATGCGCGCAGTGCCCTTGCTTCCTCTTTGGTGCAAAGGGGGCAAGCGCAGCCGTGGAGTACCGAGGCATCAGGCAAAGGTTGCCATTTCGGTGCAACAAGACCAAGACCATGGACTGCAAGACGGAGGTCATTGTGGAGCCCGAGACGGCACCACCACCAGAGCTCTGTGCAGGCAAAGACCGCTTTTGTCAGGATAGCTTGTACTAGCTGCCCCCCTTTGAATTAGCCCGCCATTGTTGGCTCCCTTCCCGCTCAATATTTGGGAAGAGGACCAGGGCCTCTATAAATAGGACTAGCCACCATGGTATAGGGAGAGACCGGACCAGGGATAGAGAGACCTCATCAGACCCAGAGAGACACACAAGTCTGAAAGCACAAGAACACCTCAACCTCAGGAGGGTGTTCTTCCCCTTGTACTGTTCGTCATCAGCCCAAGAGGCAATCCACCACCACACTGGAGGAGGGTATTACACCACAATGGTGGCCCAAACCAGTATAAACCCCATGTCTTTATGTGTTGTGAGTTCGTCGAGTTCGTCCGCAAGATCTTAGCGAGCTAGAGCGTAGATTGGTAGGAGGGAAAGACTTCGCGTGCACCCCAGTGTTCGAACCTTAAGGATTATCCGGAGCCCCACATCCGACAGTCCAGCCTCCCTCCTGAGGCTCGAGCGCAAGGAGTAGGCATGCTCCTGAGTTCAGGCCACAGGCGGGGGCCCCCGAGGTAGGTGCCGGCGGGAGCTCCTCCTGAGGCAGTGCAGGCTCCGCAACCGGAGGGGCTGCTGTAGGCTTGAGGAGCCACTCCTCGAAGACACCGGGCTCCTGAGGCTGGTGCTTGGATGCCCTCTTAGCGATGTCATCAGCTTCCTTGTTCGTGCCATGGGGAAGGTGCTGCAACTCCAGGCCCAGGAATTGTTTCTCCATCTTGCGTACCTCCGCTAGGTATGCCTCCATGTGTTCATCCTTCGGCTCGTACACTTTGTTGGAGATGTTGACGAGGAGCTGGGAGTCGCCCTTGATGGTGAGGCGCTTCTCACCCAAAGCGGCTGTGGCCTTGAGGCCAGCGATCAAGCCTTCATACTCTGCGATGTTGTTGGAGACCTTTTCGCCATGTTGGAAGCAGAGTTGCACGGCATAGAAGAGCTTGTCCTGAGTAGGAAAAACGAGCATGGCTCCAGCCCCCGTGCCCTACTCTGCGAAGGCGCCGTCAAAGTACATGAACCAGCCGTTTGGTACTTCGCTGCCTGGTGAGAGCGTCCGGTCCGCGCCTGCCTCTGGTCCTGGGGCATTGGTCCATTCCGCCACGAAGTCGGCGACTGCAGCTCCCTTGATGACCCTAGTGGTGCTGAACTCCAGCTGAAATGCCTACAGTTCGATGTTCCATTCGGCGACTCTACCTGCGGCATTGGGGCTCCAGAGTACTCTCTCTAGTGGGTAGGCCAAAACGACCTTGATGGGGTGTCCTTGGAAATAGTAGCGCAACTTGCGCAAGGCGATGAGAAGCGCGAGCAAGAGCTTTTGTGGCATGGGGTAGCATGCTCGCGCGTCCCACAGTATCGTGCTGACAAAGTACACCTGGTGCTCGATGAGGGCAGGCTTGTCGGTGTAGTCGGAGACCTCCTGTGGCAGAAGCGCCTCCTGAGGCTGGTGGACGTCAGGATCTTGGTCGCCTGTTGGCGCAACCATGGCCTCAGTTGTTCCGCCTTGAGGTTGCGTCACCTTGACCGAGCATGCGGAGTCATGCGGCAGGCCCTTGGACTAGTGCTCCTCCCTGACGGCCACCAGCGCCACGTTGGCTAGGTGAGATGTGGCGGCCAGGTAGAGCACCAGGCGCTCAAGTGGACGCGGCTCCACCATCATCGGCGGGTTGGTGAGGTATCTCTTGAGATCTTGGAATGCGGCGTCGGCTTTCGGAGTCCACTCGAATGGCCCCTTCTTCTTCTTCATCAAGTTAAAGACTGGGAGGGCGCGCTCCCCTAGCTTGGAGATGAAGCGCCCTAGCGCGGTCACACAGCCCGCCAGCTTTTGCATTTCCTTCAGGGTCTATGGCGGGCTCATCCTTTCTATCGCCTTGACCTTCTTCGGGTTTGCCTCGATCCCCCTATGTGACACCAGAAAGCCTAATAGCTTGCCAGAGGGGACGCCAAATATGCACTTTTCTGGGTTGAGCCACAAGTCCAACTTGTGCAGGCTGGCGAACGTCTCTTCCAGGTCCTCAATGAGGGTCCTTGCCTCCCGAGATTTCACCACTATGTCATCGATGTAGGCCTCGGTGTTTCTCCCGAGCTTCTGGCCCAGAGTGATGTGCATGAGCCGTTGGAAGGTTGCTCCGGCGTTACGTAGCCCAAAGGGTATGCAGGTGTAGCAGTACAGCCCACATGAGGCCAGGAAGGCCATCTTCTCGACATCCTGCACCGCCATCTTGATTTGGTGATACCCTGAGAATACGTCCAAGAAGTACAGCAAGTCGCACTTAGTGGTAGAGTCGACGATGTGGTCGATCCGCGGCAGCGAGAAGGGGTCTTGGAGGCATGCCTTGTTGAGCTTGGTGAAGTCGACGCAAATTTATTCCTTCCCGCCTTTCTTAGGGACTACGACCGGGTTTGCCAGCCATTTTGGGTATCACACCTCCCGAATGACACCCTTGTCTTGCAGCTTGAGGGCTTCTTGGGCAATGAACGACTGCTTCTCTATGGACTGCCGTCGTGCCTTCTGCTTCATCGGGTGTACATTGGGGCACACATTCAGGTGATGCTCGATCATCCTGATACGCCTCTGTCGTATCTACTTTCCCAAACACTTTTGTCCTTGTTTTGGACTCTAACTTGCATGATTTGAATCGAACTTACCCGAACTGACGTTGTTTTCAGCAGAATTGCCATGTTGTTATTTTTGTGCAGAAATAAAAGTTCTTGGAATGACCTGAAAATCAACGGATATTATTTTTGGAATATATAAAAAATACTAGAAGAAGAATCCATGTCAGGGGGCCCACACCATGTCCATGAGGGTGGGGGCACGCCTCCACCCTGGGCGTGCCCCCTGCCTCGTGGGCCCCGTGACGCTCCAACTCCATATATTCACTTTTGGGGAGAAAAAATCAGAGAGAAGGATTCATCGCGTTTTACGATACGGAGCCGCCGCCAAGCCCTAAACTCTCTCGGGTGTGCTGATCTGGAATCCGTTCGGGGCTCCGGAGAGGGGAATCCATCGCCATCGTCATCATCAACCTTCCTCCATCACCAATTTCATGATGCTCACCGCCGTGTGTGAGTAATTCCATCATAGGCTTGCTGGACAGTGATGGGTTGGATGAGATTTATAATGTAATTGAGTTAGTTTTGTTAGGGTTTGATCCCTAGTATCCACTATGTTATGAGATTGATGTTGCTATGACTTTGCTATGCTTAATGCTTGTCAGTAGGGCCCGAGTGCCATGATTTCAGATTTTAACGTAGTATGTTTTCATGAATATATGTGAGTTCTTTATCCTATCTTGCAAGTCTATAGTCACCTATTATGTGTTATGATCCGTTAACCCCGAAGTGACAATAATCGGGATACTTACCGGTGATGACCGTAGTTTGAGGAGTTCATGTATTCACTATGTGTTAATGCTTTGGTCTGGTACACTATTAAAAGGAGGCCTTAATATCCCTTAGTTTCCAATAGGACCCCACTACCACAGGAGGGTAGGACAAAAGATGTCATTCAAGTTCTTTTCCATAAGCACGTATGACTATATTCGGAATACATGCCTACATCACATTGATGAACTGGAGCTACTTCTGTGTCACCCTATGTTATAACTGATGCATGATTGATCGCATCCGACATAATTCTCCATAACCGATCCAATGCCTACGAGCTTTTCATATATTGTTCTTTGCTTATTTACTTTTCCGTTGCTACTATTACAATCACTATAAAACCAAAACTGCTACATTTACTTTTACCATTGTTACCACTACTATCATATTACTTTGCTACGAAATACTTTGCTGCAGATATTAAGTTTCTAGGTGTGGTTGAATTGACAACTCAGCTGCTAATACTTGAGAATATTCTTTGGCTCCCCTTCTGTCGAATCAATAAATTTGGGCTGAATACTCTACCCTCGAAAACTGTTGCGATCCCCTATACTTGTGGGTTATCAAGACTATTTTCTGGTGCCGTTTCCAGGGAGCATAGCTCTATTCTTTGAGTCACATGGTATTTATATCTGCTTATCACTATGAAGAACTTGAAAGATCAAAGAACCAAGATTTTTCCCTCAACTACGAGGGGAGGTAAGGAACTGCCATTTGGCTCTGCACTTGATTCACCTTCTGTTTTGCGTAAACTTGCGACACCTACACATGCTATTGATTCCGATAGGTCGCATATTATTGATGATGCCACTTCT
This sequence comes from Triticum urartu, assembly GCF_003073215.2. Classification (NCBI taxonomy): domain Eukaryota; kingdom Viridiplantae; phylum Streptophyta; class Magnoliopsida; order Poales; family Poaceae; genus Triticum; species Triticum urartu. The sequence continues at coordinate 255,619,469 of NC_053026.1, read as the reverse complement.
GCTTTGCATGATACTTATGATGAAACTACTTCTATGCTTGATACTACTGTGCCACTAGGTGAATTTCTTGATGAACAACTTGCTAGGGCTAGAGAGAATGAAATTATTGAATTTTGTAATATTGATGAAAGTGATGATGAAGATTCTCCCCCTAGATATGAATTGCCTATTTAGCCTGAGGGTTATGTTATGGATGAAGAAACTGCTAGAGACTTTCTTGCCTGCAATGATAGATCTGATCTTAAGAAATTATTAGCCAAGCTTAAAGAAAAGTCTTTGAATGCTAGAATGAAATATGACCCCGCTTTTGCTACTTCACTTATCTTTATTACTGATAAGGATTATGATTTCTCTGTTGATCCTGAGTTAATTACTTCGGTTGAATCTGATCCTTTTTATGGCTATGAATCTGAAAATGTAGTGGCACATCTTACTAAATTAAATGATATAGCCACCATGTTTACTCATGATGATAAAACTCGCTATTACTTTATCCTTAAGTTATTTCCGTTCTCATTAAAGGGTGATGCTAAAACATGGTTTAATTCTCTTGATTCTGGTTGTGTGCGTATTCCCTAGGATATGATTTATTACTTCTCTGCTAAATATTTCCCCGCCCGTAAGAAACAAGCTTCCTTAAGGGAAATATATAATTTTGTGCAAATTTAAGAAGAGAGTATCCCACAAGCTTGGGGGAGGCTTCTCTGATTACTTAATTCTTTGCCTGATCATCCTCTCAAGAAAAATGAAATACTTGATATCTTTAATAATGGACTAACCGATGCTTCCAGAGACCACCTGGATAGTTGTGCTGGTTGTGTTTTCAGGGAAAGAACTGTTGATCAACCTGAATTGCTATTGAATAATATGCTGACTAATGAAAATAATTGGACACTTGCCGAACCAACTCCTAAGCCATCTCCGAAGAAAAGGGGTATTCTATTTCTCAGTCCTGAAGATATGCAAGAGGCAAAGAAATCTATGAAAGAAAAAGGTATTAAAGCTGAAGGTGTTAAGAATTTACCACCTATTGAAGAAATACATGGTCTTGATAACCCGACACGGGTAGTAAAGGTAAATTATCTCTATAGATATGATGAAGGTGATATTCCTCATTATAAGTCTGCAAGCCAATGCTTAGATGAGTTTGATAATTTTATTGTTAAACAAGAAAATTTTAATGCTTATGTTGCTAGACAATTGAAACACAATTCCGATATGCTTGAACACTTGCGTGATTATATGGATAGTGTTAAAGGTGAACTTAAACTTATTAGTAAACATGCTTCTATGGTTACCACTCAAGTAGAATAAGTGCTTAAATGTCAGAATGTTTTGCTCAATGAATTAAATAATAGGAAGAATGATAATGACGTTAGAGTTATGACTAGAGGACGTAAAATGACTCAGGAAACTTTGTATCTCGAGGGCCATCTTAAGAGAATTGAGTAAGATTCTTAGAGAACTAATATATATGCACCTAATCCTTCTAAGAAAAAGAAAAAGAAAAATGATAGGACTTTCAATGCTTTTAGTGAACCTGTTGTTGACATACCTAAGAACCCCAATGATATTGCTATTTCTGATGTTGAAACACAATCTGGTAATGAACATGAACCTAGTGATAATGTTAATGATAATGTTCATGTTGATGCTCAACATAGCAATGACAATGATGTAGAAATTGAACCTGTTGTTGATCTTGATAACCCACAATCAAAGAATCAACATTGTGATAAGAGAGACTTTGTTGCTTGGAAACATGGTAAGGAAAGAGAACCATGGGTTCAAAAACCCATGCCTGTTCCTCCTAAACCATCCAAGAAAAAGGATGATGAGGATTTTGAGCGCTTTGTTGAAATGATTAGACCTATCTTTTTGCGTATGCGTTTGACTGATATGCTTAAAATGAACCCTTATGCTAAATATATGAAGGATATTTTTACAAATAAAAGAAAGATACCGGAAGCTGAAATTTCCACCGTGCTTGCTAATTACACTTTTAAAGGTAGAATACCAAAGAAACTAGGAGATCCAGGAGTACCAACTATACCATGCTCCATTAAAAGAAACTATGTTAAAACTGCTTTATGTGATCTTGGAGCCAGTGTTAGTGTTATGCCTCTCTCTTTATATCGTAGACTTTATTTGAATAAGTTGACACCTACTGAAATATCTTTGCAAATGGCTGATAAATCAACTGCTATAACTATCAGTATTTGTGAGGATGTGCTTGTTGTGGTTGCAAACGTTACTATTATAACGGACTTTGTTATTCTTGATATTCCCGAGGACGACAGTATGTTTATTATTCTTGGAAGACCCTTTTTGAATATTGCAAGGTCTGTTATTGATTGCAATAAAGGCAATGTCACTTTTCATGTTAATGGAAATGAGCATATGATACACTTTCCGAGGAAACAACCTCAAGTCCACAATATCAATTCTATCAGAAAAATTTCAACAATTACTATTGGAGGTTTTGAATTTCCTCTTCCTACTGTCAAGAAGAAGTATGATATTCTTATTGTTGGGGATGTCCATATCCCCGTTGAGGTAACCTAGTGTTATTCGAAATTTCTCCGATTTCATGTTATTCGAAATGAGTTTGTTAACAAGACCTGATCAACCTTGTTAGTGGATTCCTTTTGAGGAGCATGAGATGGAAGAAGTTAGAAAACACAACCTTCTGTACCCTCTTTTTACTTTCTGTTATTTATATTAAATAAAGAAGAAATAGTATTTTCTGTCTGTCTTCTGAATTATCCTTGCAATAAAAAATACCCCAAAAATAAAAGTTCTCCAAATTGCCTGAAAATTTAATATGATTTTTTCTACAATATTTGAGAATATCTAGGACTAAGAACACACCAGGGGGACCCACCACATGCCCACGAGGGTGGAGGGCGCACCCCCCTGCCTCATGGACCCCACGTGGGTCCCCTCCACTTATTCCAGCCACCACACACTCCTTCCTCCCAAAAAAATCACTATCCAGCTCAAACCCGAGTTCTTGCTCATCTTGCTGCCATTTTCGATCTCCTTGCTCAAAGCTCCATTCACAAAACTGCTTTGGAGGATTGTTCTTCGATATGTGACTCCTCCAATGGTGCAATTAGTTTTTGTTCTAGTGCTTTATTCATTGCAATTGTTTACTGATTAGGTGACCTTGTTCTTGAGCCTGCATGTCAAATTTATATGGTCAAAAGTAGTTTTAATGCATGATTTGGCCTCTAGACACTTGTAGGAGTAGTTGCTATCAATTTTGTTGAGTTTGGTTCACTTTTATTTTAAATTACTAAAAATTTCAGAAATTTTCAGAAAAAGATGAAGAGATTTTTGAGGGGCTCATCAAGCCGAAGCTCGAAGGATAAGCAAAGTGAAGAGAACAAGAAGCCCAAGTATAATCTCCCTCATACTGCGGAGGTTCGACCATGTGAATGGCCTTATGATGAGTTCTTGAAAGAGGCCGGGATTCATGAGGATTTTTATCACTTGGCTGAGAATGCAGGCCTCACCGCCTTCCTCCACGACCAGCGTGAACTGTATCTCTTACTCACCAATATCTTTGTGCAAAATTTTCATTTCCATGCTAGGAGATCACCACCTTCGGTGGAATTTTATTTATATGATGTGCATAAGGAGATGTCACTTTATGATTTTTGCCGGGTTTGTTTGATACCCTTTGAGGGCAGCATAGAGGAACCACATCGTAATGATGTGGAGGGATTTATTGATATGATTGCTGTAGGGGAAACGAGGAAAGTTTCCGATGCGAGAATCACTAGCATACATTTTCCTGTTCTACGTTACTTCGCAATATTTTCTAGTAGATGCTTAATTGGTCGTGGGAACTGTGGGAACCCTATTGCCCGGATATTGTGATTTTGCGCCATGCCTTATTTCAGGATACTACTTTCAGTTTTAGGCGCTATTTTTGCTAAACGGTTAAATCTGAACCGTACTAAGGGCCCCGTCTTAGGAGGCATCTTCGCCTTGTGCCTTACTGCACACTTTAACATACCTATTAGGCATTATGAGAAAGAGGAAAAGTTGCTGCCTAATGTTTTTCTAGATTATAAGAGCATGATAGCGCAAGATTTTATTGTTAAGAATAAGAAAAGGATGCTTAACTATAGACTAATTTTTGGTAAGAATCACTTTGAGACTATTACCTTGCTTGCTCCCTCTTTGTTTAACATATTGTCTGGCAAGTACCTTGTTTTGCTGGAGGACGTTTATGCATATTGGAGCGTGACACCAGTTCCAGATCCTGAGCCGGAACCACCACCCCTGGACCCTTATTCGACAGTCAGTTTATCAGTGGGATCCGGAGGAGATTGCCAACAAGTGGCACCCAGAGTACACTCCTCCTTACACCGGAGAGGGTCACTTTGATCCATGGGCATCGACCAACTTAGGCCAAAAGCCTAAGCTTGGGGGAGTACACATTTCTCACCGACATTACATTCATGTTCACACACTCATGCCAGTTGTCGGTATTCATACTTTTTCATTATATCATCCATGCTAGTTTATTTTCATTTTCTCGCTTTCTTCTTGTGTGTTTGAAAAACCTTAAGAAAAAATTAGTTGTTGCTTTTAGCTAGTTTACTTTCCATGCCTGTAGTAGTAGTAATTAAAAAGAAAACCCAAAAAGATTTCTCATTCTTCTTTTGCTTGTCGGGAGCTTTCCCGTATAAATAGTTTTGTTTCTTTTCTTTCTTTCCTTTGGGGTCGAGAGGAGAAGACCATGATGAAAGTGTTGAGTGGCTCTCATATGCATTATTGTTGATCTAACAAAGAGCCCATATTACCTTGTCTTCTCTCTTGAATTGAATGCTTGCAGATTCCAGCTTAGTCCAATGCACGTGCACTATTATTATTATCCACACCGTTCGGTCGTGCAAGTGAAAGGCAATAATGACGATATATGATGAACTTATTGAGATGAGAAAAGCTGGTATGAACTCGACCTCTCTTGTTTTTGTAAATATGATTACTTCATCGTTCCTGATTCGGCCTATTATGAAAGTAATATGTTTGCAATGACAATTAGAGATTATAGTTCTTATGCCATGCATAATTACCTAGGATTTTATAATGGTTTACCTTGCGTGCCAACATGCTATTAAAATGGTTGTGATGTGGTATGATACGGTGGTATCCTCCTTTGAACGATTCGAGTGGCTTGGCTTGGCACATGTTCACGCATGTAGTTGAAACAAAATCAACATAGCCTCTACGATATTTATGTTCACGGTGAATTATATCCTACTCATGGTTGCATTCGGTGTTGATTAATTTTAATGCATGTTCATGACTGTTGTCGCTCTCTAGCTGGTCGCTTCCCAGTCTTTTTCTAGACTTCACTTGTACTAAGCGGGAATACTGCTTGTGCATCCAATTCCATAAACCCCAAAGTTATTCCATATGAATCCACCATACCTACCTATATACGGTATCTACCTGCTGTTCCAAGTAAATTTGTATGTGCCAAACTCTAAACCTTCAAATAAACATTCTGTTTTGTATGCTCGAATAGCTCATGTATCAACTAGGACAGTCTGTATCTTCCATGCAAGGTAGGTTATTCTCAAGAGGAGTGGACTCCGCTCCTCATTCACGAGAAAATGGCTGGTCACCGGGATGCCTAGTCCCATGCTCAAATCAAATCAAAATAATTGCAAACAAAACTCCCCCAGGATTGTTGTTAGTTGGAGGCACCCATTGTTTCGGGCAAGCCATGGATTGATGCTTGTTGGTGGTGGGGGAGTATAAACTTTACCATTCTGCTTGGGAACCGCCTATAATGTGTGTAGCATGGAAGATATTGAGATGTCTCGATTGTTATGTTGACAATGAAAGTATACCACTTAAAATATTATTCATCTCTATTTGAAAATTGAGCTCTGGCACCTCTACAAATCCCTGCTTCCCTCTGCGAAGGGCATATCCATTTACTTTTATGTTGAGTCATCATCCTCTTATTAAAAAGCACCAGTTGGAGAGCACCACTGTCATTTGCATCCATTACTGTTAGTTTACATTTAGCATGACTTGACTGGATCTCTTTTACCATGAATTACAATGTCTAGTCAGTCCTTGATCTTTAAAGGTGCTCCGGATTTATGTTTTGCGGTCTCAAAAAGGGCTAGCGAGATACCATCTTGTTATATCATATTATGATTGTGTTGAGAAAGTGTTCTCATCCGAGATTTATTATTATTGCTCGCTAGTTGATTATGCCATAGATATGAGTAAACATGAGACCGAAGTGTTATTGTTAATATGGTTAGTTCATAATCTTTGCTGAAAACTTGAATGCTGGCTTTACATATTTACAACAACAAGAGCAAACAGAGTTTGTAAAAGTTTTTCTTTATCACTTTCAGTTTATCAACTGAATTGCTTGTGGACAAGCAAAGGTTTAATCTTCGGGGAGTTGATACGTCTCCGTCGTATCTACTTTTCCAAACACTTTTGCCCTTGTTTTGGACTCTAACTTGCATGATTTGAATGGAACTAACCCGGACTGACGCTGTTTTCAGCAAAATTGCCATGGTGTTATTTTTGTGCAGAAATAAAAGTTCTTGGAATGACCTAAAAATCACCGGAGATTATTTTTTGAATATATAAAAAATATTGGAAGAAGAATCCACGTTAGGGGCCCACACCCTATCCACGAGGGTGGGGGCGCGCCTCCCCCTGGGCGCGCCCCCTGCCTCGTGGGCCCCCTGACGCTCCCCTGACCTAAACTCCAACTCCCTATATTCACTTTCGGGGAGAGAAAAAAATCAGGGAGAAGGATTCATCGCTTTTACGATACGGAGCCGCCGCCAAGCCCTAAACTCTCTCGGGAGGGCTGATCTGGAGTCCGTTCGGGGCTCCGGAGAGGGGAATCCATGCCATCATCATCAACCTTCCTCCATCACCAATTTCATGATGCTCACCGCCGTGTGTGAAAAATTCAATCGTAGTCTTTGCTGGACGGTGATGGGTTGGATGAGATTTATCATGTAATCAAGTTAGTTTTGTTAGGGTTTGATCACTAGTATCCACTATGTTTTGAGATTGATGTTGCTATGACTTTGCTATGCTTAATGCATGCCACTAGGGCCTGAGTGCCATGATTTCAGATCTAAACCTATTATGTTTTCGTGAATATATGTGAGTTCTTGATCCTATCTTGCAAGTTAGTCACCTATTATGTGTTATGATCCATTAACCCCGAAGTGACAATAATTGGGATACTTACTGGCGATGACTGTAGTTTCAGGAGTTCATGTATTCACTATGTGTTAATGCTTTTGTCCGGTACTCTATTAAAAGGGGGCTGGTGGAGCCGTTGACGACCCCGGAGAACGGCTTGCTGGGACGGATCCGGCCGTGTTATACTTGGAGCAAGCCAAAAGCTTCTACGGAGGGCACATTGAGTCCGGCCCCGCCATCGACGAGAGTCTTGGTTACCGCCAAGTTATAGATGGTGGAGGTGCAGAGCATCGGGACCATGCCTGCACCCGCGGTGGTCATAGGATCGTCTCTTAAGTGGAAGGTGTGGTCGGCCTCTGGTGCCGCCCATCCCGGAGGAGTTCCCTATCGCATGCAGGCGGCACCCGCTTGATGAAAGAACTACTTGATATGGCGGTCCGATGGCGGTGCCGGAGAACCGCCGAGGAGGGCTGCGACGGCGTAGGGCGCTAGGGCCGCAAAGTGCGCGATGAAGAGGCCGCGCAGCTCTTCCCGGGAGGCCACATAAGATTCCGGCAGATTGAGAAGCGAGGCGCGCGGTATGCCCGTGAGGGCCATGGGGAACCAGTTTGTGATGACCTTGTCGTCGCCGCCTTCCGCCCAAATGGCCTCCTCATACGCTTGGAGGAATCCTAACAGGTCCGCCGCGCCATCGTATCGGAGCGGCAGGTCTGGCCTGAACTTGGGCGGCCACCGCACCTGCCGCAACGCAGGGGTGAAGGCTCGGAGGCCCTTGGCGCCTCCACGCGCGCCGGTCGATCCAGCCGAGGGGCGGCTGTCGGTGTCAAAACCGGCGGATCTCAGGTAGGGGGTCCCGAACTGTGCGTCTAAGGCAGATGGTAACAGGAGGCGGGGGACACAATGTTTACCCAGGTTCGGGCCCTCGCGATGGAGGTAATACCCTACTTCCTGCTTGATTGATCTTGATGATATCAGTATTACAAGAGTTGATCTACCACGAGACCGGAGAGGCTAAACCCTACAAGCTAGCCTATAGTATGATTGCTGTTGTCCTACGGACTAAAACCCTCCGGTTTATATAGACACCGGAGGGGCTAGGGTTACATGGAGTCGGTTACAAGGGAGGAGATCTACATATCCGAATTGTCAAGCTTGCCTTCCACACAAAGAAGAGTCCCATCCGGACACGGGACGAAGTCTTCAATCTCGTAGCTTCATAGTCCATCAGTCCGGCCAAAGTATATAGTCAGGCTGTCCGAGGACCCCCTAATCCAGGACCCCCTTAGTAGCCCCCGAACCAGGCTTTAATGACGATGAGTCCGGCGCGCAGATTGTCTTCGGCATTGCAAGGCGGGTTCTCCTGCAAATCCTGAATACCTGCCGTAACCAGTTGTGTCCGGCCTCCCATGAATGTTGCACTCCTCGGCTTCTGTGCCTTAATAATGGCTATCTTCCACGTGTCGAGCGAATGCGAGGGGTCGGGGTGTTTTTACATTTACCACCCTAACCAGGTAGGTGAATCGTCTATTTAAACAGTCGGGGATCTTTAGATCTAGATCACACCACCTTCCCATAGCGAGTATCCATCGGAGCGTGCCCGGAAAAATCCATCCCATCATGGCCGGCCACCGCAGCTCCTCCTCTCGCCCCCGTAGCCCTAAGCCAGGTAGTTGGGAGAAGTGCTCTGTTCCCCATAGCAAACTAGTAGAGTTGCAGACCCAGGGGTTTCTCCCTCCTGCGTACATGGTCCCCGTCCGAGCCGGACTAGCCACATATAATGGCGGGGAGCAAGCGGAAAGCTTTCCCAACCCATCCATGGGGGAGCAGGTATGCCTTGTCCCTTATTTATTGAGGGGACTAGGATTTCCAATCCATCCATTCCTCCGCGGGCTCTTGGAGTTCTATCGCCTCCAGCTGCATAACTTTACTCCCGCCTCCATATTACACATCGCAGGCTACGTTGCCCTTTGCGAGCTGTTTCTGGGTTGCAAAGCTCATTTCGAGCTATGGCAGAGGCTATTCTGCCTCGTGCCCCATACACAGAAGGGGTCAATATTTCAAGTGGGCGGAGCCGAAATATGGCACATCGCCAGGACCGGATACCTGTCCGGTACACCGAAGAAGACATCTGAAGACTGGCCTTCGGAGTGGTTTTATATGGGGGACGTTCCCCTCCCGGACCCTATTCGGATGGGCCTTCCTGAGTTCAACAACGCCCCCTTGAAGAAACGCCGTAGCTGGCGCCCTCGGAGCCCCCAGGTGGAAGATAACAGAGAGGTCCTTTACCTGTTGAGCCGGATAAAGACACTGGCCGAATCAGGACTGACAATAATCGAGGTTATGTCAATATGTATAATGCGGGGGGTGCAGCCACTTCAATACCGGGGACAACCCATGTGGCACTTCAATGGAGAACACGATGCCACCCGCTGCGGCCGTAAAGGTCCGGACTCTACCGCCTCTCTGGCAAAAATATTGTCCGATTTATATAAGGGAGAGGAAGAGGAGTTCATCCTTATTAAGCCATGGGAGGGATTCTCCATGTACAACCCCCCAAACTGGGTGAGCTGCTGCTTTCTACTCCAAACCTTCCCACTTTCTTTGCCATAAATATTTACCTTGCTATTTCATAGTAGGAACTGCAAAAATCTGGAAGGGAGATTCACAGCCCGTCTCCATAGCCAGAGGACCCTGATCCGGCCCTCGATCCCGGACTCTAAGAAGATCCGGACATATTCGTGGAGCTCATCGACATGACATTTTATCAGTTAAGCTGCGATGGTGCCTTGGTGGCCATCACCGCCGATTATCCTGGACTGCTCCCTGCATCACATGTAAGCAAAACCAGAGTCCCAACTTCCGAGAAGGATCCCCTTTTTCACACTTCACCCACCGCACACGTATGGTGTTTTGCAGGGAAGGCCCTCAGGACGCCATGCCGAACCCGCAGGGACTCATCAACAAGGGGCACTGAAACCGGGTTGGCTTAAAAGGAAGGCGGACAGGACTGAGATGCCGTCGCAGAGGTATGAAAAAGAACCCTGCTATGCGGTTATTGTCTTTAAAATATAATAACGTCCGTGGTTAAAACCAGGAAAAACGCTCGCCGGACCATATCCGGAGAGCCTGCCGGCCATGCTCCACCAGCCGTGCTCCAGAGCCGGACTTGGAGGTAGATGCTAACGTCGGGACGACGCAGGATATTCCTCCTACCGAGGATGCGGATAGGCTGTCCGCCACAAATTCTGAAGTGGAGAGTGCCATGATGCACAGGCGTCGCCGGGCCGTACTCCGCGACCCCGGTTTTTCTGAAGAGGCGTTTGATGCCTTCAACTCAGGGAACGCGTACATCCGAGCTGCTCAAAATGGTCTTGCCAGAGCCACAATCCAGTATGTAAAGGATATACGGGTAAGAAAATCTGATAATTATTATTTGCATAGGTTTGAAAAGAACGAGATGTACCAGTAGCCCCTGAGATTTGAAACAGTTGGCACAACTAATTTAAGGATCATTATTTGCATAGGTTTTTACTGAGAAGAATACCCAGTTGTCTCAAGAGCTGGAGGAGTGCAAGGCACAGCTACGGGCCATAGTTGCCAAAATAGAGGAGTCCCAGAAGGCCCCATCTGGTAACACTTGTTCCTATCGAAAAGAACGAGATGTACCAGTTAATATTTGGCTTGCAAGCTAATCTAATCAATAGATTCTATAGATGATCCCTAAGTGAATCCGGAGGAGCAACATACTCAACGACAGCTGAACGCTGGCGAGCGCGTGCTTACACAAGTAAGGCGGGAGAAAAACGATCTCCAAGATGCCAATACCCGGCTGGATGTTGACCGAAGGATGTTTGGGCCTAGCTGGCTGACTCCGTAAAGGAGAATAAAAGGCTTCGACGTGGCATTTTCAGTAAGTGCTTGATCGGGCTTTTGCCACATCACGCTCCTCCTCCAAGGCGTCAAAACTGTCCTACCGATCTAGCTCGGCTTCTTTTTCTTTGTACATGCGCACGCGAGGTGAGTCATGAATGATGTCGCAGGGCAGTACCGCCTCTGTGCCGTACACCATAAAGAAAGGTGTGTATCCGGTAGTGCGATTTGGCGCCGTCCACAGCCCCCATAGTACGGAGTCGAGCTCCTTGACCCAGTGCGTATATGATTCCTTCAAGGACCGCACTAGTCTGGGTTTAATGCCGCTCACTATAAGACCATTTTCTCGTTCGACTTGACCGTTAGTTTGAGGGTGGTAGACAGATGCATAATCGAGCTTGATGCCCATTTTGCTGCACCAAGTTTTTACCTCATTGGCCATAAAGTTCGAGCCGTTATCGGTGATGATACTGTGGGGGACACCATAGCGGTGTACAACCCCGGATATGAAATCTATCACTAGTCCGGATTCAGTCATTTTAACTGGTTTGGCCTCTATCCATTTGGTGAATTTGTCCACCATGATCAATAGGTACTTTTTATTATGGCTTCCTCCTTTAAGGGGTCCGACCATATCAAGCCCCCAGACCGCAAAGGGCCAAGTAATGGGGATTGTTTGGAGAGCGGTAGGTGGCATATGGCTTTGGTTTGCAAAGAGCTGGCAACTGACGCAATGTTGAACGAGGTCTTGTGCGTCTGCTTGAGCTGTCGGCCAGTAGAAACCTGTACGGAAGGCCTTACTTACAAGGGCCCGAGCTGCGGCATGATGGCTGCCGAGTCCAGCATGAATTTCTGCCAAAAGTTGTCATCCTTCCTCCTCGAAGATGCACCTTTGCAGTATACCGGTAGCGCTTTTTTTATAAAGCTCTCCCTCGTGGACCTTGTAGGATTTAGACCGCCGCACAATGCCACGTGCCTCATTTTGGTCCTTAGGGAGTTCTTGCGTATTTAGGTAAGCCAAGAAGGGTTCTGTCCACGGGGCGATGATAGCCATAATCACGTGGGCCGAAGGTGTTGTCTTGGTGGCGGAGCCTCTGATTACGTCAGAGTGTTCGGGGTCTGGTGTTGTGGCCAGATATGGACTATTGTTGCCGGTCTCCCCTTCCCACACCACGGATGGCTTGAACAACCTTTCCAGGAATATATTAGGTGGGACATGGTCGCGCTTAGCGCCGATTCGGGAGCGGATATCCACCGCTTGATTGTTTTCTCGGACCACATGGTGGAATTCGAGCCCCTCGAATCGACCTGACATTTTGAGGACGGCATTGCGATAAGCCACCATTTTTGGGTCTTTGGCATCAAAATCTCCATTTATTTGAGATATTGTGAGGTTCGAGTCCCCACGCACCTCTAGGTGTTGAATGCCCATGCAGACTGCCATCCAGAGACCATAGAACAGGGCCTCATATTCGGCTGTGTTGTTGGAGTCTGTGTATAATATTTGGCGTATGTATTGGACTGTACCTCCGGTTGGGGATGTCAGGACGATGCCTGCTCCCAGACTTGCCAGCATTTTAGAGTCGTCGAAGTGCATGATCCAATTGGAGTACACGCTGTATTCTTTAGGGAGTTCGGCTTCTGTCCATTCGGCGACGAAATCGGCCAGTACTTGTGACTTAATGGCTCACCGTGGTTTGTATGATATGTCGAACGGGAGGAGCTCAATGGCCCATTTGGCAATCCGGCCCATGGCATCGCGGTTGTTTATAATTTCGTTGAGTGGAATCTCGGAGGCCACCGTAATTGAACAATGTTGAAAGTAGTGTCGTCGTTTTCGGGATGCCATGAAGACTGCGTATGCTATCTTTTGATAATGTGGGTACCAGGATTTGCATGGAGTAAGGACAGTAGATACGTAGTATACCGGCTTTTGAAGCGGGAACTTATGTATGTCTGTTTCTCGTTCGACGACGAGCACTGCACTTACAACCTGGTGTGTTGCCGCTATATATAACAGTATTGGTTCACCGATATTTGGCGCCGCCAAGATTGGGTTGCTGGCCAAGGTAGCTTTTATTTCTTCCAATCCGGCCGTAGCCGCTTCCATCCACTCGAAGTGTTCGGTATGCCGAAGGAGGCAATAAAGAGGTAATACCTTTTCTCCCAGTCGGGAGATAAAGCTGTCGGCGTTCTGGGAATGGGGGTCCCCAGACTTGCCTGCCTGCAGCCTGCGGCGTGGCTCAAAGGGGGGCCCAGCACGGCCCATCTTCATCAACACAGACCCAAGACCCTCGCGAGGGGCCAAGCCTCGCGGGGCGGACGACACGGAGCTTCCTCAGTCACGGCCTCATCAGGCTGGCTCACGAGGAGGCGGAGAGATCAAGGCGGGGTACCTCACGAGGTGCCCGTGACGCAAGCCATGACGACCAAGGGAGCAAGCGCAGGCGAGAGAATCAAGCAAAGGCACCCGTTTCGGTGCAACGAGACCAAGACCAGTCCAACGGCAGGGAGGAAGTCATTGTGGAGCCCAGGCCAGCGTCACCACCACAGCCTTTGGCAGGCAAGGACCAACTTTAGTCAGGATAAGTGTACCAGATGTTCCCCTTCAAAATGGCCAATTGTTGGCGCCCTTCCCGCTCAATATTTCTGAAGAGGCCCAGGGCGTTTGCCTATAAATAGGACTAGCCACCCCCAGGGGAGACGATCCGAGAGAAATCGGAATCGGAAAGGGATCGAAATCAGAGAGAGAATCAAGAAGAGAGAGAGAGAAGGGCGACTGAACTCCTCCTAGCAGTTCATCCCCCCAGCCAAGAACAGACCCTCGTGAGGCTGTTCTTCCTTGTATTGCTCATCATCATCAGCCCAAGAGGCAATCCACCACACCACACACTGGAGTAGGGTATTTCACCACAACGGTGGCCCAAACCAGTATAAACCCTGTGTCTCTTGTGCTGTTCTTTCCATAGCTTAGATCTTAGCGAGGCGGAGGGGTGCAGGTAGGTAGAAGGCGAAATCTCCGCGCGCACCCAAGTGTTCGAACCTCAAGGGTCTGCCGGAACCCGAAATCCGACATTTGGCACGCCAGGTAGGGGTGCGCCGGAATTCGTCATCCACCACTCCGTTCTCCTCCGACCAGCGCGTCCATGTCTGACGCTCGTCGGGCCCGTGCCGAGCGCCGGGCCACTCTCGCTTCCCACGTCGCCCAGACGGCTCCTGTCGGCGGGCGTCCTCTCCCCGTCACCTGCCGTCAATGCCGCCATCGGCCTGGTGGGGGACGGGCAGCAAGCGTCGTCTCAGCATCTGTCCGTGTGGCAAGACGGCCGCACCGCTACTCCCTCGCTCACCCCAGCTGGTTCTTCGTCCCACGCGCTCCGCGCACCCATGGAGGCTCGAGCTACGCTCATCGCGGAAAACGAGCTCCTGTGCTACCGTCCCGTTGACGACGTCTACGAATAATGGCTCAACCGCGTCGCCGAGCTCGTCCGCGCCGCAGGGGGCTCTCCTGCGCCGTCCTTTCCGCTGCACCGCACCCCGCCCCGCTCGGGCGACGAAGCTCCGGCGGCGCCCCAGCCGCCTCCTCCTCAAGAAGGCGCCATGGCTCCAAGGCGCGTGGCCCCTCGGCGGAACCCGCTCCGTCAGGTGCAAGCGCGGCAAGAGCAGAGCTGCCAAGAAGTCCCTCGCTCGCAAGAAGCTGCCCGGGCGCTCCTTGCTCCAGCACGTCGCGACCATGCTCCTGCTCCCGCACGTCAAGACCCCGCGCTGCTCCCAGCTGCAGCGCGTGGGGACATGCAAGACCATGCTCTTCGTCACCCAAGGCCTCCCATGGCCACAACAGGCTACCGTGCCTTCACCACCGAGCTACGCAGCATCGCGTGGCCCGGCAAGTTCAAGCCAGACCTGCCTCCTCGTTACAACGGCACGGCCAACCCTACGGAGTTCCTCCAGCTCTATGATCTGGGCATCGAAGCTGCCAACGGAGACGAGAAGGTCATGGCGAACTGGTTTCCCATGGCGCTCAAGGACGGGGCCCGAACCTGGCTCCTGAACCTGGCTCCAGGCACGATCTCCTCGTGGGACGAGATGCGCACCCGCTTCATCGCCAACTTCCAAGGTACTCGCGACCGGCCACCTGCCGTGAGCGACATGCGCCGCATCAAGCAACAACCTGGAGAGACCCTGCAGAAGTACATCGAGCGCTTCAACAACGCACGCCTCAAGATTCCCAAGGTGTCCGAGGAGGCCATCATCTCAGCCTTCTCCGACGGCGTGCGCGATGTCAAGATGAAGGAGGAGCTGGCGATGCATGAAGACATGTGCACTTCCTTGGAGCTGTTCAACTTGGCAACCAAGTGCGCTAGGGCTGAGGAAGGGCGTCTCTCCCTCCTCGAGCTGCCTCTCGCAGACCCAGAAGAGAAGAAGCCCAAGGCCAAGGATGTGAAGCGCAAGGGGGCTGCCGTGCTCGCGGCAGAACCAGACACCAAGCGGGGCAGAGATTAGCCCGAATCTTCCAAGGGCAGTCGGTACTGTGTGTACCACAACCTCCACACCCACAACACCAACGAATGTCAAGAGCTCCGAGCCGTGCGAGAAGGAAGGATCTGTCGTCGTCCCGACCGCGGTGACCGGGGCTATGGTCGAGGAGGAGGAAGGAACGCAGGACGCTGGGAAGACCGCGGCCCAAGCCAAGGGTGGCGTGATCAACCTCGCGAGGATCGCTGGCAAGACCCGCCTTGCGATGGAGACTAGAGGGATCAGCCTCGCGAGGATCGCCCGCAAGGCAACGCAGGCCTCCCTCCGCTGCCGCCGCAGCCAAGGAGAAACGAGGACCACCATCAGGACGACGAGGCTGGGGGCTTCCAGGAGCCGCGCGCGATCGCCTGCATCCTGGGCGGCGCTCAAGCCCCATCCTCTCAACGCATCTTCAAGCAGTTCGCCCGCGAAGTGAATGCAGTCCTCCCCAAGCTCGAAGCCACGCACCCTCTCACGTGGTCGGCGTGCGCCATCACGTTCAGCTCAGCAAATCAGCTCAAGTGTGCGGCCACAGCCGGAGTCCTCCCGATGCTTTGTTCCCCAATCATCAGCAACATGGTGGTCACCAGGACCCTCATCGATGGCGGGGTAGGGCTCAACGTCCTGTCCGTGGAAGCATTCAACAATCTCCAAGTGCCCTACAACCAGCTTCAGCCAACCAAGCCTTTCTCCGGAGTCACCGACGACTCCACGGTCCCGATTGGGCAGGTCCGCCTCCCTGTCACCTTCGGGGCACGCGACAACTACCGCACCGAGCTCATCGACTTCGACGTCGCTCACATTCGCCTGCCGTACAACGCCATCCTTGGGTACCCAGCGCTGGCCAAGTTCATGGCCGTAACTCACCACGGCTACAACGTCCTCAAGATGCCAGGAAGTGGCGGAGTCATCACGGTGCCCTGTGAAGAGAAGGACGCGGTGTGTTCCCTGGAACGAGCCTTTCAGGCTGCATCACTGGAAGACCCAGATCGCGGAAGCAGGAGGCTTCCCGAGACCACCCCCAAGAAGAAGAAGACATCGTCCGGCCCGACCCCTCAGGAGGCAGGACCCTCAGGGCCCGCGCCTGCCCAGGGGGAACCTCCTTCCATCGCATAGGAAAGCGCGCCCGGCGCCCTCCTCAGGCAGGGCTCGGGGGCTCTCCCCTGGAGGACCACCGACCTGGCTACGGTCACGAGGGAGGCGCTTGGGCACCACATGGAGGCGTGTTTCGAAGCACGTTTCCCTCAAGAAGGAGTAAGGCAAGGAGAGCTAGACCCTCAGGAGTTCGTCAGCAAGGCCATTTAGGAGCTACAGGAGTCAAGAGTCATGAAAGGCGGCCGCCGCCTACCAGCTGTGGCTCCCCATGTAGGCGAGGATGGTGGGCTGCGCGTCTGCATCGACATACCAGGGCTCAGTCGAGCCACCTCTCTGGAGCGCCTCTGGCCCTCGCGAGTGGGGCGCTGCGAAGGTCCGCCCCACAGCTACGTTCGCATATCTTACTGCTTGCCGAATGCGGCTGCCACGTACCAGCGCCTCATGAGGGGTATCATGGAGGCTCAAGAGGCCAGGCGTTCCGCAGCCCTGGCGGAGATGGAGATGGTCCGCGAGGAGCCACCAGCGCCTCCGAAGCCTCCCGAGGCCCCTGGGCCTGGGGGCTCGTGAGGATCGGCTTCCGCAGCCCACCGAGTCTGCTACACCAACACTCCTTCGTCCTCAGCATCATCAGGTGACATCTTTCAAGTTTCATTTCCAGCTGGGAGCGCCGCCCAGGGCTGCATTATTGCCAGGCCGCGTGGGTCCGTCCCTGCGGCATGTATCCCTTTTATTTCATGTTGTTAGCTTACTTTGTTGGGGGCGCCCCTCGGGCTGCATCATCCCCAAGTCGCTCGGGCCAGACCCAGCGGCATGTATCCCTTTTGTGTTTATTTCCGGCTATGCATTCGACCCACCATGCTTGATTATTTGATGCCGGTCCATGGCACCTCTTCTTCTCCATGCCGACCACTTGCATGTTAAAGGGGGGTACCTGAGCATCGCGACTCAGGGCTCTTACTGGCTCTCCAGCCCTCACCCTCTGGCCTTGTCCACGGCATCACGACTTGGCATACCAGCGACGGCTGAGACTAGCTCGAGGGCCGGGACCCGAGGATGTAGAGTGCCGGAATCTAACAAAATTTGCAGGGACACATCACAAGATAAGGCCCAGTGCCAGGCGCAACCCGCCTAGAGGTAGGGCCCCGTGAGTCCCGCGCTGGCTCACGGGTGCCCAGATACACCTCGCCAGGGCCTACTGTGCCAGCCACGTGCTAGGGCGGGGCTGTACACGCCCCGGGGGCTCCTCCCGGAGGGGAGCCCCGTCCCACGTACCAGTGGAAGCACCATGCTCCGCGCTGGCTGACGAAACTACCGAGGAGCGGCTATGCCCGTACACATACGGAAGCGCTATGCTCCGCGCTGGTGATAAACAACTGAGGGTGGCCCCTGGGTCGCATCAACCTCAGGGAGCCCAGAGCTCAGTGTCTAGCCTCATCGCAACGCCTCCCCTCGGGAGTGCCACGCGAGGGGGCTGGGCACGGGGGCTGCGCCTGGGTCATGCCCAGACGCACGCCACCCAGCCAGGCCCCCCCGGGCCTGGTTCGTCGCGCGTCTCTCCACGAGCGGAGCCAAGATACGAAGGCCGTTTGAGCGTCAAGGGGGACTCCTGAGCATCGTGACTCAGGAGCCTAACTGGTCACGTAGCCCCTCACTCCTTAGTTCTGAAAGGATAACATTGGGTGAGGTATGCGTGGGGCCGGGGTCTGCAGACGTAGAACGGTAGATCCCCCCACATGTCACCTCCCTACTTGTTGATCGTGCGCCAAGGGGGACTCCTGAGCATCGCGACTCAGGAGCCTAACTTGTCACGTAGCCCCTCACTCCTTGGTCTCATCCTGGTTTCCAGTCGGGGCTAACGCTGGGTGAGGTATGCGCGGGGCCGGGCTCTGCCGGCGTAGAACATAAGCAAGTAGGAAGGAAAAGCGTAAATTTCAAGGAATTCAAAAGCAAATATTACAGTCCACACTGTTATCCCAATGCCAAACGCAAGTTTAAACGCCTCCCCGAGGCATGATACATGTGCAGGAATTAAAGGCAGGACAAGAGCCACAACGGAGTCACTTGTCGGCGGTGGAGCAGCGCAGAGTGGGTTCGCCTCATGGAGCAGCGGGGTCGGCGGCGCCTTGCTTCGGCTTGGTGCTAAAGGCCCAGAACTCCCCCAGCAGAGCCTCCGCGCGACCCTTCACGGCCTCGGCAACGGCAGCGGCACGCTCGCCGCTTACTGGCTCCAGCAGGCTGTCGAGGTCGACGCCGGGATCGTGAAGGTAGATGTGGGTGAGGACCCGCGTCAGCGCTGCAGAAGACAGGACATGTGCCTCGGCCTCGGCCGTGGGGCCAAGGCCAAGGGCGACATCTTCAAGAGCGTGAACCAGGAAGGGAAGCAGCTTGGCGGGGCCATCCTCGGCGCTAGCCAGCGGGCTCTCCAGGCCGCTGTCGTAAAGCGTCCTCAGCGAGGAGTGAGCCTTCGCCTCCATCTCCATGATGGCCACGCGGTCCTCGGCAAGAACCTGGGCCTTGTCTTCTAGCTCGACCTTCCTCGCCCCCAACTCCTGCTCCAGCATGCCTAGGTGGTCACGGCGCCTCCTGAGCTTGACCTCCCTCTCCTTGACGGCCGCCTCGCGAGCCTTCACGCCTTCTTCCTGCTCTTGGCGAAGGCGGGCCTCTTTCGTGAGCTGGTCCCGCAGGCCTTGCAGCTCGTCCTCCAGCGCCTTGGAGCGACCACGGACGTCGACCACCTCCCCCAGGGCTGCGTCACGAGCGGCCTTCGCCTCAAGGACGGCCTGCCTCTCCTCATCGCAAGCCGTTGAGGCCTGGACCAGCGCCGCTCGAATCGAACCATCGGAACGAACCCATCCTAAAGCCAGCTCCAAGCGCCCGGCCACCAAGCGAGGGTCGGCGCCAAGAAGATCCTGCCGCAGCCGGTCCAGCTCAGCAGCAGCATGATCCAGAACGGCAGGAGGAGTCGGAGAGACAGCAGTCAGTGGAGTAGGAGGATAAGGCGGCAGCGCGACCACAGCATCCTGAGGCGGAGCCTGCTGCGCCCCAACGGCTGTAGTGGCGGCAGCAGGCAAAGGCACCTCAGGAGTCACTTGGGCCATGGGGGCTAAGGTCGCCCCAGCCGGCTCAGCCAGGCCTCGCGAGGACGACCGGGCAGGAGAAGCCCGTGCGTCACGGTCACCTTCCTTCGCGGGCAGAGGCGCTGCCACGGATGGAACCTCAGGAGCCTCCTTCGGCTTCTTTGCTGCGGGCGCCAGCCTGTCCAAGAGATGTGGATCTCAAGCCTCAGCAGCAGAACAAGAAATAAAGACAAGAATCAAGCGCTTATGGGTCGTCGCCAGTGAGCTCAGGCAGCCTCTGGCCAAATTTGAAGCCTGAAAGCCGGCTGGAAGGGTCAACCTTGGGAAGCTCGGGAGCGGAAGGCGCGTCTGCGGTCGGCCTCGGGGCCGGGGCAGACCCGTGGGAGATCAGCCCAGTCCTGTCCTTCTTCGGGATCAGGGGCAAGCTCCCGCCGCCCTGCTCGTCATCATCCTCGTCGTCATCGCTCGGGAAGAGGCGGAGAGCGCGGGACTTGCGCTGGGGGAAGGGAGCCCTCGACTCTCCGTCAGTCGCCTCGGAGTCAGGCCCTTTTTCCCGCTCCCCTCCTTCCTCCTCTTCGCTGGAGTTGTCGGAGGACACGTCCACCAATTCCCCGGGAGTTTCCATGGGCACGGGCCCGTCCCCGTTGAAGACGGGCATGGACTCCACTACCTGCTCCCAGTAGTCACGGAGGAACAAGGGCGTAGGAGCGCCCTCCAACCTCGCCACATCGCCCCCGACCAGAGATTGGAGGACTGCAGTCAGATCTTCGTCAGCCAAGGCCGCGGGGCTCGGATGGGGCCTCCACATCGGAAGTGAGTACCACCGAAGCGGAGCCAGCTGGTGCTCCAGGAATTCCCTCAGCAGCGACGCGTCGGTCAGCTTCGCCGCCGCCATGTTGGCCGGCCTCAGATCCGCGTCCATCTTCTCCAACACCAGCTTCGCGCGGGGGTCCGCGAGCTCCGCTCGACCCCAATCGCTGGAGCTCGTGGGTTGCTCCATGGGCAAGATCAGCCGAGGGTGGATGCGCCCAGCATCTGCCAAGACCCACTTTCTCCTGAAGCCCTCAATCCTTTTCCCGGGGTTCGAAATGGCAATGGCGCCACCGTACGCGACGAAGCTCGTGCACGCGGAAGCAGGACCGCGAGAGGTCCGGAGGTAGAAGTAGTGGCGCAGCAAGGCCACTGAGGGCTGCACCCCTACGTGAGCCTCGCAGTAATAGGCAAAGATTGCCAGGAGAAGGATGGACTTGGGGTGGAGATGCAGAGCATGTAGCTTATAATGGCGGAGGACAGAGAAGAAGAACTCAGAGAAGGGAGGCACCAGGCCAGCAGCAATGGCGCTTACAAAGAACGGATAGAAGGTGCTCCCTTGGCCCTCAGGGGCGGCGGAACCGGCCTTGAACACCTTCGCCCCGTCGATGCCCTGCGCCGCCGCCATCCGGCGCAACCGGGCGAGGCTCGCCTCCGACACGTTCGGCAAGTCCAGGGCGACGAGTACCAAGCTCCGGCCGGGGACTGACGAGGCGCCATGGCTTCCTAGGTCACGCGGTCGGAGTAGATCTGGAAATTTTGGAGGAAGGAGAGGCGCAAAAAAGGGGATCTGGGCAGCAACCGGAGAAAGCAAAAGGCAAAGCCTAGGAAGATGCCGCTCCTTTATCAACTCGCGCGGCTGCTGAGGCGC
This sequence comes from Triticum urartu, assembly GCF_003073215.2. Classification (NCBI taxonomy): domain Eukaryota; kingdom Viridiplantae; phylum Streptophyta; class Magnoliopsida; order Poales; family Poaceae; genus Triticum; species Triticum urartu. The sequence continues at coordinate 255,598,022 of NC_053026.1, read as the reverse complement.
TCACGTCCAATCAACCGCCACGCGGCGCCCAAGGCCGCAGGCTGTTAGGGCCCGCGGCGCTTCGCCCTTGCCCTTTCGCCTCCCTACAAGGCCAAGTCCGGGCGCGCCTTGGGCCCGGGGGCTATATTGGCGTTCTGGGAACGAGGGTCCCGAGACTTGCCTGCCTGCGGCCTGCGGCGTGGCTCAAAGGGGGACCCAGCACGGCCCATCTTCATCAACATAGACCCAAGACCCTCGCGAGGGGCCAAGCCTTGCGGGGCGGACGACACAGAGCTTCCTCAGGCACGGCCTCGACAGGCTGGCTCGCGAGGAGGTGGAGAGATCAAGGCGGGGTACCTCACGAGGTGCCCGTGACGCAAGCCATGACGACCAAGGGTGCCAGGCGGGCGCCAGCCCGCGCAGTGTCCTCCTTTCCTCTTTGGTGCAAAGGGAGCAAGCGCAGGCGAGAGCATCAAGCAAAGGCACCCATTTTGGTGCAACGAGACCAAGACCAGTCCAACGGCAGGGAGGAAGTCATTGTGGAGCCCAGGCCAGCGTCACCACCAGAGCCTTTGGCAGGTGAGGACCAACTTTAGTCAGGATAAGTGTACCAGATGTTCCCCTTCAAAATGGCCAATTGTTGGCGCCCTTCCCGCTCAATATTTTGGAAGAGGCCCAGGGCGTTTGCCTATAAATAGGACTAGCCACCCCCAGGGGAGACGATCCGAGAGAAATCGGAATCGGAAGGGATCGAAATCAGAGAGAGAATCGAGAAGAGAGAGAGAGAGAAGGGCGACTGAACTCCTCCTGGCCGTTCATCCCCCCAGCCAAGAACAAACCCTCGTGAGGCTGTTCTTCCTTGTATTGCTCATCATCATCAGCCCAAGAGGCAATCCACCACACCACACACTGGAGTAGGGTATTACACCACAACGGTGGCCTGAACTAGTATAAACCCTGTGTCTCTTGTGCTGTTCTTTCCATAGCTTAGATCTTAGCGAGGCGGAGGGGTGCAGGTAGGTAGAAGGCGAAATCTCCGCGCGCACCCCAGTGTTCGAACCTCAAGGGTTTGCCGGAACCCGAAATCCGACAAAAGCGGCTTAAGGCAGCCACACATCCAGTTAATTTCTGGATTTGCTTGATGTTTTTTGGGATAGCCAACTGTGACAGAGCTTGGATTTTAGCCGGATTCACTTCAATTCCTCTGTTGGAAACTATGAAGCCCAAGAGCTTTCTGGTGGGTACGCCGAAAACGCATTTTTCTGGATTGAGCTTAATGTCATATGTTCGGAGATTGTCGAACGTGAGCCTCAAGTCGTCTATCAAAGATTCGACATGTCTGGTTTTAATTACCACATCTTCTACGTATGCTTCCACTCTTTTGCCGATTTGTGCTTCCAGGCATGTCTGAATCATGCATTGATAGGTCGCACCAGCGTTTTTGAGCCCGAAAGGCATAGTGTTGAAATAGAAGGGGCCATATGGAGTAATGAATGCCGTTGCGGCTTGAGCAGGCTCCACCATCTTGATTTGATGGTATCCAGAGTATGCGTCGAGAAAACACAACGAGTCGTGTCCCGCGGTAGCATCGATTATTTGATTGATGCGGGGGCGGGGGAAGGGATCTTTGGTACCATCACCATGTTTGCTAGCCAGTCCGGATGTTTTATTTCTCTAATGAATCCGGCCTCGAGTAACTTGGCTAGTTCTTCTCCCATGGCTTGTGGCTTGGGTTCGGAGAAATGCCGAAGAGTTTGCTTGACCGGCTTGTATCCTGATAACCCACAAGTATAGGAGATCGCAACAGTTTTCGATTGTAGAGTATTCAGCACAAATTTATTGATTCGACACAAGGGGAGCCAAAGAATATTCTCAAGTATTAGCAGCTGAGTTGTCAATTCAACCACACCTGGAAACATAGTATCTGCAGCAAAGTGTTTAGTAGCAAAGTAATATGATAGTAGTGGTAACGGTAGCAAAAGGTAACAGTGGCAAAAGTAATGTTTTTGGTATTTTGTAGTGATGATAGCAATAGCAACGGAAAAGTAAATAAGTGGAGAACAATATATGGAAAGCTCGTAGGCAATGGATCAGTGATGGAGAATTATGCCGGATGCGGTTCATCATGTAACAGTCATAACATAGGGTGACATAGAACTAGCTCCAGTTCATTGATATAATGTAGGCATGTATTACGAATATAGTCATACGTGCTTATGGAAAAGAACTTGCATGACATCTTTTGTCCTACCCTCCCGTGGTAGTGGGGTCCTTACGGAAACTAAGGGATATTAAGGCCTCCTTTTAATAGAGTACCGGAACAAAGCATTAACACATAGTGAATACATGAACTCCTCAAACTACGGTCATCACCGGTAAGTATCCCGATTATTGTCACTTCGGGTTTAACGGATCATAACACATGATAGGTGACTATAGACTTGCAAGATAGGATCAAGAACTCTCATATATTGATGAAAACATAATAGGTCCAGATCTGAAATCATGGCACTCGGGCCCTAGTGACAAGCATTAAGCATAGCAAAGTCATAGCAACATCAATCTCAGAACATAGTGGATACTAGGGATCAAACCCTAACAAAACTAACTCGATTACATGATAGATCCCATCCAACCCATCACCGTCCAACAAGCCTATGATGGAATTACTCATGCACGGCGGTGAGCATCATGAAATTGGTGATGGAGGATGGTTGATGATGACGATGGCGACGAATTCCCCTCTCCGGAGCCCCGAACGGACTCCGGATCAGCCTTCCCGAGAGGTTTTATGTAACATCCCAAATTTTCAATTTGGAATGTTATACATAGATCATTCTTGCATATCATATTTTATTGCATTTCGTCTCACGATCCTCGAAATCCTAAGCAACTCAAGGACCCTCAGAGAGAGTTGGGATTCCCCTGGTTTTCAAATTTGATTTTTATCAAATTTTGAAACGAGGATTTTGATTTTAATTATTTTTCTCTCCGAAAATATTTCATATTAAAATATATGAGAGTAGATAATATGACTTCTCCAAAATAAATGAAATATTGGAGGAAAAATATTAAAATCAATATTTGTTTTATTTTGTATTTTATTTGCAATTTTGTTTCCATTAGAAAAATTGCACATTTTCAAAATTGCATTTTAGGGCCAAGAAAATGTTCATCTTGTTCTAAATATTTTATTTAGATGGAGAAAATTTATTTTGGCATTTTTAGAATTTTATTTTATTTTCTAGGTTTTTTTTAGTTTAGGCGGAATTATTTAAAAAACAGCAAGGCTAACTGGGCCGAAGCCTAGCCGCCTGGCCCACCTCCCCGTGTCACCGTCTCCTAGCGGGAGACCGCCGCCGCGCCGCCCTAACCAGAGTCCGGCTCGGACTCCGCTTCCCCGCGCCGTGCCCCCTCCCCCAAGCCAAGCCCCCCTCCTTAAAAGCCGCGCCCCGCCGCCCTTGGAGCCACCCACCCCGCCACCGTGAGCCGCCCACCCCGCCGCTGCAAGCCGCCGCTCGCCGGAGCTGCTGTCGCGCCGCCCCTTTGCCCACTACCGCGCCGCCCTTTGCCCGTTGCCGCCGCACGCTGCCCGTCGCTCGCCGGAGCCGCCGCCGTGCCGGACCTCGCTGGAGGTATAGTGCCTTTCGGTTTTTTTAGAAAACCAGTTCAGTTTTTGTTAGAAAACCCTAGCTTGTCTTTTTTCGGTTCGCCGGTTTTTTCCAGTTTTTCTTTTAGCGGACATTCGTCCGTACGTTCGTTTTAACAACGGTTTTTGCTCATTAGTTATAGATAACGAACGCTCGTTCGTTAGCCAGTTCGTCAGTTTTCTTTTATCAAATTATTCTGCGATTATTCCTGATCGCGATTTCTGATCCAATTTTTGTTCTAGTTTATCTTTTTACTCGTTAGTCGGAATCAGGTGATTCAAGCACCTAGATCTTCGTCTCGAGACCCTCTTTCTGTTTAATCAACTTGCACAAGTTTTTTCTACTGTAAAAATTGACCTAGGTCCAGATTAGTAAACGGATCTTATTTCTTTCGCCGTTTGGGTTTCGTTGCTCCATTCGATTTGATTCTTTTTGTCAAACCGGAGTTCTTAAGTTGAACTTTCTGGTTAAATCTTCTTATTTGAGATTTACCCATGTTTCTTTGCTTGATTGCTTATGTAAGTTATTGTTTGTTTGCGATAGAATTCCCGGAGTGCGAAGCATGTTATCTGGAGTCTCTAGGTTACGCGGATCGTCAGCAAGGCAAGTAACACTTTGATCATACCCCTTTATCACCCAGTTTTTATGCATTAGTACCAATCCTCAAAAATTGCATGGTTAGGATGTCATTAACATGTGGGTTGGGAAGTAGTTGATGAGGTAGAACCTATTACCCTGTTACATTCAAACCCTTGGGAGTTACTTCTATGCGTTGCTTATATTGCTATGCTATGCTCGTAGACGAGGTTTGGGTGAGTGAAATCCATGACAGATGTGAGACTTAAAATTAATTGTTCAACTTAAGGTGGCAACTTAAATACACATCTGGGTGGATTGAGGCACCTGGAGTACCCAGTGTTGCCAGTATTTTTGGAAATACCGGAGTACCCATGTGATCTTCCTATGGACCGCCACCCAGGCTCAAAGGGAACTGAGATTATTCATGCTAGAAACTTCTGTGTGGAGCCACAAGCTATTATGGGCTCTAGCATAGCTGAGTAAGTTACGTGAAGCTCTTGAAGAGGAGGATCAGCAGGTAGTGGGATTATAGGTTTGGTATGGTCTGCTCGGAGTAGAGAGTTAATGTTTCTGAAAGACTGTGTCTCAGTCATCCATTTCTCAAACACCCTTTAGTGCGAGAAAACCAACGGAAGAGATCGAGTCTTGTGGGGAAAAGTGCGCAAACCTCTGCAGAGTGTATAAACTAATCATGGTTAGTCGTGTCTCCGGTTATGGACAATCTGAAGTATCTAGTACTTGGAGTATCTTAAGTATCTCATCACTCTAAATTAATATTGTTGGGATGATAAGTACTTTAATTGGGATTGAGTTGGAGGAACCTTCTCAATGATGTTTCAACTACCATGATAGTTAAATTAAAATCTATTCCTTTGTTGTAGGGAAAAATTGGCTTTTCGCAAAACTGTAACCATAGAGCTTTCCACCAGCCAATATGCATGTAGTGATAGCATTTTCTATTCTTGCTCTACTGTGTTATTTTGTCAGCATATTCCATGTGTTGACCTGTTTTCGGGCTGCAACGTATTATGTTGCAGACTATTCAGACGAGGAGTAAGGTTCGTTAGGTCGTTGTCATGCAGCTCAGCTATGCCGTTGGAGTTGATGGACTCACTTTATCTTCCAAGCCTTCCGCTGTTATTGTATTAGATGGCCTTAAGCCATATTTATTGTAATAAGTTCTCTTTGGAGACATTCGATGTAATAAGTGTGTGATTGCTACTCTGTTATAAATCCTCGAGTACTGTGTGTGTCAGCATTACCGATCCAAGGATGACACTAAAGCATAGAGACTTGACCGTTTGAGGTTGGGTCGCTACAAGATGGTATCAGAGCACACGTTGAGTGTAGGACACGACCACTAAGCTAAAAGCCATAGATCACTATTCTCTTCTCATTTCTGACTCCTCTCCATTTTCTACTCTTTAGGATGGTGGATGCAAGGAACAAGTTTGCACAACCGGATGAAGAAGCACCTTTTGGACAACAATTGAAGGAAGTCACTAGGTACCTGAATATAGGAATACCAAGCTTCACCGGGACCTACAACACCACCTTACCAGAAGAAGAGTGATGGATGATTCAAGTTCAAGTTCCAGGAAGGACCTTCATGCCAGTCACTAAACCCATAGAGTTTTCCTTCGATGCACCAACCTAGAGTTTAGGAAGGAGTATGACAGCTCACATCACCATGGGATGCATTGGAGAAGTTTATCACAAGGAGCTTAAAGACATTATCTACCAGATCTGTGGGCGCCGAGATGAGCAATGGGAGATGATCAACACCAGGAAGGATAGGTCAATTGCAGCTTTCATCTAGGAACTAAACCAGAACATTCAACGCCAGGAGAATCAGATGTGCGCAGGCATGATAGATCTGAAGAAGGCAATGACTAGGATTGCGGAACTGGAGGAAGAACTCAAGGCTACATGTGAAGATTATGAGGAGGAAATCATCGTACTAGTGGAGAAGAATGACGACCTGATTAAGAAGATCGGAATATTCATGGGAGACCCCACACCAGTAGAATAAGACGAAGAACCCAAGGAGATTCGCCCGGAAGACTACATCATCATCGACGACACCGACTCTGACCTGAGCGATGATGACTTTGAAGACGAAGCTGGAGCAGATATCATGGAGTCTGCAACCGAGGAATATTTCTAGTAGACCACCACATCAGTAGTAGTATTCCACCATGTAAATAGAGTAGTCCGAGCACTTTTGCGATAGTTAGACCGATTGTATGACTTGATTGATTGATTGATTGAGTGAAATGTTTGTGTTGGTATCATGTGCATATGGGTAGTGCTTTCTCATTAGACCTCATTCTATTCTAATCTCTCCCCTCTAAACCCATCAGATGCCTCCGAGACGTGACCCCGGATTTGCATTCCCACCGGAGCTCACTCAGTTGATCCAGCAGCAGAATACCCTAATGCAGTTGTTAGTTCAGAACCAAGGCAACAACAACAACAACAAAAACAATCCACCACCACCACCACCAGTTGACAACTTAGCCTGTTTTCTGAGGTTGCAACCGCCGGTGTTTTCCCGTAGCACCGAGCTTATAGTAGCAGATGATTGGCTCCGCAGGATTGGAAGGGAGTTAGCCACTGCAGCATGTACTGATGCTGAGAAGGTGCATTTTGCCGCACACCAGTTGGATGGACCGGCAGCATCATGGTGGGAGAATTACACTGTCACCTACCCCATAGCCACAGTGACATGGGACCAGTTTCGGCAAGCCTTCCATACCGCCCATGTCTCAAATGGAGCCATGAATTTGAAGAAGTGTGAGTTTCACAACTTACGCCAGGGGAACCGTACTGTGGCTCAGTATGTAGATGAGTTTAGCAAGTTATCTCGCTATGCCCCTGATGATGTGGCCACAGATGCCGCAAAGCAGGAGAAGTTTACGGAAGGGCTGAATGATGAGATGAGTATGTAGTTGATGGTGGCAACATTCACCAACTACCAGGAGTTGGTAGATAAAGCTCTTATGATTGAAGGGAAGCAGCAGCAGATTGAGAGCCGTAAGAGAAAGTATGGACAAGGGAGGTATAACTCAGGAGCTCAGCAGAAGCCTCGCCTAACCCCGAACTCGGGAGGACTTGTTCATAACCATGGAGGACACACCCATAATTGAGGAAGTAACCATAATCATACTGGCCCTAGGAATGGGAATGGGAATGGAGCAAGCAACAATCAGAACTGCCCCAATCCAGCCACACCCACCAAGAGGGACCTAAGCCACGTTTCTTGTTTCAAGTGTAGGAAGACTGGACACTATGCCACGGAGTGCCCTGAAGGGAAGAATAGTAACGGAAATGGGAGCACTGGGAAGAAGCCCAATCCATTCAACAAAGGACAAGTGAACCACGTTAACGTGGAGGAGGTTGAAGAGCAGCCAGACGCGGTTATAGGTAAGTTTTTGGTTAAGTCATTTACCGCTCTTGTTCCTTTCGATACTGGTGCATCGCATTCATACATATCAAGGGAATTTGTGGATAAGTTTAAACTACTGACCCAAACCCTTAGGACCCCTCTGTTAGTAAGCTCACCCGGAGCAGAATATATGGCTAGTCGATGGTGTGACCAGATATCCTTAACCATTGGCAACCATGTTTTTCCGTCCGACCTAATTATCTTGGAGTCACAAGGATTGGATGTGATATTAGGAATGGATTGGATGTCAAAGTATGGAGGAAGCATTGACTGTGTTAGTAAGTCAATTTGTCTCACCACCCCGGAGGGAAAAAGGATCAAGTATATATCTAGGCATGAGCCAAGAAGTAGCCATGTAAATACCTTCGCGGGAGTTGTTCAGGAGGAAGTGCTTGTAGTAAAGGATTATCCGGATGTTTTCCCAGAGGAGTTACCAGGCATCCCACCGGATCGAGATATTGAGTTTTTGATAGAGCTACTGCCAGGCATAGGGCCAATATCCAAGAGACCCTATAGGATGCCCGCGAATGATCTGGAAGAGATTAAGAAACAAATCAAGGAGTTATTGGAGAAAGGTTACCTTCGATGGAGTTCATCACCATGGGGAGCTCCAGTGCTTTTGGTTGAGAAGAACGATAAGTCCCTAAGAATGGTTGTTGATTATCGGGCTTTGAATGAGGTAACGATTAAGAACAAGTACCCATTGCCGATGATTAATGATCTGTTTGACCAGCTGCAAGGAGCTAAGGTGTTTTCAAAGATCGATCTATGGTCCGGATATCATCAGTTGAAGATACGAGGGAAGGATATACCAAAGACAGCCTTCACCACACGGTACGGGCTATATGAATATACGGTCATGTCATTTGGACTGACTAACGCCCCTGCCTATTTCATGAGCATGATGAATAAGGTGTTCATGGAATATTTGTGTCAGGACCCCGATTCTAAGTCACACCGATCTAGCCTGTAACACCTCATATCACTTTGCGTCCTCACGCACGGGATTCCCACGGGTGTCGCCTTACCATGGCCTGGGACCGTTTGCGCCTTTTGGCTCACGTATATGATAGTGTCGCTAGCATCCATATGACAGAGAACCCGGGCCAACATGACTAGTCGTGAACCCAAGGTGGCACTAACTTACGGGGACAGGCATACATGAATCAACATCGAGCATGTCGATCAGCAGCGTGCGAATCCGGGCTGTAGCACTGGGCTAACAGGACTCCGGATGTCACCGCGTGACATTACCCCGAAGGGACAGACACAGGAACGAAGTGAATCACATGCCGGCCAGTCAAGTGTTCCAGAGCAGTAGTGCTGGGCTAGCAGGACTACTATGTCTCATGGAAGCACAAGACTACATTTCCCCATAAGAGAGGCTACCAAGGATAAACAACCAGGTTGTCGGATCCCACACATACCAAGCATTTCAATCATACACACAATATCTCGATATGTGTAAATACAACATGGCATCACAACATAACTCTATGACTCAAGTATTTATTCATTAGGCTCCGAGGAGCGAGATATTACAAACATGGGTCTCACGACCCAACATTCAGAGCATACAAGTCAAAGCACATGCGGAAGCTTAACTTGTCTGAGTACAGACAACTAAAAATGAAGAAGGCTGAGGAGCCTGACTATCTACTAGACCCTCCCAAGGGTACAAGATCGTAGCTGAGGTAACAAGCTAAACGTCGAAGCCCACGTGGAACTACTAGCGAGATTGAACTCTCTCTGCAAAACATAAAATAAGCAAACATGGGTACAAATGTACCCGGCAAGACTTACATTAGAACTAACCACATATGCATCGGTATCAACAAAGAGGGTGGTGGAGTTTAACTGCAGCAAGCTAGCTTTGACTCAGTGGCTAACCTGAACTACGACTGCAAGTAACTCTTTTGAGGTGGCGCACACGAGTCCACAAATTCACCATACCAATACACCACTATGGACCCGCTTCTGTCTCCCTACGAGAACGCCATCCATAGCACTCACGCTTATCTTGCGAGTTTTAGAGTATCCACTTTCACTTGTCTATGAACTATGCAAGGGGTCCAAGTTTCCATATCCGAGGAATCCGGCTATTCGAATAGATAATGATAACCCTGCAGGGGTGTACTTCTTCACACACGCTCTCGCCACTTATCGCCCTGTACACGTCATGTACCTCGGCAACCTTCAAGCGGAAGCCGGGCGAGGGAGTCGGCCACGACCTGACTAACCAACAAGTCTCTCGTCCAGGTTTATCGCCTATTCAGGTTCCATCCGCAAGGAGATCCGACCAGGGTGTCGCTCACGACCCCAAACGATGTGTGCAGGGTTCCCAAGCCCACCATCCGGGTGCCACTTGGTACACCGTGCCACTGTTCCTAGTCTGTCCCAAGCCCACCTGTACCAGGTGCCACTTGGTAGACTACTAACACTACCTACAAACACCAGAAACTAGTTGCAACTCCTGGACAGAGATCGAGTTGATTAATAAGCCGAGAGGGGCCGAGTTACCGGAACCCAATGTGTGGTAGTAACTGTTCATGGATCACAAACACAGAACTCAGTTCCTGAGAACGGCTGTAATGAGACAACCCACCATGTACTCCTACATGGCCTCTCACCGCTACCTTTACCAAATCGTGTTCACACACTTAGCTCTCAACGGTAGGACATGTTCACCACGTTCCAATTCATTCCCGATGAATCAGACCAGACTCAACTCTAAGCAGCAGCAGGCATGACAAACAAGCATGAATGAGTAGGCACATCAGGGCTCAAACAACTCCTACTCATGCTAGTGGGTTTCATCTATTTACTATGGCAATGACAGGTCAAGCAGAGGAAAGGGTTCAACTACCGCAGCATGTAACAGTTGAATCGGTGTTGCCCTAATGCAGTAAAAGAGAGCAGGAGCGAGAGAGGTGGACTGTATCGGAATGAACAAGGGGTTTTTGCTTGCCTGGCACTTCTGAAGATAGTATAGTTCTTCATCGGTGTCATCAAATTCATCGCTGGATCAACGTCTACTGAGGGGGGACAAACATCGGCAACTGAGAAAGAACTCAATCAACACATGACGATATGCAACAATATGATGCATGCTATGACATGGCAATATGAATGTGTTTTGGGCTAATGCAAGCTAGAACATATTGAAATGAGTCCATTTGAACCAAGGATTCAAATGAAAACCCATTTTATGAAGTCATATAAGTGCATTAACTTGTTTCACCTAAACAGCAAGGTTAAAGTGTTCTAACATGCATGAAACTAGCATAAATGGATAGATTGGATCTTTCTGATAATTTTTCATATATAATTTATCTTATTTGGAGTTATAGATAATTTTCTATGATTTTTAGAAGTTTTGGGCAATTTCTGGAATTTTCTAATTATTTTCAATCCAGAAAATCAATTACAGCATCAGCATTGCGTCTGGGTGACGTCAGTAGGGTCAACAGGCCGGTCCAGGTCAAACCTGACCAGTGGGGTCCACTGGTCAGTGACCCGGGGTCATCAGTGTCACAGACAGGTGGGTCCGGTCAACGGCCATGTCAGTAGGGTCAACTCTAACTGGTGGGGCCACGGTTATTAGTTAAAACTAATCAGAAACTAAACTATGGTTAATTAAGGGCGTGGGGCCCATATGTCGGTGTCACTGGAGGGTTAATTAGTGGGGCTGTTAGCTACTAATGACGGGCCACGTCATCTCACCGGAGTTCAACCGGCGGCGACCACAGAACACGGGCGGGCGCGCCGGATTTGCGCTAGAGGCGTCGGGTTAGTGCGCTGAGGGCACCAGGGCATATCCCTTGCTCGCCCGCATCAAGAGGAGGCGGAGTTGGGCGCGGGGCTCGCCGGAATCAATGCCGGCGACGAGGTTTGCGGCGGCCGTGGTTCGGTCAAGCTCGGAATCAGCGTTGTAGTGCACGGCGGTTCGAGCGGTGGGGTGCTTCGTGCTCCTGCAGACATGCTGAGCACGGTGACGCTCTCAGGCTCGAGCTACAGTGGCTGCAACGATGACGGCGACATGACCGGCAGCAGGGGAAGCTCGGCCACGGCGGTTACGGACGCTGGAGGTCGCAAACAACGAAGATAACGAGGGGGAGAAGACGGTGAGCTCACACCGGTCACGTACACAAACTCAGCGGGCTCGGGGACGCTCTGGACGAGGCGAATCGATGGAGTCGATCTCCAGGCACCGGAGGTGAAGACGACGATGCTCCGGTTGACTGGGCCTCTTCTGGTCGCGTGCGTCGGTGTGTTGCTCCACGAGGTCGTGGCGGAGCTCGGGGACGCGGAGAGGGAGCGAGGGAGTGGCTGCAGCCACGGCGAACGGCGTCGGTGCGCTCCGGCTCGTTCGGTCGGCCATGGGAGAGAGAGCAGAGGGGAGGAAGAGGTTGCGGGCGAGGGAGAGAGAGGACAGGGGTCTCTGGCATCTCCGTGGCGTCGCGAGGACAGGGCGAAGGGGGAGCAGGAGGTGGAGCTCGGTTGCGCGCACGTTTTCACGGCGTCGTCCTCCTGGCAGAAGCTAGGAGACGACTGGCAGGGGTTGGTGGGCTGGGCCAACTGGGCCAGCTCCAGGTAAGTGGCTGGGCTTCTCTCTCTCTCTCTCTCTCTCTCTCTCTCTCCTTCCTAATTTTATTCTGTTTTTCTATTTTTCTGCTTTATGTTTGCAAATAAAATACCAACCAAAACACTTTGGTTAATTCTGTAAATTTTTGTGAGGAATATTTGAATTATTTTCAAACCACACAATAAATTTTAGAATACTTGGAGCAACCAATATTTAATGGTAACTTTTAAACTCCAACTCAAATACCATAATGATTTAATTCAATGACCAAAATGTCCTGGAAAAATATGCATCATCTCTGGTAGAGGCTTTCACCTTTTTCCATAAATCATGAACATTTTTAAAAGGATATTTTGAGGTCATTGAAAATATTTTGGTTGAACCTATTTGAATTGCATTTGTGCTAGGGTTTATCAATCCCCATTTCAAATTTATTAAATTGAACATGATGACATGAATGCTTATGAAACTAAGTGCAACCAAACTCTAGGGCTGTGACAATTTGGATAAGTTTTTTGTGGTGTTCATTGATGATATAATGGTATATTAGAAGAATGAAGAGGAACACAAGGAGCATTTGCATTTAGTTCTCGGGAAACTCAGGGAACATCAGTTATATGCCAAGTTCAGCAAATGCGAGTTTTGGTTGAAGGAAGTCAGATTCCTTGGACATGTTATATCAGGAGAAGGTATAGTAGTAGATACCACCAAGGTTCAGTCAGTCACTAAATGGTTGTCACCCACTTCAGTTAGCGAGATCCGCAGTTTTCTTGGACTCGCAGGATACTACCGAAGATTCATTGAGATTTTTTCAAAGACTGCAAAGCCCATGACACAATTATTGAAGAAGGATACCAAGTTTAAATGGACGGAAGATTGCGAGGCAAGTTTCCAGGAGCTGAAGAAACATTTGACTACAGCCCCAGTGCTAACACTACCAGATATACGTAGGGATTTTCAAGTGTATTGCAACGCCTCTCGCTTAGGACTTGGAAGTGTGCTTATGCAGGATGGAAGAGTTGTTTCGTATGCCTCACGACAACTAAAACCACATGAGTTAAATTATGCCACACATGATTTGGAGCTAGCAGCCGTAGTGCATGTGTTGAAGACTTGGAGACATTACATTATTGGAAACCATTGTGATGTGTACACGGCTCATAAGAGTTTGAAGTACATTGTCACCCAGAAGGAGCTGAACCTTAGGCAGAGAAGATGGTTGGAGCTTATAAAGGATTATGACATGAAGCTTCATTATCATCCAGGAAAGGCCAATGTCGTAGCAGATGCTTTGAGACGGAAGACCTATGCTAATACCCTAATAAGCACGGGATTGCCAAAGGAGTTAGCAGAGGATCTCCGGGAACTTTGACTGGAGATTGTTCCTAGAGGTTTTCTTGCAACAATGGAGGTGCAGTCTACATTGTTGGGAAAGATTCGAGAAGATCAGAAGGATGACAAAGAGATTGCTGAGATAAAGGAGAAAATGAGCGAAGGAAAGGCCAAAAGTTTTCGTGAGGATGACACGACACCCTGTCGTTTGAGGAGCGTGTTTATGTGCCCAATAACACAGAGATCGGGAAGTTAATACTTCAGGAGGCACATGACTCACCATACTCGATACACCCCAAAAACACCAAGATGTATTTGGATTTAAAGGAACATTTTTGGTGGACAGGGATGAAGAAGGATATCGCCGAGTATGTGGCCGTATGTGATGTATGTTAGAGAGTAAAGGCAGAGCATCAAAAGCCAGCAGGATTGTTACAGCCTATGCCGATACCCGAATGGAAGTGGGATAAACGTGGCATGGATTTTATCACCGGATTGCCCAGGACCAAATCAGGATATGATTCTATATGGGTAGTAGTTGACCGTTTGACCAAAGTGGCACACTTTATCCCAGTGAAAACAACTTATACCAGTGCAAAGTGGGCCAAGATATATATGACCAGGATCGTATGTCTGCATGGAGTTCCAAGGACCATCGTATCAGATATAGGAACACAATTTACTTCAAAGTTTTGGCATCAGCTGCACCAGACTTTAGGAACGAGATTGGAGTTTAGTACAACATTTCACCCGCAGACAGATGGATAGACCGAGAGAGTCAATCAGATTCTGGAGGACATGTTGAGAGCTTGTGTGCTAGATTATGGATCTAGTTGGGATGACAATCTGCCTTACGCAGAGTTCTCATACAACAACAGTTACCAACCCAGTTTGAAGATGGCACCTTTCGAAGCCCTGTATGGACGAAGGTGCAGAACACCATTGATGTGGGATGAAGTCGGAGACCGACAGTTGTTTGGACCAGACTTGACCAAAGAGTCTGAGGCGAAGGTTAAACTGATCCGGGATAGACTGAAGATAGCTCAATCCAGACAGAAGAGTTATGCAGATTCGAAACGGAACGAGGTAACCTATGAAATTGGAGATAGAGCATACCTGCGAGTATCACCTCTGCGAGGAGTGAAACATTTTGGAGTTAAGGGAAAGTTAGCCCCGAGATTTGTAGGACCATATCATGTTTGGGAACGGATGGGAGAAGTTTCCTACAATATGGCGTTACCTAAAGGTCTGTCAGGAGTTCACGATGTGTTTCACCTTTCCCAGTTGAAGAAGTGCCATGCTGAGATGGCCGACATACCGCTAAGAGATACCGTACCCTTGGAGGCGATTCAGTTGGACAATGACTTGACTTATGAGGAGAAGCCAGTCAAGATTTTGGAGTTTGCTAGTCGAGTCACCCGCAGCAAGGTCATCAAGTTTTGCAAAGTTCAGTGGAGCCACCATAACGAGTACGAAGCCACGTGGGAACGAGAGGATGATCTCCGCAAAGACCACCCACAACTATTTTCTAGCCAACCCGGATATCAAGGGCGAGATTCATCTTAAGGGGGGTAGGTTTGTAACATCCCAAATTTTCAATTTGGAATGTTATATATAGATCATTCTTGCATATCATATTTTATTGCATTTCGTCTCGCGATCCTCAAAATCCTAAGCAACTCAAGGACCCTCGGAGAGAGATGGGGATTCCCCTGGTTTTCAAATTTGATTTTTATCAAATTTTGAACCGAGGATTTTGGTTTTAATTATTTTTCTCTTTGAAAATATTTCATATTAAAATATATGATAGGAGATAATATGACTTCTCCAAAGTAAATGAAATATTGGAGGAAAAATATTAAAATCAATATTTGTTTTATTTTGTATTTTATATGCAATTTTGTTTGCATTAGAAAAATTGCACGTTTTCAAAA
The DNA here is from genome assembly GCF_003073215.2 of Triticum urartu. Classification (NCBI taxonomy): domain Eukaryota; kingdom Viridiplantae; phylum Streptophyta; class Magnoliopsida; order Poales; family Poaceae; genus Triticum; species Triticum urartu. The sequence goes on along the minus strand of NC_053026.1, from coordinate 255,582,515 downwards.
TTGCATTTTAGGGCCAAGAAAATGTTCATCTCGTTCTAAATATTTTATTTAGATGGAGAAAATTTGTTTTGGCATTTTTAGAATTTTATTTTATTTTCTAGGTTTTTTTTAGTTTCGGCGGAATTATTTAAAAAAACGCCAGGGATAACTGGGCCGAAGCCCAGCCGCCAGGCCCACCTCCCCGCACCGCCGTCTCCTAGCGGGAGACTGCCGCTACGTCGCCCGAACTGGAGTCTGGCTCGGACTCCGCTTCCCCACGCCATGCCGCCTCCCCCAAGCCGAGCCCCCCCCTCCTTAAAAGACGCGCCCCGCCGCCCTTGGAGCCGCCCACCCTGCCGCCGCGAGCCGCCGACCCCGCTGCTGCAAGCCGCCGCTCGCCGGAGCCGCTGCCGTGCCGCCCCACCGTCCTTTGCCCGCTACCGGGCCGCCCCTCGCCGGAGCTGCTGCCGCGCCGCCCCGCCGCCCTTTGCCCGCTGCCGCGCCGGACCTCGCCGCAGGTATAGCGCCATTCGGTTTTTTTAGAAAACCGGTTCGGTTTTCATTAGAAAACCCTAGCTTGTTTTTTTCGGTTCGCCGGTTTTTTTCTGGTTTTTCTTTTAGCAGACGTTCGTCCATACATTCGTTTTAACGAACGGTTTTCGCTCATTAGTTACAGATAACGAACGCTCGTTCGTTAGCCTGTTTGTTAGTTTTCTTTTATCGGATTATTCCGTGATTATTTCTGATCACGATTTCTGATCTGATTTTCGTTCTAGTTTATCTTTTCACGCGTTAGTCGGAATCAGACGATTCAAGCGCCTAGATCTTTGTCTCGAGACCCTCTTTCTGTTTAATCAATTTGCACAAGTTTTTGCTACTGTAAAAATTGACCTAGGTCCATATTAGTAAACGGATCTTGTTTCTTTCGCCGTTTGAGTTTCGTTGCTCCGTTCGATTTGATTCTTTTTGCAAACCGGAGTTCTTAAGTTGAACTTTCTGGTTTAATCTTCTTTTGAGATTAACCCATGTTTATTTGCTTGATTGCTTATGGAAGTTATTGTCTGTTTGCGATAGAATTCCTGAAGTGCGAAGCGTGTTATCTGGAGTCTCTAGGTTATGCGGATCGTCAGCAAGGCAAGTAACACTTTGATCATACCCCTTTATCACCCAGTTTTTATGCATTAGTACCAATCCTCAAATATTTCATGGTTAGGATGTCATTAACATGTGGGTTGGGAAGTAGTTGATGAGGTAGAACCTATTACCATGTTACATTCAAACCCTTGGGAGTTACTTCTACGCTTAGCTTATATTGCTATGCTATGCTCGTAGAAGAGGTTTGGGTGAGTGAAATCCATGACAGATGTGAGCTTTACAATTAATGGTTCAACTTAAGGTGGCAACTTAAATACACATCTGGGTGGATTGAGGCACCTGGAGTACCCAGTGTTGCTTGTATTTTTCGAAATCCCAGAGTACCCGTGTGATCTTCCTATGGACCGCCACCCAGGCTCAAAGGGAACTGAGATTATTCATGCTAGAAACTTCTGTGTGCAGCCAGAAGCTATTATGGGCTCTAGCATAGCTGAGTAAGTTACGTGACGCTCCTGAAGAGGTGGATCAGCAGGTAGTGGGATTGTAGGTTTGGTATGGTCTGCCCGGAGTAGAGAGTTAATGTTTCTGAAAGACTGTGTCTCGGTTATCCGTTTCTCAAACACCCTTTAGTGCGAGAAAACCAACGGAGGAGATCGAGTCTTGTGGGGAAAAGTGCGCAAACCTCTGCAGAGTGTATAAACTAATAATGGTTATTCATGTCCCCGGTTATGGACAATCTTGAGTACCTAGTACTTGGAGTATCTTAAGTATCTCATCACTCTAAATTAATATTGTTAGGTTGGTAATTACCTTAATTGGGATTGAGTTGGAGGAACCTTCTCAATGATGTTTCAACTACCATGATAGTTAAATTAAAATGTATTCCTTTGTTGTAGGGAAAAATTGGCTTTTCGCAAAACTGCAACCATAGAGCTTTCCACCAGCCAAATATGCATGTAGTGATAGCATTTTCTGTTCTTGCTCTACTATGTTATTTTGCGAGCATATTCCATGTGCCGACCCGTTTTCGGGCTGCAACGTATTATGTTGCAGACTTTTCAGATGAGGAGTAAGGTTTGTTAGGTCATTGCCGTGCAGCTCAGCTAGCCATTTGCATGCAATGGTTAGAGTCCAAAACAAGGGCAAAAGTGCTTGGAAAAGTAGATACGACGGAGACGTATCAACTCCCCCAAGCTTAAACCTTTTCTTGTCCTCAAGCAATTCAGTTGACAAACTGAAAGTGATAAAGAAAAACTTTTACAAACTCTGTTTGCTCTTCTTGTTGTAAATATGTAAGCCAGCATTCAAATTTTTAGCAAAGATTATAACTAACCACATTCACAATAACGCTTAGGTCTCAAGTTTACTCATATCAATGGCATAATCAACTAGCGAGCAATAATAATAAATCTCGGATGACAACACTTTCTCAAAACAATCATAATATGATATAACAAGATGGTATCTAACTAGCCCTTTCTGAGACCGCAAAACATAAATCTAGAGCACCTATAAAGATCAAGGACTGACTAGACATTGTAATTCATGGTAAAAGAGATCCAGTCAAGTCATACCCAATGTAAACTAACAATAATAAATGCAAATGACAGTGGTGCTCTCCAACTAGTGCTTTTTAATAAGAGGATGATGACTCGGCATAGAAGTAAATAGATAGGCCCTTCGTAGAGGGAAGCAGGGATTTGTAGAGCTGCCAGAGCTCGGTTTTGAAATAGAGATGAGTAATATTTTGAGCGGTATACTTTTATTGTCAACATAACAACCAAGAGATGCCGATATCTTCCATGCTACACACATTATAGGCGGTTCCCAAACAGAATGGTAAAGCTTATACTCCCCCTTCCACCAACAAGCATCAATCCATGGCTTGCTCGAAACAACGAGTGCCTCCAACTAAAAAGAGTCCCAGGGGGAGTTTTGTTTGCAATTATTTTGTTTTAGTTTGCATAAAGAATGGGACTGGGCATCCCGGTGACCAGCCATTTTCTCGTGAGTGAGGAGCGGAGTCCACTCCTCTTGAGAATAACCCGCCTAACATGGAAGATATGGACAACCCTAGTTGATACATAAGCTATTCGAGCATACAAAACATGATATTTATTTGAAGGTTTAGAGTTTGGCACATACAAATTTACTTGGAACGACAGGTAGATACCATTTATAGGAAGATATAGTGGACTCGTGTGGAATAACTTTGGGGCTTAAGGGATTGGATGCACAAGCAGTATTCCCACTTAGTACAGGTGCAAGCTAGCAAAAGACTGGGAAGTGACCAGCTAGAGAGCGACAACAGTCATGAACATGCATTAAAATTAATCAACACCGAATGCAAGCATGAGTAGGATATAATCCACCATGAACATAAATATCGTGAAGGCTATGTTGATTTTGTTTCAACTACATGCGTGAACATGTGCCAAGTCAAGTCACTTAAATCATTCAGAGGAGGATACCACCCTATCATACCACACCATAACCATTTCAATAGCATATTGGCACAAAAGGTAAACCATTATAAATCATAGCTAATCAAGCATGGCACAAGAAACTATGATCTCTAGTTGTCATTGCAAACATGTTTACTCATAATAGGCTGAATCAGGAACGATGAACTAATCATATTTAGAAAAACATAAGAGGTCGAGTTCATACCAGCCTTTCTCATCTCAGTCAATCCATCATATATCGTCATAATTTCCTTTCACTTGCACGACCAAACGATGTGAATAATAATAATAGTGCACGTGCATTGGACTAAGATGGAATATGCAAGCATTTGATAAACAGGAGAAGACAAGGCAATATGGGCTCTTTTGTCAGATCAACAATAATGCATATAAGAGCCACTTCAACAATTTAATTATGGTCTTCTATTATCGACCCCCAAAGAAAAGAAAAGAAATAAAACTATTTACACGGGAAAGCTCCCAACAAGTAAAAGAAGAACAAGAAATATTTTTGGGTTTTCTTTTTAGTTACTACTACAAGCATGGGAAGTAAACTAATTAAAAGCTACAACTAATTTTTTTTGGTTTTTCTTAAGGTTTATTAAACACACAAGAAGAAAGCATAAAAAGGAAATAAACTAGCATGGATGATACAATGAAAAAGTATGAGCACTGACATCTAGCAATGAGTGTGTGAACATGAATGTAATATCGGTGGGAAATACGTACTCCCCAAGCTTAGGCATTTGGCCTAAGTTGGTCTATGGACACGGCTGGCCTGGTGGATATCCATAATAGTAGTTGGGGTCGTACTGCGATGCAGCGGCTATCGCCTCCTGAGCTGCAGCGTGACGACGGGCGGCCTCCGCTCTCCTCTCGTACTCATCTGCCTCCTCTCTGGTAATAATATATCTTCCTTTTGCCTGATAATCAAAGAAGGCAGGAGCAGGGAGAGTAATACGGAAAGCACGGCGTCTGTCAAAGATTAGTCAATACTGGAGAGGTGATTCATTCCTCTCAACAAAATGGTGGTGAACAATAGCATCAAAGTCTAGGTAAGCAGGAGGTAATTCAATATCATCTTCATGTATGGCTATACCAAGAAAATTAGCTATGTGAGTTGCATAAATCCACCAAAGAAATCTCCATTAAATCTATTAAGATGCAACCTACGTGCAACAATGGCTCCCAAATTATAAGATTTGTCTCCTAACATTGAACTCCTAAGAATACTGAGGTCAGGAACACACATATGACATGCTTCATCTTTACCATTAATGCATCTACCTATGAAGAGAGAAAAATAATGTATAGGAGGAAAGTGAATGCTCCCTATGGTAGCTTGTGTTATATCTCTAGATTCCCCCACAGTTATACTAGCAAGAAAATCTCTAAATTCAGATTTGCGAGGATCCCTGATACTACCCCATTGTGGAAGTTTGCAAGCAGTGGTAAAATTCTCTAAGTCCATAGTGTAAGAATTTTCATAAAGATCAAACAGGACAGTTGGAGAATTACGTGAAGATGAAAATTCAAACCTCCTCACAAAGGAACTAGTGAGCTGGTGATACTGGCTGCACTTCTCTTCATCGAAGCTCACAAGATCAGCTTTACGCAAATATGCGTTAAATTCTTCCTTAATTCCCGCTCGATCCATAAAGTCCTCAGAAGGCCATTCACAAGGACACACTGGAGCATCTCTTGGTGGCTCTTCATCAGCATCACACATTGCAAGCCTGGGTCCTTGCTTCCTTGAAGAACCTCCTTGGAACATTTTCCTAAGCGTATCTATTCCTCTAAAAAATTCTGAAAATTTTTAGTAACTTCAAAATAAAAGTAAACCAAACTCAATAATATTGATAGCAACTGCTCCTACAAGTGCCTAGGGCCCATATCATGCATCAAAACTACTTGGAACCATATAAATTTGATATGCAAGCTCAAGAACATGGTCACCTAGGTAGCACAAATTTGCAATGAATAAAGCACTAGAACAAAAACTAATTTGACCAATGGAGGAGTCAAATACCAAGGAACAATCTCCCCAAGTAGTTTTGTGAGAGGTGCTTTGCGCAAGGAGATCGAAAATGGCAGCAAAATGAGCTTGGACTTGGGTTTGAGCTGGTTGTTCGTGTTTGTGGTAGGAAGGAGTGTGTGGGTGAAAGGATAAGTGTAGGAGGGCCACCATGGGCCCACGAGGTAGGGGGGCGCGCCCAGGGGGGTAGGGCGCGCCCTCCACCCTCGTGGCCAGGTGGATGACCACCCTGTTGTGTTCTCAGTGCCAAATATTCTCAAATATTCTAGAAAAATCATATTTAAATTTCAGGGCATTTGGAGAACTTTTATTTCCTGGGTATTTTTATATTGCATGGATAATCAGATAATAGACAGAACAATAATTATTTTTATTTTATTTAATATAAATAACAGAAAGTAAAAGTGGGGTACAGAAGGTTGTGCCTTCTAGTTTCATCCATCTCATGCTCATCAAAAGGAATCCACTAACAAGGTTGATCAAGTCTTCTTAACGAACTCATTCCAAATAACATGGAACCGGAGAAATTTCGAATAACACTATGTTACCTCAACGGGGATATGCACATCCCCAATAATAAGAATATCATATTTCTTCTTCACAGTAGGAAGAGGAAATTCAAAACCTCCAAATATAATCGATGGAATTTTTCCAATGGAACTGATACTGTGGACTTGAGGTTGTTTCCTCGGAAAGTGTACCGTATGCTCATTACCATTAACATGAAAAGTGACAATGCCTTTAGTGCAATCAATAACAGCCCCTGCAGTGTTCAAAAAGGGTCTTCCAAGAATAATAGACATACTATCGTCCTCGGGAATATCAAGAATAACAAAGTCCATTAAAATAGTAACGTTTGCAACTACAACAGGCACATCCTCACAAATACCGACAGGTATAGCAGTTGATTTATCAGCCATTTGCAAAGATATTTCAGTAGGTGTCAAGTTATTCAAATCAAGTCTACGATATAAAGAGAGAGGCATAACACTAACACCGGCTCCAAGATCACATAAAGCAGTTTTAACATAGTTTCTTTTAATAGAGCATGGTATAGTTGGTACACCGGGATCTCCTAGTTTCTTTGGTATTCCACCCTCAAAAGTATAATTAGCAAGCATGGTGGAAATTTCAGCTTCAGGTATCTTTCTTTTATTAGTAACAATATCTTTCATGTACTTAGCATAAGGATTCATTTTAAGCATATCAGTTAATCGCATACGCAAAAAGATATGTCTAATCATTTCAGCAAAGCGCTCAAAATCCTCATCATCCTTTTTCTTGGATGGTTTGGGAGGAAAAGGCATGGGTTTCTGAACCCATGGTTCTCTTTCTTTACCATGTTTCCTAGCAACAAAGTCTTTCTTATCATAACGTTGATTCTTTGATTGTGGGTTATCAAGATCAACAACATGTTCAATTTCTACATCATTATCATTACTAGGTTGAGCATCATCATGAACATTATCATTAGTTTTAGGTTCATTACCAGATTGTGTTTCAGCATCAGAAATAGAAATATCATTTGGATTCTCAGGTGTTTCAGTAATAGGTTTACTAGAAGCATGCAAAGTCCTATCATTTTTCTTTTTCTTCCTATTAGAAGGACTAGGTGCATCTACATTATTTCTCTGAGAATCTTGCTCAATTCTCTTAGGGTGGCCTTCAGGATACAAAGGTTCCTGAGTCACTCTACTAGTTCTAGTAGCCACTCTAACAACATTATCATTATTCTTACTATTCAATTTGAGCAAATAATTTTGAGCTTTAAGTATTTGTTCTACTTTAGTGGTAACCATAGAAGCATGTTTACTAACAAGTTTAAGTTCACTTTTGACATTAGCCATATAATCACCCAAGTGTTCAAGCATATTTGAATTGTATTTCAATTGTTTACCAAAATAAGCATTAAAATCTTCTTGCTTAGCCATAAATTTATCAAACTCATCTAATCATGGGCTAGAAAACTTAGTAAATGGGATTTCAGCTTTATCATATCTATAGAGAGAATTTACCTTTACTACCTGTGTCGGGTTATCAAGACCATGTTTTTCTTCAACAGGAGGTAAATTAAGACCATGTATTTCTTCAATAGAAGGTAAATTCTTAACATCTTTAGGTTTAATACCTTTTTCTTGCATATATTTCTTTGCCTCTTGCATATCTTCAGGACTGAGAAATAGAATACCCCTCTTCTTTGGAGTTGGTTTAGGAATAGGCTCAGGAACTGGCTTAGGAGGTGTCCAATTGTTTTCATTTGTCAACATATTATTCAATAGGATTTCAGCTTCATCCGGTGTTCTTTCCCTGAAAACAGAACCAACACAACTATCCAGGTAATCTCTGGAAGCATCGGTTAGTTCATTATAAAAGATATCAAGTATTTCATTTTTCTTAAGAGGATGATCAGGCAAAGCATTAAGTAACTTGAGACGCCTCCCCCAAGCTTGTGGGAGACTCTCTTCTTCAATTTGCACAAAATTATATATATCCCTTAAAGCAGCTTGTTTCTTATGACCAGGGAAATATTTAGCAGAGAAGTAATAAATCATATCCTGGGGACTACGCACACAACCAGGATGAAGAGAATTAAACCATATCTTAGCATCACCGTTTAATGAGAATGGAAATATTTTAAGGATATAAAAGTAGCGAATTCTCTCATCATTAGTGAACAGGGTAGCTATATCATTTAATTTAGTAAGATGTGCCACAACAGTTTCAGATTCATAGCCATGAAAAGGATCAGATTCAACCAAAGTAATTATATCAGGATCAACAGAGAATTCATAATCCTTATCGGTAACACAGATATGTGAAGTAGCAAAAGCAGAGTCAGGTTTCATTCTAGCATTTGGTGATTGTTGATTCCATTTAGCTAATAACCTCTTGAGTTTGTATCTATCTTTTCAAGCTAAAATAGCTAAAGAAGCTTCTTTATCAAAAACATAACCCTCAGGAATAACAGGCAAGTCTTCATCATCAATTTCATCAGTATTATCAGATTCAATATTTTCATTCTCTCTAGCCCTAGCAAGTTGTTCATCAAGAAATTCACCAAGTGGCATAGTAGTATCAAGCATAGAAGTAGATTCATCATAAGTATCATGCATAGCAGAAGTGGCATCATCAATAACATGCGACATATAAGAATGAATAGCAGAAGCAGGTTTAGGTGTCACAAGCTTACTCATAACAGAAGGTGAATCAAGTGCAGAGCTAGATGACAGTTCCTTACCTCCCCTCGTAGTCGAGGGATAAATCTTGGTTTTTGGATCTCTCAAGTTCTTCATAATGATAATCAGATATAAATCCCAAGTGACTCAAAGAATAGAGCTATGCTCCCCGGCAACAGCGCCAGAAAATAGTCTTGATAACCCACAAGTATAGGGGATCGCAACATTTTTCGAGGGTAGAGTATTCAACCCAAATTTATTGATTCGACACAAGGGGAGCCAAAGAATATTCTCAAGTATCAGCAGCTGAGTTGTCAATTCAACCACAGCTGGAAACTTAGTATCTGCAGGAAAGTGTTTAGTAGAAAAGTAATATGATAGTAGTGGTAACGGTAGCAAAAGGTAACAGTAGCAAAAGTAATGTTTTTGGTATTTTGTAGTGATGATAGGAATAGCAACGGAAGAGTAAATAAGCGGAGAACAATGTATGGAAAGCTCGTAGGCAATGGATCAGTGATGGAGAATTATGCCGGATGCGGTTCATCATGTAACAGACATAACCTAGGATGACATAGAACTAGCTCCAGTTCATTGATATAATGTAGGCATGTATTCCGAATATAGTAATACGTGCTTATGGAAAATAACTTGCATGACATCTTTTGTCCTACCCTCCCGTGGTAGCGGGGTCCTTACGGAAACTAAGGAATATTAAGGCCCCCTTTTAATAGAGTACCGGAACAAAGCATTAACACACCGTGAATACATGAACTACTCAAACTACCGTCATCACCGGTAAGTATCCCGATTATTGTCACTTCGGGGTTAACGGATCATAACACATAATAGGTGACTATAGACTTGCAAGATAGGATCAAGAACTCTCAAATACTGATGAAAACATAATAGGTTCAGATCTGAAATCATGGCACTCGGGCCCTAGTGACAAGCATTAAGCCTAGCAAAGTCATAGCAACATCAAACGCAGAACATAGTGGATACTACGGATCAAACCCTAACAAAACTAACTCGATTACATGATAGATCCCATCCAACCCATCATCGTCCAGCAAGCCTACGATGGAATTACTCACGCACGGCGGTGAGCATCATGAAATTGGTGATGGAGGATGGTTGATGATGATGATGGCGATGGATTCCCCTCTCTGGAGCCCCGAACTGACTCCAGATCAGCCCTCGCGAGAGGTTTTAGGGCTTGGCGGCGGCTCCGTATTGTAAAACGCGATGAATCCTTCTCTCTAATTTTTTTCTCCCCGAAACAAGATATATAGAGTTGGAGTTGGAGTCGGAGGAGCTCCAGGGGCCCACGAGGTAGGGGGGCACGCCCCCCATCCTCATGGACAGGTGGTGGGCCCCCTGGCCTTCATCTTTTGCAGGTATTTTTTGTATTTCCAAAAGGTTGCTCCATGAAGTTTCAGGTCATTCCGAGAACTTTTGTTTCTGCACGTAAATAACACCATGGTAATTCTGGTGAAAACAGCGTCAGTCCGGGTTAGTTCCATTCAAATCATGCAAGTTAGAGTCGAAAACAAGGGCAAAACTGTTTGGAAAAGTAGATACGACAGAGACGTATGATATCCCTTTAAAATGTTTAGGCTATGCTCGGCCAGCCTGTGTGGGATGCCTGGCATATTTGAAGGATGCCAGGCAAAGATATCCCAATTCTCGCGTATGAACTCCCGAAGTGCGGCATCTGTTGTGGGGTTTAGCTATGCCCTGATGGATGCTGTTTTTGTAGGGTGCGTTGGGTGGAACTGGAATTTGACTCCTTCGTCCGCTGGTTTAAAAGAGGTGGACTTGGGTCTTTTGTCGAGTATCACGTCGTCCCTGTCCACTGTAGAGCGCAGCGTAGTTAGTTCTTCGGCCGCGAGGGCTTCAGATAACACTTCGAGGGCCAGTGTGGCGGTTTTATTTTCGGCGTGGAGTGCTATGTCTGGATCGCTAGCTAGAGTGATGATTCCATTGGGTCCGGGCATCTTGAGCTTCATGTACCCGTAATGGGGTATAGCTTGGAAGATCGTGAATGCCTCTCGCCCTAGAAGGGCGTGGTATCCTCTACTAAACGGGGCCACTTGGAATGTGATTTCTTCAGGCCTGTAATTCTCCGGAGTGCCTAATACCACATCTAGTGTGATTTTTCCCGCACATCGTGCCTCCCTACTAGGGATGATTCCTCTGAAGCTCGTGCTGATTTGCTTAATGCGGCTCTTGTCTATTTCCATTTTTCTAAGATTCTCCTCATAGATCAGGTTTAATCCGCTGCCAGTGTCCATGAGTACTTTTGTAAGCCGGAAGCCGTCCATGATTGGACTAAGGACCAAAGCGGCTGGAGCTTGGACTGTGCGGAATTGAGGTTCGTCACTTGCATTGAAGGTTATGGCCGTGTCGTTCCATGGATTTATCGTTGCGACATGGCATTCTTCGGCGAGGCTGCGAAGTGCCCTCTTGCGCCTATTGTTTGAGGCAAAAGTCTCAAAGACTGTCAGTATTGTATTGTTATTTTCCATGGGAGGGTGCTCTGCGGTATTGTTGAGGAGGAGATCCTCGCCGCTCCTGGCCACCTGCCGGAGTATCCAACATGCTTTAAGGCTGTGTGTTGGCATGGTATCCGATGTACTGTGAATTTTGCATGGCCCATTGATCCATCCCTCCAATAAGGTTCTGCGCCCTGTAGTGGGTTTTGGCTTCTTAGTAATTGGATTGGGTGACTTACGAGAGTACACCCTTTTAGTTCGGACAGAGGGTTTAGTTAGAGCCAGAGGATCCCAGAATTTTGTTTGGGTTTTCCAAGTGCTTTCCATCCCACAGTACTTCTGACCTATGGACGCCAAGTCAGCGAAGTGTGTTATATCACGGCGACTTATGGCATTGAGGATTCCCTTGTCCGTGCAATTTTTCTAAAAGAATGAAATTGCGTCTTCCTCGTGATGGTCCTTCGCCTTGCTTATTGCAAGGAGGAATCTGGCCCAATAGTGATGTACTGTCTCTTGGGGCTCTTGTCTAATAGGGGAAAGATCACTTATGTGAGTGTGGGTGGGTAGATTTAAGTCCAAACCCTGGCCCGGTCTGAGACCCAATGGAGTTTACGAGCTTGGTAGTTCGGGCTCTGGGACGTTGCCCGACGGTACTAACCCGTTGTTTGATTCCAGGTTCGAAGATTGGGCCGTGTCCTCCCATAGACGGGTATCCGGCTCGCAGAGCTCGGGTATCCGGACATAGTTTGTCCTCAAAATAGAGGAAGAATCACTGCATCACTCCTCCACCATGGCTATCTGATGGGTAACCGGCGGAGAGTTAATCTCCCTTTGGTCGGGTTTAAGCCCAATCTGATCATAGTCCGTAGCGACTCCCAAGGCGGCAATGCGATCCAAGAGCTCGTTCAAAGAAGAGAGCTCCATTGGATCCATCTGCTCGATGAATCCCGAGCCGACGTGGAGGCTGTTTTTGATGACCCGAGAGGTCATCGTCGGTGCGACGGCCGACGGGCGGTCATGACGAAGCCGCCTAATCGGAGAGTTTGGCCTACAGCCAGGGCTCCCCCAGAGGTAACACTGTCCCTGACAACAAGACGAGCCATCAGGCCTTATTGCGACAGCACAGTGGAATGATACGTCTCCAACGTATCTATATTTTTTGATTGCTCCATGCTATATTATCTACTGTTTTGAATGTTTATGGGCTTTATTATACACTTTTATATCATTTTTCGGACTAACCTATTAACCCAGAGCCTAGTGCTAGTTTCTATTTTTACCCTGTTTTAGGGTTTCAAAGAAAAGGAAAATCAAACGGAGTCCAATTGACCTGAAACTTCACGGAACTCATTTTTGGAAGGAAAGAAGCCCAGAAGACTTGGGGTGCACGTCGGGGGATCAGCGAGGAGGTCACGAGGCAGGGGGCGTGCCCACCCCCTGGGCGCGCCCTCCACCCTCGTGAGCCCGTCGTGGCCCCCCTGACGTACTTCTTCCGCCTATATATCTCCATATACCCTAAAAACATCCGTGAGCACAATAGATCGGGAGTTCCGCCGCCAGAAGCCTGCGTAGCCACCGAAAGCCAATCTAGACCCGTTCAGGCACCCTGCCGGAGGGGGCAATCTCTCTCCGGTGGCCATCTTCATCATCCTGGTGCTCTCCATGACGAGGAGGGAGTAGTTATCCATCGGGGCTGAGGGTATGTACCAGTAGCTATGTGTTTGATCTCTCTCTCTCTCTCTCTCTCTCGTGTTCTTGATTTGGCACGATCTTGATGTATCGCGAGCTTTGCTATTATAGTTGGATCTTATGTTTCTCCTCCCCCTCTTCTCTCTTGTAATGAATTGAGTTTCCCCTTTGAAGTTATCTTATTGGACTGAGTCTTTAATGATTTGAGAACACTTGATGTATGTCTTGCCGTGGATATCTGTGGTGACAATGGGATACCACGTGATGCACTTGATGTATGTTTTGGTGATCAACTTGTGGGTTCCGCCCATGAACCTATGCATAGGGGTTGGCACACGTTTTCGTCGTGATTCTCCGGTAGAAACTTTGGGGCACTCTTTGAGGTTCTATGTGTTGGTTGAATAGATGAATCTGAGATTGTGTGATGCATATCGTATAATCATACCCACGGATACTTGAGGTGACATTGGAGTATCTAGGTGACATTAGGGTTTTGGTTGATTTGTGTCTTAAGGTGTTATTCTAGTACAAACTCTAGGGCTTTTTGTGACACTTATAGGAATAGTCCAATGGATTGATTGGAAAGAATAACTTTGAGGTGGTTTCGTACCCTACCATAATCTCTTCGTTCGTTCTCTGCTATTAGTGACTTTGGAGTGACTCTTTGCCGCATGTTGAGGGATAGTTATGTGATCCAATTATGATATTATTGTTGAGGGAACTTACACTAGCGAAAGTATGAACCCTAGGCCTTATTTCCACACATTGCAATACCGTTTACACTCACTTTTATCATTTTCTACCTTGCTGTTTTTATATTTTCAGATTACAAATACCCATATCTACTATCCATATAGCACTTGTATCACCATCTCTTCGCCGAACTAGTGCACCTATACAATTTACCATTGTATTGGGTGTGTTGGGGACACAAGAGACTCTTTGTTATTTGGTTGCAGGGTTGCTTGAGAGAGACCATCTTCATCCTATGCCTCCTAGAGATTGATAAACCTTAGGTCATCCACTTGAGGGAAATTTGCTACTGTCCTACCAACTTCTGCACTTGGAGGCCCAACAATGTCTACAAGAAGAAGGTTGTGTAGTAGACATCAAGCTCTTTTCTGGTGCCGTTGCCGAGGAGGTGAGTGCTTGAAGGTATATCTTTAGATCTTGCAATCGAATCTTTTTGTTTCTTGTTTTAGCACTAGTTTAGTTTATAAAGAAAACTACAAAAAAATATGGAATTGAGTTTGCCTCATACGCTTCATCTTTTTAATATCTTTCGTGAGTATGATGGAAAGGAAAATTGTGCTCAAATGCTAGAAGAAGAAATCTATAAAATGTTTGGAACTAAATATTTGAATGATGAGCATGATTGCAATGTTGTTAGTATGAATTCCTTGAATATCCATGATGCTAATGATATGCAAAGCCACAATCTTGGGGAAGCTATGTTTGATGAAGATGATATTTTTTGTCCCCCAAGTTTTGATGAGAAAATTTATTATAATGAAAGAACGCCTCCTATCTATGATGATTATTGTGATGACACGTATGCTTTAAAGAATAATAATAACAATGAAACTTGTCATCTTGATTTCAATTTTCAATCCCATGATAGTTACTTTGTTGAGTTTGCTCCCACTATTCCGAATGAGAAGAATTTTGCTTATGTGGAGAGTAGTAAATTTTCTATGCTTGTAGATCATGAAAAGAATGATTTAGGTTCTGGTTATATTGTTGAATTCATTCATGATGCTACTGAAAATTATTATGAGGGAGGAATATATGCTTGTAGGAATTGCAATAATATCAAGTTTCCTCTCTATGTGCTTAAAATTTTGAAGTTATGCTTGTTTTGCTCTCCTATGCTAGTTGATTATTGTTGCCATAAGTTGTTTGCTCACAAAATCCCTATGAATAGGAAGTATGTTAGACTTAAATGTGCTATCCATATTCTTCAAGATGCTCTCTTTATGTTTCAATTCTTATCTTTTATGTGAGCATCATTGAAATCATCATGCCTAGCTAGGGGCGTTAAACGATAGCGCTTGTTGGGAGGCAACCCAACTTTATTTTTGTTACTTGATTTTTGTTCCTGTTTAGTAATAAATAATTCATCTAGCCTCTGTTTATATGTGGTTTTATGCTTTTAATAAGTGTGTGTGCCAAGTAGAACCTTTGGGAAGACTTGGGGAAAGTCTTGTTGATCATGCTGTAAAAAACAGAAACTTTAGCGCTCACGAGAATTGCTGCCATTTTTATTTGGAGAGAGATATTTAGTTAATTATTTTTTTAGATGATTAATAGATAAATTCCTCCGGTACAGCTATTTATTTGAGAATTTTATGAGTTCCATAAGTATACGTTTGATCCAGATTACTACAAACTGTTCTGTTTTTGACAGATTCTGTTTTTCGTGTGTTGTTTGCTTATTTTGATGAATCTATGGCTAGTAAAATAGTTTATAAACCATAGAGAAGTTGAAATAAAGTAGGTTTAACACCAATATAAATAAATAATGAGTTCATTACAGTACCTTGAAGTGGTCTTTTATTTTCTTATACTAACGGAGCTCATGAGTTTTCTACTTTAAGTTTTGTGTTGTGAAGTTTTCAAGTTTTGGGTAAGGATTCGATGGACTATGGAATAAGGAGTGGCAAGAGCCTAATATTGGGGATGACCAAGGCACCCCAATGTAATATTCAAGGATAGACAAGAGCCTAAGCTTGGGGATGCCCCGGAAGGCATCCCCTCTTTCGTCTTCGTTCATCGGTAACTTTACTTGGAGCTATATTTTTATTCGCCACATGATATGTGTTTTGCTTGGAGGGTCAATTTATTTTGTTAGGATTTGCTTTCTGTTATTTAGAATAATGTTTTTCATCTTTTATTTCAATAAAAGTGGCATTGATAGCCTTTACTATGCCTATGTTACAAGTATACATGTTGCTGTTTGAAAACAGAATGTTTACCGCTGTTGCAATAATTCCCTAGAAAATTCAGAATGTGATAAAATGTTGAAACCTTTTGCATATTAAGCTCTGATAAATTTACTACAGTGGGAATTTTCTTTCATAATTTTTGGAGCTAGGGAAGTATGGATGTTGCTGCATTCTTTACAGGCTATCCTGTTTAGGCAGATTGCTGTTATGTTTGCATTGTTTGCATATGTTTGCTTCTTTAATGATTCTATTTGAGGATATGACTATTAAATATGCAGAGGCATTTAGTATGCAGTGTTGAATAATAATTTTAGCGATTTTCTACAGTAGAGTATGATAAGGTTTTGGCAATGGTTTATACTAACTTATCTCACGAGTCCTTGTTGAGTTTTATGTGGATGAAGCTTTTGAGATTTAGGGAGACCTTGATATGAGAGGAATTAAGGAGACACAAAATCTCAAGCTTGGGGATGCCCAAGGCGCCCCAAGATAATATTTCAATAAGTCTCAAGCTTTTAAGCTTGGGGATGCCCCGGTTGGCATCCCACCTTTCTTCTTCAACAACTACCGGTTTCGGTTGATCCTAAGTTTTTGCTTCTTCACATGATGTTTGCCATTCTTAAATGTCATTTTATTTTGCTTTGCTTGCTGTTTTAATAAAATATCAAGATCTGAACTATTAAATGTTAGAGAGTCTTCACATAGTTGCATAATTATTCGACTACTCATTGATCTTCACTTATATCTTTCGGAGTAGTTTGTCGTTTGCTCTAGTGCTTCACTTATACCTTTTAGAGCATGGTGGTAGTTTTATTTTGTAGAAATTAATGAACTCTCATGCTTCACTTATATCATTTTGAGAGTCTTAAATAGCATGGTAATTTGCTTAAAATCCTAATATGCTAGGTATATAAGATTAATAATAAAATTATCTTATGAGTGTGTTGAATACTAAGAGAAGTTTGATGCTTGATGATTGTTTTGAGATATGGAGCTAATAATATCAAAGTCATGCTAGTTGAGTAGTTGTGAATTTGAGGAATACTTGTGTTGAAGTTTGCAAGTCCCGTAGCACGCACGTATGGTGAACATTATGTAACAAATTTGAAACATGAGGTGTTATTTGATTGTCCTCCTTATGAGTGGCGGTCGGGGACGAGCGATGGGCTTTTCCTACCAATCTATCCCACTAGGAGCATGCGCGTAGTACCGAGGTTTTTGATGACTTGTAGATTTTTGCAATAAGTATGTGAGTTCTTTATGACTAATTTTGAGTCCATGGATTATACGCACTCTCACCCTTCCATCATTGCTAGCCTCTTCGGTACCGTGCATTGCCCTTTCTCACATTGAGAGTTGGCACAAACTTCGCCGGTGCATCCAAACCCCGTGATATGATATGCTCTGTCACACATAAACCTCCTTATATCTTCCTCAAAACAGCCACCATACCTACCTATTATGGCATTTCCATAGCCATTCCGAGATATATTGCCATGCAACTTTGCATCGTTCCGTTTATTATGACACGCATCATCATTGTCATATTGCTTGGCATGATCATGTAGTTGACATCGTATTTTTGGCAAAGCCACCGTTCATAATTCTTTCATACATGTCACTCTTGATTCATTGCATATCCCGGTACACCGCCGGAGGAATTCATATAGAGTCATACTTTGTTCTAGTATCGAGTTGTAATCATTGAGTTGTAAATAAATAGAAGTGTGATGATCATCATTTTCTAGAGCATTGTCCCAAGTGAGAAAAAAATAAAAAAAGAAGAGAATGGCCATAAAAAAAGAGAATGCCCAAAAAAAGAAAAAGAAAAGAAAAGAGAACGGCCATAAAAAAGGCCAAATAAAAAAATGAGAGAAATCGAGAGAAGGGACAATACTACTATCCTTTGCCACACTTGTGCTTCAAAGTAGCACCATGATCTTCATGATAGAGAGTCTCTTGTTTTGTCACTTTCATATATTACTGGGAATTTTTCATTATAGAACTTGGCTTGTATATTCCAACAATGGGCCTCCTCAAGTGCCCTAGATCTTCGTGAGCAAGCAAGTTGGATGCAGAACCACTTAGTTTATTTTTTTGAGCTTTCATACATTTATAGTTCTAGTGCATCCGTTGCATGGCAATCCCTACTCCTTGCATTGACATCAATTGATGGGCATCTCCATATCCCATTGATTAGCCTCGTTGATGTGAGACTTTCTCCTTTTTTGTCTTCTCCACATAACCCCCTCATTATTCTATTCCACCCAAAGTGTTATGTCCATGGCTCGCGCTCATATATTGCGTGAAAGTTTATAGGTTTGAGATTAATAAAGTATGAAACAATTGCTTGGCTTGTCATCGGGGTTGTGCATGATGAGAGCATTCTTGTGTGACGAAAATGAAACTTGACTAAACCATATGATTTTGTAGGGATGAACTTTCTTTGGCCATGTTATTTTGAGAAGACATAATTGCTTAGTTAGTATGCTTGAAGTATTATCATTTTTATGTCAATATGAACTTTTGTCTTGAATCTTATGGATCTGAATATTCATGCCGCAATTAATAAGAATTACATTGAAATTATGCCAAGTAGCACTCCGCATCAAAAATTCTGTTTTTATCATTTACCTACTCGAGGACGAGCAGGAATTAAGCTTGGGGATACTGATACGTCTCCAACGTATCTATAATTTTTGATTGCTCCATGCTATATTATCTACTGTTTTGAATGTTTATGGGCTTTATTATACACTTCTATATCATTCTTGGGACTAACATATTAACCCAGAGCCCAGTGCAGTTTCTATTTTTACCCTGTTTTAGGGTTTCGAAGAAAAGGAAAATCAAACTGAGTCCAATTGACCTGAAACTTCACGGAACTCATTTTTGGAAGGAAAGAAGCCCATAAGACTTGGATTGCACGTCGGGGGATCAGCGAGGAGGTCACGAGGCAGGGGGGCGCGCCCACCCCCCTCGGCGCGCCCTCCACCCTTGTGAGCCCCTCGTAGCCCCCCTGACGTACTTCTTCCACCTATATATCTCCATATACCCTAAAAACATCCGTGAGCACAATAGATCGGGAGTTCCGCCGCCAGAAGCCTCCGTAGCCACCGAAAGACAATCTAGACCCGTTCCAGCACCCTGCCGGAGGGGGCAATCTCTCTCTGGTGGCCATCTTCATCATCTCGGTGCTCTCCATGATGAGGAGGGAGTAGTTCTCCATCGGGGCTAAGGGTATGTACCAGTAGCTATGTGTTTGATCTCTCTCTCTCTCTCGTGTTCTTGATTTGGCACGATGTTGATGTATCGTGAGCTTTGCTATTATAGTTGGATCTTATGTTTCTCCTCCCCCTCATCTCTCTTGTAATGAATTGAGTTTCCGCTTTGAAGTTATCTTATCGGATTGAGTCTTTAATGATTTGAGAACACTTGATGTATGTCTTGCCGTGGATATCTGTGGTGACAATGGGATACCACATGATTCACTTGATGTATGTTTTGGTGATCAACTTGCGGGTTCCGCCCATGAACCTATGCATAGGGGTTGGCACACGTTTTCGTCGTGATTCTCTGGTAGAAACTTTGGGGCACTCTTTGAGGTTCTATGTGTTGGTTGAATAGATGAATCTGAGATTGTGTGATGCATATCGTATAATCATACCCATGGATACTTTAGGTGACATTGCAGTATCTAGGTTACATTAGGGTTTTAGATGATTTGTGTCTTAAGGTGTTATTCTAGTACGAACTCTAGGGCTGTTTGTGACACTTATAGGAATAGCCCAATGGATTGATTGGAAAGAATAACTTTGAGGTGGTTTCGTACCCTACCATAATCTCTTCGTTCGTTCTCCGCTATTAGTGACTTTGGAGTGACTCTTTGTCGCATGTTGAGGGATAGTTATGTGATCCAATTATGATATTATTGTTCAGGGAACTTACACTAGAGAAAGTATGAACCCTAGGCCTTATTTCCCCACATTGCAATACTGTTTACGCTCACTTTTATCATTTGCTACCTTGCTGTTTTTATATTTTCAGATTACAAATACCCATATCTACTATCCATATACCACTTGTATCACCATCTCTTCGCCGAACAAGTGCACCTATACAATTTACCATTGTGTTGGGTGTGTTGGGGACACAAGAGACTCTTTGTTATTTGGTTGCAGGGTTGCTTGAGAGAGACCATCTTCATCCTACGCC
Organism: Triticum urartu; assembly: GCF_003073215.2. Lineage (NCBI taxonomy): Eukaryota > Viridiplantae > Streptophyta > Magnoliopsida > Poales > Poaceae > Triticum > Triticum urartu. The sequence goes on along the minus strand of NC_053026.1, from coordinate 255,562,421 downwards.
TCCTACGGATTGATAAACCTTAGGTCATCCACTTGAGGGAAATTTGTTACTGTCCTACAAACCTATGCACTTGGAGGCCCAACAACGTCTACAAGAAGAAGGTTGTGTAGTAGACATCATGGAACTCTCAATGAAAGCACCAATGTCGGTGACAAAACCGGCGGATCTCGAGTAGGGGGTCCCGAACTATGCGTCTAAGGCAGATGGTAACAGGAGGCGGGGGACACAATGTTTACCCAGGTTCGGGCCCTCGCGATGGAGGTAATACCCTACTTCATGCTTGATTGATCTTGATGATATGAGTATTACAAGAGTTGGTGTACCACGAGATCGGAGAGGCTAAACCCTAGAAGCTAGCCTATGGTATGATTGTTGTCCTACAGACTAAAACCCTCCGGTTTATATAGACACTTGAGGGGTTAGGGTTACACAGAGTCGGTTACAAGGGAGGAGATCTACATATCCGAACTGTCAAGCTTGCCTTCCACACAAAGAGGAGTCCCATCCGGACAAGAGACGAAGTCTTGAATCTTGTATCTTCATAGTCCATCATTCTGGCCAAAGTATATAGTCCGGCTGTCCGAGGACCCCCTAATCCAGGAATCCCTCAGCGGCGCCTGTGTAACACCCTCGATGCGACTATATCTCCAACGTGTCGAGGCACGACTTAGAGGCATAATCGCATTGAAGGCATATGTCGCAAGTAAGGCAATATTCACAACATCCCATGTAATATAAATAATAAAGGGGAGATAACATAGTTGGCTTACACTCGCCACGTCAATCAAGGTACATAAATAACATTACATCATCCAAATACTCATGGCCCGACTACGGTGCCAAAATAAAAGATAACCCAACATGCGACACGGTCCCGATCACCCCCAACAGGGCACCACTACTGATCATCAGGAAAAGAGACATAGTATCATTGAGAGTCCTCGTCGAACTCCCACTTGAGCTCGAGCGCGTCACCTGGAGTGGAAACATCAGGCCCTGCATCTGGTGTAATAGTAATCTGTGAGCCACAGCTAACCTATTCGCAAAAGAGAGCGAGAAGAGGAGGCAAAGCGCGAGCGAGAAACTAGAGGACAACCTGCGCAAACATTACTCCAACACCGTGTCCACTTCCCAGACTCCGCCGAGAAGAGGCCATCACGGTAACACACTCGGTTGATTCATTTTAATTAAGTTAAGGTTCAAGTTATCTACAACCGGACATTAAAAAATTCCCATCTGCCCATAGCCGCGGGCACAGCTTTCGAAAGTTCAAATCCCTGCAGGGGAGTCCCAACTTAGCCCATGACAAGCTCTCACGGTCAACGAAGGAATATACCTCCTCCCGAGACGTTCCGATCAGACTCGGTATCTCGGTTCTTCAAGACACTTCGACAGGTTAAAACAAATCCAGCAACACCGCCCGAATGTGCCGACAAATCCCGATAGCAGCTGCACATATCTTGTTCTCAGGGCACACTCAGATGAGCGCTCCATACAACTAAAACCAAACCTCGAGTTTCCCCGAGGGGGCGCTCCACAGGACTCTAGTTCGGACCAACACTCAGATGAGCACTGGCCCGGGGGGGGGGGCTAAAATAAGATGACCCTCGGGCTCCGGAAACCCAAGGGAAAAGAGGCTAGGTGGAAAATGGTAAAACCAAGGTTGGGCATTGCTGGAAAAGCTTTAATCAAGGCGAACTATCAAGGGGTTCCCATTATAACCCAACCGCGTAAGGAACGCAAAATCCGGCAACATAACACCGATATGACGGAAACTAGGGCGGCAAGAGTGGAACAAAACACTAGGCGAGAGGCCGAGCCTTCCACCCTTTACCAAGTATATAGATGCATAAAGATAACATGGCAATATAATGATATCCGAACAAGTAAAATAATGTTCCAACAAGGAACGGTCTCCAAACTTCACCTGCAACTAGCAACGCTATAAAAGGGGCTGAGCAAAGCGGTAACATAGCCATTTAACGGTTTTCTAGGACATGGTGGGTTAGAGGTTTCACATGGCAATTTTGGAGGCATGAAAGTAAGTGGTAGGCATCGTAGCATTGGCATCTAGCAAAGCAAAGATAGTAGTGATTTCGAGGGTATGATCATCTTGCCTGCAAACTTGTCAGAGTTGAATAGATCCTCGAAAGCAAACTCAATGGGCACCTCGTTAGCGAACTCGTCTCCCGGCTCTACTCAAACAAGCCAAACAAGCAACAAGGACACAATCAACCACGTGCAAGGCTCAAACAATATGATGCAAAGATGATATGCCATGCGGGATGCGATGCGGGATGCATATGCAAGATGTGCCAGGGAAAGCATGAACCTGGCCTCAACTTGGAATTCCAAGTGAGCCACTGGAAAGATGAGATGAAATCGCTTGAAAACGATATAAAGAACGCCGGAATCGGAGTTACGGTTTGGAAATGGCAAGCAATTCAAATATGACCACGTTCTGCGATATACAACAAGTAGCCATCTAAATGCAACAAGATGAACATGCTACATCACTCAAACAAGGCATCAAAATACATGGCAGGAATCCATTCATGATGCTTACCAAAAGTCTAGCACTGAGCTACGGCCAATTCATCCATTAACATGTTCAAACAAGCATGGCAAAAATGCATATGGAAAACAGATTTCAGACTTAGTGAAATTAACACTTGTCTGGAATTTCAGATCAGATAGCACTCTTCGGAGCAACAAAAATATATGCTACCGGACCTGAACATGGCAAAGTAAGGCATGGAATGGAGCTACTAAAAAAGCTTAACAAAAGTCCCTTAGTGACATTGAGCCAAAAGGGATCAGAAAATACATTTGCAAGCATGTGAACATGGCAAAAACATAATCAGTTCTCAGACTTGGTGAAAACTGTAGCATGCTGAAAACAGATATCAAGTAGGCATATTTACGAGCTCGATGCACTCACTACGGAGCAAGTCATGACAAACTAAGCATACATCCATCAAGAATACACAAAATACAAGCTATAAATGGCAAGAACAATAACATAGTATGCACGGATCAGCTACAACATCATCGGCAAAATCGCTAACAAGTAGACAATCTGCCCAGATTCACGAAGTAGCAAAAGTAGAGCTCGATTGAGTCAAGCTAGGTCGCTCCATAATTGCAAACAAAGACATGGATGGATAGAGCACTACAAGATTAACAAAACATCCTTACTAATCATCCTCAAAAGAGGCACGGGTCACTAGGAAACAACATGAACATATGGCCATATGAGATAAACAGCTCAAGGACTTAGTGAAATGCTAAGTCCCTGAAATCAGCATTACCAAGTGCCTCACTTTGCAAGCTTGTGCTAGTCACCACACCCATCACGAAAATACATGGGTTGCACCTCTGGAAAGATGGCAAAACCCTTAACAAAACATATGTAGGGCTCATGGGCATATCATGCACACATTAATCATGGCAAAAATGACAAAAATCTAAATGGAGTAGCAGATCAGACAATACTCTCAAGTAGCACCCTTCTAACAGCATTTCGGGCATCAAGATGAACTCAAATGAAAATGATGCAATGGAATGAAATGATGTACCCTCTGAGACAAACATTTTGATATGCTATATGCCCAAAACGGATCTACGGATACGTAGTTACGGCATGATGAACAAGGGCACTTGAATCTGGAAAAACGGGGACTTGGAAGAAAAATTGGACCTCCAGATCTAGGGTTTGGTGGCACGCGGCCCGAGGCGAGTCCGACGAGGTCGCCGCGGCTCCGGCGAGCCCGATGGAGCGGCGGGTAGGCAGGGGAGGAGTAGATCCGGCCTCCTCTGGCCGGATCCGGCGGCGAGGAGGTGTCCGGCGGGGTCGGCGGCGTGGAGGCGTGCGGTGGAGCGGCGAGGTGGCGGCTGGGCGCGACGGCGGAGCGGCGGAGCGGCGAGATCCGGCGGCTGCCGGCGCGGCGGCATGGCGGAGAAGAAGAGGCGGCGCGGATCTGGCCCACGCGATCGGCGGGGAGGGCCGGCCTCGGGCCCTCGCGGGCCGGCGGCGGGAGCGGCGATGTGGGCACGGGCAGCGCCACGTGGCGAGCTGCGATTGGTCCGGGCGGGGCGGTGGACGTGTCCGGCTGGCCCGAACGTGTCCGGCTGGCCCGGACGTGTCCGGCACGGGCGTGAGGTGGGGATCTAGGGTTTTGGAAGAGGGGATCCGCGAATTTAGAGGAGGGGTCTATATATAGGCATAGAGGGAGCTAGGAGAGTCCAAATGAGGTGCGGTTTTCGGCCACGCGATCATGATCGAACGCTCTAGATGATGGAGAGGGTTTTGGTGAGTTTTGGGCCAACTTGGAAGGGTGTTGGGCTGCAACACACACGAGGCCTTTACGGTCCCTCGGTTAACCGTTGGAGAATCAAACGAAGTCCAAATGATACGAAACTTGACAGGCGGTCTACCGGTAGTAAACCAAGGCCGCTTGGCAAGTCTCGGTCCAATCCGGAAATTTTTAATCCCCACACACGAAAGAAAGGTAGAAATGACCACCGGAGGAGAACGAAGCGCCGAAATGCAAAACGGACAACGGGGAAAATGCTCGAATGCTTGAGATGAACACGTATGCAAATGCAATGCACATGATGACATGATATGAGATGCATGACAACGATAACAACACACGGAGACAAAAACCCAAACCCGAGAAAATAAAATAACTTAAGGCCGGAAACGGCAAGAGTTGGAATACATATTGGGAAAGTCATATCCGGGGTGTTACAACACTCCACCACTACGAAAGGATCTCGTCCTGAGATCTAGGACTGAAAGAATGCCGGGTATTCAGAACGGAGGTGATCCTCACGTTCCCAGGTAGCTTCAAGGTCGGAATGGTGTGACCACTTGACTTTGAGGAATTTGATTGACTTGTTGTGAGTCTTGCATTCAGTCTCTTCGAGAATAGCAACGGGGTGCTCACGGTAGGAAAGATCTTCTTGGAGCTCAATGTCCTCGAAGTTGACGGTGTGGTCAGGAGTCTTGAAGCACTTTCGGAGCTGAGAGACATGGAACACATCATGAACATTTGCAAAGTTTGAAGGAAGCTCGAGCTGATAGGCGAGATCGCCTCTCTTGCTGACAATCTTGAAAGGTCCCACGTATCTAGGGGCAAGCTTCCCTTTGATACCGAAGCGACGAGTACCCTTCATCGAAGAGACGCGGAGGTAAACATGATCTCGGATCTCGAAAGCCAAATCACGGTGCTTACTGTCATAGTAGCTCTTCTGGCGGGATTGGGCTGCTTTGAGGTTATCTCGAATGACTTTGCACATCTCCTCTGCCTCTGTGATTAAGTCCTTTCCAAGAAGTTAACGTTCACTGGTTTCAGACCAGTTGAGAGGGGCACGGCACTTCCTGCCATACAGAATTTCAAATGGGGCCTTGCCCAAACTTGCTTGAAAACTGTTGTTGTAGGAGAATTCAGCATAAGGAAGACAATCCTCCCACTTCATGTCGAAGGAGATCACACAAGCCCTGAGCATATCTTCAAGAATCTGGTTGACACGCTCGACTTGACCGCTAGTTTGAGGATGGAAAGCTGTGCTGAAGCGGATGTTGGTGCCCATGGCCTTCTGAAAAGAATCCCAAAACTTGGAGGTAAAGATGCTCCCACGGTCTGAAGAGATCACTTGTGGAATACCGTGCAGAGAGACAATCCGAGAGGTATAGAGTTCCGCCAATTGAGCTGAAGTGATTGACTCTTTGATAGGCAGAAAGTGAGCCACTTTGGTGAGTTTGTCGATGACAACGAATATAGCATCATTGCCACGCTTGGACTTTGCAAACCCAGTCACGAAGTCCATCTCAATGTGGTCAAACTTCCATTCTGGAATGGCAAGAGGTTGGAGGAGACCAGCTGGCCTTTGGTGTTCTGCCTTCACTCTTTTGCAGACATCACATTCATTCACGAATTGAGCAATCTCGCGCTTCATTCGAGTCCACCAATAAGCCTGCTTGAGGTCCTGATACATCTTCGTGCTCCCAGGGTGGATGGAGAGGAGAGCATTGTGAGCCTCGTTCATGATCACTTTACGAAGTTCACCTTTGGGTACAACAATACGATCCTCGAAGAAAAGAGTGTCCTTGTCATCAAGGCGGTAGCACTTGTTCTTGGGTTGACTCTTGGCAATCCCAATCTTCACCTTTTTCACCATAGCATCAAGAAGCTGTGCTTGGCGAATCTGGTCTTCCAAGGTAGGAGAGACTTGAAGGTTGGCGAGGAAACCTTGAGGAACAACTTGCAGATTAAGTTTGCGGAAAGCTTCACAAAGCTCGGGTTGATAAGGCTTGAGAATCAGACTGTTGCAATAAGCCTTTATGCTCAATGCGTCAGCAATCACATTGGCCTTGCCTGGAGTATACTCAATACTCGGATTATACTCTTGAATCATTTCGACCCATCGAGTTTGCCTGAGGTTGAGATTAGGCTGAGTGAAGATGTACTTGAGACTCTTGTGATCAGTGAAGATGTCCACTTTTGTTCCCAATAAGAGATGTCTCCATGTCAAAAGAGCATGCACAACTGCCGCCAACTCGAGATCATGAGTGGGGTAGTTCTTCTCATTAGGCTTCAACTGGCGTGAGGTATAAGCAACAACTTTCTTCTCTTGCATCAACACTGCGCCAAGACCTTGGAGAGAGGCATCACAAAAGACCTCATACGGCTTGGATTCATCAGGCGGAGTCAGAACTGGAGCAGTGATCAATTTCTCTTTCAAAGTGTTGAAAGCAATGTCACACTCCGGAGACCAAACGTACTTGACGTGCTTCTGAAGAAGATTTGAGAGAGGCTTCACGATCTTAGAAAAGTTTTCAATGAATCTTTGACAGTAGCTTGCGAGACCGAGGAAGCTGCGGAGTTGCTTCACGTTCTGAGGAGGTTCCCAATTCACAATTGCAGACACCTTCTCAGGATTCACCGCGATGCCCTTGGCAGAGATGATATGACCAAGATAAAGAACCTCATCGAGCCAAAATTCGCACTTGGAGAACTTGGCGTAGAACTGGTGTTCCCTCAGCTTATCGAGTACCAAATGCAAGTGCTTGGCATGATCTTCCTTGTTCTTCGAGAAAACCAGAATGTCGTCGAGATAGACCAAAACGAAGTCATTGGTGTAGGCATTGAAGATGAAGTTCATCATGCGAGAGAACGTTGGAGGAGCGTTGACAAGGCCAAAAGACATGACAGTGTATTCATATGAACCATAGCTTGTCCTGAAAGCCGTCTTGGGAATATCTTGCTCACGGATTCGAATCTGATGATAACCCATATGGAGATAAAGCTTGGAGAAAACTTGGGCACCTTTGAGTTGTTCGAACAGCTCGTTGACGTTGGGAAGTGGGTATTTATTCTTGATGGTCTTCTTGTTCAATGGATGGTAATCAACACAAAGTCGGTCCCTTCCATCCTTTTTCTTCACAAAAAGAACACCACAACCCCACAGAGAAGAACTAGGCCGAATGAGACCCATTCTCTCTTGAATATTGAGTTGCTTCTTCAGCTCCTTCAACTCTTCAGGTCCGAGCTTGTAAGGACGCTTGCACACAGGTTCCGTACCGGGCTCAAGATCAATGACGAATTCAACTGGCCGGTGCGGAGGCATTCCTGGAAGCTCTTCTGGAAAGACGTCTTGATATTCGCAAACGACTGGAATTTGCGAGATGGCATCGAGTTCACCATTCTCATTGAGAGAAAACAGACGGATGGTATTATCCCGAGCGGCAAAGACAATTACATCCTCAGACGAATGAGTCAATTGAATCTTCCTGGCAGCACAATCAAGATGCGCCTTTTGCTTAGAAAGCCAATCCATCCCGAGAATAAGATCAATATCCGAGTTACCAAGAACAATTGGGGAAGAAAGGAACTTGTAGTCGCCCAAGGTGATAGTAATCTCCGGGACGCAGGTGTTAGCTGTCATCTGCTTGCCCGGTGACACAATTTGCAAGGAACTTTGCAGATACTGATAATCGCACTCATACTTTGATGCAAAAGGTTTGGAAATGAAGCAATGCGATGCACCAGTGTCAAAAAGAACTTCCACAGGAATATCATTAACAGGAAGGTTACCCATGATGACATCCGACGAATCCTCTGCCTGAGCTGCGTTCATCAAGTTGACCTTGGCGTGCTTGGGGTTATGCTTGACCATAGCTGTACTTGCCGATCTGACAGGAGGAGGAGGAGGAGGAAGACGCCTCTGGTTGAGACACTTGTTGGCATAGTGACCCTTCTGTTGGCACTTGTTGCACGTGACCTCTGAAAGCGGACGGTGATACGGAGCACTCGATCTTGGAGCTTGAGACGAAGTCTTGTTCTGAAAGCCAGGGTTGGGTGGGTGGGAAGATCCACTGCCACCTTTGCTCTTCTGCTGATACGGCTGACAGAACGGAGGAGGAGGGAGCCAAAACTTCTGCTGCTTGGCCACTTGAGTGGAGGAAGAAGGAGTAGTGTCTCTGACTCGCTTATTGGAAGCATCACACCTTAGTTGAGCGGCCTCTTGCTTCAATGCCATGTTGTAAAACTCATTGTACCTCAAGGGCTCAAAGAGGACAAGAGCGAGCTGGATTTCTTCTCTGAGACCACACCTGAACTGGTATATCATGCTCTTCTCATCAGGCACGTCCTGCTTGGCAAAGAGGGCGAGCTTCTGAAACAACTTGTTGTAGTCATAGACAGACAAAGAGCCTTGCTTCAGGTTGCGGAATTCCTCACGCTTTCTTTCAACCATGCTCTGAGGGATATGGTGAGCTCTGAAATCTTGACGGAATTCATCCCAAGTAATGACACGTCCACCTCTGGAATCCTTGTACTGCTGGAACCATTCTGCAGCTTGATCTTTGAGTTGGAAGGAAGCGAACTTGACGAAGTCCTCAGGCCTGACGTTACTGCACTCGAAATGCTTGCACAGATCCACGAGCCAATCGTCAGCATCGGTTGCCTCAACACAATTGCTGAAAGTCTTTGGCCCGTTAGCAAGGAACTGGTTGAGTGTAGCAAAGTGATTCTGATTGTTGCCTTGGTTCCCTTGGTTGCCTTGATTGCGCTCTTGGAGAATTTGCATGATCAACTGTGTGTTTGCATTGGTTGCGGCCATCACAGCTTGCCATGCCTCCGGAGGAGGTGGAGGTGGTGGCGGATCAGGATTCGGAGTTGTGCGCGTTGGAGGAGCCATCCTGAAGAGGTTGACATCCATTAGCGCATTGATAGAAAAATATTGAAGCTGAATCCAACGGAATGAAAATTGCAACATATAGTCTTCACATCCGAACAAAATGAACGAATGCATTCCTCTTGAAATGGTCACATATCCATAAATTGAGAAGCCACGTAGAATTTAGGTAGAGAAATAAATCAACAAGCTACGGATCAAGAACGAATAATCAGTAAGAAATCCCAATCTCAAACCAATACCCGTGGAAGAAGAACTAGAGCTACAAGAATTCCCACCTATGAAACTCCCGAACCTTTCCGATTATGCAATCATGTGTTGGGGATACAAGGGAAGCATAATATCTCACCCAAATCTAGAAAATCCTACATCCAGCTGTATCCATCCTTCAACACATAACGGAGAAAAACTTCGGAAACCATCTACCTCAACCTTCGAAAAGCATCTGTTATACAAGTTATGGCGATACTCCCGAACTCCCGCCCCAGTACTGGGTGGCGTCGAGGCTATCTCACCAACGAACTTCATAAAAGAGATTTTCGATGTCGGCGTACTAAACTCAGGTATTCCAGAACTGCAACGATAAAATTATGACGACAACACCTCAGAGCTCAACTCCCCGGGAAACTTCCACAAAACCCCTGACAGGAGGCACCAAGACAATGTTCTCGTCATAAAACCATCGGAACGATTCCGAGATACCCGCATGATCCTAAAATTTTTTTTAGTGAAATTTGAGAAGAGAAGAGTCAAAACTCTACGTCAAGATGCCTTACCAGAGCGATGAGGAGACTGGGAAGTAAAAAGAATTCCTAAACTCTCCGATATATAATTCCTAAATGACTCAAAACATTTTTTCTAGACACAACTCGACTGCTAAAAACGATCAAGCAATGGGGCTCCTAAGGTCGGGGAAGGCTCTGATTACCATCTTGTAACACCCTCGATGCGACTATATCTCCCACGTGTCGAGGCACGACTTAGAGGCATAATCACATTGAAGGCATATGTCGCAACTAAGGCAATCTTCACAACATCCCATGTAATATAAATAATAAAGGGGAGATAACATAGTTGGCTTACACTCGCCACGTCAATCAAGGTACATAAATAACATTACATCATCCAAACACTAATGGCCCGACTACGGCGCCAAAATAAAAGATAACCCAACATGCGACACGGTCCCGATCACCCCCAACAGGGCACCACTACTGATCATCAGGAAAAGATACATAGTATCGTTGAGAGTCCTCGTCGAACTCCCACTTCAGCTCGAGCGCGTCACCTGGAGCGGAAACATCAGGCCCTGCATCTGGTATAATAGTAATTTGTGAGCCACAGGGACTCAGCAATCTCGCACCCTCGCGATCAAGACTATTTAAGCTTAATAGGTAAGGCAAGGTAAATATGTGGAGCTGCAGCAAGCGACTAGCATATATGGTGGATAACCTGTTTGCAAAAGAGAGCGAGAAGAGGAGGCGAAGCGCGAGCGAGAAACTAGAGGACAACCTGCGCCAACATTACTCCAACACCGTGTCCACTTCCCGGACTCCGCCGAGAAGAGGCCATCACGGTAACACACTCAGTTGATTCATTTTAATTAGGTTAAGGTTCAAGTTATCTACAACCGGACATTAACAAATTCCCATCTGCCCATAACCGCGGGCACGGCTTTCGAAAGTTCAAATCCCTGCAGGGTAGTCCCAACTTAGACCATGACAAGCTCTCACGGTCAACGAAGGAATAGACCTCCTCCCGAGATGTTCCGATCAAACTCGGTATCTCGGTTCTTCAAGACACTTCAACAGGTTAAAACAAATCCAGCAACACCGCCCGAATGTGCCGACAAATCCCGATAGGAGTTGCACATATCTCGTTCTCAGGGCACAATCAGATGAGCGCTCCATACAACTAAAACCAAACCTCAAGTTTCCCCGAGGGGGCGCTGCACAGGACTCTAGTTCAGACCAACACTCAGAGGAGCACTGGCCCGGGGGGGGCTAAAATAAGATGACCCTCGGGCTCCGGAAACCCTAGGGAAAAGAGGCTAGGTGGCAAATGGTAAAACCAAGGTTGGGCATTGCTGGAAAAGCTTTAATCAAGGCGAACTATCAAGGGGTTCCCATTATAACCCAACCGCATAAGGAACGCAAAATCCGGGAACATAACACTAATATGACGGAAACTAGGGCGGCAAAAGTGGAACAAAACACTAGGCGAGAGGCCGAGCCTTCCACCCTTTACCAAGTATATAGATGCATAAAGATAACATGGCAATATAATGATATGCCAACAAGTAAAATAATGTTCCAACAAGGAACGGTCTCCAAACTTCACCTGCAACTAGCAATGCTATAAGAGGGGCTGAGCAAAGCGGTAACATAGCCCATCAACGGTTTGCTAGGACATGGTGGGTTAGAGGTTTGACATGGAAATTTGGGAGGCTTGAAATCAAGTGGTAGGCATCGTAGCATTGGCATAGCAAAAGAGCGAGCATCTAGCAAAGCAAAGATAGTAGTGATTTTGAGGGTATGATCATCTTGCCTGCAAAGTTGTCAAAGTTGACTGGATCCTCGAAAGCAAACTCAACGGGCTCCTTGTTAGCGAACTCGTCTCCCGGCTCTACTCAAACAAGAAAAACAAGCAATAAGGACACAATCAACCACGTGCAAGGCTCAAACAATATGATGCAAAGATGATATGCTATGCGGGATGCGATGCGGGATGCATATGCAAGATGTGACAGGGAAAGCATGAACCTGGCCTCAACATGGAATTCCAAGTGTGCCACTGGAAAGATGAGATGAAATCGCTTGAAAACGATATAAAGAACTGTTGGAAATATGCCCTAGAGGCAATAATAAATTGATTATTATTATATTTCCTTGTTCATGATAATCGTTTATTATCCATGCTAGAATTGTATTGATAGGAAACTCAGATACATGTGTGGATACATAGACAACACCATGTCCCTAGTAAGCCTCTAGTAGACTAGCTCGTTGATCAATAGATGGTTACGGTTTCCTGACCATGGACATTGGATGTCATTGATAACGGGATCACATCATTAGGAGAATGATGTGATGGACAAAGACCCAATCCTAAGCCTAGCACAAGATCATGTAGTTCGTATGCTAAAGCTTTTCTAATATCAAGTATCATTTCCTTAGACCATGAGATTGTGCAACTCCCGGATACCGTAGGAGTGCTTTGGGTGTGCCAAGCGTCACAACGTAACTGGGTGGCTATAAAGGTATACTACAGGTATCTCCGAAAGTGTCTGTTGGGTTGGCACGAATCGAGACTGGGATTTGTCACTCCGTGTAAATGGAGAGGTATCTCTGGGCCCACTCGGTAGGACATCATCATAATGTGCACAATGTGATCAAGGAGTTGATCACGGGATGATGTGTTAGGGAACGAGTAAAGAGACTTGCCGGTAATGAGATTGAACAAGGTATCGGGATACCGACGATCGAATCTCGGGCAAGTATCGTACCGATAGACAAAGGGAATTGTATACGGGATTGACTAAGTCCTTGACATCGTGGTTCATCCGATGAGATCATCGTGGAACATGTGGGAGCCAACATGGGTATCCAGATCCCGCTGTTGGTTATTGACCGGAGAGTCATCTCGGTCATGTCTGCATGTCTCCCGAACCTGTAGGGTCTACACACTTAAGGTTCGGTGACGCTAGGGTTATAGAGATATTAGTATGCGGTAACCCGAAAGTTGTTCGGAGTCTCGGATGAGATCCCGGACGTCAAAGGAGTTCCGGAATGGTCCGGACGTAAAGAATTATATATAGGAAGTGCTATTTCGGCCACCGGGACAAGTTTCGGGGTCACCGGTATTGTACCGGGACCACCGGAAGGGTCCCGGGGGTCCACCGGGTGGGACCACCTACCCCGGGGGGCCACATGGGCTGTAGGGGTGTGCGCCTTGGCCTGTATGGGCCAAGCGCTCCAGCCCCAAGAGGCCCATGCGCCAAGAGATAAGGAAAGGAAGAGTCCTAAAGGGGGAAGGCACCTCCGAGGTGCCTTGGGGAGGATGGACTCCTCCCTGGCCGCACCCTTCCTTGGAGGAAGGGCCAAGGCTGCGCCCCCCCCCTCTCCCTTGGCCCTATATATAGTGGGGGGAAGGGAGGGCAACCATACCTAAGCCTTGGCGCCTCCCTCTCCCTCCCATGACACATCTCCCTCCTCCCGTAGCGCTTGGCGAAGCCCTGTTGGAATCCCGCTACTTCCACCACCACGCCGTCGTGCTGCTGGATCTCCATCAACCTCTCCTTCCCCCTTGCTGGATCAAGAAGGAGGAGACGTCGCTGCTCCGTACGTGTGTTGAACTCGGAGGTGCCGTCCGTTCGGTGCTAGGATCATCGGTGATTTGGATCACGACGAGTACGACTCCATCAACCCCGTTCTCTTGAATGCTTCCGCGCGCGATCTACAAGGGTATGTAGATCCACTCCTCCCTCGTTGCTAGATGACTCCATAGATAGATCTTGGTGACACGTAGGAAAATTTTGAATTTATGCTACGTTCCCCAACAATGGCATCATGAGCTAGGTCTATGCGTAGTTTCTATGCACGAGTAGAACACAAAGTAGTTGTGGGCGTTGATTTTGTGCAATATGCTTATCGTTACTAGTCCAATCTTGATTCGGTGGCATTGTGGGATGAAGTGGCCCGGACCGACCTTACACGTACTCTTACGTGAGACTGGTTCCACCGACTGACATGCACTAGTTGCATAAGGTGGCTAGCGGGTGTCTGTCTCTCCCACTTTAGTCGGATCAGATTCGATGAAAAGGGTCCTTATGAAGGGTAAATAGCAATTGGCATATCACGTTGTGGTTTTTGCGTAGGTAAGAAACGTTCTTGCTAGAAACCCATAGCAGCCACGTAAAACATGCAAACAACAATTAGACGACGTCTAACTTGTTTTTGCAGGGTATGCTATGTGATGTGATATGGCCAAAAGGATGTGATGAATAATATATGTGATGTATGAGATTGATCATGTTCTTGTAATAGGAATCACGACTTGCATGTCGATGAGTATGACAACCGGCAGGAGCCATAGGAGTTGTCTTAATTTATTTATGACCTGTGTGTCAACATAAACGTCATGTAATTACTTTAGTTTATTGCTAACCGTTAGCTGTAGTAGTAGAAGTAATAGTTGACGAGACAACTTCATGAAGACACGATGATAGAGATCATGGTGTCATGCCGGTGACGATGATGATCATGGAGCCCCGAAGATGGAGATCGAGAGCAGCAAAGTGATGATGGCCATATCATGTCACTATTTGATTGCATGTGATGTTTATCATGTTTATGCATCTTGTTTACTTAGAACGATGGTAGTAAATAAGATGATCCCTCATAATATTTTCAAGAAAGTGTTCCCCCTAACTGTGCACCGTTGCGACAGTTCGTTGTTTCGAAGCACCACGTGATGATCGGGTGTTAGATTCTAACGTTCACATACAACGGGTGTAAGACAGATTTACACACGCGAAACACTTAGGTTGACTTGACGAGCCTAGCATGTACAGACATGGCCTCGGAACACAAGAGACCGAAAGGTCGAGCATGAGTCGTATGGTAGATACGATCAACATGAAGATGTTCACCGATGATGACTAGTCCGTCTCACGTGATGATCGGACACGGCCTAGTTGACTCGGATCATGTAATCACTTAGATGACTAGAGGGATGTCTATCTGAGTGGGAGTTTATAAGATGAACTTAATTATCCTGAACATAGTCAAAAGGTCTTCGCAAATTATGTCGTAGCTCGCGCTTTAGTTCTACTGTTTAGATATGTTCCTAGAGAAAATTTAGTTGAAAGTTGATAGTAGCAATTATGCGGACTAGGTCCGTAAACTGAGGGTTGTCCTCATTGCTTCATAGAAGGCTTATGTCCTTAATGCACCGCTCAGTGTGCTGAACCTCGAACGTTGTCTATGGATGTTGCGAACATCTGACATACACATTTTCATAACTACGTGATAGTTCAGTTAAACGGCTTAGAGTTGAGGCACCGAAGACGTTTTGAAACGTCGCGAAACATATGAGATGTTTCGAGGGCTGAAATTGGGATTTCAGGCTCGTGCCCACGTCAAGAGGTATAAGACCTCCAATGATTTTCTTAGCCTGCAAACTAAGGGAGAAAAGCTCAATTGTTGAACTTGTGCTCGGATTGTCTGAGTACAACAATCGCTTGAATCGAGTGGGAGTTGATCTTCCAGATGAAATAGTGATGGTTCTCCGAAGTCATTACCACCAAGCTGCTAGAGCTTCATGATGAAGTATAATATATCAGGGACATATATGATGATCCTTGAGATATTCGCGATGTTTGACACCACAAAAGTAGAAATCAAGAAGGAGCATCAATTGTTGATGGTTAGTGAAACCACTAGTTTCAAGAAGGGCAAGGGCAAGAAGGGATACTTCATGAAACGGCAAATTAGCTGCTGCTCTAGTGAAGAAACCCAAGGTTGAACCCAAACCCGAGACTAAGTGCTTCTGTAATAAGGGGAACAGCCACTGGAGCAGAATTACCATAGATACTTGGTAGATGAGAAGGCTGGCAAGGTCGATAGAAGTATATTGGATATACATTGTGTTAATGTGTACTTTAATAGTACTCCTAGTAGCACCAGGGTATTAGATACTGGTTCGGTTGCTAAGTGTTAGTAACTCGAAATAAAAGCTACGGAATAAACGGAGACTAGCTAAAGGTGAGATGACGATATGTGTTGGAAGTATTTCCAAGGTTGATCAAATATCGTACACTCCCTCTACCATCGAGATTGATGTTTGCGTTGAGCATAGACATGATTGGATTATGTCTATCGCAATACAATTATTCATTTAAAGAGAATAATGGTTACTCTGTTTATTTGAATAGTACCTTCAATGGTCTTGCACCTAAAATGAATGGTTCATTGAATCTCGATCGTAGTGATACACATGTTCATGCCAAAATATATAAGATAGTAATGATAGTACCACCTACTTGTGGCACTGCCACTTAAGTCATATCGGTATAAAAACGCATGAAGAAGCTCTATGTTGATGGATCTTTGGACTCACTCATTTTTGAAAAGTTTGAGACATGTGAACCATGTCTATTGGTGTATATGAATGAAGAAACTCCATGCAAATGGACCGTTTTGACTCACTTGATTTTGAATCACTTGAGACGTGCAAATCATACCACATGGGCAAGATGACTGAAAGCCTCATTTTCAGTAAAATGAAACTAGAAAGCAACTTGTTGGAAGTAATACATTTTGATGTGTGCAGTCCAATGAGTGCTGAGGCGTGTAGTGGATATCGTTATGTTCTTACTTCACAGATGATTTGAGTAGATGTTGAGTACATTTACTTGATAAATCACGAGTCTGAATTATTGAAAGGTTCAAGTAATTTCAGGGTGAAGTTGAAAGATCATCGTGACAAGAGGATAAAATATCTATGATATGATCATATAGATGAATATCTGAATTACGAGTTTGGCATAGAATTAAGACATTGTGGAAATTGTTTCACAACTAATACAGCCTGGAACACCATAGTGTGATGGTGTGTTCGAACATCCTAACTGCACCCTATTGGATATGATGCATACCATCATGTCTCTTATCGAATTACCACAATAGTTTATGGGTTAGGCATTAGAGACAACCACATTCACTTTAAAAGGGGCACCACGTAATTCCGATGAGATGACATCGTATGAACTATGGTTTAGGGAAACCTAAGCTGTCATTTCTTAAAAGTTTGGGGCTGCGACGCTTATGTCAAAAAGTTTCAGGCTGATAAGCTCGAAGCCAAAGCGGATAAATGCATCTTCATAGGACACCCAAAACAGTTGGGTATACCTCCTGTCTTAGATCCGAAAGCAATAAGGGATTGTTTCTAGAATCGGGTCCTTTCTCAAGGAAAAGTTTCTCTTGAAAGAATTGAGTGGGAGGATGGTGGAGACTTGATGAGGTTATTGAACCGTCTCTTCAACTAGTGTGTGGCAGGGCACAGGAAGTTGTTCCTGCGGCACCTACACCAATTGAAGTGGAAGCTTATGATAGTGATCATGAAACTTCAGATCAAGTCACTACCAAACCTCGTGGGATGACAAGGATGCGTACTACTTCAGAGTGGTACGTAATCCTGTCTTGGAAGTCATGTTGCTAGACAACAATGAACCTACGAGCTATGGAGAAGCGATGGTGGGCCCAGATTCCGATAAATGGCTCGAGGCCATAAAATCCGAGAGAGGATCCATATATGAAAACAAAGTGTAGACTTTGGGAGAACTACTTGATGGTCGTAAGGCTGTTAGGTACATATGGATTTTAAAAGGAAGACGGACAATGATGGTAGGTATCACCATTAAGAAAGCTCGACTTGTCGTTAAGATGTTTTCCGACAAGTTCAAGGAGTTGACTGCGATGAGACTTTCTCATTCGTAGCGATGCTAAGAGTCTGTTGGAATTATATTAGCAATTACTGCATTATTTGTGAAATCTTGCAGATAGGATGCCAAAAACCATTGTTTCCTCGACGATTTTTGAGGAAAGGTTGTATGTGATACAACCGGAAGGTTTTGTTAGTCCTGAAAGATGCTAATAAGTATGCAAAGCTCCAGCAATCCTTCTAAGGACTGGAGTAAGCATCTCGGAGTTGGAATGTATGCTTTGATAAGATGATCAAAGTTTTGGGTGTATACAAAGTTTATGAGAAACTTGTATTTCCAAAGAAGTGAGTGGGAGCACTATAGAATTTCTGATAAATATATGTTGACATATTGTTGATCAGAAATGACGTAGAATTTCTGGAAAGCATATAGGGTTAGTTGGAAAGTGTTTTTCAATGGAAAGCCTGAATTAAGCTACTTGAACATTGAGCATCAAGATCTATAAGGATAGATCAAAATTCTTAATGGTACTTTCAAATGAGCACATACCTTGACATGATCTTGAAGGTGTTCAAGATGGACCAGTCAAAGAAGGAGTTCTTGCCTGAGTTGTAAGGTATGAAGTTAAGACTTAAAGCTCGACCACGGCAGAAGAAAGAGGAAGGACGAAGTTCGTCCCCTATGCTTAAGACGTAGGCTCTACAGTATGCCATGCTGAGTACCGCACCTGAAGTGTGCCTTGCCATGAGTCAGTCAAGGGGTACAAGAGTGATCCAAGAATGGATCACAGGACAGCAGTCAAAGTTATCCTTAGTAACTAGTGAACTAAGGAATTTTCTCGATTATGGAAGTGGTAAAAGAGTTCGTCGTAAAGGGTTACACCGATGCAAACTTTGACACTAATCCAGATTATTCTGAGTAGTAAACTGGATTCGTATAGTAGAACAGTTATTTGGAATAGCTCCAAATAGAACGTGGTAGCTGCATCTAGGAGATGACAAAGAGATTTGTAAAGCACACATGGATCTGAAAGATTCAGACCCGTTGACTATAACATCTCTCACAAGCATAACATGATCAAACCCAGAACTCATCGAGTGTTAATCACATGGTAGTGTGAACTAGATTATTGACTCTAGTAAACTCTTTGGGTGTTAGTCACATGGGGATGTGACCTTGAGTGTTAATCACATATCGATGTGAACTGGATTATTGACTCTAGTGCAAGTGGGAGACTGTTGGAAATATGCCCTAGAGGCAATAATAAATTGATTATTATTATATTTCCTTGTTCATGATAATCGTTTATTATCCATGCTAGAATTGTATTGATAGGAAACTCAGATACATGTGTGGATACATAGACAACACCATGTCCCTAGTAAGCCTCTAGTTGACTAGCTCGTTGATCAATAGATGGTTACGGTTTCCTGACCATGGACATTGGATGTCATTGATAACGGGATCACATCATTAGGAGAATGATGTGATGGACAAAGACCCAATCCTATGCCTAGCACAAGATCATGTAGTTCGTATGCTAAAGCTTTTCTAATGTCAAGTATCATTTCCCTAGACCATGAGATTGTGCAACTCCCGGATACCGTAGGAGTGCTTTGGGTGTGCCAAACGTCACAAGTAACTTGGTGGCTATAAAGGTACACTACAAGTATCTCCGAAAGTGTCTGTTGGGTTGGCACGAATCGAGACTGGGATTTGTCACTCCGTGTAAACGGAGAGGTATCTCTGGGCCCACTCGGTAGGACATCATCATAATGTGCACAATGTGATCAAGGAGTTGATCACGGGATGATGTGTTACGGAACGAGTAAAGAGACTTGCCGGTAACGAGATTGAACAAGGTATCGGGATATCGACGATCGAATCTCGGGCAAGTATCGTACCGATAGACAAAGGGAATTGTATACGGGATTGACTAAGTCCTTGACATCGTGGTTCATCCGATGAGAACATCGTGGAACATGTGGGAGCCAACATGGGTATCCAGATCCCGCTATTGGTTATTGACCGGAGAGTCATCTCGGTCATGTCTGCATGTCTCCCGAACCCGTAGGGTCTACACACTTAAGGTTCGGTGACGCTAGGGTTATAGAGATATTAGTATGCGGTAACCCGAAAGTTGTTAGGAGTCCCGGATGAGATCCCAGACGTCACGAGGAGTTCCGGAATGGTCCGGAGGTAAAGAATTATATATAGGAAGTGCTATTTCGGCCATCGGGACAAGTTTTGGGGTCACCGGTATTGTACCGGGACCACCGGAAGGGTCCCGGGGGTCCACTGGGTGGGACCACCTACCACGGGGGGCCACATGGGCTGTAGGGGTGTGCGCCTTAGCCTGTATGGGCCAAGGGCTCCAGCCCCAAGAGGTCCATGCACCAAGAGATAAGGAAAGGAAGAGTCCTAAAGGGGGAAGGCACCTCCGAGGTGCCATGGGGAGGATGGACTCCTCCCTGGCCGCACCCTTCCTTGGAGGAAGGGCCAAGGCTGCGCCCCCCCCCCCTCTCCCTTGGCCCTATATATAGTGGGGGGAAGGGAGGGCAACCATACCTAAGCCTTGGCGCCTCCCTCTCCCTCCCATGACACATCTCCCTCCTCCCACAGCGCTTGGCGAAGCCCTGTTGGAATCCCGCTACTTCCACCACCACGCCGTCGTGCTGCTGGATCTCCATCAACCTCTCCTTCCCCCTTGCTGGATCAAGAAGGAGGAGACGTCGCTGCTCCATACGTGTGTTGAACGCGGAGGTGCCGTCCGTTCGGCGCTAGGATCATCGGTGATTTGGATCACGACGAGTACGACTCCATCAACCCCGTTCTCTTGAACGCTTCCGCGCGCGATCTACAAGGGTATGTAGATCCACTCCTCCCTCGTTGCTAGATGACTCCATAGATAGATCTTGGTGACACGTAGGAAAATTTTGAATTTATGCTACGTTCCCCAACAAGAACGCCGGAATCGGAGTTACGGTTTGGAAATGGCAAGCAATTCAAATATGACCACGTTCTGCGATATACAACAAGTAGCCATCTAAATGCAACAAGATGAACATGCTACAGCACTCAAACAAGGCATCAAAATACATGGCAGGAATCCATTCATGATTCATACCAAAAGTCTAGCATTGAGCTATGGCCAATTCATCCATTAACATGTTCAAACAAGCATGGCAAAAATGCATATGGAAAACAGATTTCAGACTTAGTGAAATTAACACTTGTCTGGAATTTCAGATCAGATAGCACTCTTCGGAGCAACAAAACTATATGCTACAGGACCTGAACATGGCAAAGTAAGGCATGGCATGGAGCTACTCAAAGAGCTTAACAAAAGTCCCTTAGTGACATTGAGACAAAAGGGATCAGAAAATAAATTTGCAAGCATGTGAACATGGCAAAAACATAATCAGTTCTCAGACTTAGTGAAAACTGGAGCATGCTGAAAACAGATATCAAGTAGGCATGTTTACGAGCTCAATGCACTCACTACGGAGCAAGTCATGACAAACTAAGCATACATCCATCAATAATACACAAAATACAAGCTAGACATGGCAAGAACAATAACATAGCATGCACGGATCAGCTACAACATCATCGGCAAAATCGCTAACAAGTAGACAATCTGCCCAGATTCACGAAGTAGCAAAAGTAGAGCTCGATTGACTCAAGCTAGGTTGCTCCATAATTGCAAACAAAGACATGGATGGATAGAACAAAACATCCTTATTGATCATCCTCAAAAGAGGCACGGATCACTAGGAAACAACATGAACATATGGCCATATGAGATAAACTGCTTAAGGACTTAGTGGAAATGCTAAGTCCCTGAAATCAGCATTACCAAGTGCCTCACTTTGCAAGCTTGTGCTAGTCACCACACCCATCACGAAAATACATGGGTTGCACCTCTGGAAAGATGGAAAAACCCTTAACAAAACATATGTAGGGCTCATGGGCATATCATGCACACATTAATCATGGCAAAAATGACAAAAATCTAAATGGAGTAGCAGATCAGACAATAATCTCAAGTAGCACTCTTCTAACAGCATTTCGGGCATCAAGATGAACACAAATGTAAATGATGTAATGGAATCAAATGATGTACTCTCTGAGACAAACATTTTGATATGCTATATGCCCAAAACGGAAATACGGATGCGGAGTTACGACACGATGAACAAGGGCACTTGAATCTGGAAAAACGGGGACTTAGAAGAAAATTTGGACCTCCAGATCTAGGGTTCGGTGGCACGCGGCCCAAGGCGAGTCCGGCGAGGTCGCTGCGGCTCCGGCGAGCCCGATGGAGCGGCGGGGAGGCAGGGGAGGAGTAGTTCCGGCCTCCTCCGGCCGGATCCGGCGGCGAGGAGGTGTCCGGCGGGGTCGGCAGCGTGGAGGCGTGCGGTGGAGCGGCAAGGTGGTGGCTGGGCGTGACGGCGGAGCGGCGAGATCCGGCGGCTGCCGGTGCGGCGGCGCGGCGGAGAAGAAGAGGCGGCGGGGCGGCGCGGATCTGGCCCGCGCGATCGGCGGGAGCGGCGATGTGGGCACGGGCAGCGCCACGTGGCGAGCTGTGATTGGTCCGGGCGGGGCGGCGGACGTGTCCGGCCGGCCCGGACGTGTCCGGCGCGGGCGCGAGGTGGGGATCTAGGGTTTTGGAAGAGGGGATCCGCGAATTTAGAGGAGGGGTCTATATATAGGCATAGAGGGAGCTAGGAGAGTCCAAATGAGGTGCGGTTTTCGGCCACGCGATCGTGATCGAACGCTCTAGATGATGGAGAGGGTGTTTGTGAGTTTTGGGCCAAGTTGGAAGGGTGTTGGGCTGCAATACACATGAGGCCTTTACGGTCCCTCGGTTAACCGTTGGAGTATCAAACGAAGTCCAAATGATACGAAACTTGACAGGCGGTCTACCGGTAGTAAACCAAGGCCGCATGGCAAGTCTCGGTCCAATCCGGAAATGTTTAATCCCCACACACGAAAGAAAGGTAGAAATGACCACCAGAGGAGAACGAAGCGCCGGAATGCAAAACGGACAACGGGGAAAATGCTCGAATGCATGAGATGAACACGTATGCAAATGCAATGCACATGATGACATGATATGAGATGCATGACAATGATAACAACACACGGAGACAAAAACCCGAACCCGAGAAAATACAATAACTTAATGCCGGAAACGGCAAGAGTTGGAATACATATTGGGAAAGTCATATCCCGGGTGTTATAGCCTGCCATGGAAGCCGGACGAAGAGACGAAGCGGGCAAAGAGACGGGGCGGACGGGAAGGCGGAGCTTTGACCCACCCCTACCTGGCACGCCAAATGTCGGATCCTGGGCTCTGCAGACCCAAGAGAGGTTCAAACACTAGGGTGCGTACGAAGAACTCCTTCTTCCCAACCTGCTGGCCCAATGCTTCCACAGCATAGCTCGATGAACCCAAGGGACAAGAAACACAACAGTTTATCCTGGTTCAAGCCACCTTGCGGTGTAATACTCTACTCCATCTTTGTGGTGGATTGCGTCGAGGGGTTGAGGATGAACTAGTACAATGGTTGAACAGCCTTGGGAGGTGAGGTGTTCTTGAGCTCTATGAGCTAGCGGTTGTGAGGATGGACTGAATGATCCGATCCCCCTCTCGGGTGGTAGCTAAGTCCTATTTATAGTGGCCTTGGTCCTCTTCCCAAATGTAGGCGGGAAGGGATCCCACAACGGCCAAATTCAAAGGGGAGACAACTAGTACAAGTTATCCTGACAAAAGTAGTCTTCGCCTACAAAGGCTCTGGCGGTGACGCTGTAGTGGGCTCCGGGATGACATCTGTCCTGTCGTCCTGGCGGTCTTCGTCTCGTTGCACCAATCTGGAGACCTTTGCCTGATACCGTGGGACTCCACGCCTGCACTTGCCTCCTTCGCACCAAAGAGGAAACTAGTGCACTGAGCCCGCTGGCGCCTGCTTGGCCTTGGTCATCATGGCTCACATCATGTGAACCTCACAAGGCGCACCTTGCCTTGATATCTCCTTTCCTCGGGAGCCAGCCTAGTGAGGCCACCCTCCAGGGAGGTCTTGGTGTCATCCCCCTCGCGAGGCTTGGCCCCTCGCGAGGTCTTGAGTCGTTGCTACTGGAACTGGGTCATACCGGGCCGCTGATGGAGCCACACCACAGGTCGCAGGCAGGCAAGTCTGGGCACTCCCGTTCCCAGGACGCCGACAACACCTTCCCTTTTCATGCAAATTTAATGATAATGAAACCTTAGCTTCCTATGCTAATGGTATATATGATTACTATGACATGGAATGAATATAAGAATTCATTGCTTTCAAGGGTGCTTATGAAATTGAATCTTTGTTTCAAAAGTATGATGATTTTGATGATTCAGTTTATAGACCTAAAAATTTTGCTATCATTAAATTTTATGATAATTATAAATCCAATTCCGATATTGATGAATTTATTGAGGAAGCCTCCGCTGTCCAAGAAGAGACGAGTATTTTGCAGGAGTCTATGGAAGAAGGAATTGATGAAACTGTGAGCTCATTGGATGAAAAGGATGATGAGGAGAGCGAAGAACAAACGGATGAAGAGCGGATTAGCTACCCGTGCCCACCTTCTAATGCGAGTAACTATATTCAACTAATACATTATTTAATACCCCTTCGTTCTTATCGAAGGATGAATGCTATGATAATTGCAATGATCCCGTTGATTCATTTGAAATATCCCTTTTTTGATGAAATTGATGCTTGTTATGCTTGTGGCCAAGATTCCAATATGAATTATGCTTATGGAGATGAAATTGCTATAGTTCCATATGTTAAGAATGAAATTGTAGCTATTGCACCCATACATGATAGTCCTATTATCTTTTTGAATTCTCCAGATTACACTATATCGGAGAAGTTTGCACTCATTAAGGATTATATTGATGGGTTGCCTTTTACTGTTACACATGATGATTTTGATGAATATAATATGCATATGCTTGCTGCTCCACTACAAAAAAAAGACACATCCGTGACATTTTGGGCCGAACGAAATATTTTTGTGTCATACATATGACACTTCTATGACGATAATTGTGACAAAACCCGGTATCATCATAGATGTGGTGGGCTCCTACTTCTATGACAAAAAATCATGACAGAAAATGGGCTTTTCGTCCTGGGCGGGCCGGAGACGCAGCTCCATGACATTCTTTGGGCCGTCCATGATGGAAAAAACCATGGTAGAAGCGAGGGGGAGGAAAATTTCGAGGAGTTCCTGGTTACGGTGAGAGGTCGGGGGCCGAGCGATGCGCGTTTCTCTTGTACACGTATGCGCGTGTGTGCGAGGCGTTGGCTCTAACTGAACGCGAGCGAGGTGTTGGGATCTAACTGAACCCGAGCGATTGCACTGCAGGCTACGCGTTACTGAACCTGAGCGATCGATCGATGGCTGTTACCTGAACCCGATCGAGCGATTCCTTGGCTACTGCTGCTAACTGAAGCCGATCGATGGCTAGTGTGCAGTGGTGTTGCCTCTGGATGAACAGGACCCCGTGGTGTGGTGGAGGGCTGGATGAATAGTAGACGGTGGAGGGGTGGATGAACAGGACCCAGTGGTGTGGAGGGCAGGATGAACAATAGAGGATGGAGGGGTGCCTGTGGAGTGGTGGTTGAACAGGACCCCGTGGTGTGGTGGGCTAGATGAATAGTAGATGGTGGAGGGGTGGTTGAGCAGTAGCCGATGGAGTAGCGCGCAGTGGAGGATGGATGAACAGGAGCCCGTGGAGGCTGGAGGAGGTCGACGGTGGATGAAAAGTAGCTCGTGGAGGCTGGAGGGGGTCGACGGTGGAGATGAACAGTATCCCGTGGAGTCCCGTTTTGCGGTACGCCACACCCCTCCCGATGAACAGGACCCCCGTTTCGACCGTAGCGCTCCAACACAAGTCCGTTTCCTCCGTTTTGTGGTACGCCACACCCCTCCCGATCAAGAGGACCCCCGTTTCGACCGTAGGCAGTCCGTTTCCTCCGTTTTGCGGTACGCCACACCCCTCCCGATCAACAGGACCCCCGTTTCGACCGTAGGAGGTCCGTTTCCTCCGTTTTGCGGTATGCCACACCCCTACCGATCAACAGGACCCCTGTTTCGACCATAGGAGGTCCGTTTCCTCCGTTGTGCGGTACGCCAGGCCTCGTTTCCATCGCCTCTTCCGTCCAAGACCTCCCGATGAACACGACCACACATTCCGTTCCGACCCAGCCACGTTGCCTCCCGATGAACACGACGCATTCCGTTGCCTCCCCATGAACACGATGACGACGTTGTTTCTCCATTATGACCCAGCCATGTACACGAGCCCTCGCCGTACATATGCGCGAGTAGGCGTTCGAGACCCCGCCCGTATGTACACATATGTGGCCGTATTTTCTTTCTTGCACCAAGGCCGCCTCTACTACGACACGTGCGCGCCTCTACATCCACCAGTATATATGTACGTACACGTTTGTGACCAGAATGACAATGCCACGTACGCTTTGACCAGGTGGGTCCCGACTGTCACGCACTTCCTTGCCTGCGAAGATCTAGCTGGTGGGTCCCAGAAGTCAGGGGGCGAATCGTTTTTTTGCCCGGACGCACTTCCTTGCATGCGAAGATGTAGCTGGTGGGTCCCAGCAGTCGGGGGGCTGGTGGGTCCCAGCAGTCAGGGGGGCGAATCATTTTGTTTTTGTTTTTTTGCCCGGACGCACTTCCTTGCGTGCGAAGGTGTAGTTGGTGGGTCCCAGCAGTCAGGGGGAAACGGTTTTTTCGCGAAATACGGTGGCCCGTCCGGTGGGTCCCTGCTGTCAGGTGGAGGAATCATTATTTTCCGCATAATAAGGAGGCACTTCCTTGCTGCCGCCGTGGACCCAGTTGTCAGCCTCTCCACGTACAGTCCACGTCCGATGGAAGTCGTTCCTTGACCACGTTGACAAGGCCGTGCCGAGAGCACCAAGGCAGTGGAGGACGGCGAGGCCTATGAAGGGGACGACACGGAGGCAGGGAAGACTCGGCAGTTGTTTCCCACGCGGAGGGGAGTACGACTGTATGAGGGTTTACTGGTTCGTTTGCCATCACTGGAGAATAACAGCAGGTGTGGGTGAGTAGAGGGATGGCTAGGCCAGCGATGGGAGTACGGTCGGGCGGTGAGGCCTGCGCGGCAGCACAGCCGTCCGCGAGGAGGAGGGAGCAGGAAGTCTTGCCAGCGCTTGTTTGAGCGGCTAGAGCAGGAAGAACAGAGATTGAAGAAGCACGACGGCTGTTGGATGGACATCCAACAGTCGGTGCTTGTGCGTCAACCTTTTTTTTAGGAAAGCCTCAAATCTGTGGAAAACAGCATACAACCCATCTGCCATTATTTCTAATAATTTACAGCCCATTTGCTAATTCTTAAAGTTTTTTTGGAGCCCATATTCTTTTTGTTAGCATTGCAGCCCATATTGTCGCAACGGTTAAAAAATTATACGAAATTTGGCATATTTCGGTGCGGTCCGAACTGTTTTTAATCCCGAAATTTCGACTCACATTCAAACTGATTTTAAAAATAAATTTATATCAATATAAAGTCCAACAAATTCTCCACGCATAAAACTTAATGTAATTTAAAATCTTGAAATGAAAAAAAAGATATTTGAAACTAATTGCCGGTTTGATGTGTTTTAAAAATGTACAACCCATTTCTCATTACTGATGGGCCATTTTCTCAGCCAGCCGAATGAAAGCTCTCCTCGTCTTGAAAGATTTGCAGCCCAACAGGCCTGCCAAAGCGACTTACTTGGAAAATCACAAAAAAACAGGGCTGTGGCCGTGGACCCAACTGTCTGCCTCTCCACATACAATACTCTTCCGATGGAAGTCGTTCCTTGACCACGTTGACCATGCCGCGCGGAGAGCACCACGGCGGTGGACGACGGTGAGGCGTAGGAAGGGGACGACGCGGCAGTGGAAGCCCGCGCGGAGAGGACTACGAGGGTTCACTGGATCGGCTGTGGTGTGAGGCCGCCATCGTGGCAGGGCCTGGGCAGCGGTGGGAATAGTAGGGGGCTGTGAGGCCTCTACGGTAGCACAGCCGGCCAGGGGAGGCAGGAGCATGCGGCATGACCAGCGCTGCTTTGGGCGGCTGGAGCAAGAAGACCAGAGGTTGAAGAAGCACTACGACCGTTGGATGGACATCGTATGGTCACTGGAGCTAGAATCGTTCATATTGACTAAGTTGACAAAGCCCTTCGTCCTCGTCAACTTAGTAGGCCCACAAGTCAGCCTCCCAGCAAGGTGGGTCCCAGCTAGCCGGGGGAGTATTCATTTTTTTATGCGTAATAATGAGGCACTTCCGGTGGGTCCGAGCTGATAGCGGGGGGAACGTTTTTTTCACGAAATACGGTAGCCCGTCTGGTGGGTCCCAACAGTCAGTGGGAAACGATTTTTTTCGCAAAATACTGGTGGCCCGTCCGGTGGGTCCCTGGTGTTAGGTGGAGGAATAATTATTTTCCGCGTAATAAGGAGGCACTTCCTTACGGCTGCCGTGGACCAGGCTGTCAGCCTCTCCACGTACAGTACTCTTTCGATAGAAGTCGGTCGTTGACCACATTGACCACGCCGCGTCGAGAGCACCAGGGCGGTGGATGACGGCGAGGACTAGGAAGGGGACGACTCGGAGCCGGGGAAGACACAAGAGTGGATGCCCACACGAAGAGGAGTACGAGGGTTCACTGGTTCGCTGCGGTGTGAGGCTGCTGTCGCTGTAGATTAATAGGGGGTGTGGTTGAGTAGAGGGATGGCCTGGCCAGCGGTGGGAGTAGTAGGGGGCGGTGAGGCCTCCGCGGCATCACAGCCGGCCACGGGAGGCAGGAGCACACGACACGACCGGCGCTGGTTTGGGCGGCTGGAGCAAGAAGACCAGAGGTTGAAGAAGCACTACGGCCGTTGGATGAACATCGTACGGTAACAGGAGCTAGAATCGTTCATATTGACTAAGTTGACAAAGCCCTCCGTCCCCGTCAACTTGGTAGTCCCACAAGTCAGCTTCCCACTATGCTGGGTTCCAGCTGGCAGGGGGAATATTCATTTTTTTGTGCTAATAAGGAGGCACTTCCTTGCGTGCGAAGATAGCTGGTGGGTCCGACATGTCAGCGGGGGGCACTTTATTTCGTGAAATACAAAGGCCCTTCCGGTGGGTCCCAGATGTCAGGTGGAGGAATCATTATTTTGCGCGTAATAAGGAGGCATTTCCTTGTGTGCGGCCGTGGACCCAGCTGTCAGCCTCTCCACGCATAGTCTACTTCCGATGGTGTCGTTCGTTGACCACGTTGACCACGCCGCGCCGAGCGCATCCAAGGTGGTGGACGACGGCGAGGCCCCGGACAACAACGAGCCGGAGATGGGAAGACGCGGGAGTAGAGTCGTAGACGGAGAGGTGTACGAGGGTTAACTGGTTCTAGTGCGGTGTGGTTCAGCAGTCGGTGGAGAAGAACAGGAGGTGTGGAGGGGTGGGGGGATGGCCTGGCCAACAGTGGAGTAGCGCTTCATAGCGAAGCATGCTAAGCAGAGCTGCTAGCAGCAGGAGGCGGGAGGTGGTCCTGGTGGCGCTGGAGGAAGAAGACGAGAGATTGAAGATGGATGCCTGTCGTTGGATGTAAATCCAACGGCTATCATGTCAGAATCATTTGTTGACTAAATTGACAACGACTTGCATTGGCTTCGACCTATTGGCCCACATTTCAGCCTCCAAAAATGTGGCACATATTCAACCTATTTTTTCAGAATTTACAGTCTTTTTTTTCGCGGTAGAATTTATAGTCAATTTGATCTTTTTTTTGAATTACATCCATTAGCTGGGCTGGGTGAACGAATAATGTAGCGTCCATGCGGCCCGATTATTTTATTTTCTAAAAAATTATAATCCATTTGCACTTTCTCGAAATACACGATTTTGCTGGGCTGATTCTAATTATAATGTTGGGTTGGGCCAGCAATGTTACCAAAAAATAAAAAGGGGCTGAGCATTTTGTTATAAATATATTTAAATAATAAGTGATATTATTACATTCGTCCTTAAATCTTACCAAGCTTTTGTACAAAATCACTAGGATTTTCGTGCCAAAACAATCTAGGATTTTATTTGTTAAGAAATTATTTTTATAAGTTAATAAGATGTGGGATATTGTTTTCTTACATATGTAAGTATGTGTCAAATATATGATGACAATAAAAATAATATATAATAACATATGAAATATTTTTTTAGAAAAACAGGGAGCATCTCCCTGGTTCCATTGCTGAGAACGAAACCACAACATATTCTGATACAGCAGCTCAAAGAGCAGTTCGAAAGCAATGGTAGAAAAGCTACAAACTAGGGGGGTGGATGAACAAGTTCTCTGAATAACACAAATCACCCAAGCGGTGCCAAAGGTAGAGCAGATAAAGCACTCAAATGACACAAGGAGGGTCCAGCGAAGCCTGCATGGTCATCAGCCGAGGGGCCGTGTCAGCCTGCGGCGACCAGTAAGCAAGCGGAGAGACCGGGCTGGAAGGCGTAGCATGGTGGATGTCCCTCTTTTTTGGCGCCAGGTGCCCATCATCTTCATCAGAGATCTTGAGATGAGCCCACGAGTCCAGCCCTAGAGCAGGTCGATCCTTGTTCAGCCACAAGTGATCGCCAACGGTTTCTGGAGGGATCTTGTTAGGGTTTCCACGAAGCTCATCAACTTGTCCTTGTCCGATCCGGAGGAGAGAATCGCCCAGTTCCTCACCATGTTCCCGATCAACCTCAAGACCTGCGGAATGGAAATCCAGGAGGTGTTACTGAAAATCATAGCATTTCTATATTTCCAGAGGCACCAAAGGACAGCTGAGCTAATAGTGTTTAAAACTGAGCACTTTTTGGTAGCAATCCAGAATCTGGCGACAGATTCGAAGGATGAGCCAATCTGACTAGAGAAATATTCCTTAATGTGGGCCCAGAGATGTTTAGCAACTATACATTCAAAAAATAGGTGAGAACAAGACTCTTGTTCCAAGCAGTAAACACAATCAAGGGGTTTGATGATCTGTCTCTTCCTAAGGTTATCCCTAGTCATCAATTTGTTTTTGGAGAGAAGCCAGAGAAATACATGAATTTTAGGGGGAACTCTCAATTTCCAGACAGCAGGGATAAACACGGGTTGAACCCCCTCTAAAGTTGATAACATGATAGAGGGAGCTGGAGGAATACTTCCCCTTATTGTCCAGCTGCCAAATCAGGGCATCTGGCTCGGCAGTAAAGGTAATGCTTTTGTTAAAGAGAGTTTTAGGCATTGACCGTCCCAAACTTCATTGACACTTTTGTTAAGCTCATTGCGGAAAGAGTAAATAGGCCAAAATTGGATTGCTAGGGGGGATGTGCCAAACCAACTATCTTCCCAGAACCTGGTTCTGCTCCCATCCCCTATGTACCATCTGTAGCCAAATTTCACAGCATGCATAATAGATTTTAATCCTTTCCAGAATCTAGAGGTCTTAGGGTTGGAGGAAGGGACAAAAATATTATGTTTATTTCCTAGGTATTTATGGGCAATAAGAAGCTTCCAGGGTTTCAGGTCTTCCTCATAGAATCTTTTAATCCAAGACCCTAGAAGACAGATGTTAATTTCTTGGAGGTTAGGTATGCCTAGGCCTCCAAAATCTTTTTTCATAGAGACTAGGGCCCAATTAGCAAGGTGTAGCTTCCTATTTCCCTCAAAATCATTCCACAAGCAATGAGACATCTGAGAATTGATGAGGTTCACTGCCCATTTAGGGAACTTGAAGAAGGAGAGGAGATACACTGGAATGCTAGCCAAACAAGCTTGTATGAGGATCAATCTACCTCTATAAGAGAGAAGTTTGCCCCTCCACCTAGCAATCCTTTTAATGATTTTATCCAGAAGGGGTTGGATATCCTCTCTCCTCAGTTTGTCATAGTGGAGAGGGATACCTAGGTACTTAAAGGATGGTATCATCTGCATACTGAAGGCAGATGATGCCACCAGGGCAGACCTCAGGACAGAGCCCTGCAATTAGACTATGATCAGCCGCTTTGCTCAGCATTTTAGTAAGAACGTCCACTACTAAATTAAACAAAAGCGGGGAGATGGGGTCACCTTTCCTAAGGACTTTACCAGCAACGAAAAAAAATCACTTTCACAGTTATTTAACTTGACCCCAACAGACCCCCCATGAGTAAGTTGCTGGATCCAACTCTCCTCTATGAAAGGCTTGGAAAAGATCTAAGAGATCATTTTTAACCAAGTCCCAAAAATGCTGGTAAAACAAGAAGGGAATCACATCAGGACCAGGAGCCCCATCAGGATAAGAGCTAAAATGGCTTCCTTCACCTCTGTCTCTAAAACAAGGGCTTCTAGCAGATCATTTTCAGCAGGAGAGACTTTTTCAGAAGCAGAGAAAAAATTGTTTTGTAGAGAGAACCCAGAAGGGTTTTCTTTCTTAAACAGGTCTTTGTAGAAGTCACTAGCAACTTTCAGCATCTCATCTACCTCAGTAACAGGGCCATTACGGCCATCAAGGGAGTGAATGAGGGTTTTCCTCCTCCTCTGGTTAGCTACTGCATGGAAGTAAGCAGTATTTCTATCACTTCCAGCATATCTAGCAGAACTGTGGGTTTTTCCTTCTGACAGGGCAATTCTCAACTTTATGGGTAACCAGTTTGCAGATAAAACAACTCTTGGGCTTGACACATTTATCCAAATGATGCCCTGGTTCCCCACAGTTGTAGCAGATCACCTCAGAGTATGCCATAAGGCCCGAAGCAGGGGCAGGAGCAGTTTTCTAGATGTCCTATCTCTTCTTTTGCTGATTCTTGCCTTGAGATTTCCCACTGATCTGAGAGTCAGAACCACCAGCAGATTGATCTTGGGCAATTACAGGAGCCTGCCCAGATTGTGCCCCCATTTGGGGCGGAGGTGGGCCGTACCACTACCCAACCGGCACCCCCCCATTGTGATAGGGGTAATTCATCGGAGTTCCTGGTTCCTGCTCATCCTCCAGCTAGATGTTGTCTCTCAGGAAGCAGAAATAACCACTAGACAGGTCAATTGAAGCAGATTGCAAGCCTAATTTCAATCTTCTGCAGGTTTGGGGGAGAGGTAAGGTAGGGGATCCGCCTGCTCCGGCTCCGGTGGCGTGCTGGTGGGCAGGAGTCCAGTCAAGCATTCCCATCTCGCAGCATGGCGTGGATCTCCTGAATTCACTTCTCCTTTCGCCCATTGAACGAACGCAATCGGCGGCTCACTGGGGTGGGGCATCCTGTGCTTCTTTGAGAAATCTCCTTCGAAGTAGATCCGCAGGGCTAGATTCAGCAGCTCCCAATCCACATGATCCTTGCATACCCAAGCATACCTGTGCGAGTGAGAGATCGGATTCGGTCCCTCCTCGGCTTCCTCCCTCGCAGCTTCCTCCTCTGCTTCCCTCCATTCGCGCGTGCACTGGGTCCAGGAGAGAGCGTCGTCGCGGATCCGCATCGCCCGCTCCCTCCATCTCCTCCCTCGAGTCTCCCGCAGCACCGCTGGCGCGACGGAGTCGAGCAGCTGGAGCATCCGCGGGAAGGCTTTGTAGACATGTGGGAGATGCATCTTGTACATCTGCCTATCTTCCAACCATTCCCCCGTGGATATGGCCGGCGACTCCATGGGGCCCGCGAGCGGACTTGCTGAGGGGGGCAGGCGCGCCCGGAGTCAGGAGGCGGGGGTGGCGGCGAGATCTATTTGCCAATTACTCCCTCCTTTTCGGTTTATAGGGCTCAATTCAAAAATCTCACCAACCAAGGTAGATGATGAATGGTGGAATACTTTTTGTAGTTTGTGAAAGCACCTAATTAATGCACTTGTTTTCCTCAAAAAAATATGTTTATCAATGCATAAATTGCAATGCATGCATGCACAAAGTACATGCATTGGTCAATTTTCTCTTAATACTTGCATGCAATGATTTAATGCACCTTGGAATCTGAACATGTGTTGGAAAACAACCAAATTGAGCCTTATAAAATTGAAAAACTAAAATTTTGAGATAAGCCCTATAAACCGAAAAGGAGGGAGTATGTGAACTAAACAGTCAACATATAAAATAATTTAAATATATATAATATAGTTAGAAGGGAAACATAAGTTGGACCTGGCGTTCCTATTCTTATATAGAAAAATAGAACATACCTCTGTGTTTTCTTCAAAAAAATACATAAATTGGGCTGCCAAAAATAAAACCTCGGATGGGAGGTCCATAGGTCGGTTGATACATGACGGCCCTAAGAAAATACAAACAGGCCTATGGACCTCCCATCCGAGGTCATGGGCTGCGCATGTTAAAAATGAAAGCCTAGATGGGGCAGCCCAAAACCACGTCCAACACTTGCCAAAACTTCGTCCCTCGTTTTCTCTGTGTCTCGCACACTTGACATTGTGTGGTCATTTTGACTGTGCATCATATGAAGATGTGCTATGCATGAATGTTGATCAGCATGATGTTAACTGGCTGGTAGTTCCATTTTCGACCATGAATAAAACTTCCAACATGATGTTAACCCTGTTTGAAAAGGCCGTGTTAATATAAATGCTCTGCCTCTGAAAGTTGCAGTTTCTTATCTGAAACTGAACATGCAGTTTCTTATCTGAAACTGAAACTTGCAGTTTCTTCTCTGAGAATCACATTGTCTGCACTTTTATACTCCTATGAAACTACATTTTTTAAGTGCTACAAATATATCTCTAGAATTCATAAAATACTTCATATGCTCAATACTGCAGATCTGAAATTCAAAAGACATTCATATCTAAAAGTACTCACAAAATACACAACACAAAACACAATTCACAACATGCAAATACTGACAACCCTAAGATCCTCCTGACAATTCACAACCTGCCCGACTATTGGGCTGGGGGGCAGCCCCATCCTATTCCTCGGCAGCAGACACCCGCCCCGTGAGACGATGTGAACGGCGAGGAGACGATGGCGGGGAAGCATCGTCGGACCAACTTCTTTTCTCCTCTTGCAGTTGGGTTCGGTCGACGAAGACTCCACCGGCTCGCTCTGGCAGGACACCCTCACAAACGGCACCCTGTAGATGCTCGATCCTTCAATCTCTGGTGGATGCTCCATCTGGGATCGATACTCCCACCACTGCTCCGTCACGATCGGATTCGGTGAATCTGTTTGCTCCATGGCCCAGAGGAGGAGCTATATGTAATCCGGCGCGACTCCCTCTGGGAGTATCGCCGCCTTTTCGCTCTGTTGCAGATATTTGGCCATGGATGTCGCCGTCGCCGCTAGTTGGTCCTTGTTGTCAAACCAAGACTGTATCTCCAACATCCTAGCTAGCTTCACAGGGTCGCCGTCTGCGATCCTCACGTATCGGTTGTACTCCTCCATCGATCTACTTCTCCACATCACCTTCACTCGCCGGCGGTGGTTTTTGAATGGAAGAGGAGAGGAGCAGCGCTGGTTTTGGATTAGAATGGGAGAGGAGCGACACTGGTTTTGGACTGAAACAGGAGAGGAGGGGCGGTGGTTTTGAAATGGGAGAGGAGAGGAGCAGCGCTGCATTTAGATTGGAACAGGAGAGGAGCGACGGTGGTTTAAGAGGAGAAGAGCGGAAGAGCGGCGCTGGTCTTGGAAGTATTTTTTTGTTGTTTCGTGTATTTTGGGTCAATGTTTGACCATGTATTGTATTTGACAAGCAAAATGTGAATGCATGTCACAAAAAATTGTACCGTTTGGTTCGTATCTGAATGTACTTTCAAATTATACTCCCTCCATTTTTTTATACAAGGCCACAAACTCATATTACAGGTAGGTAAAAATAAATGCTATGTTTAAGTCAATGTTGCTAGCTAGCCTGTCACCTTGATTGTCATGTTAATTAATGTGGTTTTTCTCTCCCAAGCACAACAAGCCAACCCTCTTACTCCTCATTGGTTGATTAATGTTGGGAATGCAAGCTAACCTTCTCACTCCCGCATGCACACAAGGGATATTAATGTCCTCGGGTGCTAGTACGAGGCAAACGCCATCAATTTTGCCTCGATTAATATTAGTGGCCTTGTATAGTTGCAAATTGTAATTTTGATAGTGGCCTTGTATAGTTGCAAATTGTAATTTTGATAGTAGCCTTGTATACAACGTATAACATATATTTTATGTGAGAAAATTATGGTCAATTATGACCCAGAATAAAAGGGAGACTAGTTAATGTGGGGTCGCTTTCTTAATTGAAGGGTAAATTGATTTTTATTTTGATCCAGTCAGAGCGCGCCGGCCCTCTCGTCCAATCCTAAATCGCTGCCGCACGCTCCTCTCCCTCTTCTCCATTGCAGAACCACCTCCTCTCCTCTCCATCATCTCCAATCCAAAACCACCGTCTCGTCTCTCCCTCTTCTCTATTGCAAGACCACCGTGTCTCCTCCGTTTTCTAGACGCTTTGCTCCATGGCGCGGGCGCAATCCATGGATACAAAATTAGTATACTGTATACTATTTAAAAGTCGAGGGCGGAGCTTTTCCTGCACGGTAGGCGGCAGGGCATTTCCGCCTAGTCGGTTCGACAGAGACGCGAGAAGACGAGGGAGTAGGCTGCTGCAAACGTAGGGCTGTGTGATTTGACAGCGACTTACTGCTGGACAGGTGGGGCCCCGTGATTTGACTTGCCATTATCATTTTAACTGCGGCGCTACGACCGGCGTGAGTCTCCCAGATTCCTGACCACCTCCATACAGGTGCCTCTCCCAATGCTCCACCATGTAGTAGAGGCTGGCTCTTGCATGAGATCCCACTTCTCCACTTTTTCCTTGCCTCTCTTTCCTCCACATATGCAAAAATGCCATGTAAAGCGCACTATTGTACTTACTTTTACTTGCTCCTACATGTGCTTAAGCTTGCCACATAGGCATAAAGTCTGATGTGGCAAGTTAATCAAGAAGAGAGAGACTAGTTTGGTGACCCAAGGAAGAAACGGTGCTAAGCGCGTGTACCTAGGTGAAAAGACAATTTTGAGTCTATAGCTAATTAAATGAAGCAAACTTAGCAACACCATTTCATTGGAAGAGGTCACTCCTTGGCAAATGCAATAAATACACGCGCTTACTAGCACCGTTTCTTCCTTGAGTACGAACAAAGAGATAGAGAGGAGTAACAAAAAATACACTTATAGCCAACCTTGTTGTAGTATGAGTGACTAAGTGATGACTATGTATGACATGCCAACATCAGATAGCCTAACGCACCGTGTTAAATCTCCAAGGGCGCGACCGCGTGAGCGATGCGACGGTCATGGTAGGCGCGACCATGATACGGGCTGCTGGCAGCCCCTGGATCTGAGATCAAACGGTCGCATATGCAACCGTTGCTGAAAATTTGCAGAATAACCCTGAGCCAGCAACCGTCCAGGATAGGATATTCACCCATAGGTCTAGAATCACACCATGCAACCGTTTGATCTCATATCCAAGGGCTCTCGGAAGCCCGTATCATGGGAGAATGGAAAGCCACTACCCTGCAGTTCGCATGCTGCAGTTCGCTCCTACTCGTCCCCGCACGTCCTTCAATACTACGGCGGTTCGCTCCTAGTCGTCCCGTCCATTCACATTACGGTAGTTCCACTAATCCTAACCCTCCTCCCAAATCCATGGCATCCCAAATCTCCATGATCGGCATTGAGTACAAGGTTAGAACCATCACCGGCGATGAGTTCGACATCATCTACACCCGTTCTTCCGCGACGGTGAAAGGATGCCTTTCTCACTTCAGACGCATGTTCAAAAACTCAGATGATGAGTGGGTCGCTGGGCTAGATGTTGAGTACACCACAGTCCTGGGACGAGAGAAGGATCTAAAGGACGAAGAGAGGAAGAAGCCCGCCGTGATCCAGGTTTGCATGCATGACTTATGCTTGGTCTACCACATATGCCATGCCGACGTTGAGTCCCAGGATTTTAAGGACTTCCTCGGGAGAAACCTAGTTAAATTCGTTACTGTAGACTTTGGTAACGACAAAGAAATCCTGGGTCGGATAGGCCTCGTTGTAGGCAACCCCTTCGACCTCCAGAAGAATCGGTTGGTGCCCTCTCGTCAGCCTTCAATGCTAACCCTGGCAGGAGCCATGGTTCATCCTTCGTATGGTAAACTAGTGAAACCTCCATACACGTTTCATCATCATGCATGGCAGCGGAATGTACTAGATATAGACAACATCCAGTACGCTGCAATGGATGGCTACCTTTGCTTCAATATCTACAAGGGTTGGATGAAGAGCAACAGCCAAGTGTGCGGTTCAAGCAAAGAAGTATCGGCCAAGAGGAAGAGGGACAAGGACGAAGTCGAGGACGTGGATGAGGACTCCGAGTAAGGTGGCAGTGTCGTTGCTCATGGTGGTTCTAATGCAGTGTCTACCGGAACAGTTGCAAAGTTTAATTTCAGGTGTGCTTAATTTAATTTGAGGGGTGTGTTGTGCTGAGCCCCCAGCAGAACTATGTTATGTTTCTTCTCGTTACTTTAACTCTTTAGTACGTACATACTAGTATTTCTTACATTTCATCTTTTAGTTGGTATAGTACTACCACTCGTTTCTTCACATTATATACGTACAATATATATGGCCAACATCATATAGCCAGCAGTTTAGTTGTCAAAGAATTTCAGGGTGCTTAGTTTTGTCAAAGAATTCCAGGATGCTTGGAGGGTGCTTGGATCCAAGGGACTTATTTTAGTCTGACTAAAAATAGTCTCTTTAAGAGGCTAAAGTTCCAAGCGCCCCTGACTAAAGAGGGGTTAAAACTAGTCTTGAGACTAAATTTTTTTAGTCAGGGGTACCCCTACTAAAATGTGGATTAGTCCTCTCTCTACTCATTTAACTCCTCTCCTTTAACACAGGCGAGTTCTGGATTGGAGGGTTTGCAGGATAATAAATGCTCATTAACTTGATTTTAGCCTTTTAGTATTTGGATCCAAGCATGGGTGAGGCTAGCATGTTTTAGTCCCACTACTTTTAGTCATGGGACTAAAACGTATCCAAGCACCCTCTTAGTTTTATTTGAGGGGTGGGTTGTGCTGGACACCATTATTGTGACTAGACTTTTTAATAGTACAATATGCATAATTTGGCGACGAGCGCTCTCTATATGTACCACCTTTTTTTTAATTTCAAGTTTTGCTCCATGGCGCAATCCATCGATACTACTGCTGTACAAAAGTATACAATTTTTAAAAGGCTAGAGGGCGGGGCAGTCTAGCTTGGTTGGTTTCACGAGAGGCGAGGGCCTTTGTGATTTGACGGCTCATTACTGCTGGAAGGCGGGGCCTTGTGATTTGACTGCTCGTATAAATGCGCCGACGGCCTGATCGAGGAGGAGCAAAGAACCGTGCGGTATACTCAAGTTTTCCACTAGAGTAGTACTGCGACGGAGGAGCACGAAACACGGTAGCCCAGTGCCATATGGCGATAAAAATGATCTAATTTGCTAGTCATCTCATTGTTAGCATTGTTCTATTCATTCCCTCACAAAAAACATTGTTCTATTCATGCCTCGCAGAGAACGTGACACGTG
The DNA here is from genome assembly GCF_003073215.2 of Triticum urartu. Classification (NCBI taxonomy): domain Eukaryota; kingdom Viridiplantae; phylum Streptophyta; class Magnoliopsida; order Poales; family Poaceae; genus Triticum; species Triticum urartu. The sequence continues at coordinate 255,523,167 of NC_053026.1, read as the reverse complement.
CGGCAAAACACCTGAAGCAAAAGATGAAACATAGGAGCAAAAGAAGAAGGAAGATTATCACCCCAAATGATCTAATTCGCCGCGGAGTCATAACCGCTTCTTCATCGCCTGCACGACCTCCATCTCCTTGCGCGTCTCCTCCGCCATCTTCATCATTGTGTCCATGACGTGGCATTTCTCGACGCGAGCCTTCATCATCTGTTCCACGGCCATATTACATACCTTGACAGCAGCCGGGTGCTCGATGCGGAGCTTCGCCAACTCTTCCTTCTGTTCCATGGCGAGGGCCTGCAACATCTTCATCGAGGAACTACTATTCTCATGCAACTTCTTCCAGTCGGCGTTCTTCTCCTTCAACAGGCCGATCTCGTGGCAGAGCTTCGCATTGTCCTCCCGAAGTCGCAGAATTTCTCCGGTCGCCTTCTTCTCCGAGGCAATGCTCTTCTTCAGCAGCATCACCAAGCCGGCGGTCAACTCCCCCTGCTGATTGAGCTCAGCGGGCATGTCGTCGAGGCTCTCCTTCAGCAACTCCATCAAGCCTTGGATGAACTCCTTCTTCTTATTGAGCTGATCGGGCATGCCGTCAAGGGATAACGACTCCAGCTCCGCTGGCTCGGCATGTTCGCCTCCGCGGCTAGGGCGCTCCTGTGAGCCATCGCCCACCCGTGAGAGATCTTTCGAGGTCTCTGCGTGGCGGCGAGCCCTCTCTTTTTTTCCGCAGCCTTGGTTGCCGCTCCCTTGTTACGAGTAGTTCTCGACCTAGAGCTTCGCTCACCAGCCATGGCAACGACGGACGAAGAAGAAGCAGTTATGAGGAGGAAAGGTAGAGTGATTTTCGGTTAGGTAGTTCCCCTTTTTATAACCTAAGTACTAGCACTTGTACTAATACCTTCATAGTGGGAACACGTTCAGGTTTGGTACGTACTACTAGTAGGTGTGAGCAGGCTTTCGAATGTGATGGGAACAAGGTAAAGATTAATTGATGGTTTTGGTTTCGAGGCCCGAAACGGCTCCCGATGAGTTTAGTGGAACATAAATTTCAAGTACTACACTGCTCAAATGCGTAAATATTGAGTAGTATGCTACTGTCAAAAATTGGCACAAAATACGAAGGAGACCAATGGAAGTACTACTAGCAACCCACGATTTAACTACTCGCATGCGCGCAGTGGAGTAATAATGTCTTTCTTCCGCCCTCACGTCCACTCAATTTGCATGCGCTGTATTAATCGACCATCAATGAAGTGAACGACTTTACACGCGTCAAATTATCACATGGGGTGGATCTTGGTACAAAATTGCATCCGGCCGTGTACCCACGTGTGCGTGCGAGGAATGAGTGGGTGCATGGCGTGCGTGCACATCTTTGCTTCGTGCATGTACCGCCAGTATGGCTCAGGGTGGACGAGTACATTCTTCTGGAACCAGCAGCACGTCATTGTGATCAATCCATGCAAGGAGGTCGCGACAACGCCTACAAATGTGCCACGTGGCTTCATGAACTGTAAGAGAGGCACTGTGTAGCGTGCCATTGGTATTCTAGTTTACGTGTTTTGCACAAACTCAAAATACTAGTAAGGTACACATGCATTGCACGCATCAGATTTTGCAACCAAATTTTGAATAAATACCACACTATAGCATGTAAGCTCTGAGTCATATATGCCTAATGTAGCCCTTCATTTAATTCTTATATTTCATCTCATTCAAAATCAATTAGTTTTTATAAAAAAGCTAAGAACGCGGGAATAGGAAAAACATGGGATTATAGTGGAATGTCATCTTGAATCCTACAGGATTGTATGAGTGTTTGATTGTGCATAGAAAAAACGCAGAATTCTTTCAAAGAGGTTTGAGTGGATGGGATGTTTCCTATGAAATCTAGTGCAAATGAATCATATGGAAAAATTTCTATGGTTTACAATCCTACGAATCAAACAACCAAGATAGGAAAAATTCCTAATGATTAGAATCCTCCAAAATTCCTTCGAGAATCCTTTGAATCACAGAAGCCCTTAATATATTTTATGATTCATGGAATTGTGCGTTGTAAAGCATAAAGTAAAAATAAATAATGGCAATTCAACTAGAAAAAAAGTTTGGGCGGTTATGATACGGAAGAATCTAGAAAAAAAGAGAACCACTGTTGTTTTGAGGTTTGTGCATTATGCTTGAGTTCAACCATGGAGTATGCTAGATTGTACATGTGGCAAAATCCGGTTGGTGGGATAGAAGATGGTGCGAGGGGCCGAGTGGAGGGAGACTATGAAGGAATGCACAAGTGGAGATCCATATTTAGAGAGAGGGGGCGAACACGTGCGCTGAAGCGCGCAGTGGCGGAGCCATGAAAAATAAATGAGCTAGGGGGCCAAGCATTGCTAATCCTTTACGAGGAGGGTCAATTCATGAACTTAAACCATTTTTAGCAGCAATTGTCTAATGATCACATTCATATTAGCCTTGACATATAGTGATGTTAGGGGGGAGGGGGCAGGGCCCTTACTGCCCCCTATCTTCGCCATTGTGCACGCGTCTGAGAGATGAAGAGGAAGGCATGGATGATGAGAGGGGGGCGTTGGATACATAATTAATGTGTTTGTATTAGCTATATATGTTAATCCTATATAGAGAGATATAGATTGATCGATGTGGATGTGGGAAAGAGGGTGAGACCTCACTGGATATATCGATTGATCGATTTGTGTGGAAAACTATGAAAGACCTAGCTATATACACACATACATAGAGGAACATCGATCGTTGCGCATGCATGCATGAGAGATAAAGAATGCTCGATATGATGGAGAGGGGGATGTGTGTTGGTGTGTGCCTTCATGGGAGACCGACCTGAAGAAAAAGATTGCATGCGTGCGATGGATAATGCCGACTGGTAGTGTGTGTGCATGCATGCACGAGAGAAAGTTAGTGGTACAATTATAAAGAGAAGACTACTGTGTGGGTGGAAAACAATAGATGAATAGGTGAGGTCAAAATCAATGTAAAGTTGAATTCAAATATTTGAATAAGGTATCCTGATGTTTGAAACCCATGCATGCATGAATATGACGGAGATCTGCGCGGTGTGGTTTGGAAACGAGCATGTTGTAATGTATACACATTGAACAAGGTCAGACTGATTTGAATTTGAGATACCGATGGAACACATCATTTGGCCACGTCGCATCCGTGCATGGACACACTATTCTAATTGGAGATGATGGGCGGCTTTTGCATCACATATCTATATCTATACCCCTATATATATATATTATATTTTCTTTTATTGTGTGCGGGTAACTTTAACTTTGAAAGATGGTCGTTGGATGAGGTGAATCTGATGGTCCAAAGATGGCAAATTTGAGCACTACTGGCCGTTGGATATCATCTAGATTCCACCATATTTCGCCACATGTATAATCTAGAAGACTCCATGGTTGAACTTAGGCATAATGCACAAACATCAAAACACAAGCACTTCTTATTTGTTCTATAATCTTCCGTATCAGAATTGCCCAAATGTTTTTTTACATGATTTGCCATTATTTGTTTTTACTTTATGTCTTAGGATGCACAATTCCATGAATCTTAAAATAGATTAGCTTTCTTATAAAAACTAGATGATTTTGAATGAAATGAACTATAAGAATTAAACGAACATCTACATCATGCATATATGACTCAAAGCGTGCATGCTATAATGTGGTATTTATTCATAATTTGGTTGCCAAATCTCATGCGTGCAGTGCACGTGTACCGTACTCTAGTCGAAATGGTGTTTGTGTGTGTGTTGTGCGTGTTGAGGTGCAAATTGTCTTTTTTTTTGGGTACACGTTAAGCTTGTTCTTCCGAAATTTCAAGACGTGCCTTGTTATGCCGAAAATTCAAGCTAGCATCTCTGTCTATCGTGCTGCGAAACTCCCGCCTCTTCAACCCGCGCCTTGTTAGCTCGAAAAATTTAAGATATATCTTTGTCTCGTTGTGCTCCAACAACTCCCTCCATGTCAACCCGCACCTTGCTATTCCGAAATTACAACGCGCGCGAAAACTCCCACCTCCTGTGAAATCCAGAGACGCGAAATGCCCGTGGTACCCCTGAACCGAAAGAACCGCCTCAAATCAGTGGGGGTACTTTCGTAACTTACCCCACATTTCTGACAAGTGTGTCTCTAAGCCATGGTTCCCCACTGCCATCCCATCCGCCCACCCATTCGTACACCGACGCCATGAAAACCCGCGACGAAACCCCACACCCTGCTCCGTCCGCCACCCAGCCGGAGCCTCTGCCCCGACTACGTCGTCCACAGCAACACCTTGACGTCCCTCATCCACGGTACCGGATGAGGATCCGTCGTCCATCTCATCGTCCCGTCGGTTTAGCCACCCCGTCCTCCATCTCCATGGAGCTGCCCCGACGTTCCCCTCGTCTTTTGCGCCACCTCCATTCCCACACCGCTGTCTTCACCTGCACCACCGGAAGAGCATCATCATCACTGTTTTCTCGGATGAAGTTGCGGCCTAATCGGCGCCACCAAAGAGGTTGTACACTAATCGCCGCATTTTCTTCTTGATTCGATCTCACGGTGCTGCCGGCGCTCGGTCTCGAGCCGACACGGCGCGGCTCCATCCACGGCGGCGTCGCCGGCCACTTCCTCCACGGCGTCGCTCCCTCGGCGGCGACGTCCACATCAATAGGACCTCCTGCTGCTTTAGCTCTCTCTCGCACTGCTGCTCTGCTCTTGCTCTCGGTCCCATGTCTGGTTTGCTCTTGCTATTGCTCTTGCTCGCGCTGCTGCTCTCGCTCTTGCTCTTGCTTGCGATGCTGCTCCAATTTAGCTACACTTCAGTCGACTGAATCGACTTTTGGGTCAGTCGATTTTAGGTGGTGGGGGGGCTCGCCGGGGTGAAGGAAGAACCAGCCGCAGCGGGGAGGGGGGCTCGCCGGAGAGATACCCCACTATCTATCTTAGGGTTCAGGATGGGGGCGGTGGTCGCCAGCGGTGGCGGGGCGTTGGCGGGGCAGTGGCGTGGGGATCGCCGGAGAAAAAGCTTGACACAGGGTGGCCTAGAGGGATGGCTAGGGCAGCGGCGGACCGGCGGTAGGGAGTGTTTTCGAGGCGGGCGGAGCGGCGCACCGCCGGCCGTGGGCGGCGGGGGGCTGCTGTTTGGCCAGCTCAGGGGGTGGAGGTTGAAGATGAACCACAGGCCCTTGATTTCGTATCCAAGGGCTGCAAAATCGACTGACCAGAGATGAAAAAGTCAGTCGACCCACGTGTAGCCTCACCTTGCTAGTGCGTTTAGTTTCGACAGCAAAATTCAGTTTCGACAGCAAAATTCAGTTTCGACAGTTAAGTTCAGTTTCGACAGTTAAGTTCAGTTTCGACAGTTAAGTTCAGTTTCGACAATTAAGTTCAGAGATTAGTGGCTGATGTATTTTACATCTAGCACTTTGTGGTTATGTATTTTACGTCATGTATTGGATATGCTATTAGAATTCCACTCAGGTTAACGTTGTTCGTTGTCTCTCTTGTCCTACTTCAGCCTCGGCGTCGTACAACTCACCGGAGCTGCTCCAACGACGAAACCCTCCATCACAGCAAAGCAGTACCTCGAGCTCCATCTCCAGATGCCTAAGATCTTCTTCCCCTCCTCCGACAGCCAAGTCAGCCGAAGCATCCTCACCGGCCAACCCAATCACGCTGAGATCGACATGGCTTCGCCAAAGAGGTTCTACACTTGTTGCATCTCTTTTTTACTCTACATGTTATATATATTGTCCATTGAGCACTAGTAGTAACGGGAAATACGATTATTTTATCCTACTATATGACAAGCAGTGAGGTACCAGGCAACTTAGCTATCCGTGATGGACTCTCTTGAACACCATCATTATTTATCTCTGCGCATTTCAGCTGTGCATTTGTCGGGCCTGGGAGTTGAGCTAGTATGGTTGTGGCCTGGGTCCAAAGTAATAGAAGTAGCACAAAAACATTTTTTTAGTGTAGGATTTTCCTTGCTCAAGCCTTCCTACTAGAATCGCCAGTGCTTGAAAGGAAAAGTGAATGAAAAACATCGGAATTGGAAAGTTTCCTATGGTACTACTTTTCATGAATTTGGTGCAAAGGAATGGAGCAAAGGAAAACTGTAGGATTTATTCCTTCAGTGTCTCCTTAAAAGAAAAACCATAGGAATTCTAATTTCCACTTCTCCTCCTTTTCATATTCCTATTCATCAAGCACAAGACTAAGAGATAGTAGCATAATAGCATTATAACCGTACATTTTCTTGTGGTTTGACTTAATCTCACCATGCTTTTTCGCATCCTGTGATCTTCCAATTGTTGTGAATCAAACACCCAGATTGGCAGAAATCCTGTGTTTTTAAATTCTCTGTTTTGCACGTGCATTCCTATCCTATTCCTGTCTATTTCCTATCCCTGCATTGTTAGAATCCTCAAATTCAAACAAGCCCTTACTCAATTACTTTTGTTACAGATATGTGTCAAAGAAAAACCTTGTGTGGTTTGTCCTGCTCCCGCTGTGTTCCACCCCAGCTCAGCTGCTCCAATGACGGAAGGGTTCACCACAGCAGGGATCCGCTCTCCAGATTGTCTTTCGCCGCCTCAGATCTTCTTCCCCACCGCCGGCAGCCATGGCAACTACATTACCATCATCAACTGAGCAGATGACCTTGAGGACTACATGGGTCCGCAAGAGAGGTCGCACTCTTCCGTGTCTTCTTACGTTATGCGTCGCTTAATATGATGACATGCTACATTATCGTCGTGTTCACCTATTATACTCCGAGTCAGTTCCAAACTAATGCTGAAACTTGAGTTTTTAAATGGTTGTGGGGTACATATTGGGGCAACAATCGGTACTATCTGTCTACTATCTGGTTAATCTCCGGTATCTACTATGAGTTTCATGTTGGGTGCAAACAAACATTAAAGGAGCCATTATCTGTATTTTTTAACTAAAGCTATTATCTGCCTACTATCATTGGTTTTGGGTCTATCCACAGTTTGCTACCATCACTCTGGATTTGTGCATGCACTCCTTACATAATCTCACTATGTTTTATTCCTATGCATGCCAGTTATTGTACACAATGGAACTGATCATGTAGAGCAAAAGAGACGAGCCTTGCATGGCAATAAAATTTCATGCAGACGTCGTTCCATGGTGGGCGCAAAGGCAGCCCCCCCTTCACCCATTTCGGATCGTAATCAAGAGGAAGATAACTGTTATGAGGGGGATTCAGAAGGAGAAGACCACTCTTATTTACCCCATGAGGTCTTCGCTCTAACTTGGCATGCTGATGTTGGTAATATCATGCATATGGTGCCTTGCATTGCTTACTGTATACATTAAAGATGTCATCTGCTTAGTTTAGACATGCTTTGTGTCAATGCCATCTATTTAGTTTCTTTATCGTATATGTGAATCATGCAATGCCATCTTGTCTAGCCAGGCATCATATATGTGAATTTTGCAATGCCACCTGGGTTAGCCAGTCATCTTATATGTGAATTATATCATGCCATCATTTTTTTATTACGTGTTAAATTTTTCAACAATTTTAGTACATTCAATTACTCTTCCTGTGCATCAGCCATTTGGCACGGTCATGGAAAAATCTGGAGCGGAAACAAGGTCTTTAGAGCAGACAATGCTATCTGACGAAGCGCATGTCTTGCTGGTTACCGATAGCTCCTCAGAGGAGGATTTAGAGACAGATGACCAGTCATATTCCCCCCCCCGAGGTGCATGTCCTAACTTGGCAGGGTTATGTTGCTCATATCGTGTGTATAGTATCTTGCATTGCTATGTCATTTGCTTTGTTTAGACATGCTTTGTGTGAAGCCACCTGTTTAGTGTCTAATTACCATATATGTGAATTATGCAATGCCATCTTGTTGCTAGACATTATATATGTGAATTATGCAATGTTATCTTGTTGCAAGGCATTATGTATGTGAATTATGCAATGTTATCTTGTTGCAAGGCATTATGTATGTGAATTATGCAATGCCATGCTGTTTAGGCAAGCGTCATATATGTGAATTATATCATGCCGTCCTTTTTTTGTATTTCTCATTGCTTTTGTCGACAATGTTTGTATATTCAACTACTCTTCCTGTGCATCAGCCATTTGAATTGGTGATGGAGAAATCTGGAGTGAAAACAAGGTCTTCAGAGCAGACAATGCTACCTGCTGAAGCAGATATCTTGCTGGTTATAGATAGCTCTTCAGAGGAGGATTCAGAGGCAGATGACCGGTCCTATTATCCCCCTGAGGTGTATGCTCAAACTTGGCAGGGTTATATTACTCATATAATGCATATGTTGTATTGCAATACTTAGTTTTTACATCATATACACAATATTGAATGCCATCTCCTTGGTTGACACATCATATATGCGATTGCCCTCTGCTCACTTCCTTAGTATATAAATCATATATTTGAATTGTGTCATGCTATGATGTTTACATAGAAAGCATGTATCTGAATTATGGCATGCCAACCCATTTTCTAAAGACATAATATAGTTATATCATCTCATCCTGTTTACATAGTCATCATATTTAAATTATGTCATTCTATCCGTGAATTATATCATGCCATCATGTTTCCATCGACGGCATGTTTGTGATTTATGGAATGCCAACCACTTTAATAGACACATCGTATAGTTATATCATGTCATCCTGTTTACATAGTCATCATATTTTGAAGTATGTCATTCTATCCTGTTTAGTTAGCCATCATACATGTGAAATTGTGTCATGCTATCCTGTTTAACTAGCCATCATATATGTGAAATTATGTCCTGCTATTCTGTTTGCTTAGACAACATAAATGTGAATTATTTCATGCCCTGTTTTCTTCCCTACTATCCATTGCACCTATCTATCTTACAATGTCTGTACATTCAATTACTTTCCTTGTTTATCAGCCATTTCAATTGGAGGAAGTGATGGCAGTATCTGTGGGAGTAAAAACACGGTCTTCAGAAAAGATCGTGCTACCTGTCGATGCGGGTAGAACCACGGTTGTACTTGCCCAAGAACCAGCCCCACCACACATAACCCACAATCATGCAGATTGTACCCCTACCCTGTTAGACAGAGAACCAGCTACACCCCTTCTAACCCCAACCCCAGCAGATAGACACCCAGTTCCCGTTGACACAGCACCGTCTCCACCACAGAACACCCAAACACGAGCAGTTAGTAAGGCAACTACAGTGCCCAAATCACGAGGACCACCACTCCGAACCCGAAGTCAACGCTTAAAGCAGAAGAAGAATTGTTCTCAGGTCAGGTTCCGTAGCTATGGTTCATACTACTTTGCTCTTGCATCACTATATTTACTGATACCAACTAATTCCAAATTTGAAGGATGCAATTGAAACTCCAATGGCGCAACAGGTATGTTTTAAACCTGTTTCCTCAGCGTGTTTGGCCGTTTGCTGTTGTAACATGCTCTATGTTGATTTCAGTTTCAATTGAATAAACAGGTATGTTCTCATGCCATGCACATTACAAGTGTTGTTATTGCTGTGTAGTTTCCCACACTTATATTCTGTCTATGCTGCTTTGTCTTAAATAGATATGATTCAAACTGTATCTATCTTGATTTGGCAACATAAACTAGAATGATATAGACCATATAGTGACCATACTACATAGATATATGTTTGTTTCATGCTGTTATCCTGTCCACCTTACTACTGAACTGGTAAACCTGAGATGTGTTTGTTTGTTTCTCTTTTAGAACGCGGATAAAATATTGGAGAAGAGTACCCTGTTATGCAATGGTAAAGGAAGTAATGCAGATAAGGTTCAAGATAGTGAGACATCCCTGTTGGTCTCCAAGAAAGCTGATAAAAACTATATTGAAGACACTGAGACAACCCCAAAGTCCTGTCTTGATGTAGTGTTCGAGTTACTGGCTACCACTGCTGGCACCGGCTCTTCGAACTTGTTGCCTGAATCAGTTCGGCTTCTTGAGTCTCAACTTCAAGTTGAAAGACACTGATCAGATGTTATGCGACAGGAAGCCGAAGTACTGAGGAAGTCCCTGCAGAATTCAGATGCATACTCTCTGGTGCAACAGCAAGCGCTTGAGGACTTATGCGCCAAACAAGAGAAAGTTAATAAGCTTGCTAAGCATCTTGCCAGCATTATGGGTACCCAGGATATTGTTTCTTGAGCTCTTCTGAAGTGGTTTCAGTTATGGACTTGTTTTGCTGCGGCGTTTATATGCTGTTGTGTTCCCTATATTTGCACTGGTGGCGAACTTTGATGCCCAGTGGATGTAATATGTGTAATAGCCGTGATAGCCTAGTGTAAGTTGCTTGCTTATTTATTTCCTTGTTGTCTTGTTTATTTGTTTGCTTGTAGATAGTGCAGTTCTTTTTCTGCGGTTTGCTAGTGGCTGCAATAACCTATTTTTTTAAAACTAGGCCACAATAACCATGGGCTAATATTTACTGTAGTGACACTGGGCCTCCTACGGGCCGTAGAAACTGTGGGCCTTCTACGGGCCATATAAACAGTGGGCCTTCTATGGGCCGTAGAAGCAGTGGGCCTTCTACGGGCCGTAGAAACAATGGGCCTTCTACGGGTCGTATCATCAATGGTACTTCTATGGGTCGTATCATCAATGGGCCTTATACGGGCCGTATGATCGATTGGCCAAACATGGGCCGAACAGACCGCATTCTGGCCGTAAACGGGCTAGAGTTGGAATCGTCCGTTCATGGGCCGACCATAACGGGCCATCGTTAATAGGCCGTATTTGATGACGCTATGAAAATGGCCCAACGTATTAACGGACCACAAACGGGCTGACTGTAACCACGGGCTGAATTTGGCCCACAAGCAGAAAATGACAGTAACGGGCCGTAGGTAAACGAATGCTGGAAATGAGCTCAAGAATAAATGGGCTCTGAAGAAGGCCGGAAGATAACATGGGCTGGAAACGGCCCAATGGTATAACGGGCCCTTAATGGGTATAAAGTGATACACTGTTCATCACAGGCCAGTTTCACCACGGGCCGTTAACGGGTGTAAAGTGATACACTGTTCATTACAAGCCAGTTTCACCACGGGCCGTTAATAGGCCAAGAGTTACATAGGGCCTCATATGGGCCGAAAGACGTCATGGGCCATACATGGGCCAGAAGTGAAAATGGGCTGGAATCATATTGGATGGCCAAGATGACGCTACTGGGCCTAATTCGGATAGGGTGTAACAGGCCTTGGGTTAGCGGGCTGTAAATGGGCTATATTCGAACAGGCCGTTAACAGGCTTTCCATGGGCCGGCCCGCCAGCTTTTGACCAAGTCAAACGGGCCGGCCTTTACATAGGAATGGGCCTCTATTGGGCCGTGCCACGTGTCGACATATCATAGGCGCCTATCTGACCCACTGACGAGCTGACATGTGTTTCGTCCGACCAATAAGAATTTTACACATGGAAATTTCCCATTGGTCGGGGCTGTTAACGGGTTATTGGATCCAAAACCCGACCCGATAGCTTAACGACGTTCCGTTATGGTGGATGCCACGTGTCGGTCACCCTTGACAAAAGCACTTCTGTGACGTGTCATGGAAGTGGACACTTCCGTGATGATAATTTTGGTAATGTCATGGAACACTTCTACGACAGCACAGGTATGACTATCTTGATTTTGTCATAAATTTGTCATGGATGTACATGCATGACAAAAAAAGCGACCTACTGTGACAAACACGTATCATCACGGAAGTATATTTTTTGTAGTGCTCCTACTTGCAATTATTATGAAAGAGGAACTACATCTCCGCCTCTCTATGTTTTCGACACAAAAAAATTGCAAGAAACTTCTTATGCTATGTATTGGCCTTTACTTGATATGCATGAATTGTTCTTTTATGACATGCCGATGCATAGGAAGAGAGTTATACTTCGTCGTTGCATGATATATGTTGATTTGTTCTCACTACTAAATGTCAAATCATTGCTAATTAAAATTGGCTTTGATATACCTTGGGATCTGGGTGGATTCATTACTTGAGCACTTTATGCCTAGCTTAATGGCTTTAAAGAAAGCGCTGCTAGGGAGACAACCCAGAAGTTTTAGAGAGTCATTTATTTCTGTTGAGTCCTTTTATAAACTTTAAAAACAAAAAAATATAGAGGGTAACTTAAAACATCACAAAAAGAAAAGTGAAAGTGAGAAGGACGAATACCGTGGAAGCGGGAGCTAGCCTTGAACTTTGTTCATGCCCATGGAAACTTTTTGAATCTTGAATTACAGAAACTTTTCAACAAAAATAATTATCCATTTGTACAATTCCATTGTATTATAAAAATAATGTGCCAAGGTTTGCCTTTATGATGATTAAATTTCTTGTTGCTTTGTTGAGTGCAAAAGAGAAACTTTCGCTGTAGTGCTCGTACTGGAATGTCAAACGGTTCTAAAACTTTTTGCACAGCCTTGCTATACAAAAAAAATTGTCCTAATTTTTCATAATTTTTTGAGTTACATAAGTATTGTGGATGTTCAAATCTTTACACACTGTCCTATTTTCACAGATTGCTGTTATAGCTTCAATATTTGCGTGTGTTTGAATCCTTGTTGAAGCCTCCTTGACTTGGGGCCATAGAATTATGATAGAATACAATGGGTAATGTTTTTTTATAATTGTACAACAATGTTATAGCAGTACATGATGGTATTTCATTGCCATATTCACTAACCCCGCCACTAATAGTTCGGTTAAGTTTTGTGTGGATGAAGTGTTCGAAGATCGAGGAGGTATCGATGTGAAGAGAAGCAGGAGAGGCAAGAGCTCAAGCTTGGGGATGCCCAAGGCACCCCAAGTAAATATTTAAGGAGACTCAAGCGTCTAATCTTGGGGATGCCCCGGAAGGCATCCCATCTTTCTTAAACAAGTATCGGTATGTTTTTGGATTCATTTCGTTCATGTGATATGTGCAAATCTTGGAGCGTCTTTTGTGTTTATTTTTCATTCTTATTTTATGCACCATGCTGGTATGCGATAGTCCATGGTTGATTTATAGAATTGTTCATTGCACTTTACTTATATCTTTTGAGTATGGATTTATAGAATGCTTCATGTGCTTCACTTATATCATTTGAAGTTTGGATTGCCTATTTCTCTTCATATAGAAAACTGTTATTTGAAGAATGCTCGTTTGCTTCACTTATATTTATTAGAGCATGGTCTTATGTAGAAAGACTTAACCTCTCATCCTTCACTTATATCTATTTAGAGAGTCAAAAAGAATTGGTCAATTGCATGGTTAGTCATAAAATCCTACATAAAACTTATGTATCACTGAATATGATATGTTTGATTTCTTGAAATAGTTTTGCGATATAGAGATGGTAATATGGGGGGTACTAGTAAACAGTTGTGGTTAGTAAGAATATTGGTGTTAAGGTTTGTGATTCCCGAAGAATGCATGTATAGTCTCTCGTTTTTCTATGAAGTTGGAGCATGATTTATTATTGATTGTCTTCCTTATGAGTGGCGGTCGGGGACGAGCGATGGTCTTTTCCTACCAATCTATCCCCTAGGGGCATCCGCAATAGTACTTTGCTTCGAGGGCTAATAAACTTTTGCAATAAGTATACAAGTTCTTTATGACTAATGTGAGTCCATGGATTATATGCACTCTTACCTTTATGTAATTTGCTAGCATCTACGGTACCGTGCATTGCCCTTTATCACATTGAGAGTGGTGCAAACTTCGCAGGTGCATCCAAACCCCGTGATATGATACGCTCTATCACACATAAGCCTTATTATATCTTCATCAAAACAGCCACCATACCTACCTATTATGCTTCTCCATGGCCATTCCGAGAGATATTGCCATGCAACTTCCACCGCTTCCGTTTGATGACTTGAGCATTCATTGTCATATTGCTTTGCATGATCATATAGCTGACATAGTAGTTGTGGCTCAGCCACCGTTCATCATTTTTCATACATGTTACACTAGATCATTGCACATCCTGGTACATGCCAGAGGCATCATATAGAGTCATACTTTGTCATAGGTATCGAGCTGTAATTTTTATTTCTTTTGAGTTATAAGTAAATAGAAGTGTAATGATCATCATTATTCATTTTTAAAACAGTGTCCTAGTGAGAAAAGGATGATGGAGACTATGATTCCCCCACAAGTCGGGATGAGACTCCGGACAATGAGAGAGAAATAAAAGAAAAAAAGAGAAAGAAAGAAAGAAAGAAAGAAAAGAAAAAAAGAGAACGAAAAAAAATAAAAAAAGAGAGAAGGGGCATTGTTAGTATCCTTTACCACACTTGTGCTTCAAAGTAGCACCATGTTTTTCATATGGAGAGTCTCCTATGTTGTCACTTTCATATACTAGTGATAATTTTTCATTATAGGATTAGATGCACACCCACTTAGTTATCATATTGAGATTTCATACACTTATAGCTCTTTGTGCATTCCTTGCATGGCAATCCCTACTCCTCGCATAGATATTGATTGATGGGCATCTCCATAGCCCGTTGGTTAGCTGCGTCGATGTGAGACTTTCTTGCTTTTGTCTTATTTATATTTACCCCTATCATCATACTCTATTCCACCCGTAGTGTTATATCCATGGCTTGCCCTCATGTATTGCGTGAGGGTTGAAAAAGCTGAATCACGTTAAAAAGTATGAACCAATTGCTCAAATTGTCATCGGGTTTGTGCATGATAAATACTTTGTGTTAAGAAGACAGAGCATGACAAGACTATATGATTTTGTAGGGATAGCTTTCTTTAGCATTGATATTTTGAAAGACATGATTGTTTGTTGGGATGCCTGAGTATTGATGTCTTTATGTCAAATTATAGACTATTGCTTTGAATCACTTACGTCATAATATTCAATTCATGATTAGATATACGATCAAGTTTATGTTAGGTAGCATTCCACATAAAAAATTATCCTTTCTATCATTTACCTACTCGAGGACGAGCAAGAATTAAGCTTGGGGATGCTGGTACGTCTCTATCGTATCTATAATTTTTGATTGTTAAATGCCAATATTATACAACTTTTACATACTTTTGGCAACTTTTTATATGATTTATTAGACTAACCTATTGATCCAGTGCCCAGTGTCAGTTCCTGTTTTCTACATGTTTTTTGTATTGCAGAGTATCCATATAAAACGAAGTCCAAATGCAATTAAATTTTGTGGAGAAATATTTTGGAATATATGTGATTTTTTGGAGTTGGAGTCACCACAAACGGAGGACCACACAGCCCACAAGACACCAGGGCATGCCAGAGGAGCCTGGCTCACGGTGGTGGGTTGTGCTCACCTCGTACGTCGGTTGGAGCTCTACTTCGGATGCAAGGAAGCTTATATCCGAAAAAAAATCCTGTTAAAATCTCAGTGCAATTGGAGTTACGGATTTCCCGGAATATAAGAAACGGTTTTCGGCTAGATCTGGGGAACGAGAAACAGAAGAGAACAGAGAGGGAGATCCAATCTCGGAGGGGCTCCCGCACCTCCACTGCCATGGAGGCCATAGACCAGAGGAGGAACTCTCCTCCCATCTAGGGTGCAGGCCAAGGAAGAAGAAGGAGGTGGCTCTCTCTCCCTCTCTCCAGGTGGCGTGGGAGTGCCGCCTGGGCAAGGATCGTGACGGCGATCGACATCAACAATCTTGCTAACGTCAACACCCACTCTCTCCCCTTCTATGCAGCGGTGTAACAACCCTTCTCCCCACTGTAAACTCTACTTAAACATGGTGCTCAACTCCATATATTATTTCCCAATGATCTATGGTTATCCTATGATGTTTCAGTAGATCCGTTTTGTCCTGTGGGTTAATCGTGATCTTGGTTGATATGATTGTATATTTTATTTATGGTGTTGTCCTACGGTGCCCTCCATCACACGCAAACGTGGGGAATCCCCGCTGTAGGGTGTTGCAATACATTCATGATTTGCTTATGGTGGGTTGCGAGAGTGGCAGAAGCTTAAACCCGAGTAGGTGGGTTGTTGCGTATGGGATAAATAGGACTTGATACTTAATACTATGGTTGGGTTTCACAACCTTAATGATCTTTAGTAGTTTCAGATGCTTGCTAGAGTTCCAATCATAAGTGCATATGATCCAAGTAGAGAAAGTATGTTAGCTCATGCCTCTCCCTCATGTAAAATTGCAAGAATGATTACCGGTACTTGTTATCGATTCCCTAGGCACAAATGACTTTCTTGTTGACAAAATCTATCCACTTTTATTACCTTGCAATTTATTCGTAGTTTTATTCTCGCAAAGTATCGTAGTTTTATTTTTGCAAAATAGTTGCATACTTGTTCTAGGTAAATCAAACGTTAAGTGTGTGTAGAGTTGTATCGGTGGTCGATAAAACTTGAGGGAATATTTGTTCTGCCTGTAGCTCCTTGTTGGGTTCGACACTCTTATTTATCGAAGAAGGATACAAATGATCCCTTATACTTGTGGGTTATCAGTTATCGATTGCCTAGGGACAAATAACTTTCTTGTGAAAAAAAGCTCTCTACTAAAACTAACTTAGTTGTTTGTTCATCTAAACAACCCCTAGTTTTTATTTACATGCTCTTTATTATCTTGCAAACATATCCTATCACACCTACAAAGTACTTCTAATTTCATGCTTGTTCTAGATAAAGTGAACGTTAATCGTGCGTAGAGCTGTATCGGAGGTCGATAGAACTTTAGGGAATATTTGTTCTACCTTTAGCTCCTGGTCGGGTTTAACACTTTTACTTATCGAAAGAGGCTACAACTGATCCCCTATACTTGTGGGTTATCAAGACCTTTTTCTGGCGCCATTGCCGGGGAGCAATAGTGTGGGGTGAATATTCTCGTGTGTGCTTGTTTGCTTCATCACTAAGTAGATTTTATTTGTTGTTCTAAGTTGTTCTCTATCTTTAGTTATGGATATGGAACGCGAAATACCAAAAAAATAGGTGTACTTGCTACTCATGGAGATGGGGAACCTCCTAAAACCCTCGATGCTCATTATGTGAAAGATATTATGCACTACTTTAATAATTCTGAGAAAACCCCATTCAATTATATAATGGGAGACACATTGGATCAACATGAATACTTTAGGGATAATCACTTGACTAAAAAAGGGAAATGTTATGGGATCAAATTCATATGTTGCATTGGTATGCTCGGAATTTATGTTGGAGATAAGATTATACTTGTTGCTCTAGGATGAAGGCTCCACACCTTCCCTTTTCATGCAAATTTAACGATAATGACACCTTAGCTTCTCATGATAAAGGTATTTATGATTACTATGATGTGGAACGAATAGAAGAACTCATTAATTTTAAGGGTGCTTCTGAAATTGAATCTTTGTTTGAAAAGTATGAAGCTTTTGATGATGATGTTTATAGGCCTGAAAATTTTGCTATACTTAAATAATGCTATGAGAATTATGAATACAATGCCAATATTGATGCGTTTATTGAAAATGTCTCCACTATCCAAGAAGAGACTAATATTTTGTAGGAATCTATGGAAGAAGAAATTGCTGAAACTGTGAGCTCATTAGATGAAAAAGATGACGAGGAGAGTGAAGAACAAAAGGAGGAAGATCGGATTGATCACTCGTGCCCACCTTCTAATGAGAGTTACTCTTCAACTCATACATTGTTTAATTTCCCTTTGTGCTTACCGAAGGATAATTGCTATGATCCCTTTGATTCATGTGAAATATCCCTTTTTGATGAACTTGATGCTTGTTATGCTTGTGGCCATGATGCCAATATGAATTATTCTTATGGAGATGAACTTGCTATAGTCCCTTATGTTAAGAATTTGTCGGCGTTTTGGGAACGGGGGTCCCCAGACTCGCCTGCCTGCGGCCCGTGGCATGGCGGAGCCAGCAGGCCGTACGACCCATCTTCATCAACAAGCATCCAAGACCCTCGCGAGGGGCCAAGCCTCTCGAGGCGGACGACACAAGACCTCCTCCCGAGTGGCCTGGCCAGGCAGGCGCACGAGGAGCGGAGATATCAAGGCGGGGCAAACCTCGCGAGGCTCTCGTGACGTGATCCATGACAATTGACACCAGGCGGGCGCCAGCATGCGAAGTGTCCTTGTTTCCTCTTTGGTGCAAAGGGGGGCAAGCGCAGCCGCGGGGTACCGAGGCCTCAGGCAAAGGTTGCCATTTTGGTGCAACAAGACCAAGACCATGGACTGCAAGAAGGAGGTCGTCGTGGAGCCCAAGACGGCGTCACCACCTGAGCTTTGTGCAGGCGAAGAATACCTTTTGTCAGGATAGCTCGTAATAGCTGTCCCCCTTCAAATTAGCCCGCCATTGTTTGCTCCCTTCCCGCTCAATATTTGGGAAGAGGACCAGGGCCTCTATAAATAGGACTAGCCACCACCATAGGAGGGGATGGAATCCTCACGCCACAAGTTCATACGCGCAAGAACACCTCATCCTCAGGAGGAAGTTCTTCCCTTGTACTGTTCATCATCAGCCCAAGAGGCAATCCACCACCACACTGGAGTAGGGTATTACACCACAACGGTGGCCCGAACCAGTATAATCCCCGTGTCTTTCTGTGGTGTGAGTTCATCGAGTTCGTCCGCCAGATCTTAGCGAGCTAGAGCGCAGATCGGTAGGAGGGAAAGACTTCATGCGCACCCCAATGTTCGAACCTTAAGGGTTAGCCGGAACCCCACATCCAACATTTGGCGTGCCAGGTAGGGGTGCGCCGGGGCTTCTCTCCACCAACCAGCGCCCCACACCGCTGCACTATGCTCTCATGGCAGGTGCCCTGCCACCAACCTCAGCGGCCAACACCAGCAGCAGGGAGTCTGGGTTCCGAGCCCTGGCCCCCGCTCTACGGCAAGTGTAGTGGCCGGCCAAGTTCAGGCCGGAGATGCCATCGCGTTACAATGGTGCGGCAGACTTGACGTTGTTCCTGCTAGCATACGAGGAGGCCGTCCTTGAAGCCAGAGGTGATGACAAGATCATGGCAAACTTGTTCCCCCTGGCACTCGCCAGCGAGCCGCGCGCCTGGCTGCTCAACCTACCGGGATCCACGGTGATGTCCTGGGGGGAACTCCGCGACCTCTTCAATAGGCGTTAAGAGGCGCCGGCACACCACGCAGTCGCGGCACTGCTGGGTGGCTCCCAAGCACCTCCTTCAGATCGCCACGTCAAGCCTTTCTTTCGTCAGATTGGGGCAGCCTGCAAGCGCCCGGGGGCTCTGTCGGGTTGGGCTGCACCGGAGGCCGACCTCACCTTCGACTTGGAAGACCACCCCGGCTCCACCATCGGCTCCGGGATGCTCCTGATACTCTGCACGCCCACCATCTACAACGTGGCCGTCACCAAGACCATCATCGATGGCGGCGCCAGCCTCAACTTGCTCTCTGTGGAAGCCTTCAGCCTTCTTCATGTGCCGCTTGAACGGCTCGGCCTCAGCAAGCCCTTCACAGGAGTGGGTGGTGGAGCTGCTCACCCTCTGGGGCAGATCCGCCTTCCTATCACCTTTGGCATGCGAGACAACTATCGCACGGAGCTGGTGGACTTTGACATCACCCGCATCGGTCTCCCGTACAACTCCATCCTCAGGTACCCGACTCTCGCTCGGTTCATGGCGGCGACTCACCCGGCCTACAACCTCATGAAGATGCGAGGGAGCAAGGGCGTCATCACCATCAAGGGGGACACTAAGGAGGCCGTGACGGTGCTCAGGCTCGCCTTCAAGACCGCGGCAGCGGCACAGTCGGCCGGCGCTGGTGCGCCCGAGGCCAAGGAGACCGCGCCCACCAAGAAGAGGCAGCTGTTCACCCAAGACAAGGTGGAGACCAAGCAGGTGCCGGTCAACGAGGACGGATCTTCAGGAGCCACCTTCACCATAGGAACCGGCCTTGGCCCGGGACAAGAAGAAGCTTTGGTGAGATTTTTGCGCGCGAACAAGGAGATATTCGCGTGGGAGCCCAGTCAGCTGGTAGGGGTCCCGAGAGAGGTAATCCAGCATCATCTAAGGGTATGCCCCAACGTACGCCCCGTGAAGCAGCGAGCAAGATGGCAGTCCACTGAGAAGAAGGCCTTCATCATCCAAGAGACGCGCAAACTGGAGGCGGCAGGCACCATCCATCGTAGTACCGAAGAAAGGTGGGAAGGAACGGATGTGCGTCGACTTCACCAACCTCAACAAAGCCTGCCCCCAAGATCCGTTCCCCCTTCCGCGCATTGATCAAATCGTCGACTCCACTGCTTAGTGCAATTTGTTATGTTTACTGGATGCGTTCTCTGGATACCATCAGATCAAGATGGCGGTGGAGGATGTGGAGAAGACGGCCTTCTTGACACCATGCGGGGTGTACTGCTACACCTGCATGCCTTTCGGCCATCGCAATGCGGGCATAACCTTTCAGCGGTTGATGCACATTGCCTTGGGGCGGCAGCTCAGCAGGAACATAGAGGCCTACGTTGATGACATAGGGATCAAATCTCGCGAGGCGAGGACGTTTATTCAAGACTTGGAGGAGACCTTTGAGAGTTTGCGCTGGGTGAACCTGAGGCTTAACCTGGAGAAGTGCGTGTTTGGCGTCCCCTCTAGCAAGCTGCCAGGGTTTCTCGTATCACACAGAGGGATCGAGGCGAACCCGGAGAAGATCAAGGCCATCAAAGACATGAGCCCACCACAGACCCTCAAGGACTGGAAAAGCTGGCACGACGGGTGACTGCGTTAGGGCGCTTCATCTCTAAGTTAGGCGAGCGCGCCTTACCATTCTTCAAGCTCATGAAGAAGAAAGGCCCCTTCGCGTGGACCCCGGAGGCCGACCGGGCCTTCCAAGACATCAAGAAATGCTTCACCAGCCCCCCAGTGATGGTGGCGCCGCAGCCTCTCGAGCCTCTGGTACTCTACCTCGCCGCCACCCCGTACTCCGCCAGCGTGACACTGGTGGCAGTTCAGGAGGAGCGCAGAGACAAATGTGTGTCGCGCCATGCCAGAGCTGATGCAGTGCAGGGTCAGGAAGGCACACCAGAGCCATCGGTGGCGGAAGAGCAAGCTCGGCAGGGCAGCGTCGCGGAAACTCCTAAGGACTGCCAAGTCTCAGGAAACCCTCCACCTCAGGATACGCCTTAGTCTTCGCAAGACCCGAGCCTCAACAATGTGCCAGCCCTCGTCGAGCACCCGGTATAGTTCGTCAGCACCGTACTGCGAGGCGCAAGGGCATGCTACCCCATGCCACAAAAGCTCCTGCTCGCACTCTTGGTGGCCTCGCGCAAGCTGCGACACTACTTCCAGGGGCACCCCATCAAGTTCGTCTCATCTTACCCATTGGAGAGGGTACTCAGGAGCCCAAACTCAGCCGGAAGAGTCGCTAAATGGAACATCGTGCTGCAAGCATTCCAGCTGGAGTTCAGCACCACCAGAGTCATCAAGGGAGCCGCGCTCGCCGATTTTGTGGCGGAGTGGACAGATGCCCCGGCTCTTGAGGAAGGAGAAGACCGGTCCACCTCCCTAGGAAGTGAGGCACCAGATGGTTGGGTCATGTATTTTGATGGCTCCCTTGCGTACCAGGGCGCGGGGACTGGAGCAGTGCTCATCTCGCCCACTCAGGACAAGCTTTACTAGGCCGTGCAACTCTGCTTCCAGCACGGAGAGAAGGTCTCCAACAATATCGCAGAATAGGAAGGCCTCATAGCCGGCCTGAAGGCTCCAGCGGCTCTGGGGGTGAGGTGCCTTACCGTCAAGGGCGACTCGTAGCTCCTCGTCAACTTCTCCAACAAAGTGTACGAGCCAAAGGACGAGCACAAGGAGGCCTACCTTGCGGAGGTGCGCAAGATGGAAAAGCAGTTCTCAGGCTGGGAGCTACAGCACGTGCCCGAGGGCACCAACAAGGAAGCCGACGACATCGCCAAGAGAGCATCCAAGTGGCAGCTATAGGAGCCCGGCGTCTTCGAAGAGCGGCTCTTCAAGCCGTCAGCTGCGCCACCTCTCTCAAGCACGACTCATCCACGGGAGGAGCTTCCACAGCTCCCGGCCACAGGAGCACCATCTTGTGGCCCAACCTCAGGAGCTCGGCTACTCTTAGCGCTCGAGTCTCAGTAGGAGTGCTGGACCAAGGAGTTTAAGGGGTGCCTGATGCACGGGACACTGCCGGAGAAGGAAGAGGACGCGGAGCGCGTGGCCTGACAAGCCACAGCATACTACATTCAAGACGACGATTTGTACAGGAAACGACCAAACGATGTCACGCTGCGCTGCATCTCCAGCGATCAAGGGATGGAGCTGCTGACTGATATACATGGCGGGGCCTGTGGACATCACTCATCATCATGGACCCTCGTCGATTCTATTGGCCCACAACACTCAACAACGCAGCCGAGCTAGTGAAATCCTGTGAAGCTTGCCAATTCCACACCAAGCAAATCCATCAGCATTCTTAGGGCCTCCAAACCATCCCGCTCACATGGCCGTTCACAGTCTGGGGGCTGGACATCCTAGGCCTGTTCCCACGAGCGCCAGGGGGCTATCGTTATCTCTACGTCGCCAATGATAAGTTCACCAAGTGGGCGGAAGTGGAAGCCGTCCGAACCATTCCAGCTGGTTCTGCTATCAAGTTCATCAGGGGCCTCATGATCTGCTTCGGGGTCCCCAACCGCATCATCACAGATAACAGCTCGCAGTTTACTAGTAACCTCTTTAAAACCTACTATGCTAACCTTGGAATGCAGATCTGCTATGCTTCGGTGGCCCACCCCAGGAGCAATGGTCAGGCTGAACGCGCCAACGCTGAGGGCCTGAGGGACCTCAAGACCAGGACCTTCAAGAAGAAGCTAGAGGCCTGCGGCAGGGGCTGGCACGACGAGCTCCAGTCCGTGTTGTGGTCCATCCGCACCACCGCTACCAAGCCAACGGGCGAGACTCCGCGCAGGTCCTGGTGCTCGACGAAATGCAGCAGGACGCCATGCAGGGGATGGACCTCGTGATGGGGGAGGAACGTTGTGGCGAAGCTGCATTAAGGGCGGCAAGGTACCAGCAAGCGCTGCGGTGTTACCACTGCCGCAGCATTCTCTCTAGGACGCTCGAGACGGGTGACCTGGTCCTGAGGCGGGTCCTCTCCAGGGAAGGGCTGCACAAGCTGTCACCCATGTGGGAGGGCCCGTTCAGGGTCGTCCACATCTCCAGGCCGGGCATCGTGCGCCTGGAGACGCAAGAAGGGACACCTATCCAAAACTCCTGGAACATCCAGCACCTCCGGAAGTACTACCCATGAAACAAGGCCCAGAGCCTGTGAAGCAAGGCCCAGAGCCTATGAAGCAAGGCCCAGAGCCTGTGAAGCAAGGCCCAGAGCCTGTGAAGAAAGGCCCAGAGCCTATGAAGAAGGCCCAATGCCTATGAAGAATCGCCGCCCATGACACTCTCACGTAATAATGAGTTGGGGCTGTACACGCCCCGGAGTCTTAGGAGCGCAGCCGCTAAACAAATTTTTTGCAGTTTCTAAGCAAACGCATGCATCTCGTGAAGGAAGGAGCGGCCCAAACGCACCAGGCATGCATCTCGTGAAGGAAAGGGCGTCCCAAATGCACCAGGTTAAGTTATCTTTGTGCAAAATAACAACATGACATGCGAATAACGCGCACGTTGCATTAACCAAGAACAACAGTTCGATACACGCCTCTCTGGGCCCATACTGGTTTCGTTTTTTGATGCAGGAAAAAAGGAAAAAGCTAAACAAAGCGGCGTTCCAGAAATCCACGGAGGCAGGCCCTTAGCGATGCCCCGACCCTAGCCAGACCCCTCCTCACGCTTCACAGAGGCACGGTGACGAGATGACCCGCTGCCTCCTTCGAAGTTGGCGCAGCGGCTGGCCGTAGCCACCGCTGCTAGAGCTGTCACCAGAGGAAGAGCTGTCGTAGCTGGAAGAGACATGGTCACCACTGAGGGCAGGCTCGCCCTCATCCTCGTCGCGACTGTCACCAAGGCCAAGCACCTCCTCACCATCGTTCGTCTCGGGGCAGCACCCGGCGCGGCGACGATCTTCCCCAAACACCCTCATTTAGAGGGTCGGCCCACCTCATACCTGAAGTGGAGCGTGCACCGCCTGCCCAGGCCACGCGCACGGGTGAATGTCTGCCAGCCGCGCGCTAGGGCTATGTTGCCCGCAGCGGAAGTCTCGACCGCGACCCAGGAGGCCTTGCTGCAGCAACCATCCGCCTGCAACCAGAGCCCGCCTGGACCAGGGGCCGGCAGTTCGTCGACAAAGAAGCGCGAAAGCTGGAGCCAGTTGCCGACCAGAGAACAAACTCCGGTGACACCTCTGCCGAATGGAAGCATGGGCGGGGAGGCCGCGCCACCATCGTGCGCCTCCCCTCATCAGCTGGACCGCCATGGTTGGGACGGTCCCCTCCGCGTGCCTCGGCACTTCCTTAACGGTGGGCCACGGTGGGGGTCGCAGCATGCTTACGTGGACGGCCGCGACCACGCTTGGGCACCGGGGAACCGGGGCCCTCGCGAGGAGCATTCCCCTTCTCGGCGGTAAAGAACTTCCTTCGTGGTGCCATCGGAGGCACTGCAAGCAATGAAGCAAAGAAGAAGCGATCAAGCGAGGAAGAGATGGGCAACGGGGGCTCTGCCCCTTCCCCATTTATAGCAAGAGAAGGCCAACCGGCGTCTCCCACGATCGCAGGTAGTGATGGTTTCCCTTGCATGTCGTAGGGACTTGTCAAGTTGTGTAGTTGCCAAGGCAGCATGGGGAAGTGGAGACACCCACACCCAATCAACCGGCACGCGTCATCCTAGGCCGTAGGGTTTTGGGGTCTGCGGTGCTCCGAACATGACCCTTGGCTTCGTCACAAAGCCAAGCACGTGCGCACCTTGGGCCCGGGGGATACTGTCGGCATTCTGGGAACGGGGGTCCCCAGACTCGCCTGCCTGCGGCCCGCGGTGTGGCGGAGCCAGCAGGCCGTACGACCCATCTTCATCAACAAGCATCCAAGACCCTCGCGAGGGGCCAAGCCTCGCGAGGCGGACGACGCAAGACCTCCTCCCAAGTGGCCTGGCCGGGCAGGCTCACGAGGAGCGGAGATATCAAGGTGGGGCAAACCCCGCGAGGCTCTCGTGATGTGAGCCATGATGATTGACACCAGGCGGGCGCCAGCGCGCGCAGTGTCCTTGTTTCCTCTTTGGTACAAAGGGGGGCAAGCGCAGCCGTGGGGTACCGAGGCCTCAGGCAAAGGTTGCCATTTTGGTGCAACAAGACCAAGACCATGGACTACAAGATGGAGGTCATCGTGGAGCCCAAGACGGCGTCACCACCAGAGCTTTGTGCAGGCGAAGTCTACCTTTTGTCAGGATATCTCGTACTAGCTGTCCCTCTTCAAATTAGCCTGCCATTTGGCTCCCTTCCCGCTCGACATTTGGGAAGAGGACTAGGGCCTCTATAAATAGGACTAGCCACCACCATAGGAGGGGATGGAATCCTCACGCTAAAAGTTCATACGCGCAAGAACACCTCAACCTCAGGAGGCAGTTCTTCCCTTGTACTGTTCATCATCAGCCCAAGAGGCAATCCACCACCACCACACTGGAGTAGGGTATTACACCACAATGGTGGCCCGAACCAGTATAATCCCCGAGATCTTGGCGAGCTAGAGCGCAGATCGGTAGGAGGGAAAGACTTCGCGCGCACCCCAGTGTTCGAACCTTAAGGGTTAGCCGGAACCCCACATCCGACATAATTAAATTGTTGCTATTGCACCCACGCATGATAGTTCTATTATCTTTTTGAATTCTCCCGACTACGCTATATCGGAGAAGTTCGCGCTTATTAAGGATTATATTGATGGGTTGCGTTCTAATACTACACATGATGATTTTGATAAATATAACATGCATGTGCTTGCTGCTCCTACTTGCAATTATTATGAGAGAGGAACTTCATCTCCGCCTCTTTATGTTTCCAATACAATAAACTTTTAAGAAACTGTTTATACTATGCATTGGCCTTTACTTGATGTGCATGAATTGTTGTTTTATGACATGCCGATGCATAGGAAGAGAGTTATACTTCGTAGTTACTTTGTATAGGTTACTTTGTTCTCACTACTAAATCACAAATCATTGTTAATTAAAATTGGCTTTGATATACCTTGGGATCGGGCTGGATCCATTACGTGAGCATTTTATCCCTAGCTTAATGGCTTTAAAGAAAGCGCTGCCAGGGAGACAACCCAGAAGTTTTAGAGAGTCATTTATTTCTGCTGAGTGCTTTTATAAAGTTTAAAAACAAAAAATAAAGTGGGGAACCTAAAACTTTTTCAAAAAGAAAAGTGAAAGTAAGAAGCACGAGCACCGTTGAAGTCGGGGGAGCTCCTAGAACTTTGTTCGTGCCCATGGAAACTTTGCAAACCTTGATTACCGAAACTTTTCAACAAAAATAATTATCTCCTTGTACAAATCCGTTGTATTATTAAAATAATGTACCAAGATTTCCCTTTATGATGATTAGATTGATTGTTTGGTTTGTGCAGTGCAAAAACAGAAACTTTGGCTGTAGTGCGTGAATTTTCATTTTTTTGCTGGAACGTAAAATGTTTTTGAAACTTTTTGCATAGTGCTTCTATACAGATTGTTCACTTTGTCATAATATTTTAGAATTTTTGGAGTTACAGAAGTGTGGTAGATGTTCAGATTACTACAGACTATCCTGTTTAAGACAGATTCTATTTTTGATGGATTCTTTTGCTAGTTTTGAGGAAACTATCGATTTTATCGGTGGTATAAGCCATAGAGAAGTTATAATACAGTATCTACAATAAAAAAACAAAATATGAATGAGTTTTCAACCATATTTAAAGTGGTGATTTGTTTTATTATACTAACGGATCTCACGAGGGTTTATTTAAGTTTTGTGTGAATGAATTTTTCAAGTTTTGGGTAAGATCACGATGGATGAAGGGATAAGGAATGGAAAGAGCCTAAGGTTGGGGATTCCCGAGGCACCCCAAGGTAATATTCGAGGACTCCCAAGCAACTAAGCTTGGGGATGCCCCGGAAGGCATTCCCTCTTTCTTTTAATGATCATCGGTAATTTTACTTGGAGCTATATTTTTACTCATCCCATGATATGCGTAAATCTTGGAGCATCGTGTGCTTTTTATTTTTATTTTAATAATGCACCATGCTGGTATGAGATGGTCCTTGGTTTATTTATAGCATGGTCTTTGCACTTCACTTGTATCTTTTGAGTATGGCTTTATAGAATGCTTCATGTGCTTCACTTATATCATTTGAAGTTTGGATTGCCTGTTTCTCTACACACAGAAAACCGCCATTTGTAGAATGCTCTTTTGCTTCACTTATATTTGTTAGAGCTTGGGAATATATTTTGTAGAAAGAATTAAACTCTCTTGATTCACTTATATCTATTTAGAGAGTCAACAGGAACTGGTCATTCACATGGTTAGTCATAAAATCCTACATAACTTGTAGATCACCGAATATGATATGTTTGATTCCTTGCAGTAGTGTTGCAATATAAATATGGTGATATTAGAGTCATGCTTCTGAGTAATTATGGATGGTCGAAATACTTGTGTTAAAGTTTGTGATTCCTGTAGCATGCACGTATGGTGAACCGTTATGTAACGAAGTCGGCGAATGATTTATTTTTGATTGTCTTCCTTATGAGTGGCGGTCGGGGACAAGCGGTGGTCTTTTCCTACCAATCTATCCCCCTAGGAGCATGCGTGTAGTACTTTTTTTCGATAGCTAATAGATTTTTGCATTAAGTATGTGAGTTCTTTATGACTAATGATGAGTCCATGGATTATACGCACTCTCACCCTTCCATCATTGCTAGCCTCTTCGGTACCGTGCATTGCCCTTTCTCACCTCAAGAGTTGGTGCAAACTTCGCTGGTGCATCCAAACCCCGTGATATGATATGCTTTGTCACACATAAGCCTCCTTATATCTTCCTCAAAACAGCCACCATACCTACCTATCACGGCATTTCCATAGCCATTCCGAGATATATTGCCATGCAACTTCGATCATCATCATATACATGACTTGAGCATTCATTGTCATATTGCTTTGCATGATCGTAAGATAGCTAGCATGATGTTTTCATGGCTTGTCCATTTTTTGATGTCATTGCTACGCTAGATCATTGCACATCCCGGTACACCGCCGGAGGCATTCATATAGAGTCATATCTTTGTTCCAGTATCGAGTTGTAATATTGACTTGTAAGTAAATAAAAGTGTGATGATCATCATTATTAGAGCATTGTCCCAGGTGAGGAAAGGATGATGGAGACTATGATTCCCCCATAAGTTGGGATGAGTCTCTGGGCAAAGAATAAAAAATATATTAAAAAGTGGCAAAAAAAGAGAGCAAAAAATGAGAAAAACACAAAAAAAATCAGAAAAAGAGAGAAGGGGCAATGCTACTATCCTTTTACCACACTTTTGCTTCAGAGTAGCACCATGTTCTTCATATAGAGAGTCTCTTGAGTTATCACTTTCATATACTGTTACGTCTCCAACGTATCTAGAAATTTTTATTGTTCCATGCTATTATATTATCTGTTTTGGATGTCTTATACGCATTAATATGCTATTATATATTATTTTTGGGACTAACCCATTAACCAAGAGCCCAGTGCCAGTTCCTGTTTTTTCCTTGTTTTAGAGTTTCGCAGAAAAGGAATACCAAACGGAATAAAACTTTCGTGATGATTTTTCTTGGACCAGAAGACATCCAGAGGACTTGAAGTGCAAGTCAAAGAAGCCACGAGGCGGCCACAAGGACGAAGGGCATGCCCAGGGTGTAGGGCGCACCCCCCACCCTTGTGGGCCCCTCGTGACTCCGCCGACCTAGTTTCATCTCCTATATATTCTCATATATCCCAAAACCAACAAAGAGAGCCACGAAAACACTTTTCCACCACCGCAACCTTCTCCACCTGTGAGATCCCATCTAGGGGCCTTTTCCGGCGTCCTACATCAACACCATTGCCCTTCCAATGAAGCGTGAGTAGCTTATCACAGACCTACGAGTCCATAGCTAGTAGCTAGATGGCTTCTTCTCTCTCTTTGATTCTCAATATCATGTTCTCCTCAATGTTCTTGGAGATCTACTCGATGTAATACTTTTTTGCGGTGTGTTCGCCGAGATCCAATGAATTGTGGATTTATGATCAGCTTATCTATGAATATTATTTGAATCTTCTCTGAATTCTTATATGCATGATTTGATATCTTTGCAAGTCTCTTCGAACTATCGATGTCGTTTGGCCAACTAGATTGGTTTTTCTTGCAATGGGAGAAGTGCTTAGCTTTAGGTTCAATCTTGTAGTGTCCTTTCCCAGTGACAGTAGGGGCAGCAAGGCACGTATTGTATTGCTGCCATCAAGGATAAAAAGATGGGGTTTTCATCATATTTCTTGAGTTAATTCCCCTACATCATGTCATCTTGCTTAATGAGTTACTCCATTCTTTATGAACTTAATACTTTAGATGCATGCTGGATAGTGGTCGATGTGTGGAGTAATAGTAGTAGATGTAGAACCATTTCGGTCTACTTGACACAGACGTGATGCCTATATTCATGATCGTTGCCCTAGATATCGTCATAACTTTGCGCTTTTCTATCAATTGCTCGGCAGTAATTTGTTAATCCACCACAATATTTTCTATCTTGAGATAAGCCTCTAGTGAAACCTATGGCCCCCAGGTCTATTTTCCATCATATAAGTTTCTATTTTCCATCATACAAGTTATATTTTCCATCATATAAGTTTCTGATCTACAATTTTAGTTTCCGATTTACTTCCTTTGCAATCTTTTACTTTCCGATATATAAACCAAAAATACAAAAAATACTAACTTTATAGTTTATCTGTTTATATCAGATCTCACTTTTTGCAAGTAACCGTCAAGGGATTGACAACCCCTTTACCACGTTGGGTGCAAGTTGTTTGATTGTTTGTGCAGGTATTCAGTGACTTGTGCAATGTCTCCTACTGGATTGATACCTTGGTTCTCGAAACTAAGGGAAATACTTACTCTACTTTGTTGTATCACCCTTTTCTCTTCAAGGGGAAAACCAACGCAAGCTCAAGAATAGCATGAAGAATTTCAGGCGCCGTTGCCGGGGAGATATACGACAAGTCAAGACATACCAAGTACCCATCATATACTCTCATCTCTTGCATTACATTATTTGTCATTCGCCTCTTGTTTTCCTCTCCCCCACTTCTAAAACGATTTTCGAAAAGATTTGCCTTTTCTTCACCCCTCTTCCGTTTGTCTTTTTCGTTGGCCTTTTGTGTGCTCGTGTGTTGGATTGCTTGCTTTGTCGCAATGGCTCAAGAGAATACTAAATCATGTGACTTTTCCAACGCCGATAATAATGATTTTATTAGTACTCTGATTTCTCCTGCTACTAATGCGGAATCTTGTGAAATTAATGCTGCTTTGCTGAATCTTGTTATGAAACATCAATTCTTCGGCCTTCCAAGTGAAGATGTTACATCCCATCTTAATAATTTCGTTGATTTGTGTGATATTCAAAATAAAAAAGATGTGGATAATGATATTGTTAAATTGAAGCTATTTTCGTTCTCGCTTCGTAATCGTGCTAAAACTTGGTTTTCTTCTTTGCCTAAAAATAGTATTGATTCATGGAATAAGTGTAAAGATGCTTTTATTTCCATGTATGTTCCTCCCGCTAAGATCATCTCCCTTAGGAATGATATTATGATTTTTAAGAAACTTGATCATGAACATGTTGCACAATCTTGGGAAAGGATGAAATTGATGATACGAAATTGCCCTACTCATGGTTTGGATTTGTGGATGATTATACAAAAATTTATGCCGGATTGAATTTTTCTTCTAGAAATCTTTTAGCTTCGGCCGCGGGATGTACTTTTATGGAAATTACTTTAGGAGAATCTACTAAACTCCTAGATAATATTATGGTTAATTATTCTCAATGGCATACAGAAAGATCTTCCACTAATAAAAAAAGTGCATGCGATTGAAGAGATCAATGTTTTGAGTGGAAAGATGGATGAGCTTATGAAATTATTTGCTATAAAGAATGCTTCTATTGATCCTAATTATATTCCTTTGTCTACTTTGATTGAGAATAATAATGAATCTATGGATGTGAATGTTTTTGGTAGGAACAATTTTGGTAATAACGCGTATAGAGGAAATTTTAATCCTAGGCCGTTTCCTAGTAATTCCTCTAATAATTATGGTAATTCCTACAACAATTCTTATAGAAATTATAATATTATGCCCTCTAATTTTGACAATAGTGTTAAAGAATTTATGAGCTCGCAAAAGAATTTCAATGCTTTGATTTAAGAAAAATTGCTTAAGATTGATGATTTGGCTAGGAACGTGAATATAATTTCTCTTGATGTTGATTCTTTCAAACTTAGATCTATCCCAACCAAGCATTATATAAATGAGTCTCTCAAAGCTATGAGAATTTCCATTGATGAGTGCAAAGAATGAACCGCCAAGATGCGTGCTAAAAAAGATGGGTCTGGTTTGTAAAATCATGTTCTTCTAGTTTCCGTGAAAATAAAGATGAAGATCTTGAAGTAATTGATGTGACTCCTATTGAATCTTTGTTTTCCAATATAAATCTTGATAAAGATGGGACCGGAGATGAGTCAACTTTAGTTAAAAGGCGTCCCAATGATTCGGAGTTTTTAGATCTTGATGCAAAAATTGATAAAAGTGGGATTGGAGAGGTCAAAACTTTAAGTAGCAATGAACCCACTCTTTTGGATTTCAAGGAATTTAATTATGATAATTGTTCTTTAATAGATTGTATTTCCTTATTGCAATTGTTAAATTCTCCTCATGCTTATAATCAAAAAAAAGCTTTTACTAAACATATCGTTGATGCTATGATGCAATCTTTTGAAGAAAAGCTTGAATTGGAAGTTTATATCCCTAGAAAACTTTGTGATGAGTGGGAACCTACTATTAAGATTAAGATTAAAGATTATGACTGTCGTGCTTTGTGTGATTTGGGTTCTAGTGTTTCCACGATTCCAAAAACTCGATGTGTTAGGTTTCTGTGAATTTGATGATTGTACTTTAAATTTGCATCTTGCAGATTCCACTATTAAGAAACCTATGGGAAGGATAATGAAGTTCTTATTGTTGCAAACAGGAATTACATTCTCGTAGATTTCATTGTTCTTAATATGGATTGCAATCCTATGTGTCCTATTATTCTTGGTAGACCTTTCCTTAGAATGATTGGTGCAATTATTGATATGAAAGAAGGAAACATTAGATTTCAATTTCCGTTAAGGAAAGGCATGGATGTAACATCCCAATTTTCAATTTGGATGTTAATCATTAGGTCATCATATGCATCCATGATTTGAGCATTTTTAATTTGATTTATTTGGACATTTTGATCCAAGAGACCTTAAGCAACTCAAGGACCATTTGAGAGAGTTGGAGGTTTTCACAAAAAAATAATTTTTTGAATTTTCAAAATTTGGTAATTTGGATCAAGGTGATTTTTATTTGAAATTATTTTTCCAATTATTTCAAAATAAATAAAATAATGAGAGAAGATAATATGATTTCCCCAAACAGTGAGGAAATAATGGAAATTTAATTTTGAATAAAAATATATTTTATTTTAATTTTATTTGATATTTTATTCGGTTAAATTAGGGAAAAATTGCATTTTTAAAAAATTGCATTTTAGCCCAGAAAGATGTTAACTTGGTCCTAAGTATTAGGAGAGGACCGTGAAAATTATTTTTGGAAATTTAGGATTTTTATTTTATTTTATTTTAGTTTTTTCTCTCTGACGAAATTATTATTTAAAAAAATTTAGACCGAACTGGGCCGAAGGCCTAGCTGGCCCGCCGCGTCGCCGCCTTTCCCACCGTGCCCGAGCCGAACTCCGGCAGAGTCCGAGCCGCCGCTGCCTCGCCCGTTACCCCTTGCCCAAGTCAGTCGCACCCCCTGTCGGTGTCAAAACCGGCGGATCTCGGGTACGGGGTCCCGAACTATGCGTCTAGGCCGGATGGTAACAGGAGCCAAGGGACACGAAGTTTTACCCAGGTTCGGGCCCTCTCGATGGAGGTAAAACCCTACGTCCTACTTGATTAATATTGATGATATGGGTAGTACAAGAGTAGATCTACCACGAGATCAGAGAGGCTAAACCCTAGAAGCTAGCCTATGGTATGATTGTTGAGGTGTATGTTTTCCTACGGACTAAAACCCTCCGGTTTATATAGACACCGGATAGGGTTAGGGTTACATAGAGTCGGTTATAATGGTAGGAGATCTGTATATCCATATCGCCAAGCTTGCCTTCCATGCTAAGGAAAGTCCCTTCTGAACACGGGACGAAGTCTTCGATCTTGTATCTTCATAGTCCAGGAGTCCGGCTGAAGGTATAGTCCGGCTATCCGAACACCCCCTAATCCAGGACTCCCTTAGTAGCCCCTGAACCAGGCTTCAATGACGATGAGTCCAGCGCGCAGATTGTCTTCAGCATTGCAAGGCGGGTTCCTCCTCCAAGTACTTCATAGAAGATTTTGAACACAAAGGTAGTGTCCGGCTCTGCAAAATAAGTTTCCACATATTGCCATAGAGAGAATAATATTTACACAAATCTAATCTGCTGACGCACTCCATAGTGTGACATCACACCACGGCCAAGCTTTTATTCGAACCGTTTTACTGTCCCATCTCAGCGCGTTATGCAAGGCGGTTTCCTTGGCACGTCTTGTTAAAGCAGAGATCGTGTCCCCTTATTCCGGGATTCTCATGAATACGGGCGTGGGTAACCCAACCGTGCCATTGATTACGGCGCTTGGGAGATAAGCCAGTTTTACCAGGCTGGTGGGGACACGTAGTTGCGTCCATCCATATAAGGGGATAAAGATCCACCTTTTCACCTACGCCTTCTTCCTCCTTCGCCTATCCATTCTTGCGCACTCGATCTCCAGCGCCCAAGTCCGCACTCCTCACCTCAACCTTCTCCAGCCATGTCCGGAGCAGGAGGCAAGTGGATGGTCTCCTCCATCATGGAGGGACACATCAAAAGACTAAGGAAGGCCGGATACTTGTCTAACGACATTGCGCACCGGCCTCCCGAAAAGGGGCAGCTCATCCCCACCCCAAGGCCCCCTGAGAGGGTGGTGTCCCTCCCCCATTTCCTCCGCGGACTGGGTTTTCCTCTCCATCCATTTGTCCGGGGGCTCATGTTCTACTATGGCCTGGATTTCCATGATCTGGCCCCGAATTTTGTCCTCAACATCTCGGCGTTTCTCGTTGTGTGCGAGGCTTTCCTCCGCATCCGCCCCCATTTCGGCCTATGGCTCAAGACCTTCAACGTCAAGCCGAAGGTGGTGCACGGCAACCAGACAGAGTGCGGAGGCGCCATGGTGGGCAAGATGGCCAATGTCCTATGGCTCGAGGGCTCCTTTGTGGAGACCCTGAAGGGGTGGCAATCGTGGTGGTTTTACATCACCGAGCCGCGTTACGCCGAATGGGTCGCACCCCCTGAGTTCCATTCCGGACCCCCAATGCGGCTCACGTCCTGGAAAGAGACGGGCCTATCGTGGGGTAAAAAAGGAGAGCTGACCGGACTCCAAATATGCATCAAAACCCTGGTGGACAAGAAGCTCAAACTTGTCAACGTAGTCCAGGTTATGCTCATCTGCTTGATCCTCCCGTGCCAACAACGGGCTTTCAACCTGTGGGAGTTCGACCCGGCGCGGCACCAAACTTTGAGCAGGCTATTCGACATGACGTACGAAGATTCCTGGAAGGTGCTTTTCAAGGGTGTCGTGGCTCCCGCATCCGCTACTAAGGATCGCGGATTCAGTGCACAGCGTCACGCTCTTGCGGTAAGCTGTTTTTTTCCTTTTACAGGGTATCAGTGTTTCATAGTTTGATTCCATGCGGGATCTAAGCTCCCTTTCCTTTGACAGGATTGGCAGGTGACGTCCGGACAGATCAACTGTCCGGCTCCTTTGCCCGAAGGCCCAGCGGAAGCTCAATTGGCGAAGCTGCTGGTTCCGGCACCCTATGTGGTGCCGGAGAAGAAGGCCAAGAAGAAGTCCACGGGGACTCGAAAGAGTGCCCGACGCCCGGAGGTGTTGGATTCATCATCTGACGAATCCAAGACGCACTCCTCCCACGAAGATGAGGAGGAGGAAGAAGAGACCCCTCCCCCTCCAGCGGGGGATGGGAATAAAAGGAAGGTCGCCCCAACTGGGGAGGCCGAAGGGTCCAAGAAGGGGAAAACCCTTTCTCCGGACTACTCCTCTGACGCCGACAACGGTGGAGAGGAGTGGGCGCCCAGGGCCAGGCCCCTGGCCAAATCGTAAGTATCCGGATACCAGAGTAATTCATAGTATTCGTTTGTTGCACAGCTTTCCATTATGTCGAATGTGTTTATGCAGCCCGCCCAAAGACCGGCTCGACGCGTCATCGAGCGGCTCACTGGACTCGTCGGATGTGAACTCTCTGCCGACGGCTTCCTCCCCCCGCCGTACGGACGACACCGAAGTGTTGTCCCAACAGGTTCCAATCCGGGAGGAGGTGGTCCTAGAGGCGCCGCAAGGCGACCTCCCGGACTCCAGGAGTAAAGGGGACGAAACCCCCCAGGGCTCCAAGTCCGGCCCTAGGACGGACACCGCTCCGGAACCTTCAAAGGTTCCAGAGTCCGGCGGGGGGCCTCCTTCCAAGATGAGCAAGCCCACCGCGCCGGCGACCTCTGTCCAACCGGAGGCGCCGGACAATCTATTGGAGGCGCTCCAAGGCGCCTCCATCGACGAGGGGCACCGCACCATTATGAGTGCGGTGGTCCAGAAGGTTGAGTCCGCGAAGAGCGGACTGACTAAAGCTTGTACAAGGAGTTTAACAGGCTTTGAGGTAAGTAAAGAATGTGTAAATAACATTACCACATAGACAGTAGCCCCGGATGCTCTGTTTGGTGCTCGGGAAGAAAAGCCGAATAGAGGATCAAATAAAATTCGCAGGAGTCTAACAAAAAGAAGTCAATATGCGTGTGCAGGCTTCCCTGCTGGCATCCGCCGCACTGACTGTGGAAGTGGACGTGCTAAAGCAGGACCTCGAGCGGTCCGAGCAAGAGCTCGGACATGCCAAGAAGCAGCTCGAGGACAGTGAAGGTAAGAAATACCTTGTATAAATGTGTATAAAAGGTGCAATTGCGAAAAAATGACAGGAGTATCATGGCTATTGTAGGGTCCACGTCTGAGGTGGCGACCCTGAAGCAAGCGCTGCTCGAGGCCGAGAAGAGATCGGCCGCGGAGTGCACTGAGCGAGAAAAGTATGAGGCCGAGGTTGGCAAGGTGCGGCAAGAGCTCCAGGATCTCATGGAAAAACATGAGAGTTTGGAGCGTGACTCAAGGACGCGAGCGTCCGAGCTCGCGGCGGCTATTGAAAGTGCCAAGTCTGCTAAGGCCGAATCCCAGAAGACCCTCCAGGAGTTGGATGAGGTGAAGAAGATAGCGGCGGGTAAGGCATTCTTTATGAAAAGCAAACACATAAGTGTGAGTTACTTGTTACTTAACCGAATCCGGAGTTCTCCAGGCGTGTTCGCAGATCTTCCCCGGAGTGTGTTTGATGCTGCCGCATTCTATCGAGCCGAGGAGGGCAGCTCGACAGAGAAGGTGTTCTGGTCTCAGTATGCTGAGGCCGGACACCCCATGCCCATGAGCGACCAGCTGAAGCAACTGGTCGAGCTCCACAAGGCGGCCGAACAGGTCATGAGGGGCCTCATAGTTCGGTTGTGGCCTGGAGAGGCTCTGCCTAGGAGCTACTTCGGGCTGGTGCGGCGGCTGGTGGAGGCCTGTCCAAGGCTCGAGGTCATCAAGCGCTCTGTTTGCATTGAAAGTGCCTGTAGGGCTCTTGCCCGTGCGAAGGTGCCCTGGGGCAAGCTGGATGCTAAGAACCTTGTGAAGGAAGGGCCACCGCCGGGGAAAGAGCATCGCAAGCCCGAGAATTATTATAAGGATGTTCTGAAGGGTGCCCGCCTTGTGGCGGATGAATGTTCTATGGATGTAATTTTTGAATAAAACTTGCTCGTTTTGTCCTGTGCGCTGAAAACTTGTTCATATGCGCTTAAGCAATGCTGTTTCAATTGAAAATATTACCTTCTGTGCGGCTGTTTATCAATTCTGAGAGATGGCGAGTCGT
This sequence comes from Triticum urartu, assembly GCF_003073215.2. Taxonomy (NCBI): domain Eukaryota; kingdom Viridiplantae; phylum Streptophyta; class Magnoliopsida; order Poales; family Poaceae; genus Triticum; species Triticum urartu. The sequence continues at coordinate 255,485,903 of NC_053026.1, read as the reverse complement.
CGGCTTCTGCCCCCATGCCGCTAGTGCTGGGTTGTTCGGGGATAAACCCGAGGGCTCTTTTTCCCATGTTTGGGTCCTTCAAGGGAAGCGCTCAGCCCAACGAACAAGGCAATCGGACTATAATGCATGAACACTCTCACTTAGCCATAGAATTCTATAATTTTAAATTTCGGCGAAGCCCCTGGTATTCGGAAGACCGAGTTCGGGGCGCTATCCACGCCTTGGCCGGATAGAGCCGGCTCCTCACCCTAAGCGGCATAAGTCTTTAAGGACTCGAAAAGACCTCTCGAACAGCGACCAGCTCTCGCCTCATCATGACGGTCAGTTTTAGCTTTCTCCACTGAGGTGCTCGACCCAGCTCAACCGGGGCACAATCGCAGTGGTTCTCCTAGTGCTACCTTAGCCGATATAGCGGAACATAAGGCACCAAAACATAGGAGACGGGCAAACCCAACTATTGACCCAAGACATGATTCGGAGCCGATGCATATAATGCTATAAGTTCGGGGTGCCGCACTTGTTAAAGTGTTCGGACTTCTCACACCATGTTGAGGGGTACTGAAGCCCCTGGCGTATTTTGGCCGTAGCAAAGTGTACGGGTGCAACATGTCGTTAAGGAACATATATAAATATAAAAAAAGAGTAATGCAAAATAGACAAAAGCTATGCATTGTTTACTAAAAAGAGCTGCGATCAAAGCAGAATGATACAACTAATGCGATAAGCAAAAGGTTGGACTATGTAACATGTCCGCTCCAGGGGCAAGCTGCGGAATAATATGCGAAACAGGTATACTGCTCGTGATAGAGACCACCTGGGAGTTCCGTAATGCGGCGTGGATTGTCTGCTTCCCTGGTTCTTGCATCGTTTGTGCGGCAATTGAACTGCCGAACAGGCCGTCCGAAGAATGGAGTCCTGAAAGTAAAAGAATTTTTTTTAAAAAAAATCGGCAGCCCCTGGTACGGTTTAAGCTGTGTTTTGGGCGTGCCGCGATGGTGCCCCTCCCCCTATGCCCATGGTATCTCTAGAGCGTAGTTATGTATGCGAATTCCTGACGTCGCCTTTTTGCGAGGGTTGGGGTTGGGGCCGCATTGCTACGCCTGCTCGGATCGTGCCAGGCGGTCTTGTTATAGGTTACTCCGGGCGCGCTTGACGGTGTCCGGTCGTTTAGTGGCCGTATTGGAGAAATGCCTGGAGAGGCTGCTTTGTATTTCCGCTGCAAGGGCCGCTGTGTGCTCCTCCGTTCAGAAGGAGCGTTTGGTGTTTCCATTGACCGGAATTACTCCTCGAGGGCCTGGCATCTTAAGCTTAAGGTATGTGTAGTGCAGTACCGCATTGAACTTAGCGAATGCGGTTCGCCCAAGCAGTGCGTGATAACCACTGCGAAACGGGACTATGTCGAAGATTAACTCCTCGCTTCGGAAATTATCCGGAGATCCGAAGACCACTTCAAGTGTGACTGAGCCTGTACAGTTGGCCTCTACACCTGGTATTACGCCTTTAAAGGTCGTTTTGGTGGGCTTAATCCTCGAGGGATCTATGCCCATTTTCCGCACTGTATCCTGGTAAAGCAGGTTCAGGCTGCTGCCGTCGTCCATAAGGACTCTAGTGTGATGAAATCCTTCAATAATTGGGTCTAGAACCAATGCGGCGAAGCCGCCGTGACGGGTGCTAGTGGGGTGGTCCCTTCGATCAAAGGTGATCGGGCAGGAGGACCATGGGTTGAACATTGGGGCGACTGGCTCTATCGCGTATATGTCCCTTAACGCGCACTTCCGCTCCCTCCTGGGGATGTGGGTTGTGTATATCATGTTCACCGTCCGCACTTGTGGGGAAAACCCTTCTATCCCCTATTGTTCGGCGGCCGGGGCTCCTCGTCGTTATCGCTATGCAGCCCCTTGTCTTCGTCTTCGGCGTTTAACTTGCCTGCCTGCTTGAACACCCAACAATCCCTGTTGGTGTGATTGGCTGGCTTTTCGGGGGTGCCATGTATCTGGCATAAGCGGTCGAGTATTAGGTCCAAACTGGACGGGCCCCTAGGATTCCTTTTGAATGGCTTTTTCTGCTGACCGGATTTAGAGCCTCTGAATCCGGCATTAACAGCCGTATCATCTGCATTGTCGCCGTTAATGCGGCGCTTCTGTTTGTTGCGACGCGACCTGCCACTACTGTCCCTGGTGTCCGAATTACCAAGGTTCTTGGTTATATTGTTGATACGAGAAAGCCAGCTGTCTTCTCCCGCGCAAAAGCGGGTCATGAGTGTCGTGAGTGCTGCCATAGATTTCGGCTTTTCTTGTCCAAGGTGCTGGGCCAGCCACTCGTCACGGATATTGTGCTTGAAGGCTGCTAGGGCCTCAGCGTCCGGACAGTGGACTATTTGATTTTTCTTTGATAGGAACCCTGTCCAGAATTTCCTGGCCGATTCATCTGGCTGCTGAATTACGTGACTTAGGTCATCGGAGTCTAGGGGTCGCACATAAGTGCCCTGGAAATTGTCGAGGAATACGGCTTCCAGGTCCTCCCAACACCTGATTGATCCTGTTGGCAAGTTGTTAAGCCAATGCCGAGCTGGTCCTCTAAGCTTGAGTGGGAGGTATTTTATGGTGTGGAAACCATCGCCGCGGGCCATGTGGATATGAAGGAGATAATCCTCGATCCATACCGCAGGATCTGTTGTGCCATCATATGATTCGATGTTTACGAGTTTGAAACCCTCGGGGATTTGATGATCCATTATTTCGTCTGTAAAGCAGAGTGGGTGTGCGGCGCCTCTGTACTGGGCTATATCATGACGTAGCTCCAATGAGCTTTGTCTACTGTGTACGGCCCTGCCGAATTTGTCCCTGGCGTGACGGTTGCCGTCTCGAGCCGTGGGGCGCCCACGCGATCCATAGATCGATCTTGTTTGCCTTGCCTTGTCCTCCAACATATCTCGTAAGTCCGGCGCATAGTCCCATGCCTTGGTACGGGGTGCGGCTTGAGTAGAGGGCCGAGAGGCCTCTCTGTCGCGGCCACGAGGTGGCCGGTCGGCCACATCAAGTGCTTCCTCCTCTAATTGGGGTAGCAACCTGCGCTTTGGGTAGCTCTTGGAGGGGCGTTCGAGTTTATGCTCTTCAGCCGCAAGGACTTCAGTCCATCTGTCAACTAGCAAATCTTGATCAGCTCTAAGCTGTTGTTGTTTTTTCTTGAGGCTTCTTGCCATGGCCATAAGCCTGCGTTGAAAATGCTCTTGCTCGACGGGATCCTCTGGCACGACGAATTCGTCATCGTCGAGGCTTGCCTCGTCTTCGGAGGGAGGCATATAATTATCGTCCTCGACCTCTCTGTCTGCCGCTCTCTCATGAGGGCTGGTTTCTCCATCCTCCTGTGCTAAATCTTGCTGGAGGGGGTTTTCTTCGGCGCTTTCCGGAGTATTATTATCTCCCGTGCTGGAATCATCGTGTTTATTTTGGCGGGATTTTGAGCGGCGCCGCTGACGTCGGTGCTTAGGCTGTTTCTTGGAGGGGTCATCCTCCGCTGTTCCATCGCCATCTACCTCTTTTGGGGTGTCCACCATGTATATGTCATACGACGAGGTGGATTTCGAGGGCCTAGTAGGCGCTGGTTCTTCATCATCTCCTTCATCGGCGTCCATACCGTCGATGTCTTCGGAGTCGAAGTCGAGCATGTCGGTTAAGTCATCGACACTGGCTACAAAGTGGGTGGGCTTTTAAAATCTTCATCGTCTGAATCCCAACCTTGCTGGCCGTAGTCCGGCCAGGGCTCTCCTGATAAAGAGAGAGACTTCAGTGTCTTCAGAATATTGCCAAAAGGCGAGTGCTGAAAGATGTCCGCGACAGTGAACTCCATGATCGGCGCCCAATCGGATTCGATTGGCAGGGGCGCGGAGGGTTTGGAGTCCGGAGAGGAGTCCGGCTCCTTGGAGTCACGAGTCACGCAGAGTACGGGGCTGGTGTTCGGCTCAATCGCTGTTGGGATTGCAGCCCCCGAGGCGGCGTCCAACCGCCCATCCTCGATCGGCGCAATTGGCTCTGAATTAAGGATCGGAGCTGATGCGGGTGCGGCCTCCAGGGCACTGTTCGGCGGCAAAGCTAGATCATGCTCGTCGGGACAGTGCGGCGCGCTCGGCAGTGGCTCGAATCCGTCGAAGATCAAGTCCCCGCGGATGTCAGCCGTGTAGTTTAAACTTCCGAATCTGACCTAACGGCCAGGGGCGTAGCTTTCGATCTGCTCCAGATGGCCTAGTGAATTGGCCCGCAGTGCGAAGCCGCCGAAGACGAAGATCTGTCCGGGGAGGAAGGTCTCACCCTGGACTGCATTGCTGTTGAAGATCACCGGAGCCATCGAGCCTGACGGCGACGACACAGAGGAACTCTCAATGAAAGCACCAATGTCGGTGTCAAAACCGGCGGATCTCGGGTAGGGGGTCCCGAACTGTGCGTCTAGGCCGGATGGTAACAGGAGGCAAGGGACATGAAGTTTTACCCAGGTTCGGGCCCTCTCGATGGAGGTAAAACCCTACGCCTACTTGATTAATATTGATGATATGGGTAGTACAAGAGTAGATCTACCACGAGATCAGAGAGGCTAAACCCTAGAAGCTAGCCTATGGTATGATTGTTGAGGTGTATGTTGTCCTACGGACTAAAACCCTCCGGTTTATATAGACACCGGATAGGGTTAGGGTTACATAGAGTCGGTCACAATGGTAGGAGATCTGTATATCCGTATCGCCAAGCTTGCCTTCCACGCCAAGGAAAGTCCCTTCCGGACACAGGATAAAGTCTTCAATCTTGTATCTTCATAGTCCAGGAGTCCGGCTGAAGGTATAGTCTGGCTAACCGAACACCCCCTAATCCAGGACTCCCTCACCCCCCTTTAAAAGCTGACGTCGCTGCCCCCATCTCCCCTCAAGCCGCTGCCTCCCGCCGCCCGCTCACGCCGCCGCCGTTGTCCCCGTTGTCGCACCGCCTCGCCGCCTCGCCTCACCCCGCGACTCTGCCGCACGCCATTAGCCGCCGACGCTCCGCCGCTGCCGCGCCGCCTCGCCTCGCCGGTTTATTTTGTGAACCGGTATAAACCGCTAAACCCGCCCCGGTTTTATTCGGTTTTTCATTTTCGATCGGTTTATTATTAGTAAGCGTTCACCTGTTTTGTTTTGTTAATGAACAATTCGTTCGTTAGTTTCTGTTAGCGAACGTTCGTTCTTTAGATTTTTCTTCTTAGTTTTATTTTCTGCCAGGGACCTATCCGTGATTAGTTTTCCTACAGATCCCTGATTTTCAAACTCTCACTAATTTTTGCTCGTTTATCCAAATCCAGTGAAACCAACGCCAAAATTTTCATCTTGTTCCCCTCTGTCCAGAGAAACAACATGAACATGGTTTTGAAAATTTAAAATTTGGTTTCAAGCAGATTTGAATTTGAACTTTTTTTATCGTAGTTTGAGTTTCGTATCTCCGATTTGATTGTTGCAAATCGAAGCTCTTCACTTGAACTTTTTGGTTTAGACCATTTCTTTTGGTTTTACCTTTGCATCTTATTCTTGAGTGCTTATGTATGCTATTGTTTGTTCACAATAGAGTTTAAGGAGTGCGAGGCTTGCTACTACGAATCTATAGGGTTTTCCAATCATCAGCAAGGCAAGTAACACTTTGATCATATCACTTTATTACCCAGTTTTTATGCATTAGTTTCAACCCTCAAACATTGCATGAGAAGGTTTTGATAACATGTGGGTGTGGGATGTAGATGTTGAGGTAGGAATCTATTGTCTTTTTATCAACCTCGGGATTTACACGTTATGCTCATATTGCTTAACCATGCTCGTAGACGGGATTGGTATGTGAGATTCATGAAAGATGTGAGAGTTAATATTTAACTAAGGGAAACTTAAGGTGGCTACTTTAATACACATCTGGGTGGATTGGTTGTGGGCACCCGGAGTAATCCAGTGTTGTCCTAGGATATCCCGGAGTACCCGTGTGATCATCCTATGGAATGCCACCCAGGCTCAAAGGGATCATAATATTATTCATGCTCAGAAACTTTCATGTGCAGCCACAAGCCATTATGAGCTCTGGCATAGTTGAGTAAGTTGTGTGACCTCTTTTAGTGGTAGGCTAGCAGATGTAGGGGAAAGTAGGTGGTACTGCCTACCCAGAGTAAAGTGTTAATTCTTCAGAAAGACTATGTCTCGATCTTCCGATCATGGACGTGGTCGAGTCTTGTGGGCAAAAGTGTGCAAACCTCTGTAGAGCATATAAACTAATCATGATTAGTTGTTTCCCCGGTTATGAACATCTTGAGTATCTGGTATTTGAATTATTGATTGATCTCATCACTTTACTTAATGCATTTTTGGGGTTATTAATTACTATATTGGGATTGAGTTGGAGGAACCTTTTTAATAATGACATAAACTTTGTAGTTAAAAAATTTATTCCTTTGTTGTAGGCAAAAAATAGCTTTATGAAAATGATAACCTTAGAGCCTCCACCATCCAAATATGCATGTAGTGATAATTGTTATTTGTTCATTGCTCTATAGTGTTATCTTGCCAACATATTCCATCTGCTGATCTACACAACTGCAACGTATCATGTTGTAGAGTTTTCAGACGAAGAGTAAGGTGCGATAGGTCGGTGTCATGCACTCAGTTTTGCCGTGGAGTTGGATGGACTCATTTATCTTCGAAGCTTCCATAGTTACCTTATTTAGATGGCCTTCAGCCATATTGTTGTAAGAAGTGCTCTTTTTGAGACACTCGATGTAATAAGTGTGTGATTGAACTCTGTTATAAATCCTCGAGTACCATGTGTGTCAGCAATACCAATCCAGGGATGACACTTAAGCACAGAGACTACGGTCCATTGGGATCGGGTCGCTACAAAATGGTATCAGAGCACACGCTGACTGCAGGATGCTACCACTAGTGAGGGAGTCCTGGATTAGGGGGTGTTCGGATAGCCAGACTATACCTTCGGCCGGACTCCTGGACTATGAAGATACAAGATTGAAGACTTCGCCCGTGTCCGGAAGGGACTTTCCTTGGCGTGGAAGGCAAGCTTGGCGATACGGATATTTAGATCTCCTACCATGGTAACCAACTCTATGTAACCCTAACCCTATCTGGTGTCTATATAAACCGGAGGGTTTTAGTCCATAGGACAACATACACATCAACAATCATACCATAGGCTAGCCTCTAGGGTTTAGCCTCCTCGATCTCGTGGTAGATCTACTCTTGTACTACCCATATCATCAATATTAATCAAGCAGGACATAGGGTTTTACCTCCATCGAGAGGGCACAAACTTGGGTAAAATTTCTTGTCCCATGCCTCCTATTACCATCCAGCCTAGACGCACAGTTCGGGACCCCCTACCCGAGATCCGCCGGTTTTGACACCGACATTGGTGCTTTCATTGAGAGTTCCTCTGTGTCGTCGCCGTCAGGCTCGATGGCTCCGACAATCTTCAACAGCGATGCAGTCCAGGGTGAGACCTTCCTCCCCGGACAGATCTTCATCTTCGGCGGCTTCGCACTGCGGGCCAATTCACTTGGCCATCTGGAGCAGATCGAAAGCTATGCCCCTGGCCGTCAGGTCAGATTCGGAAGTTTAAACTACACGGCTGACATCCGCGGGGACTTGATCTTCGATTGATTCGAGCCACTGCCGAGCACGCCGCACTGTCCCGACGAGCATGATCTATCTCTGCCACCGAACAGTGCCCTGGAGGCTGCACCCGCATCGGCTCCGATCCTTAATTCGGAGCCAACTGCGCTGATCGAGGATGGGCGGTTGGACGCCGCCTCGGGGGCTGCGATCCCAACGGCGATTGAGCCAAACACCAGGCCCGTACTCTGCGAGACTCGTGACTCCAAGGAGCTGGACTCCTCTCCGGACTCCGGACACTCCGCGCCCCTGCCAATCGAATCCGATTGGGCGCCGATCATGGAGTTCACTGTCGCGGACATCTTTCAGCACTCGCCTTTTGGCAATATTCTGAAGACACTGAAGTCTCTCTCTTTATCAGGAGAGCCCTGGCCGGACTACGGCCAGCAAGGTTGGGATTCAGACGATGAAGATTTTAAAAGCCCACCCACCACCCACTTTGTAGCCGCTGTCGACGACTTAACCGACATGCTCGACTTCGACTCCGAAGACATCGACGGTATGGACATCGATGAAGGAGATGATGAAGAACCAGCGCCTACTAGGCCCTGGAAAGCCACCTCGTCGTATGACATATACATGGTGGACACCCCAAAAGAGGGAGATGGCGATGGAGCAACGGAGGATGACCCCTCCAAGAAATAGCCTAAGCGCCGACGTCAGCGGCGCCGCTCAAAATCCCGCCAAAACAAACATGGTGATTCCAGCACGGGAGATAATAATACTCCGGAAAGCGCCTAAGAAAACCCCCTCCAGCAAGATTTAGCACAGGAGGATGGAGAAACCAGCCCTCATGAGAGAGCGGCAGACAGAGAGGTCGAGGATGATAATTATATGCCTCCCTCCGAAGATGAGGCAAGCCTCAACGACGACGAATTTGTCGTGCCAGAGGATCCCGTCGAGCAAGAGCGTTTTCAACGCAGGCTTATGGCCACGGCAAGAAGCCTCAAGAAAAAACAGCACCAACTTAGAGCTGATCAAGATTTGCTAGTTGACAGATGGACTGAAGTCCTTGCGGCCCAAGAGCATAAACTCGAACGCCCCTCCAAGAACTACCTAAAGCGCAGGTTGCTACCCCAATTAGAGGAGGAAGAACTTGATGCGGCCGACCGGCCACCTCCTGGCCGCGACAGAGAGGCCTCTCGGCCCTCCACTCAAGCCGCACCCCGTACCAAGGCACGGGACTATGCGCCGGACTTACGAGATATGTTGGAGGACAAGGCAAGGAAAACAAGATTGATCTACGGATCGCGTGGGCGCCCCACGGCTCGAGGCAACAACCGTCATGCCAGCCACAAATTCGGCAGGGCCGAACACAGTAGACAAGGCTCATTGGAGCTACGTCATGATATAGCCTAGTACAGAGGCACCGCACACCCACTCTGCTTTACACACGAAATAATGGATCATCAAATCCCCGAGGGTTTCAAACCCGTAAACATCGAATCATATGATGGCACAACAGATCCTGCGGTATGGATCGAGGATTATCTCCTTCATATCCACATGGCCCGCGGCGATGAATTCCACGCCATCAAATACCTCCCACTCAAGCTTAAAGGACCAGCTCGGCATTGGCTTAACAGCTTGCCAACAGCATCAATCAGCTGTTGGGAGGACCTGGAAGCTGCATTCCTCGACAATTTCCAGGGCACTTATGTGCGACCCCCAGACGCCGATGACCTAAGTCACGTAATTCAGCAGCCAGATGAATCGGCCAGGCAATTCTGGACACGGTTCCTAACAAAGAAAAATCAAAGAGTCGACTGTCCGGACGCTGAGGCCCTAGCAACCTTAAAGCACAATATCCGTGACGAGTGGCTGGCCCGACACCTTGGACAGGAAAAGCCGAAATCTATGGAAGCACTCACGACACTCATGACCCGCTTTTGCGCAGGAGAAGACAGCTGGCTTGCTCGTAGCAACAATATAACCAAGAACCCTGGTAATTCGGACACCAGGGACAGTAGTGGCAGGTCGCGTCGCAACAAACAGAAGCGCCGCATTAACGGCGACAATGCAGATGATACGGCAGTTAATGCCGGATTCAGAGGCTCTAAATCCGGTCAGCGGAAAAAGCCATTCAAAAGGAATCCTAGGGGCCCGTCCAGTTTGGACCGAATACTCGATCGCTTATGCCAAATACATGGCACCCCCGAAAAGCCGGCCAATCACACCAACAGGGATTGTTGGGTGTTCAAGCAGGCAGGCAAGTTAAACGCCGAAAACGAAGACAACGGGCTACATAGCGATGACGACGAGGAGCCCCGGCCGCCGAATAAAAGGGGACAGAAGGGTTTTCCACCACAAGTGCGGATGGTGAACATGATATACGCAACCCACATCCCCAAGAGGGAGCGGAAGCGCACGTTAAGGGACATATACGCGATAGAGCCAGTCGCCCCAAAGTTCAACCCATGGTCCTCCTGCCCGATCACCTTTGCCGCATTGGTTCTAGACCCAATTATTGACGGATTTCATCTCACTAGAGTCCTTATGGACGGCGGCAGCAGCCTGAACCTGCTTTACCAGGATATAGTGCGGAAAATGGGCATAGATCCCTCGAGGATTAAGCCCACCAAAACGACCTTTAAAGTCGTAATACCAGGTGTAGAGGCCAACTGTACAGGCTCAGTCACACTTGAAGTGGTCTTCGGATCTCCGGATAATTTTTGAAGTGAGGAGTTAATCTTCGACATAGTCCCGTTTCGCGGTGGTTATCACGCACTGCTCGGGCGAACCGCATTCGCTGAGTTCAATGCGGTACCGCATTACGCATACCTTAAGCTCAAGATGCCAGGCCCTCTAGGAGTAATTACGGTTAATGGAAACACCGAACGCTCCCTCCGAACGGAGGAGCACACGGCGGCCCTTGCAGCGGAAGTACAAAGCAGCCTCTCCAGGCATTTCTCCAGTCCGGCCACTAAACGACTGGACACCGTCAAGCGCGCCGAGAGTAACCTACAACAAGACCGCCTGGCACGATCCGAGCAGGCGTAGCAATGCGGCCCCAACCCCAGCCCTCGCAAAAAGGCGACGTCAGTACTTCGCGTACATAACTACGCTCTAGAGATACCATGGGCACAGGGGGAGGGGCACCATCACGGCACGCCCAAAACACGGCTTAAACCGTACCAGGGGCTGCCGATTTTTTTTAAAATTCTTTTACTTTCAGGACTCCATTCTTCGGACGGCCTATTCGGCAGTTGAATTGCCGCACAAAAGATGCAAGAACCAGGGAAGCAGACAAGCCATGCCGCTTTACGGAACTCCCAGGTGGTCTCTATCACGAGCAGTATACCTGTTTCGCGTATTATTCCGCAGCTTTCCCCTGGAGAGGACATGTTACATAGTCCAACCTTTTGCTTGTCGCATTATTTGTATCGTTCTGCTTTGAACGCAGCTCTTTTTAATAAACAATGCATAGCTTTTGTCTATTTTTGCATTACTCTTTTTTTATATTTATATATGTTCCTTAACGACATGTTGCACCCGTACACTTTGGTACGGCCAAAATATGCCAGGGGCTTCAGTACCCCTCAACATGGTGTGAGAAGTCCGAACACTTTAACAAGTGCGGCACCCCGAACTTATAGCATTATATCCATCGGCTCCGAATCATGTCTTGGGTCAATAGTTGGGTTTGCCCGGCTCCTATGTTTTGGTGCCTTACGTTCCGCTATATCGACTAAGGTAGCACTAGGAGAACCACTGCGAGTGTGCCCCAGTTGAGCTGGGTCGAGCACCTCAGTGGAGAAAGCTAAAACTGACCGTCATGATGAGGCGAGAGCTGGTCGCTGTTCGAGAGGTCTTTTCGAGTCTTTAAGACTTATGCCGCTTAGGGCGAGGAGCCGGCTCTATCCGGCCAAGGCGTGGAAAGCGCCCCGAACTCGGTCTTCCGAATACCAGGGGCTTCACCGAAATTTAAAATTATAGAATTCTATGGCTAAGTTAGGGTGTTCATGCATTATAGTCCGATTGCCTTGTTCGTTGGGCTGAGCGCCTCCCTCGAAGGACCCAAACATGGGGAAAAGAGCCCTCGGGTTTATCCCCGAACACCCCAGCACTAGCGGCATGGGGGCAGAAGCCGACGACTCGCCATCTCTCAGAATTGATAAGCAGCCACATAGAAGGTAATATTTTAAATTCAAACAGCATTGCTTAAGCGCATATGAACAAGTTTTCAGCGCACAGGACAAAACGAGCGAGTTTTATTCAAAACATACATCCATAGAACATTCATCCACCACAAGGCGGGCACCCTTCAGAACATCCTTATAATAATTCTCGGGCTTGCGATGCTCTTTCCCCGGCGGTGGCCCATCCTTCACAAGCTTCTCAGCATCCAGCTTGCCCCAGTGCACCTTCGCAGGGGCAAGAGCCCTACGGGAACCTTCAATGCAGACGGAGCGCTTGATGACCTCGAGCCTTGGACAGGCCTCCACCAGCCGCCGCACCAGCCCGAAGTAGCTCCCAGGCAGAGCCTCTCCAGGCCACAGCCGAACTATGAGGCCCCTCATGGCCTGTTCGGCCGCCTTGTGGAGCTCGACCAGTTGCTTCAGCTGGTCGCTCATGGGCACGGGGTGTCCGGCCTCAGCATACTGAGACCAGAACACCTTCTCTGTCGAGCTGCCCTCCTCGGCTCGATAGAAGGCGGCAGCATCAGACACACTCCGGGGAAGATCTGCGAACGCGGATGGAGAACTCCGGATTCGGGTAAGTAACAAGTAACTCACGCTTATGTGTTTGCTTTGCATAAAGAATGCCTTACCCGCCACTATCTTCATCACCTCATCCAACTCCTGCAGGGTCTTCTGGGATTCGGCCTTGGCAGACTTGGCACTTTTAATAGCATCCGCCAGCTCGGACGCTCGCATCCTTGAGTCACGCTCCAAACTCTCATGTTTTTCCATGAGAGCCAGGAGCTCTTGCCGCACCTTGCCAACCTCGGCCTCATACTTTTCTCGCTCAGTGCGCTCCGCGGCCGATCTCTTCTCGGCCTCGAGCAGCGCTTGCTTCAGGGTCGCCACCTCAGACGTGGCCCCTACAATAGCCACGATAATCCTGTCACTTTTTGCAATTGCACCTTTATATATATATTTAATTTAAACAAGGTATTTCTTACCTTCATTGTCCTCGAGCTGCTTCTTGGCACGTCCGAGCTCTTGCTCGGACCGCTCGAGGTTCTGCTTTAGCACGTCCACCTCCGCAGTCAGTGCGGCGGACGCCAGCAGGAAAGCCTGCACACGCATATTGACTCTTTTTAGACTCCTGTGATTTTTATTTGATCCTCTATTCGGCTTTTCTTTCCGAACGCCAAACAGAGCATCAGGGGCTACTGTATATGCGGTAATATTATCTACGCATTCTTTACTTACCTGAAAGCATGTTAAAAGGCTTGTACAAGCTTCAGTCAGTCCGCTCTTGGTGGACTGAACCTTCTGGACCACCGCACTCATAATAGTGCGGTGCCCCTCGTCGATGGAGGCGCCTTGGTGCGCCTCCAACAGATTGTCCGGCGCCTCCGATTGGACGGAGGTCACCGGCATGGCGGGCTTGCTCCTCTTGGAAGGAGGTCCCCCGCCGGACTCTGGAACCTTTGAAGGTTCCGGAGCGGTGTCCGGCCTAGGGCCGTACTTGGAGCCCTGGGGGGTTTCGTCCCCTTTACTCCTGGAGTCCGGGAGGTCTCCTTGCGGCGCCTCCAGGACCACCTCCCCCCGGATTGGAACCTGTTGGGACAACACTTCGGTGTCGTCCGTAGGGCGGGGGAAGGAAGCCGTCGGCAGCGAGTTCACGTCCGACGAGTCCAGTGAGCCGCTCGACGATGCGTCGAGCCGGTCTTTGGGTGGGCTGCATAAACACATTCGACATAAGGGAAAGTTGTGCAACAAACAAATACTATGAATTACTCTGGTATCCGGATACTTACGATTTGGCCAGGGGCCTGGCCCTGGGCGCCCACTCCTCTCCGCCGTCGTCGGCGTCAGAGGAGTAGTCTGGAGAAAGGGTTTTCCCCTTCTTGGACCCTTCGGCCTCCCCAGTTGGGGCGGCCTTCCTTTTCTTCCCTTCCCCCGCTGGAGGGGGAGGGGTCTCTTCTTCCTCCTCCTCATCTTCGTGGGAGGAGTGCGTCTTGGATTTGTCGGATGATGAATCCGACACCTCCGGGCGTCGGGCACTCTTTCGAGTCCCCGTGGCCTTCTTCTTGGCCTTCTTCTCCGGCACCACATAGGGTGCCGGAACCAGCAGCTTCGCCAATTGAGCGTCCGCTGGGCCTTCGGGCAAAGGAGCCGGACAGTTGATCTGTCCGCACATCACCTGTCAATCCTGTCAAACGAAAGGGAGCTTAGATCCCGCATGGAGTCAAACTATGAAACACTGATACCCTGTAAAAGGAAAAAAACAGCTTACCGCAAGAGCGTGACGCTGTGCACTGAGTCCGCGATCCTCAGTAGTGGATGCGGGAGCCACGGCGCCCTTGAAAAGCACCTTCCAGGCATCTTCGTACGTCGTGTCGAAGAGCCTGCTCAAAGTTTGGTGCCGCACTAGGTCGAACTCCCACAGGTTGAAAGCCGGTTGTTGGCACGGGAGGATCAAGAGGATGAGCATAACCTGGACTACGTTGACAAGTTTGAGCTTCTTGTCCACCAGGGTTTTGATGCATGTTTGGAGTCCGGTCAGCTCTCCTTTTTTACCCCATGACAGGCCTGTCTCTTTCCAGGACGTGAGCCGCGTTGGGGGTCCGGACCGGAACTCGAGGGCTGCGACCCACTTAGGGTCGCGCGGCTCGGTGATGTAAAACCACCCCGATTGCCACCCCTTTAGGGTCTCCACAAAGGAGACTTCGAGCCATAGGATGTTGGCCATCTTGCCCACCATGGCGCCTCCGCACTCCGCCTGGTTGCCGCGCACCACCTTCGGCTTGACGTTGAAAGTCTTGAGCCATAGGCCGAAATGGGGGCGGATGCGGAGGAAAGCCTCGCACACGACGATAAACGCTGAGATGTTGAGGACAAAATTCGGGGCCAGATCGTGGAAATCCAGACCGTAGTAGAACATGAGCCCCCGAACAAATGGATGGAGAGGGAAACCCAGTCCGCGGAGGAAATGGGGAAGGAACACCACCCTCTCTTGGGGCCTAGGGGTGGGGATGAGCTGCCCCTTTTCGGGAAGCCGGTGCGCAATGTCGTTAGACAAGTATCCAGCCTTCCTTAGTCTTTTTGATATGCCCCTCCGTGATGGAGGAGGCCATCCACTTGCCTCCCGCTTCGGACATGGCTGGAGAAGGTTGAGGTGGGGAGTGCGGACTTGGGCACTGGAGCTCGAGTGCGCGAGAATGGATAAGCAAAGGAGGAAGAAGGCGTAGGTAAAAAGGTGGATCCTTATCCCCTTATATGGACGGACGCAACTACGTGTCCCCACCAGCCTAGTAAAACTCGCTTATCTCCCAAGCGCCATAATCAATGGCACGGTTGGGTTACCCACGCCCGTATTGATGAGAATCCCGGAATAAGGGGACACGATCTCTGCTTTAACAAGACGTGCCAAGGAAACCGCCTCGCATAACGCGCTGAGATGGGACAGTAAAACGGTTCAAATAAAAGCTTGGCCGTGGTATGATGTCACACTACGGAGTGCGTCGGCAGATTAGATTTGTGTAAATATTATTCTCTATGGCAATATGTGGAAACTTATTTTGCAGAGCCGGACACTACCTTTGTGTTCAAAATCTTCTATGAAGTACTTGGAGGAGGAACCCGTCTTGCAATGCCGAAGACAATTTGCGCGCCGGACTCATCGTCATTGAAGCCTGGTTCAGGGGCTACTGAGGGAGTCCTGGATTAGGGGGTGTTCGGATAGCCGGACTATACCTTCGGCCGGACTCCTGGACTATGAAGATACAACATTGAAGACTTTGTCCCGTGTCCGGAAGGGACTTTCCTTGGCGTGGAAGGCAAGCTTGGGGATACTGATATTTAGATCTCCTACCATTGTAACCGACTCTATGTAACCCTAACCCTATCCGGTCTCTATATAAACCGGAGGGTTTTAGTCCGTACGACAACATACACATCAACAATCATACCATAGGCTAGCTTCTAGGGTTTAGCCTCCTCGATCTCGTGGTAGATCTACTCCTGTACTACCCATATCATCAATATTAATCAAGCAGGACGTAGGGTTTTACCTCCATCGAGAGGGCCCGAACCTGGGCAAAACTTTGTGTCCCTTGCCTCCTGTTACCATCCAGCCTAGATGCACAGTTCGGGACCCGCTACCCGAGATCCGCCGGTTTTGACACCGACAACTAGGAAAAGCCATAGTATACTCTTCTCTACTCATTTCTAACTCTTCTCCATTTCTACTCTATAGATGGCGGACCCAAGGAACAAGTTCATGCAACCGGATGACGACACCCCTTTCAGACGACACTTGAAAGAAGTCACTAGGTACCTGAACATCGGCATACCAAGCTTCACTGGAACCTACACCGCCACCTTACCAGAATAGGAGCGCTGGACGATTCAAGTTCGTGTTCTAGGAAGGACTTCTACACCAGTTACCAACCCATCGATTTTTCCTTTGATGCACCAACATGGAGTTTAGGAAATAGCATGTCCGCCCACATCGCCATTGGACGCATGGGCGAAGTGTACAACAAGGATCTTAAGGACACCATCTACCAGATATGTGGACGCCGAGATGAGCAATGGGAGATGATTCACACCAGGACGGATAAGTCCATTGCAGCCTACATACAGGAGTTGAACCAGCACGTTCGACGCTACGAGAACCAGATGTGCGCTAACATGATAGATACGAAGAAGGTGATGACACGGAACGTGGAACTAGAGGGGGATGGATATGAATAAGAAATTGATGTACTACTGGAGAAGAATGAAAACCTGAAGAAGAAGCTAGGAATATTCATGGGGGCTCCCGAACCTGGAGTGGACATTCGTTCATAAGATTACATCATCCTAGACGACACGGACTCCGACCCTGACAGCGATGATGATTATGAAGACGAAGCTGGAGTAGATATTATGGAGTCTTCCACCGATCAAAATTTCTAGTCGACCACCATATTGCCATTAGAGTACTTCCATGTATATAGTTATAGTCCGCGAGATTTTGTAACGGTAGCTTAGATCGATTCTATGAATATTGTTTGAATTGAGTGGTGTGAAATGAATGTCTTTGTCTCATGTGCATATGGGTAGTGAAATCTCTATTTAGACCTCACTCTATTCTGTTCTCACCCCTCTAAACCTATCAGATGCCTCCGACACCTGACCCGCATTCGCCTTTCCACCGGAGCTCACTCAGTTAATCCAACATCAGAATGCCTTGATGCAGTTGCTAGTCCAGAAGCAAAGAAACAACAACAATAAGAACAACAACAACCCACTCCTACCTCTTGAGCACTGCGTGGTTTTCCCTTGAAGAGGAAAGGGTGATGCAACAAAGTAGCGTAAGTATTTCCCTTAGTTTTTGAGCACAAGGTATCAATCTAGTAGGAGGCCACACGCAAGTCCCTTGTACCTACACAAACATATAAGAACCTCGCAACCAACGCCATAAAGGGGTTGTCAATCCCTTCACGGTCACTTACGAGAGTGAGATCTGATAGAGATGATAAAATAATATTTTTGGTATTTTTATGATAAAGAGTAAAAGTAAAGATTGCAAAATAAAAGGTAATATAAAGAGCTTGTTGATAGAAGATTAATATGATGGAGAATAGACCCGGGGGCCATAGTTTTCACTAGTGGCTTCTCTCAAGATAGCATAAGTATTACGGTGGGTGAACAAATTACTATCGAGCAATTGATAGAAAAGCAAATAATTATGAGAATATCTAGGCATGATCATGTATATAGGCATCACGTCCATGACAAGTAGACCGACTCCTGCCTGCATCTACTACTATTACTCCACACATCGACCGCTATCCAGCATGCATCTAGAGTATTAAGTTCATAAGAACAGAGTGATGCATTAGGTAAGATGACATGATGTAGAGGGATAAAGTCAAGCAATATGATATAAACTCCATCTTTTATCCTTGATGGCAACAATACAATACGTGTCGTTTCCCTTTCTATCACTGGGATCGAGCACCGCAAGATTGAACCCAAAGCTAAGCACTTCTCCCATTGCAAGAAAGATCAATCTAGTAGGCCAAACCAAACTGATAATTCGAAGAGACTTGTAAAGAAAACCAATCATGCATAAAAGATTTCAGAGAAGAATCAAATATTGTTTATAGATAGACTTGATCATAAACCCACAATTCATCGGATCTCGACAAACACAACGCAAAAAGAGTTACATCGAATAGATCTCCAAGAAGATCGAGGAGAACTTTGTATTGAGATTCAAAGAGAGAGAAGAAGCCATCTAGCTAATAACTATGGACCCGAAGGTCTGAAGTAAACTACTCACACATCATCGGAGGGGCCATGGAGTTGAAGTAGAGGCCCTCCGTGATCGATGCCCCCTCCGGCGGAGCTCCGGAAAACGCCCGAAGATGGGATCTCTTGGGTACAGAAGGTTGCGGCGGTGGAAATAGGGTTTCGTGGTGCTCTTGGATGTTTTCAGGGTATATGAGTATATATAGGAGGAAGAAGTAGGTCGGTTGAGCCATGAGGGGCCCACGAGGGGGAGGGCGCACCCAGGGAGTAGGCGCACCCCCTGCCTCGTGGACTCCTCGTTTGTTTCTTGACGTGCACTCCAGGTCCTCTGGATCACGTTTGTTCCAAAAATCACGTTCCTGAAGGTTTCATTCCATTTGGATTCTGTTTGATATTCCTTTTCTACGAAACACTGAAATAGGCAAAAAACAGCAATTTGCACTGGACCTTGGGTTAATAGGTTAGTCCAAAAAATAATATAAAAGTGTAAAATAAAGCCCATTAACATCGAAAACAGATAATATAATAGCATGGAACAATCAAAAATTATAGATACGTTGGAGACGTATCAAGCATCCCCGAGCTTAATTCCACCTCCTCCTCGAGTAGGTAAATGATAAAAATAGAATTTTTTATGTGGAATGCTACCTAACAGAATTCTCAATGTAATTCTCTTTATTGTGGCATGCATATTCAGATCCGAAAGATTCAAGACAAAAGTTTAATATTGACATAAAAATAATAATAATTCAAGCATACTAACTAAGCAATTATGTCTTATCAAAATAACATGGCAAAAGAATGTTCTCATCATGCACAACCCCGATAACAAGCCAAGCAATTGTTTCATACTTTAGTAATCTCAAACTTTTTCAACTTCCACGCAATACATGAGCGCGAGCCATGGATATAACACTATGGGTGGAATAGAATATGATGATGGGGGTTATGTGGAGAAGACAAAAAAGTAGAAATTCTCACATCAACGCGGCTAATCAATGGGCTAGGGAGATGTCCATCAATTGATGTCAATGCAAGGAGTAGGGATTGCCATGCAACGGATGCACTAGAGCTATAAATGTATGAAAGCTCAACAAAAGAAACTAAGTGGGTGTGCATCCAACTTGCTTGCTCACGAAGACCTAGGGCATTTGAGGAAGCCCATTGTTGGAATATACAAGCCAAGTTCTATAATAAAAAATTCCCACTAGTATATAAAAGTGACAAAACAAGAGACTCTCTATCATAAAGATCATGGTGCTACTTTGAAGCACAAGTGTGGAAAAAAGGATAGTAGCATTGCCTCTTTTTTGGGGCCTTCTTTTTTGGCCTTTCTCTTTTTTGGGGGGACAATGCTCTATTAATATGATCATCACACTTCTATTTATTTACAACTCGATACTAGAACAAAGTATGACTCTATATGAATGCCTCCGGCGGTGTACCAGGAAGAGCAATGAATCAAGAGTGACATGTATGAGAAATTATGAACGGTGGCTGTGCCACAAACACGATGTCAACTACATGATCATGCAAGGTAATATGACAATGATGATGTGTGTCACGATAGATGGAACGGTGGAAAGTTGCATGGAAATATATCTCGGAATGGCTATGGAAATGCCATAATAGGTAGGTATGGTGGCTGTTTTGAGGAAGATATAAGGAGGTTTATGTGTGACAGAGCGTATCATATCACAGGGTTTGGATGCATCGGCGAAGTTTGCACCAACTCTCAAGGTGAGAAAGGGCAATGCACGGTACCGAAGAGGCTAGCAATGATGGAAGGGCATCATTAGTCATAAAGAACTCACATACTTATTGCAAAAATCTACAAGTCATCAAAAACCAAGCATTACGCGCATGCTCCAAGGGGGATAGATTGATAGTAAAAGACCATCGCTCGTCCCCGACCGCCACTAATAAGGAAGACAATAAAATAACACCTCATGCTTCAAATTTGTTACACAACGATCACCATAAGTGCATGCTATGGGACTTGCAAACTTCAACGCAAGTATTTCTCAAATTCACAACTACTCAACTAGCACACTCTAATATTACCACCTTTATATCCCAAAACAATTATCAAGTATCAAACTTCTCCTAGTACTCAATGCACTTTTTATGGAAGTTTTTATTATACCGATCTTGGATGCCTATAATATTAGGACTAAATTCATAACCAAAGCAAACTACCATGCTGTTCTAAGGGACTCTCAAAATAATATAAGTGAAGCATGAGAGATCAATAATTTCTATAAAATAAAACCACCACCGTGCTCTAAAAGATATAAGCGTAGCACTAGAGCAAAATTATCTAGCTCAAAAGATATAAGTGAAGCACATAGAGTATTCTAATAAATTCCGATTCATGTGTGTCTCTCCGAAAAGGTGTGTACATCAAGGATGACTGTGGTAATCTAAAAATAAAGGACTCAAATCATACAAGACTCTCCAAGCAAAACACATATCATGTGGTGAATAAAAATATAGCTCCAAGTAAAGTTACCGATGGATGAAGACGAAAGAGGGGATGCCTTCCGGGGCATCCCGAAGCATAGGCTTTTGGTTGTCCTTGGATTTTACCTTGGGGTGCATTGGGCATACCCAAGCTTAGGCTCTTTCCTATCCTTGTTCCATAATCCATCAAATCTTTACCCAAAACTTGAAAACTTCACAACACAAAACTTAAAAGAAAATCTCGTGAGCTCCGTTAGTAAAAGAAAACAAACCACCACTTCAAGGTACTGTAATGAACTCATTCTTCATTTATATTGGTGTTAAACCTACTGTATTCCAACTTTTCTATGGTTCATAAACTCTATTACTAGCCATAGATTCATCAAAATAAGCAAACAACACACGAAAAACAGAATCTGTCAAAAACAGAACAGTCTGTAGTAATCTGTAGGTTTCGAATACTTCTGGAACCCCAAAAATTCTAAAATAAATTTTTGGACGTGAGGGATTTATCTATTAATCATCTTCAAAAACAATTAACTAAATATCACTCTCTAGTAAAAAAATGGCAGCAAATATCGTGAGCGCTAAAGTTTCTGGTTTTTACAGCAAGATCACAAAGACTTTCCCCATGTCTTCCCAAAGGTTCTACTTGGCACAAACACTAATTAAAAGCATAAAACCACATCTAAACAGAGGCTAGATGAATTATTTATTACTAAACATAATCAAAAATCAAGGAACAAAAATAAAATTGGGTTGCCTCCCAACAAGCGCTATCGTTTAACGCCCCTAGCTAGGCATACAAGCAAGGATAGATCTAGGTATTGTCAAATTTGGTAGGAAGTTCTTCAATAGAACACTTATAACCCTTAGGAGTTTCCTTCTTTTTATTAATGATTAAACATTTAGGCAAGAAATCAAGAAAATCATTTGTAGAAAAAGGTTCCTTAATGATAGCGAGAAAGTTGGGGTGAACACTTATGGATTTGAGATCCGCATTTTCCTTACTAGAAGTTTCACCCTCATTTTTAAGAACGTACATTAGTTTGGCAACTTTGGTTGGAGGATTTGAAGTATTTCTTATGGCAGAAAAAGCGGACCCAAGTTGGTAATAATACCTCAAGTTTATCAATTCTTGTGGAATCTTGGTCTATTCTTTCATTAACTACGGGTTCTTTTTCTTTAAAAAATTTCAGAGTAACTCCTACCTTAGATCCATATTGGGTAATTTGGTTGTGGATATTTTTATCCAAATTCTCAATCAATTCCAAAGTGGCAACTTTTTTTTCAATAATATCGAGCCTTTGCATAACATGTTTGAAAAATATCATAGTTCCATTAACCAAGAGAGGTGGTGTGCCAAACAAATCTATCATAGCATTATAAGAATCTAAAGTATGGCTACACAAGAAATTTCCTCCAGTAATGGTATCAAGAATATATCTATTCCAAGGAATGATGCCTACATAAAAATTGTGAAGAAGAACGGAAGTAGATTTCTTCCTAGTAGATCTATTTTGCGCATTGCAAATTCTGTACCAAGCATCTTTTATATTTTCTCCCTTCCTCTGTTTAAAATTAAGGACCTCAGTCTCGGGAGACAAAGGAGTAGATAAAGGACTAGCCATGATGACACACGATGACACAAGAAGCAAGCGAAAAGAGACAAACTAGAAAAGAGAAGGGGAACAGAAAAAGAGGGTGAATAAAACGGCAAGGGTGAAGTTGGGGAGAGGAAAACGAGAGGCAAATGGCAAATAATGTAATCTGAGGGATAAGAGTTTATGATGGGTACTTGGTATTTATTGACTTGTGCGTAGACTCCCAGGCAACGGCGCCAGAAATCCTTCTTGCTATCTCTTGAGCACTGCGTTGGTTTACCCTTGAAGAGAAAAGGCTGATGTAGGAAAGTAGCGTAAGTATTTCCCTCGGTTTTTGAGAACCAAGGTATCAATACAGTAGGAGGCCACACACAAGTTCCTTGTACCTACACAAACAAATAAGAACCTCGCAACCAACGCGATAAAGGGGTTTTCAATCCCTTCACGGTCACTTATGAGAGTGAGATCTGATAGAGATGACAAAATAATATTTTTGGTATTTTGATGATAATGAGTAAAAGTAAAGATTGCAAAATAAAAGGTAATAGAAAGAGTGTAAGTGCATCTAGTGCCCCTTAGTGATTTTGGTGTATTGAAGACTTATAGGTTAAGGGACTAATGCATTTGTGAGTGTACACAGGTCTATAAGTCTATGAGGAGTTTGATATTTACATAGAAAGTCGACCCCTAAAATGAAGTTCTTCGACTGAAGACTTTGTATTTCTGAAGACTTTCTGAAGACTTTGAAAGTGAAGAAATTGGTGTAATCCTGAAGACTTGGTATTCGTTCAAGGAACATGAAGCATGAAGACTTTTGTTTTCGTAGTTTCATTTTCTCTTTATTGAGTCATAGGAAACACCATACTGTTAAAGGGGATCGAGGAAATACTAAGGAAAAATTTATAGGTGATGCTCAACTCAAATCCTACACCTAAAAATCACTTCGAGTGAAGCCATTGGAAATCTCATACAGTTTAGTCAATTTCTTCAGTGATAGAGACGAAGTTCTTCTGGTCTCTGAGGAATTTGTTCTGAATGAGGATTTAGGAATTCGCCAGTGTGGATTGCCTACATAGTGAGGAACATGATAGCCCCGAGGAATTTGATACTCAAATATCCGACCGTTGTTGTGCTATGTTCCAGCTGTCCCAAAATATCGACCCACCTAATGGTCATATCATTGAAGGGCATTTATGTCTTATCATGTCGGGCTGCTCCCTAGGCTATAAATAACCGCCCCCTACAATAACAAGCTGGTTCGCTGCTCCAAGAGAAACTGACACTTGTCATTTGAGAGCATCCCATCCTCCGAGGACTTTGAGTGAAAATCATCAAGTGAGGAAAACCCAAACCCAAACCCAAACACCTACAAACCCCAAGTGATTGAGCATCACTGAAAATATTGATCCTGCGTGGATCCGACGCTTATTACCTTTGAAGACTGTGCATCTTCCAAATGGTTAGGCATTATGGTCAAGAGCATCCAAGAGGAAATTGTGGATCGCCGAGTGACCGAGTCTGTGAAGGTTTGGAAATCACCTGAAGACTTACCACGAGTGATTTGGCGAGGTCTATGTGACCTTAGCTCAAGGGGAATACGGCGAGGACTGAGTGTTCTAGACTACATGTTCAGAACTGGGTGTCCAGGACTGTGTGTCCTCAGGTTTAAATACCTAGACACCATAACCAGACATATAACTGTCACAGCAGTTGGAACTGGTCTACCAAATCATTGTCTTCACCAAGCTACCTGGTTCCATTTCCTCAACCCTTTCATTTCCTCATTTCTTTGTTGTGAGCTAATTCATATCTGTTTGAAGACTTTGACTGAAGACTTTCTCTATTTCCTCAGTTCAATTTCTTCAGTCTGTTTGTCTTCATCCTGTGTTATCCTGTGTTTACGCTTTATGTACTCTATGCTTGTTTTTCATTTCATCACGAAGACCATGCTCCTGTTCTGTTATGTTTACTTCTGAGTACTTACTCTGCTACAAGTAGTTCTTCACTCAGGAATTTCCTCACCCTGAAATTCCTCAATGAATATTTCATAAAAATCGCCTATTCACCCCCTCTAGTAGATATAACACATTTTCAATTGGTATTAGAGCAAGGTACTCCCTTGTTCTGTGTGATTTTGGTTTAACCGCCTAGAGTTTTAGTTATTCGACCACAGGAATGAAGACTGTGACTTGCCCCATCTTTGACGGTCATGATTATCCCAAGTGGAAGGCCATGATGAAGAAGCGCCTCATGGCGATGAACAGCGAACTCTGGACCGTCACCGAGATTGGTCTAACTGACCTAAGCAAGATGGCGAAGGCTGATGATATTCGCAAATACACACTTCTCAACCTTACGGCGAAGGACATCATCTGCTCCGACTTGTCACAAAATCAGTTTAGGAACGTTATGCATCTCAGCCATGCGAAACTCATCTGGGACCAACTTTCTGAGGTCTATGAAGGTCATCGATCTCACCATGATCCCTGCTTCGAAGAATTCATGGAATCGCACAAGGCTATGACTTTCAATCCAGAGTTATCATCCTCTGCACCATGCCTTATGGCAAAAGGTGCTAAGGTAACTGACTGCTACTTATCTGAGTCAAGTGATGATGAATCTGGTGATGAATTTGGACCCAGTTATGTCAAACTTGCTTCCCTTGCCACTAAACAACAAAGAGCTTTGGAAAAAGTTCAATACATGCTGGATAAAAGTGATGATATGTTGGGTGAAGAAATGGATTAGTCGAAAGCTTTGGCTGATAGTCTTCAGAGACTTTAGTCTAGGTTTGACACCCTTCAAAGTCATCATAACACTCTCCTATCTGATCATGAGAAGCTTTCTTATGAATTTATTCAAAGAAAGCAAGATCTTGAGCAGATAAGAGTGTGTTATGAAGATCTTCAGAAGGAGCGTGATTCATTACTTGCTCAACAGATCAACGCTACTTAGGATGAATTTGTTCCTCCATGTTTGAAGTGCATTGAACGTGAAACTTCTAATTCTTCACCTGAATGCTCAAATACTTCCATTGCTGCAAATTCTTCAACTGCCTCTTCTATCACTAATTCCTCATCTGAGGACATTGCTAGTATCACTGATGATGCAGGGTTGAAAGAATTGTATATGACAGGCATGTGCAAAAGCCTCAAAGGGCATCAGGCTCTTTGTGACATGCTTAAAAAGCAGATCCTCAATAGGAACCCTAGGAAAGAGGGTATTGCCTGTGAGAGGAAACTCAATGCTGATGGGACCCACTGAAAACCTGAGCAGTATCCCAAAACCTCATGGGTTGCTGCAGAGGGACCTTCAGTGCATCCATCTACTCTATCTGGCTTCACATGTGAATCTTCATATTCTTCTGATGAGTCATTTGACTACAATTATAAACTGTTCAAAACACAGAATGGTGAAGTATTTGCTAGATATGTTGGCACTAAATGCCGGAATGGTCCTCCTATGAAGAAAATATGGGTTCCCAAAAGGTGCCTTGAAAATCTTCAGGTGAATGTCATCATGACACCACCTATGAAGAATAGGAACCCCAGATCAAATTCTTCATATGAACCAAATTCTTCCTATGGATCCAAGTCCTCATACGGACCAAACTCCTCACATGGATTAAATTCCTCAAAAGGATCAAAGTCCTCATATGAAAATCATCATGCTAACCCGTCTGTTTCGCAGGGAAGATCTAAGGATTGTGGATATGTGCATTATTCTTCAAAACATTATGTTCATAAGTCCTCGAAGAATTTCTCTGCTTACTCTTATGCTTACCCTAACCCCTCTTATGTGAAACGAAGTGGATTGGCATCTATTCCACCTTTCTCTTATGAAGCCCGCAGGATGATGAACTCTTTGCCACCCCTTTAGATGTGGGTGGTGAAGAATAAGAACTAATCTCTTATGCAGGATCAGGCCTCCAGACGAACTTAATCATCTGAAGAATTTGCTAGAGACCTGAATGTGCTTGAAAGGACGCAAGCTAATCATGAAGAAATGAATTTTCATTTCTCACGTCCTCATACTGCTTTATCTGTTCTACTGCTTGAGAAATTGATTAGATGAAATTGATACCATATTGTTCACTGTTGAAATATATGAGTTTGTAAGTTGCACTAATTCATCTGCAGGTTGATCAACCCAAAGCCACTGAGTGGTTCCTCGATAGTGGGTGTACAAATCACATGACTGGTGACAGGAGCTTATTGATGGACTCTGCTTTATCTCCATCACGTCTGAAGCATATCACCTACGCTAACAAAGGCAAAAGCAAGGTATTGGGTCTAGGTAAGGTTGCCATCTCAAGGAACAAAGTCATGCTTGTCGAGTCCTTAGGGTTCAACCTCATGTCTGTCTCAATGCTTTGTGATCTTGATATGGTTGTTGTATTTGACAAGTATCATTGTGTTGTGATCATGGAAGCTGACAATTCCAAAGTCTTCGAAGGCTTTAGGAGAGGATATTTGTATATTGTTGATTTCTCTACAGGACCACAACCTGCTACATGTCTACTTGCAAAAGCTTCAGAAGGCTGGCTATGGCATCGTCGACTTGGTCATGCTGGCATGAGGAATTTGCACACGCTCACGAAGAAGAAGCATGTCATTGGCATTGAAAATGTCAAATTCCTCAAGGATCACTTGTGCGGAGCCTGTGAAGCTGGAAAGATGACCAAGGCCAAGCATCCAGCGAAGACTATCATGACTACTTCTCGACCATTTGAATTACTTCACATGGATCTCTTTGGCCCTACTCACTATGCCACATTTACTAATGATGCATCCTTATATGGCTTTGTTATTGTTGATGATTATTCTCGATATACATGGGTCCATATCATCACTTACAAAACTGAAGTGCAGGAAGTTTTCAAACGATTTTCATCGAGGGCTTCAACCAACTTTGGTGTGAAGATCAAGCACATCAGAAGTGATAATGGAACTGAGTTCAAGAACACTGGTCTTGATGACTATCTTAATGAACTCAGTATTACTCATGAGTTATCTGCTCCTTATACTCCTCAGCAAAATGGCATCGTGGAGCGCAAGAACATGACTCTTGTTGAGATGGCCCGCACTATGCTTGATGACCACAAGACGACTCCTCGCTTTTGGCCTAAGGCAATCGATACTGCGTGCCACATCATCAACATGGTATATCTTCACAAATTATTCAAGAAGACTGCATATGAACTCCTCACTGACAAGAAAACCAATGTGAGTTATTTCAAAGTCTTCGGTGCTAAATGTTGGATTAGGGATCCTCATCACAATTCTAAATTTGCACCGAAAGCACATGAAGGTTTTATGCTCGGTTATGGTAAGGACTCCACACCTACAGAGTCTTCAACGCCTGTCACCACAAGGTTGTTGAAACTATAGATGTGCGGTTCGATGAAACTAATGGCTCGCAAAGAGAGCACCTACCTCCTGTGGAAGATGAAATACCTCCTAAGGAATCTATTAAGTTCAAGGCTACTGAGGATGTCATTCCTACTGAAGAATCTGCTGAAGAAGTCATTCCAGAACATGAGGAATGTCATGCTAATGGACCTGATGAAAATTTTGCTAAAGAAAATGCTGATCAAATTCCTCAACATCAACCCGCTCATCCTCGCGTTGCAAATGAAGTGCAAATTGAGAAAATCATCAGTGACATCAACATTCCAGGTCCTCTCACACACTCAAGAGCTTCACATTTATGTAACTTCTGTGGGCACTTTGCTTTCGTCTCTATCATAGAGCCCACTAAGGTAGATGAAGCATTTCTGGAGCCTGAGTGGATTCAAGCTATGCAAGAGGAATTACATTAATTCGAGCTCAACAACGTCTGGGAACTGGTCAAACGTCCACATACTCGCAAGCACAATATCATCGGCACAAAGTGGATCTACCGCAACAAGCAAGATGAAAATGGCCTTGTGGTGAGGAATAAGGCACGGCTTGTAGCTCAAGGCTACACACAGGTTGAAGGAATTGATTTCGATGAAACTTTTGCACCTGTTGCTAGACTTGAGGCTATTCGCATATTACTTGCTTATGCTAACCATCATGATATCATCTTATATCAAATGGATGTGAAAAGTGCATTCCTCAATGGTAAGCTTGAGGAAGAAGTATATGTTGCTCAACCCCTAGGTTTTGAAGATCCAAAGCATCCTGACAAAGTCTTCAGACTCAATAAGGCCCTCTATGGCCTCAAGCAGGCCCCACGGGTGTGGTATGATACTTTGAAGGAATTCCTCATGAAGAAAGGCTTCAAACCCGGTTCACTTGACCCAACTCTTTTCACTAAATCTTATGATGGTGAATAGTTTGTGTGCCAAATATATGTTGATGATATTATCTTTAGCTGTACTAACCAACGTTATACTGATGAATTTGCCTATATGATGAGTGAAGAATATCAAGTGTCTATGATGGGAGAATTGAAATTCTTCTTAGGTCTTCAGATTCGTCAATAGCGCAATGGCATTTTCATATCTTTGGAGAAATACCTCAAGGACGTATTGAGGAAATTCGGCATGCAAGATTGCAAAGGAGTCAAAATCCCTATGCCCATAAATGGTCATCTATGCACTAATGAAAATGGTATTGACTTGTATCAAAAGGTATACCACTCCATGATTGGTTCTTTATTGTACTTGTGTGCATCTAGGCCAGATATTATGCTTAGTGTTTGCATGTGTGCCCGATTTCAAGCTACACCGAAGGAATCACACCATAAGGCTGTGAAGCATATTCTTCGATATCTAGCTCACACACCAACACTTGGATTGTGGTACCCCAAGGGCTCGGCTTTTGATCTCATTGGATTTTCAGACTCTGACTATGCTGGTGATCGTGTGGACCGCAAGTCAACATCTGGCACATGCCATTTCCTTAGACGATCTTTTTCCATTGGTCCTCGAAGAAATAGAACTATGTATCACTGTCTACTGCTGAAGCTGAGTACATTGTTGCTGGTTCTTACTGTGCTCAACTACTATGGATGAAGAAAACACTCAAGGACTACGGTGTCAATGTGAAGAATGTGCCACTCTACTGTGACAATGAGAGTGCCATCAAGATTTTTCATAACCCAGTTCATCACTCAAAGACAAAGCACATTCAGATTCATCATCATTTTCTTCATGATCATGTGTTGAAGGGCGACATCTCTATTGAGCATGTGAAGACTAAAGAACAGCTAGCCGATATCTTCACTAAGCCCTTGGATGAGAAGAGATTTAGCAAGTTGCGGTGTGAGCTAAATCCTAGAATCTTCGAATGTTCTTTGAAAAGGATACTCATCCTAACACTTATGCAAAATTGATGACTTAGATGTGCAACACATGAAGAAACATTTTTCTTCAAGCAATGAAGAATAACACTCTAAGTGTGAAGAAATTAACGAAGAATTTGATTCTCAGAACCCTACGACAATTCTACGCGGTGTCTGAAATCATCATTCTTATACGGTGGGTCACGCCACCACAAAATGTTGAAAATCTTCAATTGAGTTTTTCCTCAATTCTTTGAAATTCCTCAGTTGTTTTTCAACTTGCATTGTCTTCACCATTTCCATCATTTTTCTTCATTGGATATATGTGTGTGTGTGTGTGTGTGAGTTTATGTCCTCCACATCATTCACTTATTGCTATTTCTTCAAGTTGCTTGTTCTGCTAAGTGAATGTGATCGGACCCTTCCCCCTCTATGCTAAACTCAACCCAGTCTATTCACAAATTCTTCATGTGCGTTCTATTTGAATCTCGTTCAAAATCTTCACTACGTTCTTGTCAGCTGAATAAATTGTGAACGGAACTTTAAAACCTATCTTATCTAAATTTTCGGCTTTTCCGCTCAAATCGTTCCGCATTCTATGCGATGTTTATCTATTCACCCACGACCGCACACGATCATCACCTCTCTATACGTAGGTGACACATGTCAAGTGAATGAGAAAGTTCAGGGGCACGTTCGTCCTATTTCCTCGGGTGAGCGGTTTTTTCACTTCGGCTATAAATACCCCTCTCCCTTCCTCACTTCACTTTTACTCCGCTCGATCTCACTCCCTCGCTCGAGCTTCCCAACCCTAGCGCCGCCGCTACCTCCATTGTCGCTGGTGAGGAAGAGCTTCACTACCTCGACCTCGTCGCCGCCGTACTCACGCCGGAGGCAGATTTTCTTCACTCCTCCATTGCCGTAGCTGTCTTCCTCAGCCAAGTTAGGGCATGGAAGATCTGAACCGACGAGCTTCAAATCTACACTTCCTAGTTCATCGTGTTCTTCATCAAGGGTAATTAAAAGTAACTTTTACTGCCCTTTTTGATTCTGATGTTTTCTTCAAATCTTCAAAAAGTGTTTATTCCTCAACTCTTCACACACTAAACACCTCACATATCATCTGTTCTTGATCTGTTTCTCTAAGCAACATTTTTCTTCAAGATTCGTCAATTGTGTGGATTTTCAAATCTGTACAACTCTGGAACCTAAGTCAAAGAATGCTTAGTGAAATTCTTCAAGACTCATCTGGTCAATTTCCTCAAACATGTTCTTTTCGCAAAAACTTCTGAGAACGCATATGACCACTCCAAATTCTTCGCACCTATACTCTGTTCACAGGTACTCATGTCCGCTGCTGAATCATTAGGTTCTCATCAACTTAACTCATTTGTAGTGTTCCTCGAAGAAAAGTTGCATACCTCTTCAGAAAATTCAATTGTTAAAAACCATCAGCTGAAGAAAATGGAAGATGGCAAGAAACCTCAGAAGGGAGGAAAGAGGCTGGAAGTCAACACTGCATTTGAAATCCCTGAGGACATATACAAGGATTATTGCACTCCTAATGAGGCCACTCATGGAAAGGAAACCAAGAATGAGCACAAAGTGTGCATCCAAATAATAGAGAGGAGATGGGCATGGGAATGGAGGGAATACGGATATGTCACTCCCAAGTATATGAAGAAATTCGCTCTTCATCCTCCATGCCCAAGACCTCCATTGGCACCTGGCCAAGAAGCTGATCCCACCAGCCTCAAGCACGGTGAGGATTATCCTGATGAATGGGCCAAGCGCCAGGCCAAGCTTGCCAGAGTTGCTAGGAAGCAGTGAGGAAATTCAATGAAGACTCTGTTGCTGCTGCTGAGGCCTCTGCAAGTAAGCCCAAGAAGGCTATGCCAAAGAAGCCGGCTCATAAGCCAAGTGCTTCTACTCAAATGCCCTCTCGGCCAAGTTCCTCAGCTATGCCCTCACGGCCAGTTTCTTCAAAGCCCTCACGGCAAATTCCTCAACCCTCACCTGCTCCTCCAAAGTCCTTAGCTGCTCCGACCAAATCCTTAGCACATGTGCATCTCGCCACGTGCCAAAGGAAAGCAGACATCTCTATTGCCTCAGGAGCATCTGCTAGTTCCTCAGCACCACTGCATTCTTCAACTGGTCCCACTCTGTTGAAGACCAAGGCAACTGCTGGAGGAGGCTCTCGACCAAGTCCTCAAAAGAAGAAGGTCACTTTTCAAGTACCGTTTGATGAAGACGAAGCTGATGATGAAGAACTTGCTGAAATCATCAGGGACAGATAAGTCAGGGCCGCTAGAGCCAAAGGCACAAGTGTGCCTCTGCTTTTTGATCCAAAGTTGATCCTTGATTACATTAACCTCTAGTGTTGCGCCAGACGAAAATGAAGAAGTTAGGGCAACTCCATCAGTTGCGCCTGAAGAAATTCAACCAAATTCCTCTGCTCCTCCTGCGCCTACACCAACTCTGACCCTTCCATCTGCATCAGATGCGAAGAAGACCAAGGCTGCAGAACGTGCAACTGTGAAGAAAAGGAAGGCATCGAATGCATCAAATTCTTCAG
Source organism: Triticum urartu (assembly GCF_003073215.2). Classification (NCBI taxonomy): domain Eukaryota; kingdom Viridiplantae; phylum Streptophyta; class Magnoliopsida; order Poales; family Poaceae; genus Triticum; species Triticum urartu. Next base: position 255,453,896 of record NC_053026.1, on the reverse strand, counting down.
CTCCGAAGAAAATGAAGCCACTGACAAGTTCATATGACAATCCAATTGATGTTGTTCCTGTCTCATCCATGCCATCAAAGGACCTTGTTCCTTTTGATGAAGAATACGTGATCCCATGCAGATCAGATGATGGCATTCCTTCTGCTGCTTCATCAGAGTAGTTGGATGAAGAAATTGAAGGGGATGAAATCCCTTCAACCCCACTTATCTCATCGCCCATGCCTCAGTTCACTGCTGAAGGGGCCGGCATTGAAGAAATGGATGAAGAAGAAGATGTGGACATTGGAAGCACTACTCTAGTGATGAATGCTGACTTTTGGGAAAGTCAGCACCCCAATTCTCCTCTGTTCACACCTCTTCAACAAATTCCTCAGTCCCCTGTAGCTACTGTATTACAAATGGGATCTAAAGAACCAGATGCAACCCCATCTGTTCATGAAGAAATTCCAGCCACTAGTGCTGAAGAAAATGTAAATGAAGAATTGAAGTCCCAGGCTGCCATTGAAGAAGAACCTGAAATTCCTCAGCCTGCGAACCTGAGATCGAGATCCCTGAGGTTGTGATGCAATTGACTGACACTCCTCACCCCAAGCCAAAGGATCCCTTCTCGAAGAAGCAAAAATCAAGGCTGATGACTTCTTTGGTGAGCATGTATTCTTCACTGACTACAACCCTTATGACTCCGCTCATCTAAGGAGGAAGCGTTTCTGGACTACAAGCCAGGCCAACTTCTATTCTTCACTGCTTTTCAACAAGAACAAAATCTTCTACCATGAGCATATTCCTCTCGTGGACATGGAATCGTTGCCTTGTTTCTCTCCTGTCCTCGGTGTGCTTCATGATGCAGGCCTCCTCAACTTTTGTTCTGACATTGTTGATTGGAATGAAGAGCTTATTCTTCAGTTCTACGCTACATTGCATATCACAGGTGACCCTGAAGATATCAACACCTGGGTCTTGGACTGGATGACCGATAACACTCACTATAAGGCACCGTCCTCGGAATTACTTCATGCCCTGCCCATCAGTCCACCCAGTGAAGGAGATCGCTGCCTGTACCAAGAACCTGAACTCACTTCTCATTACATGCAAGTTCTAATGAAGCCTTTGAAGCCCGGTCAACCCCCAAGGACCAAATTCCTTGTAAAGGACTTACTCTATGTGCCCAGAATAGTCTATCGCATTCTGACAAGGACAATGAGTCCTATCAAAGGCCATGACTCATCTGATGAGGAAATTGTTGGCATCATGAAGAATCTGCTATTCAACATCATTCATAGCATTCCTGTCAATTACTATGATTTCTTCATGAGGACTCTGGCAAATGTTGCACTCTCTTCATTTGAGTTGAAGCCTTATGCTCCTTGGATTATTAGATTCCTCAGAACAAGGTCTTCACTCAACTACAAGACTGATTTTCAGAATCACCTCAGCTACCTGCCCCCGATTGAAGTCCTCATGCACACTTTTACCTCAACTGATGAAAAAGGGAAGGCTCCTGTTGTCATTGATGAAGGCATTCGTCCATTGGATGGTCAGTTTTGCAAAGCTGCATCTTATTCCACCAATGATGACTCTGCCACTCATGACTCTACTGCAAATGCACCCATGTCTACTCCTCAAGCCACAGCTCCAAGAGTGATGACTGACCGTGAGCTGCTTCTTAGTCTTCACCAGAAGGTGGATAGCAACCATAAATGGTTTAAGCATCAGTTTGGTTCAATTCTTCACAACATGACCTCCATGAAGTTTTCGGTCGCACCTGGGCTGTCTTATCACATCTGTATGGCGAGGAAGATCTGAAGCAAATGGGTCTCAAGGAGAACTTTGACTGGTCCGCACCTCCTCCGAAGAAATTCAAGAAGGTCAAAGTTCCTACCTTGGTGGCCAGCTCCTATTCTTCATCCCGCGACACCGACGAGTATGAAGACTCGGACGACACTACGGCATGCCCTACAATGACAAACAACCCCAACAACATTGGCGCTCCTCCATCAACTTGATATTCTTCAGGGGCGTTAGTCCTCATTTTCGATCCTTTTGGTCATTCGATGACAAAGGGGGAGAAATTTGAATTAGTCTTCAAGCGGATCTACTTATATGGGCGTTTTTTTGTCTAAGTTAGAACTCTCGTTCTTCTGAGACTTTATTCGATCAAGTTGTAAAATTAAACTCTATGGTGGTCTGATACTTTTGCTGAGTTTTTCTGCATGATTATTCCTCATTAATGTTAATGCGCGCATGCTGAATTACATCAGTCACCATATTTCATCATGCATTTCAAACTCTTCATATTATATGTTAAATGCGCGTCTGAATTACAAGATATAGGGGGAGATCTCCATGATTCTACTCTTCAAGTATGCATTGCTTCAAAAGCAAATTCCTCACTATGCACATCTTCAGGGGGAGTTCTTCTATATCTTGCAATCAAAATCCTCAATATCAGTATTTACACTTCATATGTTTATCCCGTTGAAAACTTAACCTATATTGTCATCAATCACCAAAAAGGGGGAGATTGTAAGTGCATCTAGTGCCCCTTAGTGATTTTGGTGTACTGAAGACTTATAGGTTAAGGGACTAATGCGTTTGTGAGTGTACACAGGTCTATAAGTCTATGAGGAGTTTGATATTTACAGAGAAAGTCGACCCCTAAAAATGAAGTTCTTCGACTAAAGACTTTGTATTTCTGAAGACTTTCTGAAGACTTTGAAAGTGAAGAAATTGGTGTAATCCTGAAGACTTGGTATTCGTTCAAGGAACATGAAGCGTGAAGACCTTTGTTTTCGTAATTTCATTTTCTCTTTCTTGAGTCATAGGAAACACCGTACTGTTAAAGGGGGTTGAGGAAATACTAAGGAAAAATTTCCAAATGATGCTCAACTCAAATCCTACACCTACCAATCCCTTCGAGTGAAGCCATTGGAAATCTCATACGGTTCAGTCAATTTCCTCAGTGACAGAGACAAAGTTGTTCTGGTCTCTAAGGAATCTGTTCTAACACAGGAGTTAGGAATTCACGAGTGCGGATTGCCTACACAGTGAGGAATATGATACTCAAATATCCGACCATTGCTGTGCTATGCGCCAGCTGTCCCAAAATATCTACCCACCTAATGGTCATATCATTGAAGGGCATTTATGTCTTATCATATCGGGATGCTCCCTAGGCTATAAATAGCCGCCCCCTACAACCACTAGCTAGTTGGCTGCTCCAAGAGAAACTAACACTTGTCATTTGAGAGCATACCATCCTCCGAGGACTTTGAGTGAAAATCATCAAGTGAGGAAAACCCAAAACCAAATACCTACAAACCCCAAGTGATTGAGCATCACTTAAGAGATTGATCCTGCATGGATCCGATGCTTGTTACCTTTGAAGACTGTGCATCTTCCATACGGTTAGGCGTCATGGTCTAGAGCATCCAAGAGGAAATTGTGGATCGCCGAGTGACCGAGTCTGTGAAGGTTTGGAAGTCACCTGAAGACTTACCACGACTGATTCGGCGAGGTGTGCGTGACCTTAGCTCAAGGGGAATACGGTGCGGACTGAGTGTTCTGGACTGCATGTTCAGAACTGGGTGTCCGGGACTGTGTGTCCTCAGGATTAAATACCTAGCCGCCCTAACCAGACGTTCAACTGTCACAGCAGTTGGAATTGGTCTACAAAATCATTGTCTTCACCAAGCTACCTGGTTCCATTTCCTCAACCCTTTCATTTCCTCATTTCTGTGTTGTGAGCTTGTTCATATCTATTTGAAGACTTTGACTGGAGACTTTCTCTATTTCCTCAGTTCAATTTCTTCAGTCTATTTGCCTTCATCATGTGTTATCTTGTGTTTACGCTTTCTGTACTCTGTGCTTGTTTTTCATTTCATCATGAAGACCATGCTCATGTTCTGTTATGTTTACTTCTGAGTACTTATTCCACTGCAAGTAGTTCTTCACTCAGGAATGTCCTCACCCTGAAATTCCTCAGTGAAGATTTCTTAAAAATCGCCTATTCACCCCCCTCTAATCGATATAATGCACTTTCAAAGAGCTTGTTGATGGAAGATTAATATGATGGAGAATAGACCCTGGGGCCATAGGTTTCACTAGTGGCTTCTCTCAAGATAGCATAAGTATTACGGTGGGTGAACAAATTACTATCGAGCAATTGATAGAAAAGCGAATAATTATGAGAATATCTAGGCATGATCATGTATATAGGCATCATCCGTGACAAGTAGACCGACTCCTGCCTGCATCTACTACTATTACTCCACACATCGACCGCTATCCAGCATGCATCTAGAGTATTAAGTTCATAAGAACAGAGTAACCCATTAGGTAAGATGACATGATGTAGAGGGATAAACTCAAGAAATATGATATAAACACCATCTTTTTATCCTCGATGGCAACAATACAATACGTGTCGTTTCCCTTTCTATCATAGAATCGAGCACCGCAAGATTGAACCCAAAGCTAAGCACTTCTCCCATTGCAAGGAAGATCAATCTGGTAGGCCAAACCAAACTGATAATTCATAGAGACTTGCAAAGATAACCAATCATGCATAAAATATTTCAGAGAAGAATCAAATATTGTTCATAGATAGACTTGATCATAAACCAACAATTCATCGTTTCTCGACAAACACACCACAAAAGGAGTTACATCGAATAGATCTCCAAAAAGATCAAGGAGAACTTTGTATTGAGATTCAAAGAGAGAGAAGAAGCCATCTAGCTAATAACTATGGACCCGAAGGTCTGAAGTAAACTACTCACACTTCATCGGAGGGGCCATGGAGTTGATGTAGAGGCCATCCGTGATCGATGCCCCCTCAGGCAGAGCTCTGGAAAAGGCCCCAAGATGGGATCTCTTGGGTACGGAAGGTTGCGGCAGTGGAAATAGGGTCTCGTGGTGCTCCTGGATGTTTTCAGGGTACACGAGTATATATGGGAGGAAGAAGTAGGTCGGTTGAGCCACAATGGGCCTAGGAGGGGGGAGGGCGCGCCCAGGGGGTAGGCGCGCCCCCTACCTCGTGGACTCCTCGTTTGTTTCTTGATGTCCACTCCAAGTCCTCAGGATCATGTTTGTTCCAAAAATCACATTCCCGAAGGTTTCATTCCATTTGGATTCCGTTTGATATTCCTTTTCTGTCAAACACTGAAATAGGCAAAAATAGCAATTTGCACTGGGCCTTGGGTTAATAGGTTAGTCCCGAAAATAATATAAAAGTGTAAAATAAAGCCCATTAACATCCAAAATAGATAATATAATAGCATGGAACAATCAAAAATTATATATATGTTGGAGACGTATCACCCACCGCCACCACCACAGTTGACAACTTAGCCCGTTTTCTAAGGTTGAATCCGCTTGTGTTCTCTAGTAGCATCGAGCCGATTGTTGTTGATGACTGGCTCTGCAAGATTGGAAGGGAGCTGACCACCGCAGGTTGCACAGATGCTGAGAAGGTGTGCTTTACTGCACATCAACTGTATGGACTCGCAGCCTCATGGTGGGAGAACTACACCGCCACTTTTCTCGTGGCCAATGTCACTTGGGATCAGTTTCAGCAAGCATTCTGCACTGCACATGTCTCAGCTGGAGCCATTAGTATGAAGAAGCGTAAGTTCTGCAACTTATGTCAGGGGAATCGTACTGTGGCGCAGTACATGGATGAGTTTAGCAAGTTAGCACGCTACGCCCCAGATGATGTGGCCACAGATGTCGCGAAGCAAGGGAAATTTCTTGAGGGGATGAATGTTGAGCTGAGTATGCAGTTGATGGTGGCAACATTCACCAACAACCAGGAGTTGGTAGATAGGGCTCTCATGATTGAAGGCAAGAAGTAGCAGATAGAGAAGCACAAACAGAAGTATGGACAGGGGAAGTACAACTCTAGAGCCCAGCAGAAGTCTTGTTTTACCCTGTACTCAGGAGGACACACCCATCATAACCATGGAGGCCATTCTCATAATGGAGGAAGTTCACACAACCACAGTGGCCCTAAGAATGGTAATGGGAATGGAGGAAACACCAGTCAGAACCGTTCCATCCCTGCGACACCCGCCAAGAAGGATCTAAGTCACATTACTTGTTCAAGTGCGGGAAGACTGGACACTACGCCACTGAGTGTCCTGAAGCAAAGAATGGAGGTAGAAATGGAAACTCATGGAAGAAGCCATATCCCTTCACTAGAGGTCAGGTGAACCAAATCAACATGGAGGAATTTGAGGAGCAGCCTAACGCAGTGATTGGTAAGTTTTTGATTAAGTCATTTACCACCCTTGTTCTTTTAGACACTGGTGCATCACATTCATACATATCAAGGGTCTTTGTGGACAAGTTTAAATTGCCAACCTTAGCCCTTAGGTCACCCATGTTAGTAAGCTCACTAGGAGCGGAGTATATGGCCAGCCGATGGTGTGATCGGTTGCCATTGGCCATTGGTCAGCATGTTTTCCCTCAGACCTAATTATTTTGGAATCACAAGGATTGGATATAATACTAGGCATGGATTGGCTATCGAAGTATGGAGGAAACATCGATTGTTCTAGTAAGTTAATTCTCCTCACCACCTAGAAGGTAAATGGAGTATGTGTCTAGGCATGTGCCAAGGAGGACTCAAGTAAATTCACTCTCAGGAGTTGTTCAAGAGGAAGTGCCAGTTGTGAAGGATTATCCCGATGTATTTCCAGAGGAACTACCCAGCATGCCACCAGATGGAGACATAGAGTTTTTGATAGAGCTGTTACAAGGCACCAGACCAATATCTAAGAGACCGTATCGGATGCCCGCAAATTATCTACAGGAGATTAAGAAGCAGATTAAGGAGTTATTGGAGAAAGGTTATATTCGACCAAGTTCATCACCGTGGGGAGCCCTAGTGCTCTTAGTTGAGAAGAAGGATGGATCCTTGAGAATGGACGTTGATTATCGTGCATTGAATGAGGTGACGATCAAGAACAAATACCCACTATCGATGATCAATGATTTGTTTAACCAGCTGCGGGGAGCTAAAGTATTCTCCAAGATCGATCTTCAATCAGGATACCACTAGCTGAAGATCCGATAACAGGATATACCTAAGACAACTTTTACCACAAGGTACGGGCTATATGAGTACATGGTCATGTCTTTTGGCTTGACTAATGCCCCTGCCTACTTTATGAGTATGATGAATAAGCTGTTCATGGAGTTCTTGGATAAGTTTGTTGTGGTGTTCATTGATGATATATTGGTGTACTAGAAGGATGAAGAACACAAGGAACATTTGCACTTGGTGAGGGAGTCCTAGATTAAGTGGTCCTCGGGCATCTTGCCTATTAGACATGGGCCGGACTGATGGGCTGTGAAGATACGAAGACCGAAGACTGCACCCATGTCCAGACAGGACTCTCCTTGGCGTGGAAGGCAAGCTTGGTGACTGAATATGTAGTTTCCCTTCTTTGTAACCGACCTTGTGTAACCCTAGATCTTCCCGGTGTCTATATAAACCGGAGGACTTTGTCCGGAGAGGGAGATATTGATTACCATAGACATACCAACTAGACCTCTAGGGTTTAGCCATTACGATCTCGTGGTAGATCCACTCTTGTCATACTCATATTCATCAATATCAATCAAGCAGGACGTAGGGTATTACCTCCATAGAGAGGGCCCAAACCTGGGTGAACATCATGTCCCCTGTCTCCTGTTACCATCGAACTTAGACGCACAGTACGGGACCCCCTACCCGAGATCCGCCGGTTTTGACACCAACATTGGTGCTTTCATTGAGAGTTCCACTATGCCGTCGACAACGGGATCGATGACTCGCCTCGTCCTTAAAGACAATATCACTACTGGAGGAGAACTGGCCCCAGGCCAAACCCTCCGGTTGGGCAGCTTTACCATGACCGCCCGTTCGGCCGTTAAGCCGACGATGACCTCTGGGGCCATCGAAAAATCCTCTTCATATCGACCCCAAACACTCTAAGCAGATGGATCCAACGGAGTTTTCGTCTTTAAACAAGCTCCTTGATCGTATTGCCGCCCTGGGAATCGCTACAGATTACGATCGGATCGGGCTCAAACCCAAGCAAAGAGAAATCAAATCTCCACCGATCACCCACCAGATAGCGGTAGTCGAGGAGAAAGACGGTGACTCTTCCCCTATACTGAAGACGGACTACGTCTGGATCGCAGACCCTGCAGAGTCGGATACCCACCCGCAAAAGGAGGTGACCAGCCTTCCGAACATAGAATCGGATGGTGGGCAAAGGCAATCAGAAGATACTCCGAAGCCCGGACTGTTAAGTCTGGAAAAACTTCAGACTCCGGATCATCGATCGGGTTAGGGTCCAGATCCAATTCCACCCACCCACCCAGACATAAGTGCTCTCACGAGCATACAAGAGCAGTCTCAGGAAACAGTCCACCACTTCTGGGCTAGATTCCTCCTTGTCAAGGACAAGGTTAAAGATTGTCGCGACGAGGACGCGATATCAGCGTTCCGCAACAACTGCACAAACAAAGGAATCCTCAACGCCATTAATCACCGCCGCATACTACACTTCGCTGACTTGGCAACTATCGTACAGAAGTACAGTGCAATGGAAAACGCCTGGAGGGATCTGGCAGCTTGTTGGGAGGCATCGGTCCTAACTCAACCACTGGTCCAGGAGAAAAGGGCACATCCCCGTGACGCACCCAGTCCAATAGCCAAGAAATACAAACCCATCACGCGGCGTGGAACCGTTCTGGAGGGATGTCTCAATGGCCCATGCAAAATACACACAACACCGGATAACATACCAACCCACAGCCTTGGAGCATGTTGGATACTCTGGCAGGTAGCCAAAAGCGGCGAGGACATCCTTACCAAAAACACCCCAGAGCAACACCCTCCAGAAGACAACGACCCCGGAGTACTGACGGTCTTCGAGACATTCGCTTCAAACAAAAAGCGCAAAAGGGCACTTCGCGGCCTCACTGAAGTCTGTCAAATCGCCACAGTAAACCCTTGGAACGACACGGCTACAACCTTTAATGCCGGCGATGAACCAAAATACAGGATAGTCCGAGCACCAGCCGCTTTAGTCCTCAGTCCTATCGTGGACGGCTTTCGACTTACCAAGGTCCTCATGCACGGTGGCAGCAGACTAAACCTCATCTATGAGGATACACTCCACAAAATGGAAATCGATAGGAGCCGCATCAAGCAAAGCAACACGATCTTCCGAGGAATCATTCCCAGTCGTGAGGTGCGGTGTGCGGGAAAAATCACACTTGAAGTGGTATTCGGCACGCCGGAGAATTATTGGTCTAAAAAAATCACCTTCCAAGTGGCTCCTTTCAGCAGCGGATACCATGCCTTGTTGGGGCGGGATGCTTTTACATGCTTCCAAGCTATACCTCATTATGGGTATATGAAGCTCAAAATTCCTAGACCAAATGGCATAACCACTCTTGTCAGTGATCCGGACATAGCACTCCGCGCCGAAAACAAAACTGCATCCCTGGCCCTTGTGGCATTATCTGAAGCCCTCGCGGCCAAAGAATTAACCGCACTGTGCTCCATGGTGGATAGGGATGATGTGATCTTAGACAAACAACCCAAATCCACCTCCTTCAAACCGGCAGAAGAAATAGTCAAATTCCAGGTCCACCCAACGGACCCCAAGAAGACAGCATCTATTTGAGCACAACTAGACCCAACGGTCGACGCCGCACTAAGGGATTTCCTTTGCAAAAACTGGGATATATTCGCCTGGCACCCTTTTGACATGCCTGGAATCCCACGTGAGCTGGTCGAACATAGCCTTAATATCTTAAAGGGATATAAACCAATCAAACAAGCACTGCGGCGTTTTTTCGAGCCCAAATGCCAAGCTATGGGGGAGGAGCTGGCCAAGCTAATTGAGGCCGGATTCATCAGAGAAATAAAACATCCGGACTGGGTGGCAAACCTGGTGATGGTACCAAAGAAGGAAAAATCCTGGCGGTTGTGCGTCGATTTTAAAGACATAAATAAGGCTTTCCCTAAAGATCCCTTCCCCCTCCCCGCATCGATCAAATCATTGATGCTACCGTAGGACACGACTGACTGTGTTTCCTTGATGCATATTCCGGGTACCATCAAATCAAAATGAAGGAGTCCGATCAAGCTGCAACAGCATTCATTACCCCATATGGGCCATTCTACTTCAACACCATGCCCTTCAGGCTCAAGAACACCGGTGCCACATACCAACGCATGATTCAAACATGCCTGGAGAAACAGATCGGCAAGACAGTTGAAGCTTATGTGGAGGACGTCGTCATCAAAACTAGGCGCGTCGAAACACTAATAGATGATTTACGTCTCACAGTTGATAACCTCCACACGTATGACATTAAGCTCAATCTAGAAAAGTGCGTTTTCAGCGTCCCCGCTGGAAAACAGCCGGGCTTCATCGTTTCCAACAGAGGAATTGAAGCAAATCCAGCCAAAATCTGAGCTCTGTTACATTTGTCTATGCCAATAGACCTCAAACAAGTCCAAAAGCTTGCGGGTTGCGTGGCAGCTCTAAGCCGCTTTATCGCCAAATTGGGAGAAAAGGCACTGCCACTCTATCGCCTTCTACGGCAAACCGATCACTTCGAGTGGACGGACGCGGCAACAGCCGGACTGGAGGAAATAAAAACCCTTCTTGCGAGCAACCCAATCCTGGCCACGCCAAACGTCGGTGAACCGATGATATTATACATATCGGCAACACATCAGGTGGTGAGCGCCGTGCACGTCGTTGAACGAGAACAGGACGGACACAAATTCCCGCTTCAGAAGCTAGTATACTATGTATCCACTGTCCTTACACCATGCAAATCCCAGTACCCCCATTATCAAAAGATAGCATACGTGGTCTTCATGGCATCCCGAAAGCTCCGTCACTACTTCCAGGAGTGTTCGATCACGGTGGCTTCCGAAGTACCACTCAATGACATTATAAACAACCGCGATGCCACGGGCCGGATTGCCAAATGGGCCATTGAGCTCCTTCCATTTGATATTACAAACAAACCACGTCGAGCTATTAAATCCCAAGTACTGGCTGACTTCATCGCCGAATGGACAAAGGCCGAACTCCCAAAAGAGTACGGCACATATTCCAATTGGGTTATGTATTTCAATGGCTCCAAAATCCTAGCAGGGCTAGGGGCGGGCGTCATTCTAACGTCACCTACTGGAGACGTTGTTCAGTACGTACTCCAAATACTATACACGGACTCCAACGCAGCCGCATACGAGGCCTTATTGCATGGTCTCCGGATGGCTGTCTCCACGGGCATACAACACCTAGAAGTGCGCGGGGAATGAAACCTTGCAATATCTCAAATAAATGGAGACTTCGACGCCAAAGATCCAAAGATGACAGCTTATCATAATGCCGTCATAAAAATGTCGGCCCGGTTCGAGGGGCTCGAGTTCCATCATGTGGCTCGAGAAAGTAATCAAGCGGCGGACGTTCTTGCTCGTATCGGCGCTAAGCGCGACCCCATCCCACCTAATATCTTTCTAGAAAGGCTTTTTAAGCCATCTGTGGTGTGGCAGGGGGGAAAACGACAACACTAGCCCGGATCCAAACATAACCCTAGATTCCGAAAACACCGACATCATCGGAGGCTCAGCCACCGAAATAACACCGTTGGCGCATCTCATCATGGAAGTCATTGCCCCATGGACCGAACCCTTCCTGGCCTACCTTAGCAGGAAGGAACTTCCCGAGGATCAGAATGAGGCTCGCTGCATTGTCTAGTGTTCGAAGGCCTAGAAGGTTCATGACGGAGAGCTCTATAAGAAAAGAGCTACCGGATTTCTTCAACGATGTATCTCAGAGGAAGAGGGGTGGCAGCACTTGGCTGAAATTCACGCCGGACTCGGCGGTCACCATGCCACAGCTCGGACCCTTGTTAGCAAGGCCTTCCGTACAGGGTTTTATTAGCCGACGGCCTGAGCAGATGCATAGGACCTTGTCCAACGTTGCGTCGGATGCCAACTCTTTACCAACCAAAGCCATATGCCCCCCACTGCCTTACAAACAATCCCCATCACTTGGCCTTTTGCGGTCTGGGGACTCGATATGGTTGGACCCCTTAAAGGAGGAAGCCATAAGAGAAAGTATCTGATGGTCATGGTGGGTAAATTCACTAAGTGGATAGAGGCCAAACTAGTCAAAACGGTCAAAGTGGGGCCGGTAATAGATTTCATGTCCGGCGTGGTACACCGTTATGGTGTCCCACACAGTAGAATCACCGATAATGGCTCTAATTTCACAGCCGATGAAGTGAAAACCCGGTGTGCTAATCTGGGCATTAAGCTCGATTACGCCTCTGTCTATCAGCCACAGACAAACGGTCAAGTCGAGCGGGCTAATGGTCTTATTATGAGCGACATCAAACTTAGACTAGTGCGGTCCTTGAAAGAATCAGACAAGCACTGGGTGGAGGAACTTGACTCCGTACTCTGGGGGCTGCGGACCATGCCCAAACCGCACTACTAGATATACACCTTTCTTCATGGTGTACGGTGCAGAAGCAGTGTTACCCTGCGATATTATTCATGACTCACCTCGAGTGCGCATGTACGAAGATATAGAAGCCAAGCTTGATCGGCAGGACAACTTAGATGCCCTGGAGGAGGAGCGCGATGTCGCAAAAGCCCGTTCCGCATTTTATCAACAACAGGCTCGCAGGTATCAAAGCAGAGAAGTGCGGGCCAAGACTTATAACGTTGGTGAACTCGTTCTACGCCTGCCGGAGAATAAAAAGGACAAACTCAAGCCCAATTGGGAGGGCCCCTTCATCATTGACGAAGTTCTCACCGAAGGACCGTACCGCCTGCATGATGCATCAGACAATCACATGGAGCCAAACCCCAGGAACTCGGCCAGACTCCGACGATTTTATGCCTAGTGCTGAACTCAGTGTTCGTCTCCTTCCTCCTATTATTAACGTTATTTGTTCTCTCTCTTTTTGTTTTTTATCTTTTTTTGTTTTGCTCTTTAGCCCTACGGCTTTAGTACGGCTAGACCGTCCTCTCCTGATGCGTACATCTCCACATATGTACGTTCATTATACCTGGGGGCTTCTCGTACAGAAGCTTGCTATTATTCTTTGAGCATCAAGCTCACCACATATGCATTTTTTCATATGTACCTTTTCTTCGCCATTATATGCATCGATATGACTTAAGTTTTGGCCAAGCTGGGTTGCCTGGCTTCTGTGCTTATGCCCTACGTTCCCATTAGTTCGGCTAGGGCATAAAGGGAGCACCTCTGCGATTGTTACTGCCGGGCCATCCGGATGTGTACCTGAGACTGGGTGAAGCCGAAAGCTAGCATTCTTAAGGGAATATTCGGTCAGCGAATTAAAGACGTTTCAGCATTCACTCCATTGTGAAACCCTAGAAGTTACTCAGTCTCTGATTTTTTAATCACAGTTTGGACATGCACATTAAACGCATGCACACCCAGGGAAAGGAACCCTTAATGGAACTATTCTCTCTGGAAGACGTTTCTTACATAATGTAATATAACATAACTAGCCGGATACACATTGTCTGTTCAAGCAACTATGAACCCTGCACCTGGTTCCCATGCATACCCTGGTATATTCTACCGTTAGGGTATTCGGAAACACTCCGCACATTCGGGTCCAGAGGTCGAAGCGAAAAGGTCGGCCATGACAATTGTTTTTATTATCCAGCTAGAAGGAAAATACATAGTACTTAGGACTTAAAAACTTCCTCCTCTATACCTTCCAACAGGCGGTCTAATTTACAATCATGTTGAGAGTATCTAGCAGCCATCTCCACTTGGCCATATACTAAACTAATGGGAATTTCCTCCCCATTTGACCCTAGGGGTCTAACCTGGGCCATGTGATTCGGATCCAGCTTGGTATATCGTGTTTTTACCATGGCCCAGGCCTCTCACGCACCCTCTCGGCAGGCCGATATCTTCCATAGTCGGATACGCCGCCGCGCTCCCTTGAACAGCTCTACAAGCTTCTCCATACTCCCTGGAGGGGAGTCGGATGGCCATAAGGCCTTGGCTACACTCCGCATTGCCTGCCGAGCTTGCTCGTGCAACTGCGACAGCCCTTGCAGAAGATCACTCGATGATCCAGACACCTCCTCTTCGGGACGGCCCGTCAATATACCTGCAATCATAGCTATATCAGCTACTTTTACTTCCAAACTGTTATAAGGTAAATACGGCCACATACTGAATATGCCGCCTCGTAGTTTTTTGTTCTCCTTCACGGAGTCGGCTAGCTGGGCCCGCACATCCTTCAGCTCTTCGCCCAGCTGGGTGTTTGCATCTTGGAGTTTGTTTTTCTCCTGTCTGACACGGGTCAAAACCTGCTCGCCTGCGGCATGCTATCTTTTTGACTCTTTTTCCTCCAATTGAGCCAATGATCCTATTATGAGATAAAGTCGCAGTGTTAACATGGTCGCTATGCAATAACTGTTTCTCGATGGAGGGAAATATCACCGGAAGACGCAACTTTGGATTTTTCCAGTTCGGCGGTCACTATGTTTAACTGCGTTCGGCACTTTTCTAGCTCTTGGGCTAGGATGTCATTCTTCTCCGACAGAACCTGGTCATGCAGCGATCCTCAGATCAGTTGTACCAACTACTTTAAGTCTCGGGGGCTACTGGCATATGGTTATCATAGTCAGACAAAGTAAACTTACCTGCACATCTTTTAAATGCTGCTTTGTGTCTCTGTTAAGCCCATCTCGAGCAGCTCGGATATATGCATCAGCTGAGCTGAAGGCGTTAAATGCCTCTTCTGAAAAGCCAGGGTCATGTAAAATGGCCCTGCGGCGCCGATGATTCATGGCACTCTCCACTTCCGAGTTGGTGGCGGATACATCATCCGAATCCTTGGCTGGAGAACAGTCCAGCGTCACCCCCACACCAGCCCCCATTTTCACGATAGGGTCTGGATCCTGGCTGCGGGAAGTATGACCGACCGGACCCCGGATATAGTCCGGCACACCTTTTTCCTGATATAGGGTAAACGGAAAGGTCATAGTTGGATGTGACTGTCAAGGTGCATATTTGCAAATTCATACCTCTTTGATGAAGGCTCGGCCGTATCTTCATTTGCCTTCCTCTTCGAAGGCTTGCCTGATATGGGGGACGCTCTCTTTGGAGATCCCCCCAGGGCAGCATGGCGCGCCGAACGCCTCCCCTTTTGAGCACAGGACAGTGCGGTGGGTAAGGAGGAATGAGAAAACTCTCTTGACAAGGTGTCTCCGGATTACTTACATGTGAAGCAGGAAGGAGGCCTAGGTAATCGGCGATGATGGGTACATCCGTACCGTCATAGCTCATTTGATAGAATATTCCATCCTCGAGCTCCACAAATATGTCCGGATCTTCCTCATATCCGGGGTCAAGATCCCTGTTGCAATTCTCTGGCTGAGGGGCAGGGTCATGGATCCCCTCGACAGCCTTTCGCCATTCCTGTTATAACCGGATAAGATACTACCTGTCAAGAATAATTCAGGGACAGGAGTAAAATAGTGGAGCAGAAGCTTACCTAGCTGGGAGGATTATACATGGAAAATCCGTCTCGATATTGGAGACGGGTGAACTCCTCCTTCTCCCCTTTATAGAGCTCGGCCAGTATTTTGGCCAGGGCGGCGGGGGCCTTCGGGCCCTTCCGACCATAGCGTGAGGCGTCGTCTTCCCCGTTATAATGCCACATGGGCAGCCCTCTGTATTGGAGTGGCTGGACCCCCCGCGTTATAGAGATCGCCATTACCTCGACTATTGACAATCAGTATTGGGCAAGCGTCTTAATCTTGCCCAGCAACAGGCTGATCTCTGCACTATCCTCTTCCTCGAGGCTCCAAGGACGCCAGCTATGGCGTTTCTTCAGCGGAGCATTTGAAAACTCGGGGAGGCCCATGCGGACGAGGTCGGGTAGAGTGACGTCGTCGATGTAGAACCATTCGGAAGGCCACTCTTCGGGAGCTTTCTTCGACGTGCCGGACAAGTATCTGGTCCCGGTGATGCACCACACTTCTGCTCCTCCCACTTCAAAAATCGACCCGCCTTGATTGCGAGGGACGAGCCAGAACAGTCTTCTCAATAAATTGAAATGGTCCTCGCAGCCCAGGAATAGCTCGCATAGAATGACATAACCCGCAATATGAAGGATAGAGGCGGGAGTGAGACTGTGCAGTTGGAGGCCGTAATAATCCCGCAGACCTCGGAGGAAGGGATGGATCGGAAATCTGACACCTCTTAACAAGAAGGGGACGAAGCACAGTCGTTCTCCCACAGACGGATTGGGGAAATCCTCTGACTGGGTTTTGCCGTTGAAGGAGGCCAATCCTGCTCGAACAGGGACCATATCTGTAGGAGGGAGAAATCAGTGCGTTTGCAACTTCTCTAATTGGCTATGGGACACAGAGCACCTCTCCCACTCGCCTTTCTCTGGGTCGAAACGGGAGGTGGAGCTGGGAATTTTAGCCATGTTGGATTGGTCTTTCCTGGCAATCTCTGAGGAGTTTTCTGCATGTGGTGCCGAATGGATCTAAGACCCAATCTCTTTAAATAGATGCTCTTTCTTGCGTGGTTGGGGTGTTATTTGCAAAAAATACCCTGACCATCCGCATACGCCCGACATGTGGAAGATGAAGTCAAAGATGCACAGAAGCCGAGGGGTGCGGCATTGAATTACAAGCCGAATACATTACTTGGAAGTCGTCGGAGAAGGAACCCTCCTTGCAATGCCGAAGACAATCTGCATGCCGAACATCTTGTGATTGAAGCCAGGTTCAGGGCCTACTCAGGGAGTCCTGGATTAAGGGGTCCTCGGGCATACGGACTGTTAGCCCTAGGCCGGACTGATGGGCTGTGAAGATACGAAGACCAAAGACTACACCCGTGTCCGGACAGGACTCTCCTTGCCGTGGAAGGCAAGCTTGACGACCGAATATGTAGATTCCCTTCTTTGCAACCAACCTTGTGTAACCCTAGATCTTCCCGGTGTCTACATAAACCAGAGGACTTAGTCCGGAGAGGGAGATATTGATTACCATAGCCAAACCAGCTAGACCTCTAGGGTGTAGCCACTACGATCTCGTGGTAGATCCACTCTTGTAATACTCATATTCATCAATATCAATCAAGCAGGACGTAGGGTATTACCTCCATAGAGAGCGCCTCAACCTGGGTAAACATCATGTCCCCTGTCTCCTGTTACCATCGACCTTAGATGCATAGTTTGGGACCCCCTACCCGAGATCCGCCGGTTTTGTCACTGACACTTGGTTCTCGAGAAGCCCAGGGAACATCAGTTATATGCCAAGTTTAGCAAATGTGAGTTTTGGTTGAAGGAAGATGGATTTCTTGGACATGTTATATCAGGAGAAGGTATAGTAGTAGACACTTCCACAGTTCAATCGGTCACTGAGTGGTTGGCACCCACCTCAGTTGGAGAGATACGCAGTTTCCTTGGACTCGCAGGATACTATCGTAGATTCATTGACAATTTTTCCAAGATTGCGAAGCCCATGACGGAGTTATTGAAGAAGGACACCAAGTTCAAATGGACCGAGGAATGTGAGGTCAGTTTTCAGGAGTTGAAGAAAGGTTTAGTTACAGCTCTGGTGCTAATTCTTCCAGATATACGCAAGGAATTCCAAGTATATTGCGACGCTTCTCGCCAGGGACTTGGAGGTGTACTTATGCAAGACAGAAGAGTTGTTTCATATGCCTCATGTCAGCTTTGACCTCATGGATTGAATTATGCCACACATGATTTGGAGTTAGCAGCCGTAGTACATGCGCTCAAGACCTGGAGACATTTTCTTATTGGAAACTATTGTGATGTATACACGGATCATAAGAGTTTGAAGTACATCTTCACGCAGAAGGAGTTGAATCTCAGGCAGAGGACATGGTTGGAGCACATAAAGGATTATGATATTAAGCTACATTATCACCCAGGAAAGACCAATGTTGTAGCAGACGCGTTGAGCCAGAAGAGTTATGCTAATACCCTCATAACCCGGAGGATTACTGTTAGCGTCCCGGGAACGGGGGTCCCTAGCCTCGCCTGCCTACGGCCCATGGTGTGGCTCTGCGTGCGGGCCCGTACGGTCCATCTTCACCAACAAGCACTCAAGACCCTTGCGAGGGGCCAAGCCTCACGAGGCAGACCACACGAGACCTCCTCAGGAGCGGCTTCACCAGGCTAGCTTGCGAGGGGTAGAGAGTTCAAGGCAAGGCAAACCTCACGAGGTTCCAGTGACGTGAGCCATGACGACCAAGGCCAGGCGGGCGCCAGGTGGGCGCCAGCGCGCACAGTGTCCTTGTTTCCTCTTTGGTGCTAAGGAAGCAAGTGCAGGTGCGGAGTACCGAGAGATCAAGCAAAGGTTTCCATATCAGTGCAACGAGACCAAGACCAGCAGGACGGCAATACGGAGGTCACCATGGAGCCCAAGGCGGCGTCACCACCAGAGCCTTTTGCAGGCAAAGATTGCTTTTGTCAAGATAAGATGTACTAGCTGTCCCCTTTCAAATTGGTCGTTGTTGGCTCCCTTCCCTCTCAATATTTGGGGAGAGGACCAGGGCCTCTATAAATAGGACTAGCCACCACCATAGCTAGGGGCGTATAAAATAAGAGAGATCCGAACAACCACGAGTCCACGAAGCACAAGAACACCTCTCCTCAGGAGGCTGTTCTTCCCCTTGTACTGTTCATCCATAGCCCAAGATGCAATCCACCACCACCACCCTGGAGTAGGGTATTACACCACAATGGTGGCCTAAACCAGTATAAATCTTGTGTCCTTTGTGTTGCGAGTTCGTCGAGTTAGCCCGTGAGATCTTAGCCAAGATAGGACATGGATCGGTCGAGGAGACCTTCGCGCGCACCCCAATGTTCGAACCTTGAGGGTTTGCTGGAACCTGAGATCCGACATTTGGCGCGCCAGGTAGGGGTGCACCGGCGCTCTCCTTCCACCAGCCGATCCGCTCGTGATCCTTCGGCGCTCTGCGGCTCCGATGTCTGGCAACTCAAGGACCAACGGCGACCGCTGGGCAGCCTGGCCAGCCCGGTCGGCGGTGCCTGTATAGGAAGACCTCAACATCGCGCTCCAAGCGGCACGAGCACCACCTGACACTACGGGATGCGGGCGGAGTGGCCAGGCGCCGTCCACCCTCACCCCATGACAGGCGCGAGCTGCTGCAAGGGCCACAAGCCACGGCGCCGCCACGGCGCTGCACTCCCGGCAAGACCAGGCAAACATGAGGGCCGCGCTCACGGTGACCCGGGAGCTGCTGCGATGCTGGTTAATGTAGATCGGTCGGGATGCTTTGCTAGAGCATGTCACCGAGCTCTTGGATGCCGCAGCTTCCGGAGCGCAGCCCTTCTGTTCTCTGCTCAGGCCACAAGCTGCGACCGGGTCGCATGGCGGGCTACGCCGCGCCCACGTGCCCCCAGGTGCACCACCAGGCTTCATCGACACTGGCGCAACCAATGGAGCTGCACGCCTGCTCGCGTCTGCACCACCTCCGCTGGGCGCAGGGACGAGCGCTGCCACCTACAGTCCGGGCGGGATGCAACCCTACCATCCTCGAGGCAGCAGGCTAGGTCGGGCGACGTGGAGTGTGGGGCACTACGGCGAGGTCTTCGAGGCGGCGGCCTCGGAGGCCTACGTGCCCCGCATAGTGGACCAGGAGTACATGCTAGAAGACGACCCTGGCTCGCTCCTCGAGCCGGGCTAGGAGGAGGAGGCGCTAGAAGCCGGCGCCTTTCAGGACCCCTCCGGAAGCCTCGCCAACCGCGCCCCATGGTACCGCTAATTCCCCCGGAGCAGGCTTACGCTAACCATGGTGCACAGGGGGATCAGGTCGGAGCAGCAGATGGCGGTCCCGGCTCGTCGGCCTCCCTCTCGCCAGGGTGGGCATGCTGGGGGCTGCAGGAAGGAAGCCGTGACGAAGGCCCTCCCCAGCGCCGCACGGAACAAGGCGTCCCCCGGAAGTAGGCCCTCTACCGGGGAGGTGCTCCAGAGCCTGCCCCTGGCAGAGGACCCGTGGTCGCCGAGGGTGCCGCTGGCGTCCCCTCTGCCCTCATTGGTGCCGTCCTGGTCTCCAGTCGTCCCAACAGTGGTAGGGGTGGGCGCAAGGTGGGGGCCTCGTCTAGCGATATGAAGTAAGGCTCACGCCTGTGCAGGTCTCTGCCCGTGAAACTCTCACGTAATAACGAGTGGGGTTGTACATGCCCCGGAGTCTCAGGAGTGCCGCCCTCGGGCCTCGGGGGCTCCCTCCCATGTCCTAGTGGCGGCACTTAGCTCCACGCTGGTGAGAAGACATGAAGACTAGACTAGGTGCCGGACGCAGCCATTTGCTTTGGATCTCTTTTCTGTAACCCTGCCTTCTGGGTTTGGATTTAAGTTGAAGTTGAATTTTCATTGACGCGCGCGGGGGTGCCTTTTCTCGTTCGAGCAATTTCTTGCTATCTGGTTCTTGCCTTATTTCGGAGTTCGCGCCTGTTGCTTCCCCTTCGCGGGCGGGGCTGGGCATGGCGCACACGCGCCACGGCTAGCGCTTGCCTATCACGCGGACCCCTCGGGCGTATCGACGAATTCCTCAGGAGCTTCCCGGAAACTCGCAATCTCATGAGCCGGTTTTGGTCTCGTCCAGGCTAAGGTGAACCGCAAAAGCAACCTTGCCCCAGGTTACATGAGTTCACGAAGACGCATATCCAACTCGATCTAAAAAGATAGACATAGTATTATATTTACATGAGGGGCTTCCCCTCCAAAAATGCTCTTACACCCTCAAGGGCTGCGCCCGAGCTTCTGTGTGCAGGACAAACAGCCGGGAAACACGAGATCAGTCAGACTTGTCGCTCGCCGCGTTCCCATGATCACCATCAGACGCATCGCTGGCATCACTGCCACCATCGCTGGCATCACCATCACCTTCACCAGCGCCTCCATCACTATCATCGACCACGTCATCCGCGTCCTCCGTGACTACCACCCGATCGTGTCCATATTATCTTCCACCCATCACGACAGGTCGCCCCGGATGCCCTCGGGTACAGGGGCGATGGCGGCATCAAAATTGAAGTTGGGGCCGGCATTCTGGAGATGGCTGAAGACGCGGGAAAACGCATGCCCGAGCAGGCCGTGGCTACTCTGTTCGACAAGTTGGCGGGCCCTCTCAGAACGGTTCTCTAGGCACGTCACCACGTCGGTGAAGAAGCAGAGGTGGCTGGCGTAGTCGTTCTCTTGGGGATGAGGAGCATTCTCATCACAGATGTGGCCCAGGGCGACATTGGCCCTATTCCTGAGGTCCTGGAGCATGGGGGCATGCACGCGCTCCAGCGTCCGCCGCTGATGCACTTCCAGCCTGTTCTGCCGCGCAACGGACACGACGTCAGCGACCCGTTGCTGAAGAGGGAGCAGCTGAGCGCGGGCGGAGGCTAGTTCGGCCTACGCCGAGACCAGGGCGGCCATGGTGGCCTCCTCGCGTCACTCCACCTCGGTCAACCTAGACTTGAGGGTACCAGTCCTACCAGCGGCCTCAGCTTCCACAAGCTTCAACTTCAGGTCAAGCTTACTCTCAAGACCCGCGCGAGCCTCGGCCACCCGGCGATCGACCTCCTCCTAGGCCCTGGCCTCGCGCGTGCCGATGGCATCCTCCGCCTGGGCAACTTGACGCTCCCTCGTCTCCAGTCGTTCGAGCTCGAGGCTACGCTCCACGGCTTCCAGCGCCAGCGCCTCCTCGCGCTTTCGGATCTCTTCCTCTTCGGCGGGCGTCCCCCTCAACGACCTTAGGGCGGCTCTGCACGCCTCCACTTCCTAATCCAAGACAGCGCTCCAGGCTTGGAGCTCCCATGCGCGCTTCTCTACGACCTCGCAACGGCGGTCAGCTTCCTGAGCCTCTTCCAGAGCTCGGGACAGGCCTCATGGGAGGCTGAGAGGGAAGCCTCAGCCTTCGCAATATCGAGCTCGCGCTGGTGACGCCCTAGGTTGATAGCCACCTTTAGCTTATGCCACTCCTCCACCAGCCGAAGACCCTCGGCCACGAGGCGCGCATCCACCTCCATGAGCTCTTCACCAAGTCGGTTTATTGCTCCCATCGCCTCCTGAAAGAGCTCGTGGCGAACGACGCTCCTTTCCCGCGCCGACTCGAGCATGCTGCTGACTCCGTCCTCCGCCGCGGGGACCACGGATGGGGGCCGAAGCGGCTCACCCCCTTTCAATAGGGGGCTGGGGGCTGGCACCCGCCCAGTTGCGGGCTAGGCCTCGCGAGGAGCCCGAACGAGTGGAGGCCCGCTGCTTGAAGAGGAACCCAAGACCGAAGCCATCCAGCTGCTGTCCACGACCAGGGGAGGAACCCTTGGCACGCTTGTTGTACTCCAAGCAAGGTCATGAAGGAGATACGGCGAAGGCGCGAGCTGAAGACGCCTTCTCGACGGGCTGGCTTCCCCAGTCGACTCCACGCCGTGAGCAGCGTGTGGGCTTGCAGGGCTCGAGTCCAGCGGGAGAAACGAGGCGATAGGGGGTTGCTTCTCAGGATATTCTGCGGCCTTGGCGGAAAGGATCCTGAAGAGACATCGTCAGGAAGGGAAGAAGCACGCGCAAAATCACCAAGATAAGGTACTTACTCGTCAATGGCAATGTACTTTCTCCGTTTTAACGATCTCAAGGTGCCGCTGCTTGGGGACCCCCTCCTCTTGAGAAGCTCTTCGAAATCTATGCAAAGCCGGCCGAAGCGCTGGACATGACGGCCGACATGAGGCGTAGCTAGAGAAGCGCTGGAAGGGGCAGCCTCAGGAGACGCAAGATGTGTCACCCCCTCAACTGCCGCCCCAAGGCAAGAGTCGCGAGTCCCCAAGGACGACGCCTCGGGAGCCCTAGGCGGCATCAGCATCTCGGCACATGCATCATCGGCCCCAAGCGAAGCTCACCCCCCTGCATCCACACTTGGGGCGAGATCGATGCCAGCAGCAGGGAGAGGAACCACGCCAATGGGGTTCTCACAGGGCCCCACAAGGCCGAGTGGACGCAGCCCCCACTCATTGAAGGAAGGCATCTGCCCAGCAAATGTCGCCTTGTTCAAGCAGCAGTACAGAAGGAAACTCTTTTTGGCATGTCCTCTGGCAATGGGACACCCGTCAGGACCTCGAGCACCGTTCTTCGCGCCTCGGGGGGGATCCCGGACTCCTGAAGTCTCATGTGGTCCTTGCTGCTGAGCAAGGCCCACATCGATCGAGAGTGGTGCTGAAGCAGAGCGAATCGGCGCCAGACGAACTCCTTCACCACCATGGGTGCAGTCACATTAAGGTCCTTAAGCCACTTCAGCCTGAGCCAGGCGGTGGCAAGGCGCCAATCGGCGAGCCTTTGGTGGCACCAACCGGAGTTGGGAATAGTGGGCGCTGACGGAGAGGAGAGCACGGGGCTGAGCACTCCAACATCAACAAATACCCACCGTGCCTGAAACCCACTCGTGGAAGGTGGAAGCTCGAAGTCAATCCCCGCGCCGGCCGTCGCCGCCACACCCTGAAAGCTCAGGCATCCCGAGCTATGTCGGGGATCAATCAGATGCAGCGAGAAGAAGTGGAGGAGAAGAGCCATTGAAGGAGCAATGCCTACCATGGCCTTGCAAACAAAGGCAAAGACGGAGAGAAGGGTCATGGATTGGGGATCAAGGTGCAGCATGTGGATCTGATAATGCGTCAGCACAACATTGAAGAATGTGGAGAAAGAAGGAACCAAGCCAGCCCAAAGGGCGTCGATGAAGAATGGGACCTTAGTGACTGTCCGGTCGACGTGAGCATCAGATGCAGGCCAGGCCACCGTCCTTCCCCACTCATTGAAGCTTGAGGAGAGCATGGGACGCACCTTGTCCATGGCTTCTTGGTTGAGCACCAGCGACCTGCCAACGGCAGGCTCAGCAGTTGGGCGCAGCCCGGCGGAGGACTGAGGACTCTTCCCTTTCTCCGACTGGTCCGGTGCCATGGCGATGGGAGGATTGAGCTCAGATCGGATCGGGGGGAGAGGCTGAACTACGAGGAAGCAGAAGAATTGGAGAGTGCGCGGCAACAATGGGAGGGAAACCGTGTAGACCGTGGTGGCCGCCTAGCTAGGTGGGTATCAAGGCAGCGTGGGGAAGTGGAGACGCCCACATCCAACCAAGGCCGCGGGCTATTAGGGCCCGCGGCGCTCCGCACTTGACCTTTGGCTTCGCCTCGAAGCCAAGCCCGAGCGCGCGTTGGGCCCGGGGGCTACTGTCGGCATTCCAGGAACAGGGGTCCCCAGAATCGCCTGCCTATGGCCCACGGCGTGGCTCTGCGTGCGGGCCCGTACGACCCATCTTCACCAACAAGCACTCAAGAGCCTCGTGAGGCAGATGACACGAGACCTCCTCAGGAGCGGCTTCACCAGGCTGGCTCACGACGGGCAGAGAGTTAAAGGCAACGCAAACCTCGCGAGGTTCCAGTGACGTGAGCTATGACGACCAATGCCAGGCGGGCACCAGCGCGCATATTGTCCTTGTTTCCTCTTTGGTGCTAAGGAAGCAAGCGCAGGCGTGGAGTACCGAGACATCAAGCAAAGGTTTCCATATCAGTGCAACGAGACCAAGACCAGCAGGACGGCAAGATGAAGGTCACCATGGAGCCCAAGGCGGCGTCACCACCAAAGCCTTTTGCAGGCGAAGACGGCTTTTGTCAGGATAAGTTGTACTAGCTGTCCCCTTTCAAATTGGCTGTTTTTGGCTCCCTTCCCGCTCAATATTTGGGGAGAGGACCAGGGCCTCTATAAATAGGACTAGCCACCACCATAGCTAGGGGGCCCGGATAAAAGAAGAGAGATCCAAACAACCACGAGTCCACGAAGCACAAGAACACCTCTCCTTAGGAGGCTATTCTTCCCCTTGTACTGTTCATCCTTAGCACAAGAGGCAATCACCACCACCACACTTGAGTAGGGTATTACACCACAACGGTTGCCCGAACCAGTATAAATCTTGTGTCCTTTGTGTTGCCAGTTCGTCGAGTTAGCCCGTGAGATCTTAGCCAAGCTAGGACGTGGATCGGTAGGGGGAGAACTTCGCGCGCGCCCCATTGTTTGAACCTTGAGGGTTTTTCCGGAACCCGAGATCCGACAATTACCTCAGGAGTTAGCCGAAGATCTCAGAGAACTTTGAATGGAGATAGTTCCGAGAGGTTTTGTTGCATCAATGGAAGTTCAGTCGACCTTATTGCGAAAGATTCGAGGAGCTCAGAAAACTGATAAGGAGATTGCGGAGATAAAGGAAAAGATGAATAAAGGAAAGGAAAAAGGTTTTCGTGAGGATGAACAAGAAACTTTATTGTTTGAGGATCGTATTTATATGCCCAATGACCCAGAGATCAGGAAGTTAATCCTTTCGGAGGCTCATGACTCAGCATACTCGATTCAGCCAGGAAACACCAAGATGTATTTGGATTTGAAGGAACGTTTTTGGTGGACATGTATGAAGAAGGATATTGCCGAGTATGTAGCCATATGTGACGTATGTCAGAGAGTTAGGGCATAACACTAGAAGCCAGCAGGATTACTTCAGCCTTTGCCAATACCCGAATGGAAGTGAGATAAGCTTGGCATGGATTTCAATACCGGATTACCCAGGACACGATCAGGCTACGACTCCATCTGGGTAGTAGTTGATCGCTTGACCAAAGTGGCTCACTTTATCCCCGTGGAAACCACATACACAAGCGCGTAGTTGGCCAAGATATATATGACCAGGATTGTATGTCTGCATGGAGTTTCGAGGACCATCATATTAGATAGAGGAATACAGTTTACCTCGAAGTTTTGGAATCAATTACACCAGACTTTGGGTACCAGGCTAGAGTTTAGTACAGCCTTTCATCCGCAGACAAATGGACAGACCGAGAGAGTCAATCAGATTCTAGAGGACATGTTGAGAGCTTGTGCGCTATATTATGGATCTAGTTGGGACAATAATTTGCCTTACGCAGAGTTCTATACAACAACAACTACTAGGCTAGTTTGAAGATGGCCCCTTTCGAAGCTTTGCATGGAAGGAGGTGCAGAACACCGTTGATGTGGGATGAAGTTGGAGTCCGACAATTGTTCGGACCATATTTAATCAGAGAGTCTGAAGAGAAGGCCAAGTTGATTCGCGATAGACTGAAAACATAGCTCAGTCCAGGCAGAAGAGTTATGCTGACACTAAATGAAAGGAGGTAGCCTATGAAGTCGGAGATAGCGCATATCCCCGTGTGTCACCACTTCAACGAGTTAAACGATTTGGAGTCAAGGGAAAGTTAGCCCCAAGATTTGTAGGACCATACCGAGTTTTGGAACATATGGGAGAAGTTGCCTACAAGTTGGAGTTACCCAAAGGTTTGTCAGGAGTTCATGATGTATTTCACGTTTCCTAGTTGAAGAAGTGCCATGCAGAGATGGTCAATATTCCTCTGAGAGATACAGTGCCCTGGAAGCAATTCAGTTGGAAAGTGACCTAACCTATGAGGAGAAACCTGTCAAGATTCTCGAGTTTGCCAACCGAGTTACACGCTGCAAAGTCATCAAGTTTTGCAAAGTTCAGTGGAGCCACCATACCAAGGAAGAAGCCACATGGGAGAGAGAAGAAGACCTACGGAAAGACCACCCATACCTTTTTTCTAGCCAACCCAAATCTCGAGGGAGAGATTCATCTTAAGGGGGTAGGTTTGTAACATCCCAATTGTCAATTTGGATGTTAATCATTAGGTCATCATATGCATCGATGATTTGAGCATTTTTGAATTTGACTTATTTGGACATTTTGATCCAAGAGACCTTAAGCAACTCAAGGACCATTTGAGAGAATTGGTGGTTTTCACAAACATCCATTTTTGAATTTTCAAAATTTGGTAATTTGGATCAAGGTGATTTTTATTTGAAATTATTTTTCCCATTATTTCAAAATAAATAAAATAATAAGAGAAGATAATATGATTTCTTCAAAACAGCAAGGAAATAATGGAAATTTAATTTTGAATAAAAATATATTTTATTTGATATTTTATTCGGTTAAATTAGGGAAAATTGCATTTTTAAACAATTGCATTTTAGCCTAGAAAAACATTCACTTGGTCCTAAATATTAGGAGAGGACCGCGAAAATTATTTTTGGAATTTTAGAATTTTTATTTTACTTTATTTTGGATTTTTTTTCTCTACAGCGAAATTATTATTTAAAAACAAAATTCGGACTGAATTAGGCCGAAGGCCCAGCCTACCCGCTACGCCGCCGCATTTGGAGTCGGCTCAGCTAAAGATGAGGCATGGAGCAACTCTGCGAATCGCCCTCTTGAGGGCCATGAGGGCGCGAAGAGGGGCCTGGGGCACTGGCCATGACGAAAGGCTTTGTTCATGGCTAAACTTGGCAGTTTTCCTTTTTGCGCGATGTGGAATGGCATTAGGGGATCTACATACCCTTATATAGATGTCATCTGAGCATGGTGAGGGGCCTGTTTGCAAAAAAGCATGGACCATTCTTATTCACTCAACGCACGGAAATCGAAGCGACAACAGGGAGGAAGCATAAGAGGCAGGAACGTCAAGGTCATGGCCGGACTGTCATTGGTCCGAAGTATAATAAGGAACTTGCATTGCAAAGCCGAAGACATAATCTAGATACTACATCATCATTGAAGGCTAGTTCGGGGGCTACTGAGGGAGCCCTAGATTAAGGGGTCCTCAGGTATCCGCCCTGTTTATCATGGGTCGGACTGATGGGCCGTGAAGATAAAAAGTAGAAGTCCTTCCCCCGTGTTTGGATGGGACTCTCCATTGCGTGGATGGCAAGATTAGCGTCCGAATGTATAGTTTCTTTCTTTTGTAAACCGACTCTGTACAACCCTAGGCCCCTCCGGTGTCTATATAAACTGGAGGGTTTAGTCCGTAGAGGCTATCAGAATTCGCATAGGCTAGACAACTAGGGTTTAGCCATTACGATCTCGAGGTAGAATAACTCTTGTAACCCCTTATACTCATCAAAGTCAATCAAGCAGTAAGTAGGGTTTTACCTCCATTAAGAGGGACCGAACCTGGGTAAACATCGTGTCCCCTTTGTCTCCTGTTAGCCTTGATCCTCAGACACACAGTTCGGGACCCCCTACCCGAGATCGGCCGGTTTTGACACCGACATTGGTGCTATCATTGAGAGCTCCTCTATGTCGTTCATGGAAGGATCGATGGAACGCCTTGTCATTAATGACAACATCACCTATGGAAAGGCCATAGCCCCAGGAGAGGACCTCCAGCTCGGCGGTTTCACCACGGGTTCACGCCTGGCCTTTAAGCCAAAGGCAGCCCCCACAATCGCCAAACACCACCTCCACATCGGCCCCGAACACTCCAAAAAGATGGATCCGGCAGATGTCTCGTCCTTGAACGAAATGCTAGATCGCATCACCGCCCTAGGAGTTGCAACAGACTATGATCGCATTGGGCTTAAACCCGACCAGAGGGAAATCAAATCCCCACCGATCACTCATCTGGTAGCGGTCCTGGAGGAACGAGCCGAGAATACCTCTCCCCGTAAGTTAAGAACAACCTATGTTTGGATTTTTGAGCCCTGCGTGCCGGATACCCGTCCATGGGAAGAGATCGTATGTCCTACGAACATGGAATCAGGCGTCAAGTCTGAAAGTCTCCAGGACCCTCCTGATCCTGGAGTAGCGACCTCGGAAATTCTTCAAGCTTCGGATCCAATGGCAGATCAGGGTTTGGATTTTAACCCGCCCACCCACCACAAGAAATATTCCCCAAGCAATTCAGGTCCTCCAGACGTATGTGACCTAATGTACATACGACAGCAGCATCAAGAAATAGTCCATCGTTTATGGGCCAGGTTCCTCCTTGTTAAAAACAATATTAAAGATTGATTCGATGATGATGTGGTTTCAGTCTTTTGGCGCAACTGTATGGACGAGGGAATCCTCAATGCCATCAACTGCCTCCGCATACTGTACTTTGCAGATTTGACACACATAGTACAGAAGTACTACGCAATGGAAAGCGCTTGGAAAGCCCAGACAGCCTGATGCGATCCCCCTACCTTCAAGCAGCTCGCCGGACGGGCAAAAAGGATGCAACTTTACGGGCCACCCGACTATCATCTCATTTACAAGAGAATCAAATCCTTCACGGGACATAGAACTGTCCTTGACGAACTGCTCGACAAGCCCTGTCAAATACACACTACGCCGAATACCGAACCTACACACAGCCTTCGGGCATGTTGGGTGCTCCGGCAAGTGTCTTAGAGCGGCGAGGCCATCCTCACAAAAATCACCCTGGAGATGCACTCTTCGGAGGACAAAGATCTCAATTTCTTTATGGTCTTCGAGACCTTTTCTTCAAATAATCAGTGCAAAAGGGCGTTGTGCGACCTCGCCGAAGTGAACCACATAGCTGCGATAAATCCTTGGAACGATATGGCAATAACTTTTACTACCGATGACGAACCAAGAGGCAGATCAGTCCGAGCACCTGCCGCCTTGGTCTTAAACCCAATTGTGGATGGCTTCAGGCTCAATAAGGTGCTCGTGGACGGCAGCAACAGACTGAACCTCATCTATGAGGACACGCTCAATAATATGCAAACGGACAAAAGCCGCATCGAGCAAAGTAGCACCACCTTTCGATGAATTATCCTCAGTCAAGAAGCACGATGCTCGGGAAAAATTAAACTTGATGTAGTATTCGGCACAACGGAGAACTACAGGTCTGAAGAGTTACTGTTCCACGTCCCACCTTTCAACAGCGGATATCACGCCCTGTTGGGGCAAGACGCCTTCACACGCTTTCAAGCAATACCCCATTACGGGTAGATGAAGCTCAAAATGCTAGGGCCCAACGAAGTTATCACCATCACTAGTGATCCGGATATAGCACTCTGCACCGAAAACAAACTTGCATCCTTGGCCCTCAAAGCACTATCTGAGGCCCTCGCGGCCGAAGAGTTAACCACTCTTCGAACCAAAGTGGACAAGGACGATGTAATTCTTGATAAGAGGCCCAAGTCCACTTCTTTCAAACCCGCAGATGAAATAGTTAAATTTGAAGTACACCCGATGGATCCTAACAAGATAGCCTCCATTGCAGCACAGCTGGATCTGACAGTCGACGTCGCCTTGCACTACAAAAAAAAGACACTTCCGTGATGATACATGTTTGTCACAGTAGGTCACGTTTTCTGTCATGCATGTACATCGATGACGATTTTATGACAGAATCGAGATAGTCATACATGTGCTGTCGTAGAAGTGTTCCATGACATTACCAAAATTATCATCACGGAAGTGTTCACTTCCATGACGATAAATGCTGCGTCATGGAAGTTCTTTCATCAAGGGTGACTGACACGTGGCATCCACCGTAACGGGTCGCCGTTAAGCTATTTGGTCCGGTTTTGGATCCGATAACCCGCTAACAGCCACGACCAGTGATGATTTTCCACGTGTAAAATTCTCATTGGCCGACGGAACCACGTGTCAGCTCCGTGTTGGCGCAGGCGTCACTCATCCAATGGGCGAGATGCGCCTATGATATGTTGACACGTGGACCGGCCCAAAAGTGGCCCATAAAGATTAGATGGGCCGGCCCAACTAAAGGCCCACAGGATTTTGCGTACCATAATGGGCCGGCCCAGCTAAAGGCCCATGAGATTTCACCGACAATAATGGGTCGGCCCAGCTAAAGGCCCACGAGATTTCGCCGACCATAATGGGCCGGCCCAACTAAAGGCCCACAATATTTTGAGGACACTAATGGGCCGGCCCGTTAGCAGGCTGCCATGTTTTTGGCCAAATGTCGGCCCATATTTGATCCGGTCCATTAACAACCTCCACTTTCTGGGCTCAATAATGGCCAATATGAGATCTGGCCCATTAAAATCCTACCATGTTCTGGGCCAACTTACGGGCCAGATCAGATCCGTCTCTTTAAGAGGCTTTGGGCTAAATTATGGCCCATATCAGATTCGGCCCGTCAACTGGACGCTATGCTTTTGGGCCCACTTGCTAAAGGCCTATTTAGTAATTCAGCCTAATATTAGTTTTGGCCTGTTAAAGGTCTATTTAACATTTCGGCATGTTAAAAGCCCGTCATGTAGTTGGGCTTAACTACGGCCCGGTTTGCATCCGGCCTGCTCACAGCCGATAATCTGATTGGGCCAAACAAGGACCGAGACAATTTTGGCCTGTTAATGGCCCGTGATGTGATTGGCACAATCATGGGCTGGGGTCTATTTCGGCCTGCTACCGGCACGTGAGCTGTTCGGCACGTTTTAGGCCCAACCTACTTTTCAGCCTCCTAAAAGCCCATTGAGTTTTCTTGCGAAAATAGGGCCGACGGTTTACTCGGCCTATTAGAGCCCAAAACTACTAGTGGGCCAGTTTACATTTAGGCCTGTTAACGGACCGATTATGTAGTGATTTGCATGACGGCCCGATTATATGTATCGTAATTTTATAGTTTGGCCAGTTTACTGCGAAGACAGGATATATATATATATATATACAGTAAAATAACCGCAGCATCGTTAATAAGAAAAAGCCTAGAATATACAATAAAGAAATTATAGCATATTACATCCACTGGGCATCAAAGTTCGCCACTATGATAATAAAGCACAAGAAGACAGCAGATTACATACACTGGGCATCAAAGATCGCCACGAGTGCAAATAAACACACCGACAAAATTATATACAAAACCGACAACACTTCAATAGAGTTCAAGAAAGGTTAGCCCTGCTTGGGAGCTGCAGTGCAAGCAGCTGAGCAAGTTGATGAGACTGCGCTTGTTTGACACTTATATCCTCCTCACTCTAAAAGATAAACAAGCAGACAGATGACAGGTTTTGCACATATAAGTATCAGTGCTAACAATTCATCACATTTCTTACTAACGAATAAAGTGACAAAATTTAAAATAGCATTAACACAATATGGTATTGTTCAGGTTAAGATATGGCAGGAAATGACATTGTGAAGGAGTTGGCAGCTTCACGACACCACTGGATTACAGATCAAGAACTCATTAGTATCAATGGTTAGTGTGCTGTCAATTTATCCCATTTCAGATTGGCAAATAAAGAGACGGTTTAAATAATAGTAGAATCATATGACATTGTTCATAGTTAAGACATTACAGAATATGACATTGTGCTATAGTGGGTAGGTTCACCACACCACTGGATTACGGATCAAGAACAAAAGCATACATGCAGTGCAAAAGAAGATCACTTGCTCTGTATAGTTTAATTTACATGGTATGAAGAAGGAACTTGGTTGTACAACTACAAACTTAAATTGAGAAGGACAAACTTTTGTTCATGAACTACATAATAAACTTTAAACATGCAATTTGATGCAAACACCAAAAATAAACAGCTACTACAGTCATGCCTAACCAAATATACACAACAAAGTTTGAAGGCTTGAGAAGGACAAAGAAGACATGCTCTATAAAGCCCTTGTCCATGCTGATTCTATATTTTGTTAAGAGTAAATATAGATGTGATAATATAAGAAAAAATGGAGAATATTTAAGATAAGATGAAGAGTGATGCCACATAACTAAGTAGGTATAAACGTAAGTACAGTGATACACGCAAAAGGTACAACCAAGAGCAATGCAGAGCTAAACTTCTTTAGGACCATCAGTGTTATCCAACCTTATGGTAAGAGTAAATATAGATCTGATGCGTAGAAAATGGAGGGCAAATGAAAATAAGCTGCAGAGTGATGGTACGTGAACCACTACCTATCAATATAAGTACACTGATAAAGGACAGCAGGTACTTACAAGAACAATGCAGAGCTAAAAATTTTGGAGCAAACAATTGATAAGAAAGCTATCATGCATACCGCTGTCACATAATGAACCAGGTATGAATGCAAGTACAGTGATACAGGCAACATTTACTAACAAGAGCAAAGCAGTGGGCAGCATATTTGCGATATCATGTCGGTCTTTTCAAACCGGAATTCTTCTTCGAGCTGATTTCCCGCAAAAAAGATCCGTAAGGCACATGCAAAAAAGTAGAAGTTCAAATTGTCATGAGATATCATAGACAGTACCTCATCCTGGGAACGAGACCAGTGCATAACAAGGGTTTTCCATTCAATGTCTTCTAAATTTAGCACATGTGACTTCACCAGAAATTCGTTTATAGACTTGCGATCAAAGTGTGATTTCCTCAGGTAACACCGATACTGCTGCAATGCTTCCTTGAAAAGCGCAAGCAAGCTTTGCTCATCATGACTATTCAGATTGACCCTCGCCTACTTACAACAATGTAATGTAAATCGTTGATGTGTTCAATCATCAGAAAACAGGAAAATAATCACCATGAATAATAGCACTTACATGAAAGTGGGACAGGAAGATGTGAAAATGGTGTTTGTCTTCACTATAATCTTCCCATGATGGGAATATGTGCACATAGTCCCTAACAAGATTGACAGCATTGTCTATAAAACCGGTAATAACTGAATGGGGTTCCAATCTGCAGGAATTGGCCGTCTCTGCAGTTGGGATAGGTCTTCGGCTGGTGGACTTGTTGTACTTTTTGCTGTAGTGGGATTTTTCTGTGGTACGGTTGGTGCTATGGCACCTGAAATCGGCATACCTTTTGCTGGAGTGCAGGTCCTGTGTGGTAGAGCTAGTGGTGTGGCCAGTGAAGTATGCGTACAGTCTGCTAGAGTCGGTCCTATGTTTTGTGTCACTGGTTGTACAAACAATATAAGTGGGGTGTTGTCTGATTTCTCCGGCACCACCACATTTTTCAAGGCCTTTACTGGTGCCCCTTCAGGTTCGGCATTAACCCTCTTCCTTTTTGATGTTTGATGCACAAGAACAACATTTGAGTGGAAAACATGGTATGATGACAGATGGAATATGTATTGATAATGGATGGGCATGGCATCTTGACATATGTAATGAGTAAACTAAGGAGATGGCGGTGCAACAAAGTAGAAGAAATGCAAGACAACATATGCAAGATACGCGCAATCAATAAAACATTGCCAAATTAGGACAGGCACCTTGATGGGTCAACAGGACAGGCCATCTGTCTTTGACTCCTCGAGGTTAGAATAGTCATCAGGATCATATTCTGAACAAGAATCTATAGGTGGGGAGCGTATGAGTCTCATTGCATTCGGAATGGCACTCAATGCCTTGGTGCCAATTTTGTAAGTCGTTGTAGTGGTTCACAATATTCTTCTGATGCGCGGATTATGATATTCACTGATCCGTATAATATATGAGAACCATGAAACATAAATAGTAGTGAGATTATCTTTGTAATGCAAGGGATATTCTAATATAGGGGCGCCCCTGTAAACCCTTATGTGCTATCACTGGATTCTGATGAGAGAGCTCATGTGTGCCGTAATATGGTGCGCGCATTAATATAATCTGGCAACTAAAAAAATAGGTTCCAGAAGTAAGGATAGTTGGTAGATGATAGGTTCATAATATACTGTGTAGAGAGTTTATTGCCAAACCATGATAACAAGAGCACACAATAACTAGGTAGATCATAGTGTACATAAAAGGGGTACACCATAACCACGATATATAAATCGGGAAAGAGGAACTGGCTGGAAAATACGGTGTTGTATTGACGCTACTAATTGAAAGCCTATCGATCACGTACAGGCCAGCTCTATCAACTGTTGACTTCATATGTCCCTGCACCCCTTCTGGACAAGGAACACACTGTACGTACTAAATACAGAATAACAAAAGAGGAACATGTTAAAGAACAGAAGAGGAAGCATATTCTTGAGGTTCTGCTTCATTGCATACAATGTTGGTTGCCCACTCATGATGAATCACAGCGCCCAAAGAAATTTAATTTCATGTTGTCTCTCTATATGTGGCCACATGCATTTGGAAAATCAAGTGGGAGCTTTACCTGACCAATTAAATGTGTGTCTTTAACTAATATCAGTATCGTATCACAATTCATATTTGAATAAGTAAGCTTTGGACTTATGATTGGTGTGTTGTTTAGCTTCAAGAATGGACTTCTGCTAGTGCTGACACATAGCAGCTACACAAATCATAGTGTAGATATAACGGGAAAACCACAAGCATCAGGAGTAAAATCAGCAAAGTGGAACTTGCTGGAATATATGTGCTAGTATTGCCGGTACGGCTAGAAAGGCTTCGGATACCAGCTCCCTTCAACT
Organism: Triticum urartu; assembly: GCF_003073215.2. Lineage (NCBI taxonomy): Eukaryota > Viridiplantae > Streptophyta > Magnoliopsida > Poales > Poaceae > Triticum > Triticum urartu. Next base: position 255,418,620 of record NC_053026.1, on the reverse strand, counting down.
GAAGGTGCAGTACTGTTAATATCAGTGTAACTCTCAAAGGCGACACAGCTCCCCGCATTTCCTTGCTAATCTTATAGGACTCAAGTGGGCAGACCACTACAAATCCTATTCCTATGTTTACAAAATCCTATGAATCAAAGAGGCCCGAAGAGTTCAAAGTGTCCATCACAACCGACCGTATAGACCTCTACACTGCAAATGTCCCTGCTCATCTTCACTACAAGCAACATATTGTACTACTATCATACTGCCTCCGTTCCAAAATATAAGTCCTTGTAGAGATTTCCACTATGGATCACATACAAATGTATATAGATACATTTTAGAGTGTAGATTCACTCATTTTGCTCCATATGTAGTCCATGGTGGAATCTATATAAAGACTTGTATTTAGGAACAGAGAGATTACTTATTAAAGAAGAACGGAAGAGGAACATGCTAAAGAAGAGCAAGCAAATTTTGGATAATAAAATGTTCGTTGCGCAGTTCCCACACATGATGAATCAGAGCGCATTAAGAATGCAACTCCCTGCTATCTCTCTATATGTGGTGCACGTGCTTTTCAAAAGTAAAGTAGGAACATTAGCTGACCAATTAAACATTATCTGTTTTAGTAATATCAACATCATATCAGATTCGTATTTGAGCAACAAGTTTGGAATTATGAGTGGCACGTTGTTTAGCTCGATGGATTCAGGAGCAGTGCTAAGCAGGTACAATGATGGTACTGAATGTAAAGGCATGTATGCATGCAAGTCGCGTGACTTTTGTAATTTGGGTCATTCGACCATTTCAGGCAGTTGGATGAAGATCCTACGTCTCCTAACCCTTATTCTTCCACGTCTCTAATTCTTCCCATACAGAACACTGCATGGGCCACCGGCCGAACCACTGGCCCCCATCGCATGTGTTCCTCCGCCACCCCCACCCCCACCCCTGCCCCCACCCGCATCAAGTTTTCTTTGTTCGGTGAGGCCCCACCACCGCCCCCCACAACCATTGTCCCCACCTGAGCCGCTTCCTTCGCACCGGCGAACTCCGGTGAGCTCTGAAAAATTGACTGACCCAATTTTGAAATTTAGTCTACTGTCATTTAACTAGTGTGGAATATAAAAGGGGAGAACCATAAGCATTGTGAGTATAGTGTTGAGCGTGCCATGGCGGATCTGAAGGTGCAAACCAGAGAAAAGCAACTTCGCAACCAATGTTTGCTTTCAACTAGCAAGTAAGTGATGGACAAGAAATCAGAGTAAAGCAGTGTCGATCTATTTTCTTGCTACGATAAATAAGTTGAGCGGATACGAAAGAGTACCACCTCTGGTGCGGCGCTGTGTATGCATGTGCTGAGAATTTGACGGTGTTGCGGTAGCGATGGCTGTCGGCGGCGCGGAAGAAGATCTAGGAGGGTAGACGGTGGCGATGGGGCGCGGTGGACGAGACGGTCGTAGGAGCGGCGCCGGCAAGGTGGATGACGACGGGGATGAAGCGAGAGGACGGGATGCAAGGATCCCGGCCCGAAGCCGTGGATGAGAGAGGTTGATCTCTTGTAATGGACTACGGCGTCGGGGTATCAGCTCCGGCATGGTGGAGGAGGACAGCGGTGGATGGGGTGGCAGACGAAGGAGGCTGGGGTGGAGAGGGTGTTTTGGCGCCCACGGAGTACGAATGGGGAAATGGAGAGAGAGAGTAAGGGGGGGAACCATGTCTTCAAGGCGCGCTTGTCTCAAATGCCAGGAAATTTACAAACTTAGCCCCCGTTTAAAATTTCCTACATCACAGCAATATTAGTCGGTTGGGGATAGGACGGTAATCTCGGATACACTGAATATTTGCCTACGAGAGTTTGTTTTTGGCGCCCACCGTGTATGAATCGGGGAGGGAGTCGATTTCGGCTGAGGAGACACTGTGTTTTGGCGCCCACGTTTGAGTGAAATTACAAACCTACCCCTATCAAAACCTATAGAAATCGAGCTGATAGGCTTTTCATGTCAGGGATAGGCAGTAATTTCCATCTCGCAGATTTTGGTTTCGGGCGGTTACTGCGACTTTCCCCACTTTGTTCAAATTTTTACAGAGCAAGAGGGCACGTTTACCGTGCCAACTCAATTCGAATCCAGTTTGTATTCTATTTTTGTTCGGGAAGGATCCATTTGCGATTGGAATAAAATTCTATGTATATCATTTTATATATATATATATATATACTTTCAAAAGCGCAAACAAAGAATTCCGCTCCTTTATATGTATATAATATGACTTGCAAATAAATTGATCTCAAAATCAAAAGGTTGAATTCAAAAAATAAATAAACCAAATTATGTTCTTGTAAAATGTATGGATCAGTAATATCTACATATTGAATAACATAGATGTGCATTAATTCATATGAGTATGCATGTTTGATAGATCAATTTTGGTTCGAGTATGAATTACATGTATCATCATCTCGAATTCAAATATTTGAATCCCTTTTATGTTGACTCCTTTCATGCCCATCTCTCTCGCATGCTCCTTCATGTAGCTATTATTCTCTTTTCTCCAGCTCACCCGCACGCTCACTTCATGTTTCTCCTATCTTCGCAAACATGGTCTCTCGACGTCTCCCTTGAGAAGTGTCACACTCTCCCTATCATTATACATTACATGGTTTTCATTATCTCTCATGTCTGTACCATTCTCCGGTATCACTAGGTACCTAAGCTTTCTTTTTCACCGCCACACACACAGTCTCACTCGTCTTTCACGTTGTCTTTCTCTCTATGGGGTTCTCTCACACACCCTATATGTCTCTAGATATGTCTCATACCACTAAAATTACTCTCTCCTGCAGACACAACATTTGTTGCGGTTTCCTTTCCATCTACATCCCAGTTATAAAACTGACATTATTCATTTGTTTACCGATCAGACAAACTCCCCCCTGCGCTCTCTCTCTCTCACACACACACACACAACTCTTGCTTCCACTCCCCTTCCCGACTATCGTCTCTCTCTCACACCCACAAAACTCTCGCTTTCGCACCCCCGACTCGTATTTCTCTCACATCATTGATCGATGTAGCGATCCGATGTAACATCCCAAATTTTCAATTTTGAATGTTATACATTAGATCATCATTGCATATCATATTTTATTGCATTTTGGTTTGATCCAAGAAATTCTACGCAACTCAATGACCCACGGAGAGAGTTGGGGATTTCGTTATTTTCATATTTGAGTTTTCTTTTTGGTTTAATCCTAGAAATTCTACACATCCCAAGTATTTTCTCTCAAACGTTTCTTTTATAAAAATAAAACGAGAGAGGATAAAATGACTTCCTAAAAATAAAGAAATATTGGATATTTAATATTAAAATCAAATAAGATTTTTATTCAGAGTTTTATCGCTATTTTATTCCAATTAGGAAAAATATGCGTTTTTCAAAATTGCATTTTAGGCCCAAATAAATGTTCACCTTATCTGTCATATTTATAGAGGACGGGGAAAATTTATTTTGGGATTTTTGGAGTCCGTTTAGTATTTCTTTTCTTTCTTTTTTTGCTCGTCGGAATTTATTTAAAAAAAAGTCAAACCGACTCCGAGCCGTACCCGAGCGGGACTCTGCCCGGGGAGGCTTTATAAGCCGCCGCCCCGAGCCGCCCGAGGCCCAGCCGTGCCCCAAGCCCACCCGCGTCGCCGCCCGTCGCTGCCACCGTCTCGCCGGACTTTCGCCGGAGGTAGTCGCCCCCGCCTTGGTTTTCGTGAGAAGACCGAACGGTTTTTTTTCAAAAACCCTAGATCTGTTTTTTTAGATTCGGTTCGGTTTTTTTAGATTTAGTTATTTAGCGGACGTTCATCCGTATGTTCATTTTAATAACGGTTTTCACCGTTTAGCCGCAGACAGCGAACGTTCATTCGTTAGCCTGTTCGTCAGTTGCTCTTTTTCTCGTATTTTCCGTGATTATTTTCGATCGAGATTCCTGATCCGATTTTCGTTTTAGTATAACTTTTCGCTCGTTTATCGGAATCAGGCGATTCAAGCGCCTAGAGTTTCGTCTTGAAGCCCTCTTTCTGTTTAACCAACTTAAACAAAATTTTGCTACAGTAAAATTTGACTTTAGTCCAGATTAGTAAACGAAGCTTGTTTCTTTCGCCGTTTGAGTTTTGTTGCTTCATTTGATTTGATGCTTTTTGCATACCGGATTTCTTAAGTTGAACTTTCCGGTTAGATCTCTTATTTGAGTTTTACCCATGATCTTTCTTGATTGCTTAGTGTATGCTTGTTTGTTTGCGATAGAGTACCCGGAGTGTGACGCGTGCTACTACGAGTCTCTAGGTTTCACGGATCATCAGCAAGGCAAGTAACACTTTGATCATGCTTTTCATTACCCAGTTTTTATGCATTAGTTTAAACCCTCAAACATTGCATGAGTAGGACTGATAACATGTGGGTATTGGGAAGTAGTTGAGGTAGAACCTATCACCTGTTTTATTATCAAACCTTTGGGAGTTACTTCTATGTTGCTTATAGTGCTATGCTATGCTCGTAGACATGGATTGGGTGATTGATTCCATGAATGATGTGAGTTGTTAATTAATGGTTCAACTTAAGGTGGCAACGTAAATACACATCTGGGTGGATTGAGGCACCTGGGGAATTCCAGTGATTGCATGTATTTTTGAAAATCCCGGGGTACCGTGTGATTCTCCTATGGACAGCCACCCAAGCTCAAAGGGATCATGAGATTTTTCATACTAGAAACTTCCGTGTGCAGCCACATGCCATTATGGGCTCTGGCATAGTTGATTAAGTCATGTGAACTCTTACAGTGGTAGACTAGCAGATGTAGGGGATGTAGGTGGTACTGTCTACCCACCGTAAGGTGCTAACGCTTCTGAAAGACTGTGTCTCGGTCATTCATTTCTCAAACATCATGTAGTGCAAGAAATCCAATGGAGGAGACTGAGTCTTGTGGGGAAAAGTGCACAAAACTCTGCAGAGTGTACAAACTAATCATGGTTAGCCGTGTCCCCAGTTATGGACATCTTGAGTATCTAGTTCTTGGATTATCATGTTGATCTCATCACTCTAAATTAATTTTGTTGGGTTATTAATTACTTTTAATTGGTATTGAGATGGGGTTTACCATTCTCAATGTTTGTCAACAAACTTTGTAGTTAAATGAAATATATTCCTTTGCAGTAGGGAAAAATTGGGTTTTCGCAAAACCTATTAACCATACAGCTTCCACCAGCCATATATGCATGTAGTGATATCTTTATTCTGTTCATTACTCTCTTGTGTTACATTGCTAGCATATTCCATGTGCTGACCCGGTTTCGGGCTCCAACGTATCATGTTGCAGACTTTCAGATGACGAGTAAGGAGCCTTAGGTCGTGGTCTTTCACTCAGTGATGCCGTTGGAGTTGATGGACTCACTTTATCTTTCAAGCCATCCGCTGTTATCGTATTAGATGGCTTTAAGCCATATTTATTGTAATAAGTTCTATTTTGAGACATTCAATGTAATAAGTGTGTGATTGCTACTCTGTTATAAATCCTCATGTACTGTGCATGTCAGCATTACCGATCCAGGGATGACACTAATGCACAGAGACTCGACCGTTTGAGGTCTGGTCGCTACAAGATGGTATCAAAGCACACGGTGACTGTAGGACACGACCACTAAGCCAAAGCCTTAGATCACTACTCTCTTCACATTTCTGACTCCTCTCCATGATCTACTCTTTAGGAACAAGTTTGCACAACCGTATGAAGACACCCCTTTTGGACGCCACTTGAAGGAAGTCACTAGGTACCTGAACATCGGAATACCAAGCCTCACCGGGACTTACAATGCCAGCGCTGGATGATTCAAGTACAAGTTCCAGGAAGGACATTTACGCTAGTCACTAAGCCCGTAGTGTTTTCCTTTGATGCACCAACCTGGAGTCTAGGCAAGTGTATGGCAGCCCACATCACCATGGGACGCATTGGAGAAGTTTACCACCAGGATCTCAAGGATACTATCTACCAGATTTTTGGGCGCCGAGATGAGCAATGGGAGATGATCAGCACCAGGAAGGATAGATCAATTGTCGCTTTCATCCAGAAATTAAACCAACATATTCGCCGCCAGGAGAATCAGATGTCCGCAGGAATGATAGATCTGAAGAAGGCGATGACAAGGATCACGGAGCTTGAGGAAGAACTCAAGGCAACTCGCGAAGATTATGAGGAAGAAATTGTCGTACTAGTGGAGAAGAATGACGACCTGACAAGGAAGCTAGGAGTATTCATGGGAGACCCCGCGCCAGGAGGAGAAGATGACGGTTCCACTTGCCCGGAGACCTACATCACCATCGACGACACCGACTCGGACCCCGACGATAGTGATGATGACTATGTTGATGAAGCTGGAGCGGATATCATAGAATCTTCGACCGAACAATATTTTTAGTCGACCACCATATCAGTACTAGTATTCCACCATGTAAATAGTATAGTCCAAGAACTTTCTAACGATAGTTCTAGACTGATTGTATGCCCTTGTTTGATTTTGATTGAGTGATATGATTGTGTTTGTCTCATGTGCATATGGGTAGTGTTTTCCCCCTAGACCTCATTCTACTCTGTTTTCTCATCTTTTCTAAAAACCTCAAATGCCTCCGGGACATGACCCCGGATTTACCTTTCCACCGGAGCTCACTTAGTTGATCCAGCAGCAGAATACCCTGATGCAGTTGTTAGTTCTGAACCAAGGCAACAACAACAACAACCCACCATCACCACCCTCAATTGACAATTTAGCCCGTTTTCTGAGGTTGCAGTCGCCGGTGTTTTCTAGTAGCACCGAGCCGATAGTTGCAGATGATTGGCTCCGCAAGATTGGAAGGGAGTTAACCACTGCAGGGCGCACAGATGCTGAGAAGGTGTGTTTTGCCGCGCACCAATTGGATGGACCAGCAGCCTCATGGTGGGAGAATTACACTGTCACCTATCCTATAGCCACTGTTACATGGGACCAGTTCCAGCAAGCTTTTTGCACTGCCCATGTATCAGCAGGAGCCATGGCCATGAAGAAGCGTGAGTTTTGCAACTTACGCGAAGGAGGGCGCATTGTAGGCCAGTATGTGGATGACTTTAGTAAGCTAGCACGTTATGCCCCAGATGACGTCGCTATAGATGCAGCTAAGAAGGAGAAGTTTTTGGAAGGACAGAATGATGAGCTGAGCATGCAGTTGATGGTGGCAAATTTCAATAACAACCAGGAGTTGGTGGATAGAGCTCTCATGCTTGGAGGGAAGCAGCAGCAGATTGACAGCCGCAAGAGGAAGTATGGACAAGGGAAGTACAATTCTGGAGCTCAGCAGAGACCCCGTTTCACCCCAAACTCGGGAGGACTTGTGCATAACCATGGAGGCCACACTCATAATGGAGGAAGTTCGCACAACCATAGTGGCCCCAAGAATGGGAATGGCAATGGAGGAAGTAGCGGACGGAACCGTTCCAACCCAGCAACGCCAACTAAGAAAGATTTCGGCCATGTTACTTGCTACAAGTGTTAGAAGACCGGATATTACGCTAATGAATGTCCTGAAGCTAAGAATGAAAATGACAATGGAAGCTCTGGGAAGAAGCCCAACCCTTTCACCAGGGGACAAGTGAACCACGTCAACATGGAGGAGGTTGAAGCCCTGCCAGATGTAGTAATAGGTAAGTTTTTGGTTAAGTCATTTACTGCAGTCGTTCTTTTTGATACCGGTGCATCGCATTCATACATATCAAGGGATTCGTGGATAAGTTTAAACTGCCAACCCAAGCCCTTAGGTCACCCATGTTAGTAACCTCGCCAGGAGCAGAGTATATGGCCAGCCTATGGTGTGATCGGTTACCATTAAGGATTGGTAACTATTTGTTCCCCTCAGACCTACTAGTATTGGAGTCACAAGGATTGGATGTGATATTAGGCATGGATTGGTTATCAAAGTATGGAGGGAACATTGACTGCACTAGTAAGTCAATTTTGCTCACCACCCCAGAAGGAAGAAGGATCAAGTATGTATCCCGGCATGTGCCAAATAGGACTCAAGTAAATTCCTTATCAGGAGTTGTACAGGAGGAAGTACCAGTGGTGACGGATTTTCCGGATGTATTCCCAGAAGAGTTGCCAGGCATGCCACCGGATAGAGACATTGAGTTTTTGATTGAGCTTTTGGCAGGCACAGGGCCAATATCTAAGCGACCATACAGAATGCCTGCATAAGATTTGGGGGAAATTAAGAAGCAGATTAAGGAGTTACTGGATAAAGGTTATATTCGCCCAAGTTCGTCACCTTGGGGATCACCAGTACTTCTAGTGGAGAAGAAGGATGGATCGTTAAGGATGGTTGTTGATTATCGTGGATTGAATGAAGTAACGATCAAGAACAAGTACCCACTGCTGATGATCAATGATTTGTTTGACCAACTACAAGGAGCTAAGGTGTTTTCCAAGATCGATCTATGATCAGGATATCACCAGTTGAAGATTCGAGAGCAGGATATACCTAAGACAGCTTTACCATGAGGTACGGGTTGTATGAGTATACCGTTATGTCATTTGGCCTGACTAACGCACCTGCCTATTTCATGAACATGATGAACAAGGTGTTTATGGAGTTTTTGGATAAGTTCGTCATGGTGTTCATTGATGATATTTTGGTCTACTCAAAGAATGAAGAAGAACATATGGAGCACTTGCGTTTAGTACTTGGGAAGCTCAGAGAACATCAGTTACACGCCAAGTTCAGCAAGTGTGAGTTTTGGTTGAAGGAAGTTGGATTCCATGGACATGTTATATTCGGAGAAGGTATAGCGGTAGACCCCACCAAGGTGGTCACTGTGACAAATTGGGAGTCGTCGATGACAGTTGGAGAGATCCGGAGTTTCCTTGGACTCGCAGGATACTACCGGAGGTTCATAGAGAATTTCTCGAAGATTGCAAAGCCCATGAAGGAGTTGTTGAAGAAGGACACCAAATTCAAATGGACTGAGGAATGTGAGGCCAGTTTTCAGGAGTTGAAGAGACGCCTGGTTACATCACCAGTGTGGATTATGCCTGATCAACGCAAGGATTATGAAGTGTATTGCGATGCTTCTCATTGAGGACTTGGAGCCATACTTATGCAGGAGGGAAAAGTTGTTTCATATGCCTCATGACAGCTTAAACCCCATGAGTTAAATTATGCTATGCATGATTTGGAGTTAGCAACCGTAGTACATGCGTTGAAGACTTGGAGACATTTTCTCATCGGAAACCATTGTGAGGTATACACGGATCACAAGAGTTTGAAGTATATCTTCACACAGAAAGAGTTGAATCTCAGGCAGAGGAGATGGTTGGAACTCATTAAGGATTATGATATGAAGTTGTACTATCATCCCGGAAAGGCTAACGTAGTAGCCGATGCGTTGAGCCGCAAGAGTCATGTCAATACACTCATGACTGGAGAGTTACCCAAGGAGTTAGCAAAAGACCTTCGCGAGCTATGTTTGGAGATAGTTCCGAGAGGTTATGTAGCAGCTTTGGAGATTCAGTCTACTTTGATGGATAAGATCAGAGAAGCTCAGAAGATGGACAAGGAGATTGCCGACATAAAGGAAAGAATGAGCAAAGGAAAAGCTAAAGGATTTCGGGAGGATGAGCATGATACCCTATGGTTTGAGGACCGCATATATGTGCCAAATGATCAGGAGATCAGGAAGTTGATTCTGCAAGAGGCCCATGATTTTCCATATTCGATTCACCCAGGAAATACCAAGATGTACCTGGATCTCAATGTTAGATTCTGGTGGACCGGAATGAAGAAGGATATTGCGGAGTATGTAGTAGTTTGTGATGTATGTCAGAGAGTGAAGGCAGAGCATCAGAAGCCAGCAGGATTGCTGCAACCATTGCCGATACCCGAATGGAAGTGGGATAAACTAGGCATGGACTTTATCATGGGATTACCCAGGACTCGTTCATGCTATGACTTGATATGGGTTGTAGTCGACTGTTTGACGAAAGTAGCTCATTTTATCCCAGTGAAGACCACTTACACCAGTGCTAAGTTGGCAAAGATATACATGACCATGATAGTTTGTTTGCATGGAGTTCTGAGGACAATTGTATCAGATAGAGGAACCCAGTTTACCTCAAAGTTTTGGAATCAGTTGCATGAAACTTTGGGAACCAGGCTAGAGTTCAGTACAGCTTTTCACCCGTAGACAGATTCACAGACTGAGAGAGTCAATCAGATTCTGGAGGACATGTTGAGAGCTTGTGCGCTAGATTATGGATCTAGTTGGGATGATAATTTTCCTTACGCAGAGTTCTCATACAACAATAGCTACCAAGCCAGTTTGAAGATGGCCCCTTTCGAAGCACTGTACGGAAGGAAGTGCAGAACACCGTTGTTGTGGGACGAAGTTGGAGACCGACAGTTGTTTGGACCAGATTTGATTAAAGACTCTGAAGAGAAGGTTAAGATGATTCACGATAGACTCAAGGTAGCCCAGTCCAGGCAAAAGAGTTATGTGGATTCTAAATGCAAGGAGACAGTTTACGAAGTTGGAGACAGAGTGTATCTTCGTGTATCCCCACATCGAGGAGTCAAGCGCTTTGGAGTTAAGGGAAAGTTAGCACCACGTTTTGTGGGACCATACAAAGTTTTGGAACGTATGGGAGAAGTTTCTTACAAATTGGAATTACCCAAAGGATTGTCCGGAGTTCATGATGTGTTCCACGTTTCTCAGTTGAAGAAGTGCCACGCAGAGATGGCTGATATTCCTCCGAGAGATACAATGCTGTTGGAAGCAATACAGTTGGATAGTGATTTGACATATGAGGAGAAACCGGTCAAGATACTCGAGTTTGCCAGCCGAGTTACACGCAACAAAGTTATCAATTTTTGCAAAGTTCAGTGGAGCCACCATACCGAAGATGAAGCCACCTGGGAATGAGAGGAAGTCCTACGGAAAGATCACCCTCACCTATTTTCTAGCCAACCCGAATCTCGAGGACGAGATTCGTCTTAAGGGGAGTAGGTTTGTAACATCCCAAATTTTCAATTTGGAATGCTATACATTAGATCATCATTGCATATCATATTTTATTGCATTTTGGTTTGATCCTAGAAATTCTACGCAACTCAATGACCCACGGAGAGAGTTGGGGATTTTGTTATTTTCATATTTGAGTTTTCTCAAATTTTGAAGAGAGGATCGTTTGATTTTAAGTATTTTCTCTCGTATATTTCTTTTATTGAAATAAAAGGAGAGAGAGGATAAAATGACTTCCTCAAAATAAAGAAATATTGGAGATTTAAAATTAAAATCAAATAAGATTTTCATTTGGAGTTTTATCGCTATTTTATTTGAATTACGAAAAATATGCGTTTTCCAAAATTGCATTTTAGGCCCAAATAAAAGTTCACCTTGTCCGGCATATTTTTAGAGGATGGGGAAAATTTATTTCGGGATTTTTGGAGTTCGTTTAGTATTTATTTTCTTTCTTTTTCTGTACGTCGGAATTATTTTAAAAAAAAGTCAAACCGACTCCGGGCCGTACCCGAGCGGGACTCCGCCCGGGGAGGCCTTATAAGCCGCCGCCCCGAGCCGCCCGAGGCCCAGCCGCGCCCCAAGCCCACCCACGCCGCCACCCGCGTCGCCTCACCGGAGCCGCCCGCCGCCGCCGCCATCTCAGTGGATTTTCGCCGGAGGTAGTCGCCTCGGTTTTCGTGAGAAGACCGAACGGTTTTTTTTCAAAAACCCTAGATCCATTTTTTTAGATTCGGTTCGGTTTTTTTTGGTTTAGTTATTTAGCGGACGTTCGTCCGTACGTTCGTTTTAATGAATGGTTTTCACCGTTTAGCCATAGACAGCGAACGTTCGTTCGTTAGCCTGTTCATCAGTTTTTATTTTTCTCGGATTTTCCATGATTATTTTCGATCGCGATTCCTGATCTGATTTTCATTTAAGAATAACTTTTCGTTCATTTATCAGAATCAGACGATTCAAGCACCTGGAGTTTCATCTCAAAGCCCTCTTTTTGTTTAACCAACTTAATAAAGATTTTGCTACTGTAAAATTTGACTTTAGTCCAGATTAGTTGTAGCGACCAGACCTCAAACGGTCCAATCTCTGTGCTCAGTTGTCATCCCTAGATCAGTAATGGTGAGACCACACAGTATTTGAAGGATTTATAACAGAGTAGCAATCACACACTTATTACATCGACTGTCTCAAAAGAGAACTTATTACAATAAATATGGCTTAAGGCCATCTAATAACGATAACAGCGGAAGGCTTGGAAGATAAGTGAGTCCATCAACTCCAACGGCATCACTGAGTATAGAACCACGACCTAAAAGCACCTTAATCGTCGTTTGAAAAGTTTGCAACATGAACGTTGTAGCCCGAAACGGGTCAGCACATGGAATATGCTGGCAATGTAACACATAGAGAGCAATGAAAGAAATAGGCTATACTATAATGCATATTTGGCTGGTGGAAAGCTCTATGGTTACAGTTTTGCGTAAAGCCAATTTTTCCCTACTACAAAGGAATAAATTTTATTTAACTATCATGGTAGTTGTTAAACATTGAGAGTCTAGACACCCTCTCAATCCCAATTAAGCATCAACATTAAAACCCAACAAAATTAATTACAGTAACATGATGAGATTCACATGATAATCCAAGTACTAGATACTCAAGATGTCCATAACCGGGGACACGGCTAACCATGATTAGTTTATACACTCTGCAGAGGTTTGCGCACTTTTCCCCCACAAGACTCGATCTCCTCCATTGGGATTCTCGCACTACATGGTGTTTGAGAAACGGATGACCGAGACATAGTCTTTCAGAAGCGCTAGCACCTTACGATCGGGTAGACCGTTACACCTACTTTCCCCTACATCTGCTAGTCTTCCAGTGTAAGAGTTAGCACGACTTACTCAACTATGCTAGAGCCCATAGTAGCTTGTGGCTGCACACGGAAGTTTCTAGCATGAATAATCTCATGATCCCTTTGAGCCTGGGTGGCGGTCCAAAATAAAAATAGGCAATCGCTGGATTACCCAGGTGCCTCAATCCACCCAGATGTGTATTTAAGTTGCCACCTTAGATAAACCATTAATTTAACAATCTCACATCTGTCATGGATTTCACTCACCCAATCCACGTCTACTAGCATAGCATGGCATAATAGGCAAACATAGAAGTAACTCCCAAAGATTTGATAATAAACAGGTAATAGGTACTACCTCAACTACTTCCCAGACCGATAATTAATTAGATCCTAATCATGCAATGTGTGAGGATTGGTCTAATACAATAAAAACTGGGTAATAGGAAGTATGATCAAAGTATTACTTGCCTTGCTGATGATCCGGGAAACCTAGCGATTCGATGTAGCAAGCGGCGCACTCCGGGTACTCTATCGCAAACAAACAAGCATACAATAAGTACTCAACTAATGCCCAGGTAAAACTCAAATAAGAGATCTAACCATATAGTTCAACTTAAGAACTCCGGTTGGCAAAAAGAACCAAATCGAACGAAGCAACGAAAGACAAATGGCAAAAGAAACAGGCTTCATTTACTATTCTGGATCTAGGGCAATGTTTATAGAGGCAACAACTTGTTTGAGTTGGTTAAATAGAAAGAGGGTTTCGAGACGAAACTCCAGGCGCTTGAATCGCCTGATTCCGATAAACGAGCGAAAAGTTATACTAGAACAAAAATCGGATCAGGAATCGCGATCAGAAAAATAGCGGATTTAATACGAGAAAAAGAAAACGACAAACAGATTAACGAACAAACATTCGTTATCTGGATCTAAACGATGAACGTGTTCGTTAAAACGAATGAATGAGCAAACGCTCGCTAATTAAGTAAACCGGAAAAAAACCGATCTAGAAAAAAATGAAACGAAAAACCGACTGAAAACCGAACGGAAAACCGAATGGTTTCTCAAGAAAAACCGGTGGCGGGACGGGGCATCCTCCGGCGAGCGGGGGCTCCGGTAGGTGGCGAGGGGCGGCGGCGGCAGGCGGCGAGGTCGGCCGTCGGATAGGTCGGTTCTTGTTTTTTTTAATTATTACGCTTAGAAAAAACAAAATGAATACTAAACGGACTCCACAAATCCCGAAATAAATTTTCCCCGGCTTCTAAAATCAAGCTGCACAGGGTGAACATTTATTTGGGGCCTAAATGCAATTTTGAAGAACGCGCATTTTTCCTAAATTCAAATAAAATAGCAAATAAAACCAAAATAAAATCTTATTTGATTTTTTATTAAATCCTCAATATTTCTTTATTTTGGGAAAGTCATTTTATTCCCTCTCTCATATTTTTGTAATAGAAATAATTGAAGATAAAATAAATAAAATGAAATGATCCTATTTTCAAAATTTGAGAGAACTCAAATATGAAAATAAAGAAATCCCCAACTCTCTTCGAGGGTCCTTGAGTTGCGTAGAATTTCTAGGATCAACCAAAATGCAATAAAATATGATATGCAATGATAATCTAGTGTATAACATTCCAAATTGAAAATTTGGGATGTTACATTAGTAAACGATGCTTGTTTCTTTTGCCGTTTGAGTTTTGTTGCTTCGTTTGATTTGATTCTTTTTGCATACCGGAGTTCTTAAGTTGAACTTTCTGGTTAGATCTCTTATTTGAGTTTTAGCCATGCTCTTTATTGATTGATTATTGTATGCTTGTTTGTTTGCGATAGAGTACCCGGAGTGTGACGCGTGCTACTACGAGTCTCTAGGTTTCGCGGATCATCAGCAAGGCAAGTAACACTTTGATCATGCTTTTCATTACCCAGTTTTGATGCATTAGTTTAAACCCTCAAACATTGCATGAGTAGGACTGATAACATGTGGGTATTAGGAAGTAGTTGAGGTAGAACCTATCACCTGTTTTATTATCAAACCTTTGGGAGTTACTTCTATGTTGCTTATACTCCTATGCTATGCTCGTAGACGTGGATTGGGTGAGTGATTCCATGACTGATGTGAGTTGTTAATTAATGGTTCAACTTAAGGTGGCAACTTAAATACACATCTGGGTGGATTGAGGCACCTGGGGAATTCCGGTGATTGCCTGTATTTTTGGAAATCCCGGGGTACCGTGTGATTCTCCTATGGACCGCCACCCAGGCTCAAAAGGATCATGAGATTTTTCATACTAGAAACTTCCGTGTGCGGCCACATGCCATTATGGGCTCTGGCATAGTTGATTAAGTCGTGTGAACTCTTACAGTGGTAGACTAGTAGATGTAGGGGATGTAGGTGGTACTGTCTACCCATTGTAAGGTGCTAACGCTTCTGAAAGACTATGTCTCGGTCATCCGTTTCTCAAACATCATGTATTGCGAGAAATCCAATGGAGGAGATCGAGTCTTGTGGGGAAAAGTGCACAAACCTTTGCAGAGTGTACAAACTAATCATGGTTAGCCGTGTCCCTGGTTATGGACATCTTGAGTATCTGGTTCTTGGATTATCATGTTGATCTCATCACTCTAAATTAATTTTGTTGGGTTATTAATTACTTTTAATTGGGATTGAGATGGGGTTTACCATTCTCAATGTTTTTCAACCAACTTTGTGGTTAAATAAAATATATTCCTTTGCAGTAGGGAAAAATTGGCTTTTCGAAAAACCTATTAACCATACAGCCTCCACCAGCCATATATGCATGTAGTGATAGCTTTATTCTGTTCATTACTCTCTTGTGTTACATTGCCAGCATATTCCATGTGCTGGCCCGTTTTCGGGATGCAACGTATCATGTTGCAGACTTTTCAGATGAAGAATAAGGAGCCTTAGGTCATGGTCTTTCACTCAGTGATGCCGTTGGAGTTGATGGACTCAGTTTATCTTCCAAGCCTTCTAATGTTATCGTATTAGATGGCTTTAAGCCATATTTATTGTAATAAGTTCTCTTTTGAGACATTAGATGTAATAAGTGTGTGATTGCTACTCTGTTATAAATCCTCAAGTACTGTGCGTGTCAGCATTACCGATCCAGGGATGACACTGATGCACATAGACTCGACCGTTTGAGGCCTGGTCGCTACATCCGACCTCAAACAGTCGAATCTCTGTGTATGAGTGTCATCCCTGGATCGGTAATGCTGATACGCACAGTACTCAAGGATTTATAACAGAGTTCAATCACACACTTATTACGTCTAATATCTCAAAAGAGAGTACTTATTACAATAATGTGGCTGAAGGCCATCTAAATAAGATAACAACGGAAGTTTCGAAGGTAAAATGAGTTCATCAACTCCAACGACATAGCTGAGTGCATGACAACGACCTAGTGCACCTTACACTTTGTTTGAAAACTCTGCAACATAATGCGTTGCAGCCTGTGTAGGTCAGCACATGGAATATGCTGGCAAGATAACACTATAAAGCAAAGAACAAGTGACAACTCTAACTATATGCATATATGGGTGGTGGAGGATCTATGGTTATTTTTGCAGAAAGCTAGTTTTTCCCTACAACAAAGGAATAGATTTTATTTAACTACAAAGTTTGTTGAACATTGAGAAGGTTCCTCCAACTCAATCCCAAATTAATAATCAGCAACCCAACAAATTAATTAAATAGAGTGATGAGATAAAATCAATAATTCAAGTACGAGATACTCAAGATGTCCATAACCGGGGACACGACTAACCATGATTAGTTTATAAACTCTGCAGAGGTTTGCACACTTTTCCCCACAAGACTCGATCTCCTCCATTGGTTTTCTCGCACTACATGGTGTTTGAGAAACCGATGACCGAGACACAGTCTTTCAGAAGCATTAACTCTTTACTCTGGCTAGACTGTACCACCTACATCCCCTACATCTGCTAGCCTACCACTTAAAGAGTTCACACAACTTAATCAACTATGCCAGAGCCCATAATGGCTTGTGGCTACACACGGAAGTTCCCAGCATGAATAATCTTATGATCCCTTTGAGCCTGGGTGGCAAACCGTAGGATGATCACACGGGTACTCCGGGATATCCTAGGACAACGCTGGACTGCTCCAGGTGCCCAGACAACCATTGGGTGCTCCAGGGTGCTTCAACCAATCCACCCAGATGTGTATTTAAGTAGCCACCTTACATTTAACCATTAATTAAAACTTTCACATCTGTCATGGATCACTCAAACCAAACCACGTCTACGAGCATAGCATAGCGATATAAGCATATCGTAGAAGTAACTCCTAGGGTTTGAAAAAAGGCAATAGGTACTACCTCATCACTACTTCCCAGTACCCACATGTATTCAAGTCCTAATCATGAAGTGTTTGAGGGTTGAAACTAATGCATAAAAAACTAGATAATAAGGGGTATGATCAAAGTGTTACTTGCCTTGCTGACGATCTGAAAACCCTAGTGACTCGTAGTAGCACGCTTCGCACTCCGGAAACTCTATCATGAACAAACAATAACATACATAAGCAATCAAGCATAAGATGCAAGGGTAAAACTCAAATAAAAAGATCCAGACTGAAAGTTCAACTGAAGAGCTTCGATTTGCAAGAAGAGTCAATCAGATCGGAGCTACGAAAGTCAAACTACGATCAAAAGAAGTTGGAATTCAAATCTGCTTGAAACCAAATTTTAATTTGTCAAAACCACATTCAAGTTGATTATATGGAAAGAGGGGAACAAGACGAAGATTTCGGCGTTGCTTTCACTAGATTTGGACGAACGAGCAAAAAGTTGCGAGGGTTTTAAGATCAAGGACTAAATTGTGATAAAATTAATTGCGGATAGGTCCCTGGCCAAAAATAAAATAAAATAAAAACCCTAATGAACGAACGTTCGCTATGAAACCCTAATGAACGAAAACGTTCGCTACCGAGTATTAACGGACGAACGTCCACAATTTAGATCCAACCGGAAAAACCGAGAGAAAACCCTAAAAAAACTAGACCAGAGAAAAACGAGGGAAAACCGGATCGGGTTTTACCAGTTAACCAGAGGAAATTGCCAGCAGCAACGACGGCGGGATCCGGCGAGACGGCGAGGAGGCAGCTGCGCGGGGCGGCGGGGTGGAGATGGCGAGCGCGTGCGGTGGCGGCGGCGGCAAGCGGTAGTGGCGGTGGCAAGGGCGGGCTCGACGGCACCGGCTGTGCGTTGCGGCGGCGGCGGCTGCGGTGGGGCGAGGTGGGGAGGAGGCGGCAAGGTCGGCGGGCTTTAAAGGGACAGAGGTGGGGCGGCCTTGGGTGAGGGGGCAGCCATGGGAGTCCGGCTCGGACTCCCCTCGGCGTCCGTGCGGCGGCGGGTCTCCTTCCCCGCGCGGGAGGAAAGCGGCGGCGATGTGGGCTGCGTCCTGCTTGGCTGGGCCTTCGGCCCAGTCGGGCGGGATTTTTTAAAATTAAATTTCACCCGAAGAAAAATCCTAATAAAATATGAAAAAATTATAAAAATACCATAAACAATTTTCACCGTCTAAACCTATTATGTAGAACAAAGTGAAAAAAATTCTGGCCTAAAATGCAATTTTTAAAAATGCATATTTTTCTAATTCAAATAAAATGGCAAATAAAATCCAAATAAAATATAAATTTTATTTTAAAATTTCTTCTCCAGTATTCCTCTCTTTTGAAGAAGTCATATTATCTTCTCTCTTTTATTTTAAATATTGGAAATAATTGGAGATAAAAATATTAAAATCAAATTGATCCACTTTTCAAATTTGATAAAATTCAAATATGAAAAATTTGTGAAATCCCCAACTCTCTCCTTGGGTCCTTGAGATGCTTAAGATTTCTAGGATCAGAACCAAATATGCAAATAAAATATGATATGCATATGATGACCTATGTATAACATCCAAATTGAAAATTGGGATGTTACAATCGACTAGCCTCCTGATAGGTTTATACACCCACACACTCGTGCTTCCACTATCGCGTACATGTCTCTCTCGCACTCCTTCTATCTATGTAGATTTTTCGTCCCTTCTTGATACACGCCCTCTCGATCATGCACACACACACACTATCGCCACATTTTAAGCTGATACCTCTCGCACACACACTCCTTGTGTCTTTGTCACACATGCACTCCGTCCTCCTCCTCTCTCCCTCTCTCTCACACACACACACAACACACACACACATGGGATTTTTGCAACAGCTAGCAAGATGCCCATGCGTTGCATGGAACATCAAGATGCATTTGTATGAGTAGTTTATCTTGTTGGAGAAAAGGATGAACGAGGGAAGGCCTTATTTGCAAATGTGGAAAGGGATGTGGGTATCTTTTTGCAAAATTGCCATAGTTTCCTTCCTATCCATCAGATATAAACCGGACAGCCTATATTGCAGGATGGAAGGCACACCATCAACACCAACTCTATTTTTAATCCCTACTCTTATAAAAAGCATAGTCGGTGATGATGGTGTGCCTTCCATCCTGCAATATAGGCCGTCCGATCGATATCTAACGGATAGGAAGGAAACTATGGTAATTTACCCGCACTCCTCACCACTTTTGCAGATAAGGCCTTCCCTCGTTCATCCTTTTCTCCTACAAGATCTTGATGTCCCGTGCAACGCATGCGCATCTTGCTAGTAAGAATAGAAACTAGAGATATACCACTTCTCGAATCTTGAAACCAACAACAGTCCTCCCTTATCTCATCATAATCGCCAAAGGAAGATATTTTGAGTGGAACATAAGATATTTTTAGTGATACACGTATTTCAAAACTAGACTCTTTTTTCTATCAAATCGGTGAATATGTATTAATGTACTTTGATCATGTGGCAACGCATTGGCACATTGCTAGTAGTTATTACTACTGTATAATTTTTTGGACACCAGACAAATGGTGGAGTACATATACGAAGAGAAGAGGTGCACGCACGCAGTCGGTCTCTCGCTGTCTCGCACACATGAGAGTTATGTAAAGGTGTCGTTAACAAATAAACCCTAAAATCCTAGGTGCACGATTGCTGCATGCGCGGGTACCGGGTACGTGGTGGAGTGCATCTTTGTAGGAATAGTCAGCTCGGGTGATAATTTGATCCGTAGGAGTTGATGGTCGGGACCATAGGTGAACGACTGGGAGGCGGTGGCTCGCTAGTTGCCACAGATCGAGTAGCCACATTAAAATATCATTTTTTAGCAGGGTAAGAGTTCCAATTTTCAAGGGCGCGTTATAAGTACTTAAGTAGTTTCTAGAACAATTGGTATGGAGCTAAAATGGAATTCATAACTTCTACCTCCTTGGCGTATGGTTATATGGGTTTATATTGCGAGATGTTGAACCTGGTAGTTCTAGGGCAAATACTATGGTTTTGATGTTGGTTTTCAGTAATGAAAATCGGAAGGGGGAGCTCGGCGATGCGGTCCAACCAGTCCTCGTAGAGGTCGTCGACCGGGCGGTAACGCAGGAGATCGCATGCCATGAGCAGCACGGCCTGCGCGTCCATGGGTGCGCGGAGAGCGTGAGATGATGAGCCGGTCGGAGTCAGCGACGGGGTGGCGGTGCGGCCGTGTCGCCGCATGGAGGGGTGTAGTGAGGAGGCTTGCTGCTCGTTTGCCGCCGGGCCGATAGCGGCTTTAGTGGCGGGGGATGGAGAATGACGGGGAGGCCCGCCGACAGGGGCTGTCTGAGCGACACGGGCGGCGAGGGCGGCCCGGCGCTCAGCGCGGCCTGGGGAGCGTCGGCCATGAACTTGGTGGAGTGGCGAAGCGCGGATTGACAAAGGGGAAAGCTTCAGCGCACCCCTACCTGGTGCGCCAAATGTCGGATTTCGGGTTCCGACAAAACCCTTGAGGTTCGAACACCGGGGTGCGCATGAAGATCTCTCCCCCCTCTAGCTCGCGCACATCATGATATCATGGCCTAGCTCGATGAACCCAAAGAACAAGAGTCACAAGATTTTATACTGGTTCGGGCCACCGATGTGGCGTAATACCCTACTCCAGTTTGGTGTGGTGGATTGCCTCTCGGGCTGAGGATGAACAGCTACAAGGGAAGAACGGCCTTCTGAGGAGAGGTGTTCTTGTGCTTGGTGAACTTATTTGTGGCTGAGGATGATCTGAATGATCTCTATGATCTGTCTGTTCTCTATCTCCCCTCTACTGTGGTGGCTAGTCCTATTTATAGAGGCCCTGGTCCTCTTCCCAAATATTGATCGGGAAGGGATCCCAGAACGGCCAAATTCGAAGGGAGACAACTAGTACAAGTTATCCTGATAAAAGTAGTCTTCCCCTGCCAAAGGCTCTGGTGGTGACGCTGTCTTTGGCTCCACCTTCGTCCTGCCGTCCTACTGGTCTTGGTCTTGTTGCACCGATATGGAAACCTTTGCCTGATGCCTTGGGACTCCTCGCCTGCGCTTGCCCCTTTAGTACCAAAGAGGAAACGAGGACACTGCGCGCACTGGCGCCCGCCTGGCCTTGGTCGTCATGGCTTACGTCCTGGGGACCTCGCGAGGTGCCCCGTGCCTTGATCTCTCCGCCCCTTGCGAGCCGGCCTGGTGATGTTACCCCTGAGGAGGTCTTGTGTCATTCGCCCCGCGAGGCTTGGCCCCTCGCGAGGGTCTTGAGTGTTTGCTGGTGAAGATGGGCCGTACAAGGCCGTTGGTGGAGCCACGCTGTGGGCCATAGGAAGGCGAGCCTAGGGACCCCCGTTCCCAGGACGCGGACACACATTGGCAAGCTTTCACACTGGCAAGGTTTCCACCCCGGCAAGGTTTCTACCCTGGCAAGCATCCACCCCGGCAAGCTTTCCACGTCGGCGAGCTTTCTGCGCCGGCAAGCTTTCCACGTCGACAAGGTCTCCAGCCCGGCAAGCTTTCCACGCCGGCAATGTCTCCAATCCAGCAAGTTTCATTCAGCCGGCAAAGGCCAAATAACTCATGCAACCCATCAGACACCTCCTAGATGCGTGTCTGGTCCCTCGCATCACTTTTTCAGTCAGGACCGGTCCGTGAAGTGTTGCATCTAACTTTTTCATACGAACTCGTATTGAGATGATTTATATATGAAAATCAATCGCCTCGACAAGGCAAAGACAATTCCTTTAGAGTGCTTCTTTATCTAAGGTCATATTGATGGCGTAATCGGCCGAAAAGCACTCATTCTGCCACTTAGAGTACAGTTCCGGCCCCTAAGATGAGGTCGGGTGGCGATAGCCTAAACATCAAAGTTGTTTCGCTCGCTGACGTGAAACTTTCTCATGTTGAAAAAATATTCATTTAGGTCCATCTTATTTGCATTTGTACCATGCCAAAATCCGGTGTCAACACATAGTATTAGACAAAACCGCCACCCTTACACACGTACTATAACTGCATCGCGGGTGTTTGCAACTGCCATGTCTGCCAGCGAACGTTTGCTGGGGATTGGAGTTAGCACCGATGGAGGTTCGTAGTCGTTCCACGCTCGGGCATTGAAGTTTCTAACTATTTTAGACTAGAATATACTAATCCTCCTGTGCTAGTAGTAGAGCAGAGTCCTACTCCACTACTACTCTAGTCAAGCAAGTTAGGGCATTGTAGTAGGTATTGTAGGGAGTACTAGTACTGTGATCACTCAAGCAAGTTGTCTGGCATCGATATGACCCTATGCTGCTGGTACGTGTCTTGTAAGTCAAGCAGCGTGTTGTAGTCATCATCATCGCGTGCTCGTCGGGGCTGTACCGTTTACTCAAGGCCCTCAAGCCGGAGCTTTTTAAGCCAGCTCCTTGCTTGCTGATGCCGCCTGATCTTCAGAAATAGCATGTCATGCAGCATAACAATCATAGGGTGGCGAGCATCAACCCTCTTGACTGCGATCCGATCCCCTTCACCCTCAACTACATTAACGGTACGTACTGGGTCGGCATGAACACGTCTTGGATGGTGCTCGTCAACGGTGGCGGCAGCTTGATGCTCATGGAGGTCTACACCCGACGATTGATCCCCCTTCCTTCGATTAACACTGCACTTCTTTGGCACCGCGGCCCAGAATACTCGGAATCTTATAGTAGCCAACATGATACCAAGATTGATTTGCTCAAAGTTGTAATCTGCCAAGTGCCCATAAGATCTGCGAATATAAAGACTTCAGGCTAATTGTCTTCTTCAACCACAGTCTCGCCTATCTGACAAGTCACTGCAATAAGTGGATAAATCTACACGTCCATCGCAGGATCATACATCCTCCATGGTGCTCTGATGCCATTGAACACAAGGGCTTCATTTATGTTGTCGACTCCTTCTATGGCTGGACATATTGCTGGCCTACTCTAGTCATCGCTACAAACAACTGTTACAACAGTATGTTACTTTCCTATGATATCATGATGGCTTGCGTATATTACTGTCAACATTTACTAAAAAATATTCATGCTCATAACATGTTGTTCTTAAGATTGACTAAATTAAGAGCCCTTTTTTATTTGACTCCAAATTGATATGATGTTGTAGGCCTCCTGGTGTCCCTACCCTTCCTAATCCCAGAACCTTTCAAAGAAAAGCGGCATGGCAGTTGCAGGTGGTTCCTGGCTCGATTAGACAATGGCGAATGATTGATGATCGTTCGCACGTACCGGACGTGTTGTTTCACGGAATACAATCACAGTCATTGCAAGGTCTTTGAGTAGGATCCTAGCTTCTTTGGGCCTTCAGGAATTTTTGACTGGAGGCTGGTAAGTAGCCTTGGTACACGCTCTTTGTTTCTCGGACTGAATTATCCGATTAACCAGGAGATAACTGACGGCAAGGATCATGATGGCAGCGCAGTTTCGTTCATCAGGGAAAACTGTGTGTACATAGTGTACCATGCGTCTCTGCATGCACCATACCCTGATATGTGCCGCCACGCTCTGCAGCCCAAAGTAGGAGAGAGGGTGGCAAGTATCAGACTTCAACCTGCTGGCTGGAGTTTCCCCCGTCACGCACCCATCTGGTTCAAGCCGTTAGCCAATCTCCACAGCTTAATAAATAGTAACGTCTAACTGAGCCAGTTAGTCAGATGCATACACATGGTGTAGTAGGATCTTTATTTAGTTTGATGCATACACTGGTTCTTTTTTGGTAGCCCTTTTGTAATGATGGCTGATGTTTGGTTTGGAAGAGAGAGCTGCGTCTTTACTCTTCCAGCCTGCTTACTGCTTATGTTGCACCCCCAGCACTGGTTGCTGCTGCTATTATCAATGTACAATCAGTAGGATATTTCTTCTGTTGGTTGAATAAATGTGTTGTTAGAACGACAAACACAATGTTTTGGAAGTCGTTGCATAGTCCGATCATTTAGTGCCCCGTACCGTACGTAGCGCATATTATTTTTCGTAGGAACACATTTTCCACTTTTTTGAGTGGTACACATTTGTTGATAACATACAACCCACTGATGAAGGCCCAATAGAGGAGCCCATAATTAACAAGAAGGGAGGCTCTCACATGAATCCGGCCCAGGTACATGCTCATGGTCCCCTAAACATAAATAAGTAAATAAATAAATAAAGATAAATGCTAACGCACCAGTTCTTTAAATTCACAATTTAACAAGAGGATATTATTTCCTATGATAGTGTCGTTACATTCAGTCGATATAATTCTTAGGCAAAGATAGTGACCAGTCTTATTTCTCCCACCATTTTCTTCCTGCAACAAGTAGGCCCATGCAAATCGTAGTCAACGTCGTAAATAGTTCTGGTCCATTTTTATTTTTCAATAAGAATGTCCAACACAGCCCAGCACATTGGCGACAACACTTTATCCTCCGCCTTGGTGCGCTCGCCGCAGTGCCGCTGTCCGGCCCTGTCAACATAGTGAATTAGGAGAGGACTGTAGATGTGAGTATGACAGTATGGACCCACCAGGTCCACTCCCGAACAGAAGCAAAGCGCCTCTTTTACTACTCAGATGCACCCCTCGTTTTTTTACTCTAATCTACCCTGCTGATATCTAGATCCCACATCATTTTCAACATATAGTCAATTAACGATATAATTGCACAATTTTTTTTGAGGATTTGTTCGGAGGAGCAGGCTATAAACTGGGTTGTGCGGTCTCTGTGGCCCGTCTAACAACATGACCAGCCCAGCAGTTTTTTCTTTGGGAAATAGGTAGGCCACTATTTATTTTTGAAGAATACCCAAGCTAGGACTATTTCTTTTCTCCGACTTACTGGGCTGCAAATCTTTCAAGATGAGGAGGGATGCATTCCGGCCTGGCCAAAGAGTTTGGTCAGTATCTGTTAAAAGTAAATGGGAAAATTAGTTTCTTTTTTTGTTTTTGTTCTTCACTCATATTTTATATTTCATTGGATTTTAACATGAAATGGTACTAATTTATTTTTAATTTTTGTTAGTATGGCTAATAATTTTTGGATTAAGAATATTTTGTTCCCCAGCAAAAAATTTGTTTTAGTATGGCTGCAACAAGGAATTGCCTCCTTATTATGTGGAAAATAATGATTCCTCCACCTGACAGCAGGGACCCACCGGACGGGCCACTGTATTTTGCGAAAAAATGATTCGCCCCACTGACTGCTAGGACCCACCAGCTACATCTTCGCACGCAAGGAAGTGACTAATAGTCGGGACCCACCTGGTCAAAGCGTATGTAGCATTGTCATTCTGGTCGCGAATGAGTAGGTACATACTGGTCGATGTAGAGGCGTGCACGTGTCGTAGTAGAGGCGCGCACGTGTCGTAGTAGAGGCGCGCACGTAGCATGTACACATACGTATAGCGGACATTGTGCAAGAAAGAAAATACGGCCACATACGTACATACGGGCGGGGTCTCGAACGCCTACTCGCGCATACGTACGGCCAGGGCTCGTGTACATGGCTGGGTCAGAACGGAGAAGTTGCGCTATCGTCGTGTTCATGGGGAGGCAATCGGCTGGGTCAGAACGGAAAGCGTCATTGTGTTCATCGGGAGCCAACCGGCTTGGGCGGAACAACCGATGGAATCGAGGCCTGGCGTACCGCAGAACGGAGGAAATGGCCTTGTGTTCGACCGGCCACGGCCGAAACGGGATCATGTTCATTGGGAGGGGTCTGGCGTACCGCAAAACAGAGGAAACGGACCTCCTATGGTGGAAACGGGGTCCTGTTGATCGGGAGGGATGTGGCGTACCGCAAAACGGAGGAAACAGACTTGTGTTGGAGCGCTACGGTCGAAATGGGGGTCCTATTCATCGGGAGGGGTGTGGCGTACCACAAAACGGTTCTCCACGGGATACTGTTCACCTCCACCGTCGACTGCCTCCACGGGTTACTGTTCATCCACCGTCGACCTCCTCCAGTCTCCACCTGCGACTGTTCATCCATGGACTCCTGTTCATCCAGCCTCCACCGCGCGCTCCTCCACTGGCTACTATTCAACCAGTCCTCTCCATGGGGTCCCGTTCAACCAGCCCTCCACAGGCTACTGTTCAACCAGCCCTCTCCACGGGGTCCTGTTCAACCACCCCTCCATGGGCTACTACTCATCCAGCCCTCCACCGACACTGTTCATCCAGTCCTCCATGGGGTCCTGTTCATCCAGCCCTCCACGGGGTCCTGTTCATCCAGCGGCTCGATCGATCGGGGTACTGTTCATCCAGCGGCAACGACCTCTACTACCATAGGGTCATGTTCATCCAACCCCCCACCGGGAACTGTTCATCCAACCACCTCCCCCCCCCCCAACAACGCTCAATGTTCATCCAGAGGCAGCATCGATCGGCTTCAGTTAGCAGTAGTAGCGAAGGAATCACTCGGGTTCAGTTAACAACAAGGGATCGGTCGATCGCTCGGGTTCGGTAACACGTAGCCTGCAGTGCAATCGCTCGGGTTCAGTTAGAGCCCAACGCCTCACTCGGGTTCAGTTAGAGCGCAACGCCTCGCACACACGTGCGTACGTACGAGAGAAACGTGCATCGCTCGGCCCCCGACTACCCACCATAACTGGGAACTCCCCGAAATTTTCCTCGCCCTTGCTTCTACCATGGTTTTTTCCGTCATGGACGTCCCAAAGAATGTCATGCAGCTGCATCTCCGGCCCGCCCAGGACGAATATCCCATTTTCTGTCATGATTTTTTCTCATAGAAGTAGGACCCCACCACATCTATGATGATACTGGGTTTTGTCACAATTATCATCATAGAAGTGTCATAAGTATGACAGGAAAAAAATTCGTTCGGCGCAAAATGTCACGGATGTGTCTTTTGTTTGTAGTGTTGCGAGCGCTCCTACGTGAAAATTGGGACATCTTTGATTGGCATCCTTCGGATATGCCAGGAATGCCACGCAGACTGGCCGAACACAGCCTCAACATAATAAAGGGGTTCAAACCAGTCAAGCAAACATTGCGGCGATTTTCCGAACCCAAAAGACAAGCTATGGGGCAGGAGCTATCCATGCTACTTGAAGCCGGGTTCATTAGGGAAATCAAACACCCCGATCGGCTGGCAAACTTGGTCATGGTGCCAAAGAAGGATAAATCCCGGGACCTTTGCGTCGACTTCAAGGACCTCAATAAGGCTTGCCCTAAGGACCCCTTCCTACTACCCCGCACTGACCAAATCATTGACGCAACCGCAGGACACGACTCGATGTGTTTCCTCAATGCATACTCCGGATACCATAAAATTAAGATAAAGGAGTCCGACTAGGCTGCAACATCATTCATTACCTCCTATGGGCCTTTCTGCTTCAACACTATGCCTTTCGGGCTCAAAAACGCTAGTGCCACTTACCAACGCATGATTCAAACATGTCTTGAAAAGAAAATTGGCAAAACAGTGGAGGCATACGTAGAAGATGTCGTCATTAAGACTAAACATGACGAATCACTTGTGGATGATCTATGACTCACATTTGAAACCTCTGAACATATGACATATGGCTCAATCCGGAAAAATGTGTCTTTGGTGTTCCAGCCGAAAAGCTACTCGGGTTCATCATTTCCAATAGAGGAATTGAAGTGAACCCAGCAAAAATCCAAGCCTTGTCACAATTGGCAACACCAATAGACTTAAGACAAGTCCAAAAACTAGCAGGGTGCATGCCAGCCTTGAGCCGCTTTATCTCCAGACTAGGAGAAAAGGCGCTACCACTTTATCGACTCCTCCGACACACCGACCGCTTCAAGGATGGACGCGGTCACAACCGGATTGGAAGAGATAAAAACTCTGTTAGCAAGCAACCCAATCCTTTCCGCACCAAGTGTTGGTGAACCTATGTTGCTCTACATATCTGTGACTCACCAGGTAGTGAGTGCGGTACTCTTCGTCGAATGACAGGAGGAGGGACATAAATTCCCTCTCCAGAAACCAATGTACTACGTATCGGCGGTTCTAACACCATGCAAATCCCGATACCCACACTATCAAAAGATAGTGTATGCGGTCTTCATGGCATCCCGGAAGCTGCGGTACTACTTTCAAGATTGTTAGATTACGGTAGCTTCTGAAGTACCACTCAATGATATCATAAACAATCGGGATGCCACTGGCCGCATCGCCAAATGGGCCATCAAGCTCTTACCATTTGAAATAACATACAAGCCACACCGGACTATTAAATCTCAGGTGTTGGCCGACTTTGTCGTCGAATGGACAGAAGCCAAACTCCCTAAAGAGTACAACACATACTCCAACTAGGTGATGTACTTCGACGGCTCTAAAATGTTAGCCAGATTGGGGGCTGGTGTCATCCTAACATCCCCTACAGGGGACACAGTCTGTTACGTATTACAAATCATGTACACAGATCCAACAATGCGGCCAAATATGAGGCACTATTCCAAGGCCTACGAATGGCTGTTTCTATGGGCATACAATGCCTCGAGGTGCGTGGGGACTCGAGCCTCACAATATCCCAAATAAATGGAGATTTCGATGCAAAGATCCAAAGATGGCGGCATACTGCAACGCCATACTCAAAATATCAGCTCGGTTCAAGGGCCTCGAGTTTCATCACGTTGCTCGAGACAGTAATCAGGCAGCGGACATCCTTACTCGAATGGGCGCTAAACGCGACCCCGTCCCACCTAACACCTTTCTGGAAAGGCTCTTCAAGTCATCCGTGGCATGGTAGGATGAGAGCGGTAATACCAGTCCGGAGCCGATCATACCCTCTGATTTCGAACACAATTCTGACAACATCGGGGGCTCGGACACTGAAATGACACCTTCCACCCATGTAATCATGGTTGTCATTGCTCTATGGACCGAACCCTTCCTAGCCTACCTTAATAGGCGGGAGCTTCCTGATGAATAGAACAAGGCCTGTCGCATAGTCCGGCGCTCGAAAGCCTACAAAGTTCACGAAGGAGAACTCTACAAGAAAAGTAC
The DNA here is from genome assembly GCF_003073215.2 of Triticum urartu. Classification (NCBI taxonomy): domain Eukaryota; kingdom Viridiplantae; phylum Streptophyta; class Magnoliopsida; order Poales; family Poaceae; genus Triticum; species Triticum urartu. Next base: position 255,389,291 of record NC_053026.1, on the reverse strand, counting down.
TACTGGAATTCTTCAAAGATGCATCTCCGAAGAGGAGGGACGGCAGCTCTTGGCCGAAATACATGCTGGTCCCGGCAGCCACCACTCCAGAGCTCGGGCCCTCGTAAGTAAGGCCTTCCATACAGGTTTCTTTTGGCCCACAGCCGAGCAGACGCACATGCCCTTGTACACCGTTGTGTCGGGTGCCAACTGTTCGCCAACAGAAGTCATATGCCCACTACCATCAAAATAATCCCCATTACTTGGCCTTTCGCGATCTGGGGGCTAGATATGGTCGGACCCCTTAAAGGGGCTAGCCATAAGAAGAAATATTTGCTGGTTATGGTGGATAAATTCACTAAGTGAATAGAGGCCAAACAAGTAAAAAACAGTAGAAGCTGGGCTGGCGATCGACTTTATATTCGGCGTCGTACACCATTATGGTGTCCCACGCAGCATCATCACTGACAACGGTTCTAACTTTACAGCCGATGAGGTGAAAAACTGGTGTGCCAATCTGGGCATTAAGCTAGATTATGCCTCGGTATATCATCCTCAAACAAATGGTCAGGTCGAACGGGCTAATGGCCTGATAATGAGCGGCATTAAACCCAGATTAGTGCGATCCCTACGGGAGTCAAATAAACACTGGGTTGAGGAACTTGGTTCCGTACTCTGGGGACTACGGACAACACCCAATCGAACGAGCGGATACACACCCTTCATGGTGTACGGCACAGAGGCTGTTTTGCCCTGTGACATTATTCATGACTCACCTCGAGTGCGCATGTACAAAGAGAGAGAAGTTGAGCTTGATCAGAAGGACGACCTAGATGGCCTGGAGGAGGAGGACGACGTTGCAAAAGCCCGTTCCGCATTCTATCAACAACAGGCTCGAAGATACCAAAGTAGAGAAGTGCGGGCCAAGACTTATAATGTCGGTGAACTCGTCCTATGCCTCCCGGAGAAGAAAAAGGACAAACTCAAACCAAAATGGTAAGGTCCCTTCATTATCGATGAAGTTCTCACAGGAGGAGCCTACCGCCTTCGTAATGCATCAGATAATCTCCTCGAGCTGAATCCATGGAACTCTGCTCGGCTCCGAAGATTCTACGCATAAGTTCAGCCATACTTGTTTTTGTTCCTTTTTCTCTTCTTTTTTATTTTTTGTTTTCTCGTTTTTGTATGATTTCCATGAAGTGCTCGGATAAGCCGAACACCCGAGGGATACACATCCTTAAATGTATATCCCACCATGCCTTGGGGCTTCTTTAACCGAAGCTTATTATTATTCCGAGCCTTGAGCTCACCATATAAGTGTCGTTTGCTGATATACATATATATATATATATACTTTTTGCCATTATATGCACCTCTATGACTTATGTTTTTGCCAAGCTGGGTTGCCTGGCTCCTATGTTTATGTTGTACGTTCCTGATTGTTTGGCTAGGGCATAAAGGGAGCACCTCTGCGATTGTTACAACCGGGTCACCGGACATGTACCTCAAACGGGTGAAGCCGAAATCTAGCGTTCTTAAGAGAATAAGTGGTCGGCAATCAAAAGACAGATGGTTACATTATTGTAACCACTACCACACCGCGGCACGCATCATTGCAGTATGCCAGCCCAAGGAAAGGAGCCCTTAAGGAACAATTTTCCTTGGAAGATGTTTCTTACATATGTATATAACATAAACCTAAACTAAAACTTTTTGTCTGTTTGAGCACAATGACTGGGTTGCCTAGTTTCCGAACATAATGAATGCTTCTTTTCGAAAAGTATCTAGAAACACTCCACCATTTTTTTGGGTTTGTAGGTTAAAGCCAAAAGCCTGCGATGGAAAACTCTTTACATGTTTGGATAAAGGTACAGGTTGATTAATACACTCCATCATAAACCTATTCACTATCTAGACCATCTATAAGACTGTCTAATTTACAGTCTTCCTGCGAATACTTCACATCTACCATTACTTGGTCATAAACCAAATTTACGGGAATTTCTTTCCTGTCTGATCCCTGTGGTCCCACTCGGGCCATATGATTTGGGTTTAGTTTGGTGAAACGTGTCTTCACCATAGCCCAGGATTCTCATGCGCCCTCGCGGTAGGCGGACTTCTTCCATAGCTCACACTGGTGTCGGGCACCTTTGAACAGATGGCCATAAAGCCTTCACCACACTTTTCATGGCCTTCCGGGCTTGAGCATGTACCACGGACAGTTCCTTCAACACGTCGCCTTGAAATCCAGATACTTCTTCCTCCGGTCGACCAGTCAGCAGGCCTGCGGCAGCAGAGTCATGACATTCCGAATTAAGGGGTTATACATAAGCACTTAGGATGGTTCTGAAAAAGAGAGGAAGACATACCGAACATGCTGCCTTTCAGCCTCACATTTTCCTTCTGAGCGGCCGATAACTGAGCCTTCAAACTCTCTATCTCTTCGGATAATTTTCCTTTTTCACCGTCGTGTTTATTATTCCCGGACACACTCGTTGCGACCTTTTTAATTTCTGCCAACTCGGCGGTGACAACATTTGACTGTGTCTGATTCACTTCTAGCTCCAGCAAGTCCGTCTCGAGCGGCTCGGAGATATGCATCCACCAAACTGAGTGTGGTAAACTCTTGTTCAAAAAAGGCTGGAGCCCGCATAGCCTCTTTTAATCGACGGTGGTTCATCATGCTCTCCACTTCAGAATTCGTGATGGATACGTCATCCTAATCCTCTTGAGGAGGCGGAACTGGCATGGCATCAGCTCGCGTCCTAGTTGGCGAGTCCGACACCGGATTAGTAGACGTGCGGCTAAACGGGTGTTTTTCAACCGTTCGCTACGTACTCCTCCTGATGTCAAGGATAAAAGGAGACTTTTAACAATCCGGACTCATGCCTAGGCATGTATTAAAGCACATATACCTCTTGGAAGACTGTGAAGTCTCCACAGCACTCCCCGACCCTTTTCATTTTGATTGATGGCCTTGGGTAGGGGCCATCCTTGAGGAGGTACGGTCCCTAGAGCACTGATCCTATTAAAATCTGGATCAGTATAAACAGATAAAAATGCAGATAAGGATTTCCTTCTAAGAACCCTCCAAATACTCACGATACAGAAGGGATAGAGGCGGTGGTAGTCGGCGGTGATAGCCAGTTCTGAGCCATCAAGGCTCACTTGATAAAATACCCCATCGTCGAACTCTATATATATGTTCGGGTCCTCGCAAAAGTCGGGGTCTTTATCAGAGTTATGGTCCTCTGGCTGGGGAGCGGGACAGTGGACATCCTCGGTCATCTTCCTCCATGACTGTTTGTGGCAACAAAGGGAAAGTTTGATCAGTGTTTGTAATGCCAATAAAATAAACACTGACAATTGAAATCTTACCCATTCAATAGGGGTGTACATGGAATAACCCTCCCGGCAGTTTAACCGGAGAAATTCTACTTTCTTTCCCTTATATAGATCGACCAACATTGTGGCCAGTTCGGCTGGGGTATCTGGACCATTTCGTCTGTAACGGGACGCTTCATCTTCTCCGTTGTAACATCATAAGGGAGTTACTCTGGATTGGAGAGCCTGAACGCACCTCTTTATTGCAATCGACATAACCTCAACTATCGAGAGTTCGGTATGGGCTAGCAACCTGACCTTGCTCACCAACCTCTTTATCCCCGCATTGTCCTCTTCCTTGGGGCTTCGAGGACGCTAGTTGAGGCGCTTCTTTAAAGGAGCACTGGAAAAGTCAGGGAGGCCGCGCCGAACTGGATCCGGCAGCGGAATGTCGTCTATATAGAACCACTCCGAAGACCACTGCGGGTATACCTCTTTAGGTGTTCCTATGAGGTATCCGGATTCGGCTATACGCCATACTTCGGCACCGCCCACCTCAAATATAGAACCTCCTCGGTGGCGGGGAACGAGGCAAAAGAACTTCCTCCATAATTCAAAATTGGCCTCGATGCCTAGGAATAGCTCACAGAGGGTAACACAACCTGAGATGTGCAGAATCGAACCTGGGGTGAGGTTGTGTAGTTGGATGCCGTAAAACTCCAATAACCAACTAAGAAAGGGATGGATTGGAAATCCTAGGCCCCGCAACAGGAATGGGACGAAGCATACCCTCTCCTCCTTATTGGGGTTGGGGAAGTTCTTAGCCATCTCGTCATTGCCCGTTGAGTACAATCCCGCTCGAACGGAGACTACATTCGCGAGGGGGAGGTAACCCTGTAGCTGGAGTTGGCTCAGCTGAAGATGAGGCACGGAGCAACTCTGCCAATCGCCCCCTTGAGGTCCATGAGGGCGCGAAGAGGAGCCTAGGGCACAGGCCATGACGAAAGGCTTTGTTCGTGGCTAAACTTGGCAGTTTTCCTTTTTGCACGATGTGGAATGGCATTAGGGGATCTACATCCCCTTATATAGATGCCATCCAACTATGATGAGGGGGATGTTTGCAAAAAATCATGGCCGTTCGTATTCACTCAGCACACGGAAATTGATGCAACAATAGGGAGGAAGCATAAGAGGCAGGAACGTCAAGGTCATGGCCGGACTGTCCATGGTCCGAAGTATAATACGGAACCCGCCTTGCAAAGCCGAAGACATAATCCAGATACTATGTCGTCATTGAAGGCTAGTTCGTGGGCTACTGAGGGAGCCCTGGATTAAGGGGTCCTCAGGTATCCGCCCCGTTTATCATGGGCCGGACTGATGGGCCGTGAAGATAAAAAGTAGAAGGCCTTCCCCCGTGTCCGGATGGGACTATCCTTTGCGTGGATGAAGACTAGTGTCCGGATGTATAGTTTCTTTCTTCTTTAAACCGACTCTGTACAACCCTAGGCCCCTCCAGTGTCTATATAAACTGGAGGGTTTAGTCCGTAGAGGCTATCAGAATTCACATAGGCTAGATGAATAGGGTGTAGCCATTACGATCTCGAGGTAGATCAACTCTTGTAACCCCTTATACTCATCAAAGTCAATCAAGCAGTAAGTAGGGTTTTACCACCATTAAGAGGGCCTGAACCTGGGTAAACATCGTGTCCCCTTTGTCTCCTGTTACCCTCGATCCTTAGACGCACAGTTCGGGGCCCCCTACCGGGATCGACCGGTTTTGACACCGACAGCAACCTTTTGTACCTGTGAGATCCCATGTAGGGGCCTTTTTCGGCATCCTGCTAGAGGGGGATTCGATCACGGAGGGCTTCTACATCAACACCATTACCCTTCCGATGAAGCATGAGTAGTTTACCACAGACCTACGGGTCCATAGCTAGTAGCTAGATGGCTTCTTCTCTCTCTTTGATTCTCAATACCATGTTCTCCTCGATGTTCTTGGAGATCTATTTGATGTAATACCTTTTTGTGGTGTGTTTGCCGAGATTCGATGAATTGTGGATTTATGATCAGCTTATCTATGAATAATATTTGAATCTTCTCTGAATTCTTATATGCATGATTTGATATCTTTGCAAGTCTCTTTGAACTATCGATTTGCTTTAGCCAACTAGATTGGTTTTTCTTACAATGGGAGAAGTGCTTAGCTTTGGGTTCAATCTTGGGGTGTCCTTTCCAAGTGACAGTAGGGGCAGCAAGCCACGTATTGTATTGTTGCCATCGAGGATAAAAAGATGGGGTTTTCATCATATTGCTTGAGTTAATTCCTCCACATCATGTCATCTTGCTTAATGCGTCACTCTGTTCTTTATGAACTTTATACTCTAGATGCATGCTGGATAGTGGTCGATGTGTGGAGTAATAGTAGTAGATGTAGAATCATTTCGGTCTACTTGACACGGACGTGATGCCTATATTCATGATCATTGCCTTAGATATCGTCATAACTTTGCGCTTTTCTATCAATTGCTCGGCAGTAATTTGTTAACCCACCATAATATTTTCTATCTTGAGAGAAGCCTCTAGTGAAACCTATGGCCCCCAGGTCTATTTTCCATCATATAAGTTTCTATTTTCAATCATACAAGTTCTATTTTCCGTCATAAAAGTTTCCGATCTACAATTTTAGTTTCCGATTTACTTCCTTTGCAATCTTTTACTTTCCGATCTATAAACCAAAAATACCAAAAATATTTACTTTACTGTTTATCTATCTTTATCAGATCTCACTTTTGCAAGTAACCGTGAAGGGTTTGACAACCCCTTTATCACATTGGGTGCAACTTGTTTGATTGTTTGTGCAGGTATTCGGTGACTTGTGCGTTGTCTCCTACTAGATTGATACCTTGGTTCTCAAAAATGAGGGAAATACTTACTCTACTTTGCAGCATCACCCTTTCCTCTTCAAGGGAAAAACCAACGCAAGCTCAAGACGTAGCATATAGTAGTGGTAATTTTCATTATAGAACTTGGCTTGTATATTCTGATGATGGGCTTCTTCAAATGCCCGAGGTCTTCATGAGCAAGAAAGTCGGATGCACACCCACTTAGTTTCATTTGTGAGATTTCATACACTTATGGCTCTTGTGCATCCGTTGCATGGCAATCCCTACTCCTCGCATTAACATCAATTGATGGGTATATCCATAGCCCATTGATTAGCCGCGTCGATGTGAGACTTTCTTCCTTTTTGTCTTCTCCACACAACCTCCACCATCATATTCTATTCCACCTATAGTGTTATACCCATGGCTCACACTCATGTATTGCATGAAAGTTGAAAAGGCTTGAGAACATTAAAAATATGAAACAATTGCTTTGCTTGTCATCGGGGTGTTGTGCATGATGAAATACTTTGTGTGATAAAGATAGAGCATAGCCAGACTATATGATTTTGTAAGGATAACTTTCTTTGGCCATGTTATTTTGAAAACACATGATTGCTTTATTAGTATGCTTGAAGTATTATTGTCTTAATGTCAAATGATAGACTATTGCTTTGAATCACTCATGTCTTAATATTCATGCCATGATTAGATTATATGATCAAGATTATGCTAGGTAACATTCCACATCAAAAATTATCTTTTTTATCATTTACCTACTTGAGGGCGAGCAGGAATTAATCTTGGGGATGCTGATACGTCTCCCTCGTATCTATAATTTTTGATTGTTTCATGCCAATATTCTACAACTTTCATATACTTTTGGAAAAAAATTATACTATTTTTCGGACTAACATATTGATCCGGTGCCCAGTGCCAGTTCCTGTTTGTTGCCCGTTTTTCGTTTTGCGGACAGTCCATATCAAACGGAGTCCAAACACAATAAAACTTACGGAGATTTTTTTTGGAATATATGTGGTTTTGGGGAAAAAGAATCAACGCAGGACGGTGCCCGAGGGGGCACAAGGCAGGGGGCGCACCCTGGGCCCTTATGGTCACCCTGTAAGGTGGTTGGTGCCCTTGTTCTGGCACAAGAAATCTAATATCCGGATAAAAATTGTGTTAAAATTTCAGCCCAATCGGAGTTAGGGATCTCCGGGAATTTAAGAAATGGTGAAATGGCAGAAACAGGGAGCGCAGAAACAGAAGGAAACACAGAGAGAGATCCAATCTCGGAGGGGCTTTCGCCCCTCCACCGCCATGGAGGCCATGGACCAGAGGGGAAACACTTCTCCCATCTAGGGGGAAGGTCAAGGAAGAAGAAGAAGGAGGAGGGGGTTCTCTCCCCCTCTCTCCCAGTGGCGCCGAGACGTCGCCGGGGCCATCATTGTGACTGCGATCTACACCAACAACATCGCCGCCATCATCACCAACTCTCTCCCCCTGTACACAGTGGTGTAACACCTCTTGTCCCCGCTGTAATCTCTACTTAAACATGGTGCTCAATTCTATATATTATTTCCCAATGATGTATGGCTATCCTATGATGTTTGAGTAGATCCATTTTGTCCTACGGGTTAATTTATGATCGTGATTGGCTTGAGTTGTATGTTTTATTATTGGTGTTGTCCTATGGTGCTCTCCGTGTCGCGTAAGCATGAGGGATCCCCGATGTAGGGTTTGCAATATGTTCATGATTTGCTTATGGTGGGTTGCTAGAGTGACAGAAGCTTAAACCCGAGTAAGTAGGTTGTTTGTGTATGGGAGTAAAGAGGACTTGGTACTTTAATGCTATGGTTGGGTTTTACCTTAATGGTCTTTAGTAGTTACAGATGTTTGCTAGAGTTCCAATCATAAGTGCATATGATCCAAGGAGAGAAAGTATGTTAGTTTATGCCTCTCCCTCATATAAAATTGCAATAATGATTACTGGTCTAGTTATCGATTCCCTAGGGACAAATAACTTTCTTGTGACAAAAAGCTCTCTACTAAAACTAACTTAGTTGTTTCTTTATCTAAACAGCCCCTAGTTTTTATTTATGTGCTCTTTATTATCTTGCAAACCTATCCTATCACACCTACAAAGTACTTCTAGTTTCATACTTGTTCTAGGTAAGGCGGACGTTAAGCGTGCGTAGAGTTGTATCGGTGGTCGATGGATCTTGAGGGAATATTTGTTCTACCTTTAGCTCCTCATTGGGTTCGACACTCTTACTTATCGGAAGAGGCTACAACTGATCCCCTATACTTGTGGGTTATCAAGACCCCACTACATGTTCACTATGGTGGACATCACCAACGATCTAAAGGTGCTCAAGAATTCGGGCATCGCCTGCTGGAATCTTGTTGACATCTAGGGCCAATACAAGATCTGGGGCAGCAAGGAGCATGAGAAGGACTCACTGGTTCACCTCGCTGAGGCTATCATCGACCCCTACTACAGAAACATGAAGGATTCCTACAACAAGGACAAGCATGCCTAGCACTCGGCCTGGATGGAGAAACTCGACAAAGCTCACGCCATGTATGAGGCCAAGGAGGCGTACATGAGCTACGTCATGTACAGGCGGATCGTTGACATTAGGAAGTGCCTCCTTCCCCAAAACAGCCAGCGATCCAGCCGGAAGCAGAGTGATGTTGCTTGAAGCTATGTCGGTATTCCCCAAAGAGGAAGGGATGATGCAGCACATCGGCGGTAGGTATTTCCCTCGGGTATGAAACCAAGGTTATCGAACCAGTAGCAGAATCAAGCAACACAACGTAAACACCCCCTGCACACAGATAACAAATCCTCGCAACCCGATGTGTTACAGGGGTTGTCAATCCCTTTTGGGTAACAGTGCCAGAAATTGGCAAACGTATGTGAGAGAGTTGTAAATACTGATAGATCGAACGCCAAATAAAATAAATTGCAGCAAGGTATTTTTGGTTTTTTGGATTAATAGATCTGAAAATAAAAGGCAAATAAGATAGATTGTGAAGGCAAATAATATGATAAAGAGACCCGGGGGCCGTAGGTTCACTAGTGGCTTCTCTCGAGAAAAATAGCAAAGCGGTGGGTGAACAAATTACTGTTGGGCAATTGATAGAACTTCAAATAATTATGACGGTATCTAGGCAATGATCATTATATAGGCATCATGCCCAAGATTAGTAGACCGACTCTTGCCTGCATCTACTACTATTACTCCACACATCGACTGCTATCCAGCATGCATCTAGTGTATTAAGTTCATGGAGAAATGGAGTAACGCAATAAGAACGATGACATGATGTAGGCAAGATCTATCTATGTAGAGATAGACCCCATCGTTTTATCCTTAGTAGCAATGATACATACGTGTCGGTTCCCCTTCTGTCACTAGGATCAAGCACCATAAGATTGAACCCACTACAAAGCACCTCTTCCCATTTAAAGAAAAATAGATCAAGTTGGCCAAAAAACCCAAATATAAAAGAAATATGAGGCTATAAGAAATCATGCATAATAGAGATCAAAGAAACTCAAATACTTTCATGGATATAAAAAGATAGATCTGATCATAAACTCGAAGTTCATCGGATCCCAACAAACACACCGCAAAAGAGTTACATCATATGGATCTCCAAGAGACCATTGTATTGAGAATCAAGAGAGAGAGATGAAGCCATCTAGCTACTAACTACGGACCCAAAGGTCTACAAAGAACTACTCACGCATCATCGGAGAGGCACCAATGGAGGTGGTGAACCCCATCCGAGATGGTTTCTAGATTGAATCTGGTGGTTCTGGACTCTGCGGCAGATGGATGAATATTTTGTCGACTCCCCTAGGGTTCTAGAAATATTGGGGTATTTATAGAGCAATGAGGCATTCCGGGGGGCAGCCAGGTGTGCATAACCCACCAGGGCGCGCCTGGGCCTCCTAGCGTGCCCTGGTGGGTTGTCCCCTCCTCGGGACTCCCCCAGGTGCAACCATGTGACGCCCTGAGATCGATGCGCCCGGTGTCTTCCAGTTATTCGCTGTTGTTGCCATGTCATTCTCTTGCGTGTTGCATCTTGCCATGTCATCATGTGCATTGCATCATCATGTTTTCAAACTTGCATCCATCCGGGTTTCCCCTGTTCCGTTCGTTGTCTGTTTTGAGCCCAGACACACTCGCACGCACCCGCGACACGTCGAATATTATTTTATAAGTGGCCGGAAAAATCTTCTCGGATTGGGTTGAAAGTTGGCGTGTGGTCTTATTATAGTGTAGATAGACCGCCTGTCAAGTTTCATCGCATTCGGAGTTTGTTTGATAGCCCAACCGTTAAACTATAGCGGCATTATAGCCGGTCTATCGTCGAACGTTTTCGATCTCCGAAAATCGTGTCGGGATGCATCTCTCCCCTCTTCTCTCAGTCCAAACTACTCTCCACAGTCCTCCTAGGCCCATGCCTACCCCTCTTTGCACAATGCATCGGACCTCCTCCCGCGCGCATCCGAAAGCTGTCCCGGACCCGACCCGGACAATCGTTACCGTTGTGTCCAGATCATCCCCAAACGTCTACAAAACATCTCCGTTTGTTTATTGGGCTCCCTAGCCTAATTATCTCGGACCGTCTGATTACGATCAGAGGGTCCTATTAGCCCCTAGCCTAGCCTACCCACTATATATACTAGTCTAAACCGAGACCAAACCCCTATTTTATAGGGATCCTACCCTACCCCATTTACATAATATGCCACTTTCTTGCATGTTGGAAATGTTTAAAATGTTGTTTGGGTAAATTTGCTCCTATGCCAGGTTAAAATGATTTAATTCATAACTAAATAACCATAGATCCAAACTTAACAAACTTTATATGTAAATGGGGTAGAAAACTGTCTAGTTTAACATGGTGACATTGATTTGCATGTTAAACAACTCTAAAATTGTGTTTAGGGCAGAACAGTACCAAACCTAAAATATGCACATGAGGATTTTCCGGACACGTTGTTTTGTTGTTCCGGCCTCATTTAAACTTGCCTAGATGGGTAGTTTCATTATGCTTCACCCCTTGCCATGCTAACAACATTTAATATTGCTGAGTACATAAACGAGATCGAACTAAATAAGTCATGTGGTGTTTCGTCAATATGCAACGGAGTTGCATATTGTGCTCCACTTAATTTGTAGGATTGTTTGTGCACTTTGCCATGCCATGCTTCATTAAACTGGACATGCATCATACTGGATTGTGCATCATGCCATGTTCATGTGTTGGTTGTTTACTATGTTCTTTGCTTTCTTTCCGGTGTACTTCTTCTCGGTATTCCGGTAACATCGTGTTGTGAGGATTCGTTTGACTATGTCCGTTTGTCTTCTTCGTGGACTTGTTCTTCTTCCTTGCGGGATCTCAGGCAAGATGACCATACCCTCGAAATCACTTCTATCTTTGCTTGGTAGTTGCTCGCTCTTTTGCTATGCCTATGCCGCGATACCTACCACTCGCTTATCATGCCTCCCATATTGCCATGTCAAACCTCTAACCCACCTTGTCCTAGCAAACCGTTGTTTGGCTTTGTTACCGCTTTGCTCAGCCCCTCTTATAGCGTTGCTAGTTGCAGGTGAAGATTGGAGTTTGTTCCATGTTGGAGCATGGATATTTTGTTGGGACATCACAATATCTCTTATTTAATTAATGCATCTATATACTTGGTAAAGGGTGGAAGGCTCGGCCTTATGCCTGGTGTTTTGTTCCACTCTTGCCGCCCTAGTTTCCGTCATACCGGTGTTATGTTCCTTGATTTTGCGTTCCTTAAACGGTTGGGTATTATGGGAACCCCTTGACAGTTCACCTTGAATAAAACTCCTCCAGCAAGGCCCAACATTGGTTTTACCATTTGCCACCTAGACTTTTCTTTCCCTTGGGTTCTGCAGACTCAAGGGTCATCTTTATTTAAACCCCCCGGGCCAGTGCTTCTCTAAGTGTTGGTCCAACCTGAGCGATGTCCGGCGCTACTAGGGGCAACTCTGGGCTGGCCTACCCGACGTCTGGCTCATCCGGTGTGCCCTGAGAACGAGATATGTGCAGCTCCTATCAGGATTTGTCGGCACATCTGGGTGGCTTTGCTGGTCTTGTTTTACCATTGTCGAAATGTCTTGTAACCGAGATTCCGAGCCTGATCGGGTCTTCCTGGGAGAAGGAATATCCTTCATTGACCGTGAGAGCTTGTGATGGGCTAAGTTGGGACACCCCTGCAAGGATTTGATCTTTCAAAAGTTGTGCCCGCGGTTATGGGCAGATGGGAATTTGTTAATGTCCGGTTGTAGAAAACCTGAAATTTAACTTAATTAAAATGGATCAACAGCGTGTGTAGTCGTGATGGTCTCTTTCCGGCGGAGTCCGGGAAGTGAACATGGTGTTGGAGTTATGCTTGACGTAGGTTGTTCTAGGATCACTTCTTGATCATAGTTTCTCGACCATGCTTTGCCTTTCTCTTCTCGCTCTCATTTGTGTATGTTAGCCACCATATATGCTAGTGCTTGCTGCATCTCTACCTCATACCTTTTTCCCTACCCATAAGCTTAAATAGTCTTGATCGCGAGGGTGTGAGATTGCTGAGTCCCCATGACTCACGGATTACTTCCAAAACCAGTTTGCAGGTGCAGATGAAACCGTGCAGGTGATGCAACCGAGCTCAAGGAGGAGCTCGATGAAGATCGTGTTCGTTGTGTTGTTTCGTTTCAGTTGATCAGTAGTGGAGCCCAGTTGGGACGATCGGGGATCTGTAGCATTAGGGGTGGTCTTCTTCTATTTTTGTCCCGCAGTCGGACCTTGATTGTATCTGTATGTTGTAATGCTTTATTCATGTATTGTGTGAAGTGGCAATTGTAAGCCAACTATGTATCTCTTACCTTATTCAGTACATGGGATGTGTAAAGATTACCCCTCTTGCGACATTGCTTACAATACGGTTATGCCTCTAAGTCGTGCTTTGACACGTGGGAGATATAGCCGCATCGTGGGCGTTGCAAACCAGGGCCAACATGTTCCTTCTGGTCCATAAAAAATCTCCGTAAAGTTTCTTGGCATTTGGACTCCATCTGATATAGATTTTCTGTCATGTAAAAAACACGGAAAAATACAGGAACTGGCAGTTGGCACTATGTCAATAGGTTAGTACCAAAATGATTTAAAATGACTATAAAACGATTATAAAACATCCAAGGTTGATAATATAACAGTATGGAACAATAAAAAATTATAGATACGTTGGAGACGTATCAGCATCTCCAAGCTTAACTCCTACTCGTCCTCGACTAGGTAAGTGATAAAAACAGAATTTTTGATGTGGAATGTTGCCTATCATGTCATATCATATTTCTTTCTCTATAGCATGGACATTTGGACTTTTATATTGTTCAAATCAATAGTCTGGTTTTGACATGATAATTTAGAAACTCAAGCATATCAACAAGCAACCATGTCTTTCAAAATATCAACGCTAAAATGAGCTATCCCTAGCCCATCATGCTCAAACATTGATCCATTCATGAAACACACTCGAATATTAGCTACACCCAATACTTAAGTACGATCATATTGCCTCCTAGTTGGCGCTTTTATAAGATAAGATGGAGACTCAACTTCAAAAATAAAAATTGCATAAAGTAAAATAAAGGACCTTCGTAGAGGGAAGTAGGGATTTGTAGAGGTGCCAGAGCTCAAAGCGAAAAACTTAGATATAAAATATTTTGAGAGGTGTATCCATCCCACCAACGAAAACGACTCAGTGTTCCCAATACTTTCCATGCATAGATATATCATAGGCGGTTCCCAAACAGAAAAGAAAGTTTATTCCTTTTTCCACCATAACTTTCACTTTCCATGGCTAGCCCTATCCATGGTTACCCTCCATACCAACACTTTCCAAGGAATTTATTATTTGACAACATAAAGTAAATTCAATATTTTGCATTTCAGGACTGGGCATCCCTAATACCTTTGGCTTACTCTGGTGCAATGACAAGTGAATAAACACTCGTCTTGAGAATAACACATCTAGCATGGAAAATATTAGCCACCCCTCACCGCTCCGTGAGTAAAAAAACACAAAAGAGAAGTTTATTTTGAAAATTAGAGATGGCACATGCAAATTTGCTTAGAACGGCAAAAGAATACCGCATATAGGTAGATATAGTGGACTCATGTGGCAAAACTGGGTTAAAGGTTTTTGGATGCACAAGTAGTGGTCATACTTAATGCAAAATGAAGGCTAGCAAAAGATTGTGAAGTGACCAACTAAAAAACAGATAATCTCATAAGCCAGCATTAAGCATAAATGACACTGAATAATGCACCACAAGTAGGATATAATTTCATTGCATGACTATTGACTTTCTTACTTGCATAGGGAATCACAAACCTTAACACCAATATTCTTACTAAAGCATAATTACTCATCAACATAACTCACATATCACATCATCATATCTCAAAACTATTACTAAGAATCAAGTTTATTTTGTCCAATGATCTTCATGAAAGTTTTTATTATATCCTTCTTGGAAATCTATCACTTTGGGACTAATTTTCATGTATTGCTTGTGACAAGCTCCAACAAATATAAGTGAAGATCCTGAGCATAATATATTTTTCTTTCTCTCAAATTAATTTAAGTGAAGAAATAGATAATTTCTTGAAAATTTTACTAACTCTCAAATAAATCTAAGTGAAGCAAGAGATCATTTCTTCAAAAATACTAAAGCACACGATGCTAAAAAAATATAAGTGAAGCACTAGAGCAAGTCCATTGCTCATAAAAATTTAAGTGAAGCATAGAGAGCAATTCGAACAAGTCATGACATAATTTTGTCTCTCTCAAATAGGTGTGTCCAGCAAGGATTGCTGACTTAAAACACAAAATAAAACAAGAAAAGACTCGTATCATACAAGATGCTCCAAGAAAAACACATATCATGTGACGAATAAAAATATAGTTTTAAGTAAAATACCGATGATGTTGGAAGAAAGCGGGGATGCCAATCGGGGGCATCCCCAAGCTTAGTTGGTTGCTCATTTTTGGATAATAGCTTGGCATGTCGGGGAATACCCAAGCTTAGGCTCTTCCATCCTTCCTTCATCCATCGTAAGATAACCCAAAACTTGAAAACTTCAATCAGACAAAACTCAACAAAACCTTCATGAGATCCGTTAGTATAAGAATAGTAAATCACTAGTATAAGTGTTGTATCAAACCAATTCATATTTTGTTCTTGTATTATATCTACTGTATTCCAACTTTCCTATGGCAAAACCCCATCAAAGAAAACCATAGAGCCATCAAAATAAGCACACAACACAAAGAAAACAGAATCTGCCAAAACAGAACAATCTGTAGCAATCTGACTATTTCAATACTTCTGTAACTCCAAAAATTCTGAAACATTAGGATGACCTGAGAAATTTGCGTATTGATCTATTGCAAGCGGAACGGGTATTCTATCGCGCTCTGGTAAAAAATGAAAACTAATTTTGTGAGCGTAAAAGTTTTTGTTTTTCTCAACCAAATCAAATAACTATCACCCAAGAAGATCCTAAAGGCTTTACTTGGCACAAACACTGATTAAAACATAAAAACACAATCATAACAATAGCATAATTGTGTTAACACACAAAAACAGGAAGCAAAAAGCAAAAACAAAAGTGCGCAAACCTTTGCAGACAACAAAAAGCAAACTTCTAGTTTTTATTTATGTGCTCTTTATTATCTTGCAAACCTATCCTATCACACCTACAAAGTACTTCTAGTTTCATACTTGTTCTAGGTAAGGCGAACGTTAAGAGTACGTAGAGTTGTATCGGTACTTCTAGTTTGATAAAAACTTGAGCTTTTTGTCACAAGAAAGTTATTTGTCCCTTGACAAGAAAGTTATTTAACAACTACAATGGAGGAGATCGAGTCTTGTGGGGGAAAGTGCGCAAACCTCTGCAGAGTGTATAAACTAATCATGGTTAGCCGTGTCCCCGGTTATGGACATCTTGACTATCTGGTACGTGAATTATTGTTTGGTGTCATCACTTTACTTAATGAATTTGTTGGGTTCTTAATGTTAATTTGGGATTGAGTTGGGGGTACCTTCTCAATAATTTCATCAAACTTTGTAGTTAAATAAAATATATTCCTTTGTTGTAGGGGAAAATTAGCTTTATGCAAATGATAACCGTACAGCCTCCACCAGCCATATATGCATGTAGTGATATTTGTTATTTGTTCATTGCTCCATGGTGTTATCTTGCCAGCATATTCCATGTGCTGACCTACACGGCTGCAACGTATCATGTTGCAAAGTTTTCAGACGAAGAGTAAGGTGCGATAGGTCGTTGTCATGCACTTAATTTTGCTGCGGAGTTGGATGGACACATTTATCTTTGAAGCTTCCGCAGTTACCTTATTTAGATGGCCTTCAACCATATTATTGTAATAAGTACTCTTTTTGAGACACTCGTGTAATAACTGTGTGATTGAACTCTGCAATAAATCCTCGAGTATTGTGTGTGTCAGCAATACCGATCTAGGGATGACACTTAAGCAAAGAGACTATGGTCCATTGGGATCGGGTCGCTACAGATGGTGAAGCTATCTCTGAAGGGCTTCACCTAAGCACTACGAAAATATGACCGAGGTACTAAACTGTGGAGGGGGGCGTTGCACACGGCTAAGCAATTGTCGTGGTTATGTGTGGCGCCCCCCTCCCACATATATATAGGTGGGGGAGGAGGGAGCAGCCGGGAGGCGCCCCCAAGTAGGCCGAATCCTACTTGGGGTCCTTCCCAAGTGGCGCCCCCTTACCATATTTGACGGGGGGAGGAGGAAAGGGGGGGAGGGAAGGAAGGGGGAGGCTGAATCCCCCCCTTTCCTTTCTCCCACTTGGCCAACTACCATTGGGGGTGCGCCAGCCCCTTGTGGGCTGGTGTGCTCCCATCTAATGGCCCAATAGGCCCATTACCCTCCCTAGGGTGTTCAGTACCCCTCCGGTTTCCGATGACTACTTGGTACACTCTGAAACACTTCCAGTGTCCGAATACCATCATCCTATATATCAATCTTTACCTCCAGACCATTCCGGAGCTCCTCGTCATGTTCGTGATCTCATCCGAGACTCCGAACAAATTCGATCACCAAATCATATAACTCATATAACACTATATCGTCAACGAACGCTAAGCGTGTGGACCATACGGGTTCGAGAACTATGTAGACATGACCGAGACACCTCTTCGGTCAATAACCAATAGCGGAACCTGGATGCCCATATTGGCTCCTACATATTCTACGAAGATCTTTATCGGTCGAACCTTATGACAACATACGTAATTCCCTTTATCCATCAGTATGTTACTTGCCCGAGATTCGATTGTCGGTATGTTCATACCTAGTTCAATCTCGTTACCGGCACGTCTATTTACTCGTTCCATCATACATCATCTTGTAACTAACTCACTAGTCACTTTACTTTCAAGGCTTCTAATGATGTGTATTACCGAGAGGGCCTAGAGATACCGCTCCGATACTCGGAGTGACAAATCCCAATATCAATCTATGCCAACTCAAGAAACACCTTCCGAGATACCAATAGAGCATCTTTATGATCACCCAATTATGTTGTGATGTTTTCTAGCACACAAGGTATTCCTCCAGTATCCAGGAGTTGCATAATGTCATAATCAAAGGAATATGTATTTGACATTAAGAAAGAAATAGCAATAAACTAAATGATCAATATGCTAAGCTACCGGATGGGTCTTGTCCATCACATCATTCTCCTAATGATGTGATCCCATTATCAAATGATAACACATGTCTATGGTTAGTAAACCTAACCATATTTGATCAACAAGCTAGTCTAGTAGAGGCTTACTAGGGACATGATATTTGTTTATGTATTGACACATGTATTTAAGTTTCCGATCAATACAATTCTAGAATGAATAATAAACCTTGATCATGAATAAGCAAATATAAAATAACAATTTTATTATTGCCTCTAGAGCATACACTACTGCAGGATGTTGCTAACGCGACACTAGGATCAGAGACACTTCGATGAACCTATGTGCGATGCAATAATCACAAATGGTGGTGTAAAAAACCCATCAAAAAAGGTGCAAAACGTTTGCGATGACGGATGCATCAAACATGGTTCGGATTTTAGTTGCATGTGCGATGCAGGGCATATGGTTCAGTTCAATTAAATGTTTGCGATGAGGAGGAACAAAAGAAACGGGTAGCCAGATCAAGGTGTGTGCGATATACAGCATACGGTTCACTCGGTGCGATTAGGCAACACAAAAGAAACGGTCAGCCAGATCAAGGTGTGTGTGATATACGGCATGCGGTTCACTCGGCCTTATCGTCAATGTGTGACCTCTGTGGCAACCATTCGCTGTCATTGTCATCCTCTGAGACGCCATTGTTGAAGTCTTCAAGGCAGCAAAAAATGTTCTTCACTTGTAAATAAAACATCATGTCGTCGCGCGATCGACGGGCGGGGCGCGGGAGGACGGTAACTGGCACCGCTGAGTGGTAGCGGTCGATGGTAGCATCCCATGCCGCTGAGGGGGCGCACGCATGGGCATGAGCGCAGCGGGTGTAGCCAAATGCATAGGGACCGGCACTGCGGTGGGTGGAGGGGCGCGCATGGGCACGGGTATGGGTGCAGCAGGTGCAGCCAAACGCACGAGGACCGGGACCACGGTGGTTGGAGGGGCGCGCACGGGCACGGGCACGGGTGCTGGCGCCAGCATGTACACGAGCTCGCGTGAGTCTGCGGAGACCTCGCTGATGCCCGCGGCTTCTAGCTCTGCGATAGTGCTCGGCGAGCAGCCTGTCCATACAACGGGGATGGTCGCTGGCGCGGGCGCGGCGATGGGAGCTGGGACGGGTGCGGGGGTAGCAACTGCCGCGGCCAACTCATTCAGGGCCATGTCCATGACGCCCCATTCATCCTTATTTTCTATCTCCTCCGGCTCGGAGTCGACTTCACCAAACTTGAAGACTAGTGGCAGATGATCATTCTGCGCCATGGTGTTGGTGGAGGTCTACGAGAGGGAGGGGTGCTACCTCTTGAGCTTGCATTGGTTTTTCCCTTGAAGAGGAAAGGGTGATGCAGCAAAGGAGCGTAAGTATCTCCCTCATATTTGAGAACCAAGGTATCTATCCAGCAGGAGACCACCCAACAAGCCACCGAATACTTCCACAAACAAACACCAACTTGTAACCAATGCAACAAAGGGGTTGTCAATCCCTTCACGGTTATTTGCTAAGTGAGATTTGATAGAGATGGATAAATGGAAAAGTAATATTTTTGGTATTTTTGGTTTATGGAAAGGAAAGTGAAATATTGCAAAAGAAAGTAAATAGGAAACAAGAGATTGTGAATCGGAAACTTATATGATGGAATATAGACCCGGGGGCCATAGGTTTCACTAGAGGCTTTTCTCAAGATAGAAATTGTTACGGTGGGTGAACAAATTAGTGCCAAGCAATTGATAGAAAAGCGCAAAGTTATGACGATATCTAAGGCAATGATCATGAATATAAGAATCACGTCCATGTCAAGTAGATTGAAATGATTCTGCATCTACTACTATTACTCCAGACATCGACCGCTATCCAGCATGCATCTAGAGTATTAAGTTCATAAGAACAGAGTAACACATTAAGCAAGATGACATGATGTAGCGGGATTAACTCAAGCAATATGATGAAAACCCCATATTTTTATCCTCAACGGCAACTATACAGCACGTGCCTTGCTGCCCCTACTGTCACTGGGAATGGACACCACAAGATTGAACCCAAAGCTAAGCACTTCTCCCATTGCAAGAAAAACCAATCTAGTTGGCCAAACCAAACCGATAGTTCGAAGAGACTTGCAAAGATATCAATCCATGCATATAAGAATTCAGAGGAGATTCAAATAATATTCATAGATAAGCTAATTATAAATCCATAATTCATCGGATCTCGGCAAACACACCGCAAAAGAGTATTACATCGAATAGGTGACAGTTAATTTGATCCTGCTGAAAAACAGAAACTTTTGCGCCCAGTGACATAATTGATCTGAGCTGCTGGAATGCGATAAATTCTTGAATTATTTACACAAGATTAATAAAAAAATTGCCTATGACTTCCTAATTTCTCAGGATTTGGGGGGTTACAGAAGTATGGAGGATTACAGATTGCTACAGACTGTTCCGTTTTTTGATAGATTCAGTTTTTTGCGTGTTGTTTGCTTATTTTGATGCATCTATGGCTAGTATCGGGGGATATGAACCATGGAGAAGTTGGAATACAATAGATATTACACCAATATAAATAAAAAATGAGCTCACAACAGTACCAAAAGTGGTGATTTATTTTCTTATACTAATGGAGCTTATGAGATTTTCTGTTGGAGTTTTGTGTTGTGAAGTTTTCATGTTTTGGGTAAGGATTTGATGTACTATGGAATAAGGAGTGGCGAGAGCCTAAGCTTGGGGATTCCCAAGGCATCCCAAGGTAATATTCAAGGATGTCAAAAAGCCTAAGCTTGGGGATGCCCCGGGAAGGCATCCCCTCTTTCGTCTTCGTCTATCGGTAACTTTACTTGAGGCTATATTTTTATTCACCACATGATATGTGTTCTGCTTGGAGTGTCTTGTATGATTTGAGTTTTTGCTTTTTAGTTTGCCACAATCATCCTTGCTGTACACACCTTTTGGGAGAGACACACATGAATCGTGATTTATTAGAATGCTCTATGTGCTTCACTTATATCTTTTGAGCTAGGCAATTTTGCTCTAGTGGTACACTTATATCTTTTTAGAGCACGGCAGTGGTTTTATTTTATAGAAATTGATGAACTCTCGTACTTCACTTATATTATTTTGAGAGTCTATAAACAGCATGGTAATTTGCTTTGGTTATAAAATTAGTCCTAATATGATAGGCATCCAAGAGGGATATAAAAAACTTACATATAAAGTGCGTTGAATACTATGAGAAGTTTGATTCCTTATGATTGTTTTGAGATATGAAGATGGTGATATTAGGGTCATGCTAGTAAGTACTTGTGAATTTTAGAAATACTTGTGTTAAGGTTTGTGAGTCTCGTAGCATGCACGTATGGTGAACCGTTATGTAACGAAGTTGGAGCATGAGATGTTTTTTGATTGTCTTCCTTATGAGTGGCGGTCGGGGATGAGCGATGGTCTTTTCCTACCAACCTATCCCCCTAGGAGCATGCGCATAGTACTTTGTTTCGATGACTAATAGATTTTTGAAATAAGTCTGTGAGTTCTTTATGACTAATGTTGAGTCCATGGATTATACGCACTCTCACCTTTTCGCCATTGCTAGCCTCTCTAGTACCGTGCAACTTTTGCCGGTACCATAAACCCACCACATATCCTTCCTCAAAACAGCCACCATACCTACCTATTATGGCATTTCCATAGTCATTCCGAGATATATCGCCATGCAACTTTCCACTGTTCCATTTATTATGACACACATCATCATTGTCATATTGCTTAGCTTGATCATGTAGTTGACATCGTATTTGTGGCAAAGCCACCGTTCATCATTTTTATACATGTCACTCTTGATTCATTACACATCCCGGTAGACCGCCGGAGGCATTCACATAGAGTCATATTTTTGTTCTAGTATCGAGTTGCAATTCTTGAGTTGTAAGTAAATAGAAGTGTGATGATTTTAATTATTAGAGCACTGTCCCATGTGAGGAAAAAAGAGAAAGGCCAAATAAAAAAAGAGAAGGCCCAAAAAATGAGAGAAAAAGAGAGAACGGACAATGTTACTATCCTTTTTGCCACAGTTGTGCTTCAAAGTAGCACCATGATCTTCATGATAGAGAGTCTCCTATGATATCACTTTCATATGCTAGTGGGAATTTTTCATTATAGAACTTGGCTTGTATATTCCAATGATGGGCTTCCTCAAAATTCCCTAGGTCTTCATGAGCAAGCAAGTTGGATGCACACCCACTTAGTTTTCTTTTTGAGCTTTCATAAACTTATAGCTCTAGTGCGTCCGTTGCATGGCAATCCCTACTCACTCACATTGATATATATTATTGGGCATCTCCATAGCCCGTTGATACGCCTAGTTGATGTGAGACTATCTCCCTCTTTTTTTCTTCTCCACAACCACCGTCTATTCCACCTATAGTGTTATATACATGGCTCACGCTCATGTATTGCGTGAAAGTTGAAAAGGTTTGAGAACGTCAAAAGTATGAAACAATTGCTTGGCTTGTCATCGGGGTTGTGCATGATTTTAATATTTTATGTGATGAAGCTGGAGCATAGCCAGACTATATGATTTTGTAGGGATAAGCTTTCTTTGGCGATGTTATTTTGAGTAGACATAATTATTTTGTTAGTATGCTTGAAGTATTATTGTTTTTATGTCAATATAAACTTTTTTTTGAATCTTACGGATCTAAACATTCATGCCACAATAAAGATAATTACATGGATAAATATTTTAGGTAGCATTCCACATCAAAAAAATCTATTTTTATCATTTACCTACTCGAGGACGAGCGGGAATTAAGCTTGGGGATGCTTGATACGTCTCCTACGTATCTATAATTTTTTATTGTTCCATGCTTTTATATTATCTATTTTGGATGTTTTATATGCATTATTATGCTATTTTATATGATTTCTGGCACTAACCTATTAACCTAGAGCCCAGTGCCAGTTTATGTTTTTACTTGTTTTAGAGTTTCGCAGAAAAGGAATACCAAAGGGAGTCCAAATGGAATAAAACTTTCGCCATGATTTTTCTTGGACCAGAGGACACCCAGGAGACTTGGAGTGCAAGTCAGAGGAGCCTTCAGGTGGCCACAAGGCTGGATGCCACGCCCAACGGGGTGGGGCGTGCCCTCCAACCTTGTGGGCCCCTCGTAGCTCCCCTGACCTAATTCTTTCGCCTATATATACTCTTATACCCCAAAAACATCCAGGGGAGCCACAAAACCACTTTTCCACTGCCGCAACATTTTGTACCCGTGAGATCCCATCTTGGGGCCTTTTCCGGCATCCTGCCGGAGGGGGAATCGATCACGAAGGGCTTCTACATCAACACCATTGCCTCTCCAATGAAGCGTGAGCAGTTTACTTCAGACCCATGGGTCCATAGCTAGTAGCTAGATGCCTTATTCTCCCTCTTTGGTTCTCAATACAAAGTTCTCCTCGATGTTCTTGGAGATCTATTCAATGTAAAACTCTTTTGCGGTGTGTTTGCCGAAATCCGATGAATTATGGATTTATGATCAGCTTATCTATGAATATTATTTATGTGCTCTTTATTATCATGCAAACATATCCTATCAGACATACAAAGTACTTCTAGTTTCATACTTGTTCTAGGTTTGCGCACTTTTTGTCACAAAAAGAGGAAGCAAAAAGCAAAAACAAAAATTATTCATTGGGTTGCCTCCCAACAAGCGCTATAGTTTTATGCCCTTAGCTAGGCATAAGGCAAGGATCTCAGTTTTGTCATCCTTGTTCTTAACTTTCTTAGAGGTATTTTCATCATGAGGCTTTGTAAACACAACATAAAACATGTTATCCATAGAGGCCTTAGCAATCCTAAGTTGGTTTTCATCATACCCCTTTTGATTTCCCGCAACAATCCAAGAGTAATGTTGATTAACATTATTGAAAACTTGTTGGATTATATCTAGAACTGGGACTTCCTTTTTAAGATTCTCATCAAAGATTTTATTGTCCCCAAGCAAATGTCTTAAAGCATAGTCACTATTGTAAATAATTTCATCTATCATAGGTTTTTCACGATTCATAGCATAAAAGTCAAAGATTTCCCTAGCTTCCAGTATTATGTAGTCAAAGTCATTCATAAGAACAAGAGTGGCCAACTTTTTAGCTCTTGGATTCTTTATAATGGGGAGCTCAAAAAACAATCTTTGCAAGGTAGGATGGGTACGAATAAATTTACTTTCAAGTTTCAGAACTAGTGCTGAAATAGCATCCTTATAAGATCTAGTAGTTTTAAGTATAGGGGCATCATCAAGACTAAGCTTCCCAACACAATTGAAAATTTCTTGGATACGTTCTTTTCCCATAATGTTCCCTTGCTCCAAAATAAAGGTTTTGGCATCCAGATTGCCCGTACGTACAATTTTAGGATTTAGGCCATCATCTATTGGTGCCATACCGAAATCGCTCATGATTGCAAGCAAAGGTTAGATCTGACAAGAAAATGGCGAACGGAAAAGAGAGGCGGATAAAACGGGAAATTTTTGTGAAGTGGGGGAGAGGAAAACCAGAGGAAAATGGAAAATAATGAAAATTGTGAGGAGATTAGATTTGTGATTAGGAACCTGGTATATGTTGAAGATCCTCCCTGGCAATGGCACCAGAAATTCCTTTTGATGTCGCTTGAAGCTACGTCAGTATTTGCCCAAAGAGGAAGGGATGATGCAGCACAATGGCGGTAGGTATTTCCCTCAAATATGAAACCAAGGTTATCGAACCAGTAGGAGAACCAAGCAACACAATGTAAACAGCCCCTGCACACAGATAACAAATCCTCGCAACCCAACGTGTTAAAGGGGTTCAATCCCTTTCGGGTAACGGTGCTAGAAATTGGCAAACGGACGTGAGAGAGTTGTAAATATTGATAGATCGAACGCCAAATAAAATAAATTGCAGCAAGGTATTTTCCGGTTTTTGGATTAATATATCTAAAAATAAAATAGATCATGAAGGCAAATAATACGAGAAATACACCCGGGGGCCGTAAGTTTCACTAGTGGCTTCTCTGGAGAAAAATAGCAAAGTGGTGGGTGAACAAATTACTGTTGGGCAATTGATAGAACTTCAAATAATTATGACGATATCCAAGAAATGATCATTATATAGACATCATGTCCAAGATTAGTAGACTGACTCCTGCCTGCATCTACTACTATTACTCCACACATCGATCGCTATGCAGCATGCATCTAGTGTATTAAGTTCATGGAAAAATGGAGTAATGCAATAAGAACGATGCCATGATGTAGACAAGATCTATCTATGTAGAGATAGAACCCATCATTTTATCCTTAGTAGCAACGATACATACATGTTGGTTCCACTTCTGTCATTGGGATCAAGCACCGTAAGATCAAACCCACTACAAAGCACATCTTCCCATTGCAAGATAAATAGATCAAGTTGGCCAAAAAAACCCAAATATCAGAGAAGAAATACGAGGCTATAAGCAATCATGCATAAAAGAGATCAAAGAAACTCAAATACTTTCATGGATATAAAAAGATAGATCTGATCATAAACTCGAAGATCATCGGATCCCAACAAACACACTGCAAACGAGTTGCATCATATGGATCTCCAAAGAGACCATTGTATTGAGAATCAAGAGAGAGAGATGAAGCCATCTAGCTACTAAGTACGGACCCGAAGGTCTACAAAGAACTAGTCATGCATCATCGGAGAGGCACCAATGGAGGTGGTGAACCCCATCCGAGATGGTGTCTAGATTGGACTTGGTGGTTCTGGACTCTGCGGTGGCTGGATGATTATTTCGTCGACTCCCCTATGGTTGACTCAAGGGTGACCGACACGTGTCATCCACCGTAACGGAACGCCCTTAAGCTATCGGGTCGGGTTTTGAATCCGATAACCCGTTAACAGCCACGACCAATGGGGATTTTCCACATGTAAAATCATCATTGGCTAGAGGAGACACGTGTCAACTCATCCAATGGGCGAGACGCGCCTATGATATGTTGGCACGTGGACCGGCCCATCAAGTTTAAATGGGCCGGTCCAACTGATGGCCCACAAGATTTTGCGGACCATAATGGGCCGGCCCAGCTAAAGGCCCACGAGATTTTGCGGACCATAATGGGCTAGCCCAGCTAAAGGCCCACAAGATTTTGCGGGCCATAATGGGCCGGCCCAGGTAAAGGCCCATAAGATTTTTGTGTGCCGTAATGGGCCGGCCCAGGTAAAGGCCCACAAGATTCTTACGGATCATAATGGGCTGGCCCAGCTAAAGGCCCACGAGATTTCGCCGACATTAATGGGCCGGCCCAGCTGTAGGCCCACAAGATTTTGAGTACCCTAGTAGGCCGGCCCATTAACTGCCTACCATGTTTTGGGCCAAATGCCGGCCCATATTTGATCCGGTCCATTAATGGCCTGCCACGCTCCGGGCCTAATAGTGGCCCATATGAGATCCGGCCCGTTAAAGGCCTACCTTGTTCTGGGCCAAATTACGGCCCAGATCAGGTCCGGCCCTTTAAGATGCTTTGGGCTCAAATATGGCCCATATCAGATTCGGCCCGTCAACTGGACACTATGCTTTTGGGCCCACTTGCTAAAGGCCCACTTAGTAATTCGGCCTGATATTAGTTTTGGCCTGTTAAGGGCCCGTCTAACATTTCGGCCCTATATTAATTTCAGCCTGTTAAAAGCCCGTCATATAGTTGGGCCTAACTACGGCCCGGTTTGCATCCGTCCTACTCGCAGCCGATATCTGATTGGGCCAAACAAGGACCGAGACAATTTTTCGGCCTGTTAAAAGCCTGTGATTTGATTCGCACAATCATGGTCCGGGGTTCATTTCGGGCTGCTGTCGGCCCGTGAGCTGATCGGCACGTTTCAGGCCCAACCTACATCGTGATTGAATGACGGCCCGATTATGTACCGTAATTTTACGGTTTGGCCCGTTTACTATGAAGACAGGATATATATACAGTAAAATAACTGCAACATCTTGAATAAGAAAAAACCTAGACTATACAATAAAGAAATTACGGCATATTACATCCACTGGGCATCAATGTTCGCCACTATGATAATAAAGCACAAGCAGACAACAGATTAGATACAATGGGCATCAAAGATCGCCACCAGTGAAAATAAACACACCGACAAAATAATATACAAAACCGACAGCACTTCAATAGAGTTCAAGAAAGGTTAGCCCTGCTGGGGAGCTGCAGGGCAAGCAACTGAGCAAGATGATGAGACTGCGCTTGTTCAACACTTGTATCTTCCTCACTCTGAAAGATAAACAAGCAAACAGATGATAGGTTTTGCACATAAAAGTATCAGTGCTGACAATTCATCGCATTTCTTACTGACGAATAAAGTGACACAGTTTAAATTTGCATTAACACAATATGGTATTGTTCAGGTCAAGACATGGCAGGAAATGACATTGTGAAGGAGTTGGCAGCTTCACGACACCACTTGATTACAGATCAAGAACTTATAAGTATCAATGGTTAGTGTGCTGTCAATTTATACCATTTCAGATTGGCAAACAAAGAGACGGTTTAAATAATAGTAGAATGATATGACATTGTTCATAGTTAAGACATTGCAGAATATGACATTGTGCTGTAGTGGGTAGGTTCACCACACCATTGGATTACAGATGAAGAACAGAAGCATACATGCAGTGCAAAAGAAGATCACTTGCTCTGTATAGTTTAATTTACATGGTATGAACAAGGAACTTGGTTGTACAACTGAAAACTTAAATTGAGAAAGGACGAACTTTTGTTTATGAACTACATATAATAAACTTTAAACAAGCAATTTGATGCAAACACCAAAAATAAACAGCTGTTGCAGTCATGCCTAACCAAATATATACAACAAAGTTTGAAGGCTTGAGATGGACAAACTTGCATTATTGGTGAAGACAAGCTCTATAAAGGCCTTGTCCATGCTGATGGGGGGGCAATTCAAGAAGTTTACCACAAAATCTTCTTCAAAAGCATTGCCTTTATTCTACATTTTGTTAAGAGTAAATATAGATGTGATAATATACGAAAAAATGGAGAATATTTAAGATAAGATGAAGAGTGATGCTACATAACCAAGTAGCTATAAATGTAAGTGTAGCGATACAGGCAAAAGGTATAACCAAGAGCAATGCACAGCTTGTTGGGTAACGTAGCATAAATTCAAAATTTTCCTACGTGTCACCAAGATCAATCTATGGTGTCATCTAGCAACGAGGGAGGAGTGGATCTACATACCCTTGTAGATCGTGCGCGGAAGCGTTCAAGAGAACGGGGTTGATGGAGTCGTACTCGTCGTGATCCAAATCACCGATGATCCTAGCGCCGAACGGACGGCACCTCCACGTTCAACACACGTAC
Organism: Triticum urartu; assembly: GCF_003073215.2. Classification (NCBI taxonomy): domain Eukaryota; kingdom Viridiplantae; phylum Streptophyta; class Magnoliopsida; order Poales; family Poaceae; genus Triticum; species Triticum urartu. The sequence goes on along the minus strand of NC_053026.1, from coordinate 255,360,871 downwards.
GGAGCGGAGACGTCTCCCACGCCTTGATCCAGCAAGGAGGAGGGAGAGGTTGATGGAGATCCAACAGCACGACGGCGTGGTGGAAGTAGCGGGATTCCAACAGGGCTTCGCTAAGCGCTGCGGGAGGAGGGAGATGTGTCACGGGAGGGAGAGGGAGGCGCCAGGCCTTAGGTATTGTTGCTCCTCCTTTTCCCCACTATATGTAGGGCCAAGGGAGAGGGGGGAGGCGCAGCCCTTGCCCCTTCCTCCAAGGAAGGGTGCGGCCAAGGGGGGGAGGAGTCCATCCTCCCCAAGGCACCTCGGAGGTGCCTTCCCCCTTTAGGACTCTCCCCTTTTTTCTCTCTCTTGGCGCATGGCCCTCTTGGGGCTGGTGCCCTTGGCCCATATAGGCCAAGGCACACCCCCTACAGCCCATGTGGCCCCCCGGGGCAGGTGGCCCCACCCGGTGGACCCCCGGGACCCTTCCGGTGGTCCCGGTACAATACCGGTGACCCCGAAACTTGTCCCGATGGCCGAAATAGCACTTCCTATATATAATTCTTTACCTCCGGACCATTCCGGAACTCCTCGTGACATCCGGGATCTCATCCGGGACTCCGAACAACTTTCGGGTTACCGCATACTAATATCTCTATAACCCTAGCGTCACCGAACCTTAAGTGTGTAGACCCTACGGGTTCGGGAGACATGCAGACATGACCGAGACGACTCTCCGGCCAATAACCAACAGCGGGATCTGGATACCCATGTTGGCTCCCACATGTTCCACGATGATCTCATCGGATGAACCACGATGTCATGGACTTAATCAATCCCGTATACAATTCCCTTTGTCTAGCGGTATTATACTTGCCTGAGATTCGATCGTCGGTATACCAATACCTTGTTCAATATCGTTACCGGCAAGTCTCTTTACTCGTTCCGTAACACATCATCCCGTGATCAACTCCTTGATCACATTGTGCACATTATGATGATGTCCTACCGAGTGGGCCCAGAGATACCTCTCCGTTTACACGGAGTGACAAATCCCAGTCTCGATTCGTGCCAACCCAACAGACACTTTCAGAGATACCTGTAGTGCACCTTTATAGTCACCCAGTTACGTTGTGACATTTGGTACACCCAAAGCATTCCTACGGTATCCGGGAGTTGCACAATCTCATGGTCTAATGAAATGATACTTGACATTAGAAAAGCTTTAGCATACGAACTACACGATCTTTGTGCTAGGCTTAGGATTGGGTCTTGTCCATCACATCATTCTCCTAATGATGTGATCCCGTTATCAATGACTTCCAATGTCCATGGTCAGGAAACCGTAACCATCTATTGATCAACGAGCTAGTCAACTAGAGGCTTACTAGGGACATGGTGTTGTCTATGTATCCACACATGTATCTGAGTTTCCTATCAATACAATCATAGCATGGATAATAAACGATTATCATGAACAAGGAAATATAATAATAACTAATTTATTATTGCCTCTAGGGCATATTTCCAACAGTCTCCCACTTGCACTAGAGTCAATAATCTAGTTCACATCGCCATGTGATTAACACTCACAGGTCACATCGTCCATGTGACAAACATCCAAAGAGTTTACTAGTGTCACTAAACTAGTTCACATCATCATGTGATTAAGACTCAATGAGTTCTGGGTTTGATCATGTTGCTTGTGAGAGAGGTTTTAGTCAACGGGTCTGAACCTTTCAGATCCGTGTGTGCTTTACAAATCTCTATGTCATCTCCTAGATGTAGCTACCACGTTCTATTTGGAGCTATTCCAAATAACTGTTCTACTTGGAGCTATTCTAAATTGTTGCTCCATTATACGTATCTGACATCTCTACTCAGAGCTATCCGGATAGGTGTTAATCTTGCATCGACGTAACTCTTTACGTCGAACTCTTTATCACCTCCATAATCGAGAAAATTCCTTAGTCCACTAGTTACTAAGGATAACTTTGACCGCTGTCCTGTGATCCATTCTTGGATCACACTTGTACCCCTTGACTGACTCATGGCAAGGCACATTTCAGGTGCGGTACACAGCATAGCATACTGTAGAGCCTATGTCTTAAGCATAGGGGACGACCTTCGTCCTTTCTCTCTATTCTGCCGTGGTCGAGCTTTAAGTCTTGACTTCATACCTTACAACTCAGGCAAGAACTCCTTCTTTGACTGATCCATCTTGAACACCTTCAAGATCATGTCAAGGTATGTGCTCATTTGAAAGTACTTCTAAGCGTTTTGATCTATCCTTATAGATATTGATGCTCAATGTTCAAGTAGCTTAATCCAGGCTTTCCATTGAAAACACTTTCCAAATAACCCTATATGCTTTCCAGAAATTCTACGTCATTTGTGATCAACAATATGTCAACATATACTTATCAGAAATTCTATAGTGCTCCCACTCACTTCTTTGGAAATACAAGTTTCTCATAAACTTTGTATAAACCCAAAATCTTTGATCATCATCAAAGCATACATTCCAACTCCGAGATGCTTACTCCAGTCCTTAGAAGGATTGCTGGAGCTTTGCATACTTATTAGCATCTTTCAGGATTGACAAAAACCTTCTGGTTGTATCATATACAACCTTTCCTCAAGAAAATCGTCGAGGAAACAATGTTTTGACATCCTATCTGCAAGATTTCATAAATAATGCAGTAATCGCTAATATAATTCCAACAGACTCTTAGCATCGCTATGAGTGAGAAAGTTTCATCGTAGTCAACTCCTTGAACTTGTCAGGAAACTTCTTAACGACAAGTCGAGCTTTCTCAATGGTGATACTTACCATCATTGTCCGTCTTCCTTTTAAAATCCATCTGTACTAAATAGCCTTACGACCATCGAGCCGTTCTGCCAAAGTCTACACTTTGTTTTCATACATGGATCCTCTCTCGGATTTTATGGCCTCGAGCCATTTATCGGAATCCAGGCCCACCATCGCTTCTCCATAGCTCGTAGGTTCATTGTTGTCTAGCAACATGACTTCCAAGACAGGATTATGTACCACTCTGAAGTAGTACGCATCCTTGTCATCCCACGAGGTTTGGTGGTGACTTGATCTGAAGTTTTATGATCACTATCATAAGCTTCCACTTCAATTGGTCTAGGTGCCACAGGAACAACTTCCTGTGCTCTGCCACACACTAGTTGAAGAGACGGTTCAATAACCTCATCAAGTCTCCACCATCCTCCCACTCAGTTCTTTCGAGAGAAACTTTTCCTCGAGAAAGGACCCGATTCTAGAAACAATCCCTTATTGCTTTCAAATCTGAGACAGGAGGTATACCCAACTGTTTTGGGTGTCCTATGAAGATGCATTTATCCGCTTTGGGTTCGAGCTTATTAGCCTGAAACTTTTTCACATAAGCGTCGCAGCCTCAAACTTTTAAGAAATGACAGCTTAGGTTTCTCTAAACCATAGTTCATTCGGTGTCGTCTCAATGGAACTACGTGGTGCCCTATTTAAAGTGAATGTGGCTGTCTCTAATGCCTAACCCATAAACTATCGTGGTAATTTGATAAGAGACATCATGGTATGCATCATATCTAATAGGGTGCAGTTATGATGTTCGGACACACCATCACACCATGGTGTTCCTGGCTGTATTAGTTGTGAAACAATTTCCGCAATGTCTTAATTCTGTGCCAAACTCGTAATTTAGATATTCATCTCTATGATCATATCATAGATCTTTTTATCCTCTTGTTACGACGATCTTTCAACTTCGCCCTGAAATTACTTGAACCTTTCAATAATTCAGACTCGTGATTCATCAAGCAAATATACTCAACATCTACTCAAATCATCTGTGAAGTAAGAACATAACGATATCCACTACATGCCTCAGCACTCGTTGGACTGCACACATCAAAATGTATTACTTCCAACAAGTTGCTTTCTAGTTCCATTTTACTGAAACCGAGGCTTTCAGTCATCTTGCCCATGTGGTATGATTTGCATGTCTCAAGTGATTCAAGATCAAGTGAGTTCAAACGGTCCATTTGCATGGAGTTTCTTCATGCATATACACCAATAGACATGGTTCGCATGTCTCAAACTTTTCAAAAACGAGTGAGCCCAAAGATCCATCAACATGGAGCTTCTTCATGCGTTTTATACCGATATGACTTACGTGGCAGTGCCACAAGTAGGTGGTACTATCATTACTATCTTATATCTTTTGGCATGAACATGTGTATCACTACGATCGAGATTCAATAAACCATTTATTTTAGGTGTAAGACCATTGAAGGTATTATTCAAATAAACAGAGTAACCGTTATTCTCCTTAAATGAATAACCGTATTGCGATAGACATAATCCAATCATGTCTATGCTCAACGCAAACACCAATCTCGATGGTAGAGGGAGCTTGCGATGCTTGATCATATCAACATTGGAAACACTTCCAACACATATCGTCAGCTCACCTTTAGCTAGTCTCCGTTATTCCGTAGCCTTTTGTTTCGAGTTACTAACACTTAGCAACCGAACCGGTATCTAATACCCTGGTGCTACTAGGAGTACTAGTAAAGTACACATCAACACAATGTATATCCAATATACTTCTATCGACCTTGCCAGCCTTCTCATCTACCAAGTATCTAGGGTAATTCTGCTCCAGTGGCTGTTCCCCTTATTACAGAAGCACCCAGTCTCGGGTTTGGGTTCAACCTTGGGTTTCTTCACTAGAGCAGCAGCTGAATTGCCGTTTCATGAAGTATCCCTTTGTTCCCTTGCCCTTCTTGAAACTAGTGGTTTCACCAACCATCAACAATTGATGCTCCTTCTTGATTTCTACTTTCGCGGTGTCAAACATCGCGAATATCTCAAGGATCATCATATATGTCCCTGATATATCATAGTTCATCACGAAGTTCTAGCAGCTTGGTGGTAATGACTTCGAAGAACCATCACTATTTCATCTGGAAGATCAACTCCCACTCGATTCAAGCGATTGTTGTACTTAGACAATCTAAGCACAAGCTCAACAATTGAGCTTTTCTCCCTTAGTTTGTAGGCTAAGAAAATCGTCGGAGGTCTTATACCTTTTGACGTGGGCACGAGCCTGAAATCCCAATTTCAGCCCTCAAAACATCTCATATGTTTTGCGACGTTTCAAAACCGTCTTTGATGCCTCAATTCTAAACCATTTAACTGAACTATCACGTAGTTATCAAAATGTGTATGTCAGATGTTCGCAACATCCACAGACGACGTTCGAGGTTCAGCGCACTGAGCGGTGCATTAAGGACATAAGCCTTCTATGAAGCAATGAGGACAATCCTCAGTTTACGGACCTAGTCCGCATAATTGCTACTATCAACTTTCAACTAAATTTTCTCTAGGAACATATCTAAACAGTAGAACTGAAGCGCGAGCTACGACATAATTTGTGAAGACCTTTTGACTATGTTCAGGATAATTAAGTTCATCTTATGAACTCCCACTCAGATAGACATCCCTCTAGTCATCTAAGTGATTACATGATCCGAGTCAACTAGGCCGTGTCCGATCATCACGTGAGACGGACTAGTCATCATCGGTGAACATCTTCATGTTGATCGTATCTTCTATACGACTCATGCTCGACCTTTCGGTCTTCTGTGTTCCGAGGCCATGTCTGTACATGCTAGGCTCGTCAAGTTAACCCTAAGTGTTTTGCATGTGTAAAACTGTCTTACACCCGTTGTATGTGAACGTAAGGATCTATCACACCCGATCATCACGGCGTGCTTCGAAACGACGAACTGTAGCAACAGTGCACAGTTAGGGGAGAACACTTCTTGAAATTGTTGTAAGGGATCATCTTATTTACTACCGTCGTTCTAAGCAAATAAGATGTATAAACATGATAAACATCACATGCAGTCAAATAGTGACATGATATGGCCAATATCATATAGCTCCTTTGATCTCCATCTTGGGGCTCCATGATCATCTTGTCAACGGCATGACACCATGATCTCCATCATCATGATCTCCATCATCGTGTCTTCTTGAAGTTGTCACGTCATCTATTACTTCTACTACTACAGCTAACGGTTAGCAATAAAGTAAAGTAATTACATGACGTTTAAGTTGACACGCAGGTCATAAATAAATAAAGACAACTCCTATGGCTCCTGCCGGTTGTCATACTCATCGACATGCAAGTCGTGATTCCTATTACAAGAACATGATCAATCTTATACATCACATATATCATTCATCACATCCTTTGGCCATATCACATCACATAGCATACCCTACAAAAACAAGTTAGACGTCCTCTAATTGTTGTTTGCATGTTTTACGTGGCTGCTATGGGTTTCTAGCAAGAACGTTTCTTACCTACGCAAAGACCACAACGTGATATGCCAATTGCTATTTACCCTTCATAAGGACCCTTTTCATCGAATCCGATCCGACTAAAGTAGGAGAGACAGACACCCGCTAGCCACCTTATGCATCTAGTGCATGCCAGTCGGTGGAACCAGTCTCACGTAAGAGTACGTGTAAGGTCGGTCCGGGCCGCTTCATCCCACGATGCCGCCGAATCAAGATAAGACTAGTAACGGCAAGCATATTGAACAAAATCAACGCCCACAACTACTTTGTGTTCTACTCGTGCATAGAATCTACGCAATAGACCTAGCTCATGATGCCACTGTTGGGTAACGTAGCATAAATTCAAAATTTTCCTACGTGTCACCAAGATCAATCTATGGTGTCATCTAGCAATGAGGGAGGAGTGGATCTACATACCCTTGTAGATCGCGCGCGGAAGCGTTCAAGAGAACGGGGTTGATGGAGTCGTACTCGTCGTGATCCAAATCACCGATGATCCTAGCGCCGAACGGACGGCACCTCCGCGTTCAACACACGTACGGAGCGGAGACGTCTCCCACGCCTTGATCCAGCAAGGAGGAGGGAGAGGTTGATGGAGATCCAACAGCACGACGGCGTGGTGGATGTAGCGGGATTCCAACAGGGCTTCGCTAAGCGCTGCGGGAGGAGGGAGATGTGTCACGGGAGGGAGAGGGAGGCGCCAGGCCTTAGGTATTGTTGCTCGTCCTTTTCCCCACTATATATAGGGCCAAGGGAGAGGGGGGAGGCGCAGCCCTTGCCCCTTCCTCCAAGGAAGGGTGCGGCCAAGGGGGGGAGGAGTCCATCCTCCCCAAGGCACCTCGGAGGTGCCTTCCCCCTTTAGGACTCTCCCCTTTTTTCTCTCTCTTGGCGCATGGGCCTCTTGGGGCTGGTGCCCTTGGCCCATATAGGCCAAGGCACACCCCCTACAGCCGATGTGGCCCCCCGGGGCAGGTGGCCCCACCCGGTGGACCCCCGGGACCCTTCCGGTGGTCCCAGTACAATACCGGTGACCCCGAAACTTGTCCCGATGGCCGAAATAGCACTTCCTATATATAATTCTTTACCTCCGGACCATTCCGAAACTCCTCGTGACGTCCGGGATCTCATCCGGGACTCCGAACAACTTTCGGGTTACCGCATACTAATATCTCTATAACCCTAGCGTCACCGAACCTTAAGTGTGTAGACCCTACGGGTTCGGGAGACATGCAGACATGACCAAGACGACTCTCCGGCCAATAACCAACAGCGGGATCTGGATACCCATGTTGGCTCCCACATGTTCCACGATGATCTCATCAGATGAACCACAATGTCATGGACTTAATCAATCTCGTATGCAATTCCCTTTGTCTAGTGGTATTATACTTGCCCGAGATTCGATCGTCGGTATACCGATACCTTGTTCAATCTCGTTACCGGCAAGTCTCTTTACTCGTTCCATAACACATCATCCCGTGATCAACTCCTTGATCACATTGTGCACATTATGATGATGTCCTACCGAGTGGGCCCAGAGATACCTCTCCATTTACACGGAGTGACAAATCCCAGTCTCGATTCGTGCCAACCCAACAGACACTTTCAGAGATACCTGTAGTGCACCTTTATAGTCACCCATTTAAGTTGTGACGTTTGGTACACCCAAAGCATTCCTACGGTATCCGGGAGTTGCACAATCTCATGGTCTAAGGAAATGATACTTGACATTAGAAAAGCTTTAGCATACGAACTACACGATCTTTGTGCTAGGCTTAGGATTGGGTCTTGTCCATCACATCATTCTCCTAATGATGTGATCCCGTTATCAATGACATCCAATGTCCATGGTCAGGAAACCGTAACCATCTATTGATCAACGAGCTAGTCAACTAGAGGCTTACTACGGACATGGTGTTGTCTATGTATCCACACATGTATCTGAGTTTCCTATCAATACAATTATAGCATGGATAATAAACGATTATCATGAACAAGGAAATATAATAATAACTAATTTATTATTGCCTCTAGGGCATATTTCCAACACAGCTAAACTTCTTCGGTACCAACCTTATGGTAAGAGTAAATATAGATCTGATGTGTAGAAAATGGAGGGCAAAGGAAAATAAGCTGCAGAGTGATGGTACATGAACAACTACCTGTCATTATAAGTACACTGATAAAGGACAACATGTACTTCCAAGAGCAATGCAGAGCTAAAAAAACATTGGCATTGGATATATTCTACACTAATGTAACCATTCATACAGATCAGATAATTTGGAGCGAACAATTGATAAGCAAGCTATCATGCATACTGCTGTCACATAATGAACCAGGTATGTATGCAAGTACAGTGATACAGGAAAACAGGTACTAACTAGAGCAAAGCAGCGGGAAGCATATTTGCGATATCCTGTCGTTCTTGTCAAACCGGAGTTCTTCTTCGAGCAGATTTCCTGCAAAAAAGATCCGTAAGGCACATGCGGAAAAGTAGAAGTTCAAATTGTCATGTGATTTCATAGACAATACCTCATCCTGGGAACGAGACCAGTGCATAACAAGGTTTTTCCATTCAATGTCTTCTAAATTTAGCACAGGAGATTTCACCGGATATTCGTTTATAGACTTGCCATCAAAGTGTGATTTCCTCGGGTAACAACGATACTGCTGCAATGCTTCCTTGAAAAGCACAAGCAAGCTTTGCTCGTCATGACTATCCAGATTGACCCTCGCCTAGTTACAACAATGTAATGTAAATCATTGATGTGTTCAATCAGTAGAAAACAGGAAAATAATAACCATGAATAATAGCACTTACACGTAAGTTGGACAGGAAGATGTGAAAATGGTGTTTGTATTCACAATAATCTTCCCATGATGGGAATATATGCACGTAGTCCCTAACAACATTGAAAGCATTGTCTTTTAAACTGGGAATAAATGGAATGGGGTTCCAATCTGCAGGAATTGGCCGTCTCTGCAGTTGGGATAGGTCTTCGGCCGGTGGACCCGCCGTACTTTTTGCTGGAGTGGGATTTTTCTGTGGTACAGCTGGTGCAATGGCAAATGAAATCGGTATACCTTTTGCTGGAGTGCAGGTCCTGTGTGGTGGGGCTAGTGGTGTGGCTAGTGAAGTATGGGTACAGTCTGCTGGAGTCGGTCCTACGTTTTGTGTCACTGGTTGTACAGCCAATATAAGTGGGGTGCTGTCTGATTTCTCCGGCACCACCACGTTTTTCAAGGACTTTGCTGGTGCTCCTTCAGGTTCGGCAATCACCCTCTTCCTTTTCGATGTCTGATGCACCAGAACAGCATTTGAGTGGAAAAACATGGTACGATGACAGATGGAATATGTATTGATAATGGATGGGCATGGCATCTCGACATATATGATGAGTAAACTAAGCAGATGGCGGTGCAACAAAGTAGAAGAAATGCAAGACAACATATGCAAGATACACGCAATCAATAAAACCTTGCCAAATTAGAACAGGCACCTTGATGGGTGAACAGGAAAGGCCATCTGCCTTTGACTCCTCGAGGTTAGAATAGTCATTAGGATAATATTCTGAACAAGAATCAACAGGTGGGGAGCGTATGAGTTTCATTGCTTCCAGAATGGCACTCAATGCCTTGGTGCCAATTTTGTAAGTCATTGCAGTGTTCCACAATATTCTTCTGATGCGCGGATTCTGATATTCACTGTAATTGCGTATGATATCTGAGAACCATGAAAACATAAATAGTTGTGAGATTATCTTTGTAATGTAGATGATATTCTAATATAGGGGCGCCCCTGTAAACACTTGTGTGCTATCACTGGATTCTGATGAGAGAGCTCATGTGTGCTGTAATCTGGTGAGTGCATTTATATAATCTGGCACAAGTACACAAAAATAGGCTCCAGAAGTAAGGATAGCTGGCAGATGATAGGTTCATAATATACTGTATAGAGAGTTTATTGCCAAACCATGATAACAAGAGCACACAACAACTAGACAGATCATAGTGTACATAATAGGGGTACACCATAACCAGGATATATAAATCGGGAAAGTGGAACTGGCTGGAAATTACAGTATTGTATTGCCGCTAGTAATTGAAAGCCTATCGATCACGTACAGGCCAGCTCTATCAGCTGTTAGACTGCAGATGTCCCTGCTCCCCTTCCTGACAAGGAACATACTGTGCTTCCCATACAGAACACCGCACGGGCCGTCGGCCGAACCACCGGCCCCACCGCCTATGTTCCTCCACCACCCCCACCCCCGCCCCCACCCTTGTCGAGTTTTCTTCGTTCGACGAGGCCCCACCACCGCCCCCCACAACCACCATCCCCACCCGAGCCCCTTCGATCGCACCGGCGAGCTTTGAAAAATCGACTGACTCAATTTTGAAATTTAGTCTACTGTGATTTAACTAGTGTGGAATATAAAAGGGGAAAACCATGAGCATTGTGAGTATGGTTTTGAGCGTGCCATGGCGGATCTGAAGGTGCAAACCGGATAAAGGCAACTTCGCAACTAAGACAAGAAATCAGAGTAAAGCAGTGGCGATCTATTTTCTTGCTGCGATAAATAAGTTGAGCAGATACGAAAGAGTACCGCCTCTTGTGCGGCGCCGTGTACGCATCTGCTGAGAATTTGACGGTGCTGCGGTAGCGATGGCTGTCGATGGCGTGGAAGCAGATCTAGGAGGGTAGACGGTGGCGGCGGGGCGCGGTGGACGAGACGGTTGTAGGAGTGGCGCCGGCAAGGTGGACGACGGCGGGGATGAAGCGAGAGGACAGGATGCAAGGATCTCGGTCCGAAGCCGTGGATGAGAGAGGTCGATCTCTTGTAATGGACGGCGGCGTCGGGGTATCAGCTCCGGCATGGTGGAGGAGGACGGCGGTGGATGGGGCGGCGGACGGCGGCGGCGGATGGAGGAGGGTGGGGTGGAGAGGGTGTTTTGGCGCCCACGGAGTACGAATGGGGAAAAAGGGAGGTAGAGAGGAAGGGGGGAACCATGTATTCAGGGCGCACTTGTCACAAATGCGAGGAAATTTACAAACTTAGCCCCCGTTTCAAATTTCTAGTACATCACAGCAACACTAGTCGGTTGGGGATAGGACGGTAATCTCGCATACACCGAATATTTGACGACGAGAGTTTGTTTTTGGCGCCCACCATGTATGAATATGAATCGGGGAGGGAGTCGATTTCGGCTGAGGACACACTGTGTTTTGGCACCCATCGTGTATGAATCCGGGTGAGAGGCAGCTACGTCACGTTTGGGTGAAATTACAAACCTACCCCTATTGAAACCTATAGAAATCTAGCATATAGGCTTTGTGTGGCAGGGATAGGCAGTAGTGATTTCCATCTCGCAGATTTTGGTTTCGGGCAGTTACTGCGACTTTCCCCGCTTCGTTCAAATTTTGCAGAGTGCACGTTTACCTTGCCAACTCAATTCGAATCCCGTTTGTATTCTTTTTTTTGGGCGGGATCCATTTTCAATTGGAATTACATTCTATATACATCATTTTTTTATATATACTTTCAAAAGCACAACAAAGAATTCTGCTCCTTTATATGTATAATATGATTTACAAATACAATGATCTTGAAATCTTAAGGTTGAATTCAAAAAAATTTAACCTAATTATGTTCTACTAAAATGTATGGATCAGTAATATCTACATATTAAATAACATAGATGTGCGTGAATTCATATGAGTATGCATGTTTGATAGATCAATTTTGGTTCGAGTATGGATTACATGTATCATCATCTCGAATTCAAATATTTGAATCCCTTTTTTGTTCACACCTTTCGCGCCCATCTCTCTCGCATGCATGCTCCTTCATGTAGCTATCACTCTCTTTTCTCCAGCTCACCCGCACGCTCACTTCATGTTGCTCCTATCCTCGCAAACATGGTCTCTCGAGGTCTCCCTTGAGAATTGTCACACTCTCCCTATCATTATACATTACACGGTTTTCATTATCTCTCACGTCTCTACTGTTCTCTGGTATCACTCGGTACCTAAGCTTTCTTTTTCACCGCCAAACACACAGTCTCCACCCGTCTTTCACTTTGTCTTTCTCTCTATGGGATTCTCTCACACACCCTATATGTCTCTACATATGACTCATACCACTAAAATTACTCTCTCTATCTCTCCTGTAGACACAACATTTGTTGCGGTCTCCTTTTCGTCTCCATCCCAGACTAACATTATTCATTTGTTTACCGATCAGACAACCCCGACTACCGTCTCCTCTCTCTCTCATAGACACACACACACAACTCCTGCTTCCACTCCCCTTCCCGACTACCGTCTCTCTCTCACACACACAAAACTCTCGCTTTCGCACCCCGACTCGTATTTCTCTCACAAACATTTATCGATTAGCTAGCCTCTAGATAGGTTTATACACCCGCACACTCGTGCTTCCACCATCGCATACATGTCTCTCCCCCGCTCCTTGTATCTATGTAGATTTTTCTTCCCTTCTTGAGACACGCCCTCTCGATCGTGCACACACACACTATCGCCTCATTTTAAGCTGATACCTATCGCACACACACTCCTTGTGTCTTTGTCACACATGCACTCCGTCCTCCTCCACTCGCCCTCTCTCTCACACACATGGGCTTTTTGCAACAACTAGCAAGATGCCCATGCGTTGCACGGAACATCAAGATGCATTTGTATGAGTAGTTTATCTTGTGGGGGAAAAGGATGAACGAGGGAAGGCCTTATTTGCAAATGTGGAGAGGGGTTTGGGTATCTTGTTGCAAAATTTCCATAGTTTCCTTCCTATCCGTCAGATATAGATCAGACGGCCTATATTGCAGGATGGCAGGCACACGATCATCATCGACAATGCTTATTATAAGAGTAGGGATAAAAAATAGAGTTGGTGATGATGGTGGGCTTGCCATCCTGCAATGTAGGTCGTCTGATTTATATCTGACGGATAGGAAGGAAAATATGGCAATTTACCCGCACTCTTCACCACATTTGCAGATAAGGCCTTCCCTCGTTCATCCTTTTCTCCCACAAGACCCTGATGTTTTGTGCAACGCACGGGAATCTTGCTAGGAAGAGTAGAAATTAGACATATACCACTTCTCGAATCTTGAAACCAACAACATTCCTCCCTTATCTCATCAAAACTGCCAAAGGAATATATTTTGAGTGAAACATAACATATTTTTAGTGATATATGTATTTCAAATCTAGAATTTTTTTCTATCAAATCGGTGAATATGTATTAATGAATTAATCTACTTTGATCGTGTGGCAACGCATTGGCACATTGCTAGTAGTTATCATAATTTTCTGGACACCAGACAAAATGGTGGAGTACATATACGAAGAGAAGAGGCGCACGCACACAGTCGGCCTCTCGCTGTCTCGCACACATGAGTGTTACGTAAAGGCAACGTTAACAAATAAACTCTAAAACCCTAGGGGAATGATTTCTGCATTCGCGGGTACCGGGTATGTGGTGGAGCACCTTTGTAGGAATAGTCAGCTCGCGTGATAATTTGATCCGTAGGAGTTGATGGTCGGGACCACAGGTGAACGACTTGGAGCGCGGTGGCTCGCCAGTTTCCACAGATCGAGTAGCCACGTTTAAAATATCGTTTTTAGCGGGGTTAAGAGTTCCGATTTTCAATGGCGCGTTATAAGTAGTAAGTAGTTTTTAGAACGATTGATATGGAGCGAAAATGGAATTCATAGTACTACGTACCTCCTTGGCGTATGGTTGTATGGTTTGTTTTTTTCGATGGAGGTTGTATGGGTTTATGTTAGTTCTAGGGCAAATACTATGGTTTAGATTTAGATGCTGGTTTTCTTGAATGAAAATCGGAAGGGGAAACCCTTCTTCGATTAAAATAACTACTACCTCCATTCTGGTTTACTAGTCCCCATTGTACTTTGGGTCAAAGTTTGTCCACGAACTTGTAAAATGTGAATGGAAAACGAGATTTTGTTATACCCAAACAAAAAATGACTGGAGGGAGTGATTGCTCTGACACAGACGCGACCTCTCATAGCACAGGCATTGAACCGGCGTGCCGGCCAAGAGGGCCGCACTCGCTGCAGGCCCGGCCGAGCACCCCTCCTCGCCGCGTGCAACCAGCTTAAGACTGCCCCGCCTGCCTTCATTGAATCCGCGCGTGTGCTGGCAACACGTCCTTCCACGAGCCGGCAGGCATTTTAGAACACAAAAAATGACTAAAATATAATTAATTTACGCATGGTCTTGACTTGTTGTGCTCGCACTGGTAGCAGGAACTAGTAGAGGATTTTCTTTATTTATAACTCTCCTCACTTTTTTTGGCTTTGAAGTGAAACATGGTTGTGGACATTATGTATGAATGTGCAGATATCTGTGAACATGAGTTTGATGTGGAAGTTGAACTTGGAATGTCGGGCTTGCGCGTGAACTATACCATGTCCAATGTTTCGTCTGTTATTGTTTGGAAAGTAATTGCTGTTATTACATGACCCGAAAAAAAACATTTTGTGCCACATCAGTAGATGCACGGACATCACAACAGGCATGCTGACTGGATAAACATTTGAACCTAGCTATTATGAAGGAAATTTTGTATTGACAACAGTTTTAGATAGCAAGAGACGCCTAGCCTGCTCTGCCTCTGCTAGCTTATTTCTGGCTTCTTCCATCTCTTCTTTGGCTTGGGTGAAGAGAGCATCTGATTGCTCTTTTCGCTTCTTCCGGAACTCAGCTACATTCTCAAGGGCTGCTGCACGCTTTCTTTCAACCTTTACTAATGCCACGAGGACACGAACAGCTGACGACTCCACCTGGCTTGTGTGTAATCCAGCATCATCTGGGAATTTGCACCTTGTGTCTAATCCAGCATCATTAGGGAACTGGCACCTTGTGTGTAATCCAGCCTCATTTTGGAAACATGATCTCAAGGTTGACCATACTTCCCTACTCGCAGGAACTGCATCCTGACATGAAGTTACTTCTTTTTTAGATCAATACTCAGAGCAACCTAGATCCATTTAGTAGAAGCTAGATAAACAGAACTCGGAGAAGTGAATTCAAAAGGAAAAAATAAATAAAAACAAACTACAAGGTGAGAACACTGACTTCCTACATCAAGCTAAAAACGAAAGCATTAGGACGATTAAGACTCTTCTTATTACACATCGAAGAACACCACGCTTAAGAGAAACAGAAACTACAACATATACACATCGAAGAACACGAGGCTACACGAAAGTGATTGAAAGGGTGTTACTTACCAAAGCTCGTTTTTTACAGGTTCGGTGCAGCTCCTCTTTAACTTGCCACGCTCCTTGAAGATGTCCCGAATATCCCGTGTTTGGTATTCATTGCTCCTCTACATGTTCGCACTCGTGCTTTTAAAATCTCAACAGGGCAAGAAAAATATACTACTAGTAATACTCGCGCATCTTGTGGGCAACATTAAAGCACTCGTCTGCCATGTTAGAGCATCTCCAACAAGATAAACTACTCATACAAATGCATCTTGATGCGTGCAACACATGGGCATTTTGCTAGTTCTAAAAACCTTTCCATCATTTGCCACACTACTGGTTGCAGATGAAAAACCTACCCAAGCACAACGCGATACATGAGCGACGCACAATTACAAGCTGATATTCTGTTGGACAATGGAGGCTATAACCAATTACTTTTACAGGAACAATAGCACCCAGGAAATTTGAAGGGTAGGTATGAAACTGCACATGTACTGCTAAGTGATTCAATACACACATTACCAATCGAGGAGGAGAACGATGGTCGTGGCAGCCTCTGTGAGTCATGGTCGGCAACGGGAGTCAGTTCATTGTCCATGACGGTGGTACTTCTGCGCTTGGCATCGGCTTCCGGGAAGTAGATCCGAGACCATGGAAGACGATGCCAGGGAAGAGGCTCCGTGTACGACGACGACGGTGGACCGGCTCCAGTGCGGCGTACGAGGTCATTGATGAGGAAGATGCGCTGCGGTGGACGAGTGTGCCGATGTAAAGGGGAGGAGCACCAAGGCTGCGGTGCCATGGAGAAGTCTATTTTGCAGTGGGGATAGCAAATGGGGAGTATTCACGTGTACTACTCTGGGTGCCGGGGTGGGGTTGGCTGGGTAGGGTGAACCTGAAGTTACAAAAAAAGCCCCCTACCAAGCGTCATCTATAGGCCTGTTTCCGAAGGCTATGATGGTAACTTCCCACTGCTCGAATCAGGGTCGCGGGAGATTTTCCCGCCGACCTCAAATTTTTGTGACACTAGACTCCCCAGGTGGCGTCTTGAGTGATTCGGCTAAGAAACTAGCGAGTAGTAGTAAATTCTGCATATTAGGTTTGACCGAAGTCAAACTTCCTAAAGTTTGACCAAGTTTATAGAAAAATATAAACATTTACCATAACAAATATGTATGATGTGAAAGTACGTTCAATAATGAATCTAATGGTATTTGTTTGTTATTGTATATGTTGATATTTTTTGTTATAAGCTTTCTGAGAGTTTACAAAACTTGACTTTGACCAATGCTAATACGCGGACTTAAATAAAAACGGAGGGAGTACACATTTGTTTTCATACTTTGTAGTGAACTAATCATTTGTTGAAATTGTGAAATAAATATATTAGGCTATTGACTTCGAATGTAATGGTCTATACAATTCAATAGTTACAATCATTGTCGAATCCCAAGATGTATACAAGGTCTATAGTACTTCACAACATGCTCAAACTCACATAATCCCAGTCAAATGAGAATCTAAATGCATTTCATAGTCATTACTTTGTAGGATGCAACAAGAACAACCATAACTCTACATCAGCCATTATAGAAGCAACATTTTGACATATCCCAATGTGTGAATGAAACATGCAGAGAGAGCTTTTGAAGATGGAGCAGATAGGGCGGGAAAGATTGTATGTATGAGGACGAGATTGTAGGAATCAAACCTAACGAGACAAAGAGAGAGAGAGAGAGAGAGAGAGAGGAAGAAGTTAGGTCTGTGAGAAGATGCATACATGTAATATACATGAGATGTGTGTGCATCTGGATTCTGTATATGTGGAAGGAGAAGAGACAACATGTTTGATGAGAGAGCAGGAAAAACATGGACGAGAGGGGAAGGATCTCGTGGGTTGAGGGATTGAAAATTTTGTGCGAGGGAGAGAGGGATTGATAATTTTGTGCAAGAGAGAGAGAGAGAGGGCGGGGGGAGGAGTCAGTCAGCCGTCGTCACATCACCCTGCTTCCAAATGACCCCGCATTCTCTAGCGCAGTGTGGTCGCCGTCTTCGATCTGCTCGTTGCTCTCTTTAAAGATTGAGGTGTTGTGCATGTTGGGGTGCAAAGAAGCACAAGCGAGAGTGGTCGCCGTATAACCTTGGATGGGGATGAATTGTGTGCTCGGGGGAGTGTGTGTGTGTGTGTGTGTTGTGCTGCGTCTCTCTCTCTCTCTCTCTGTGTGTGTGTGTGTGTTAGATATTGAGAGAAAACAAACCTAAGGAGAGAAATGGGTATTCACGAAGAGATTGTGCGGGCCTTGAGGTGGGCAGGGGCCGGGTGAGGGTGTCAAAATGTGCGCGTTGATGCATGTGGTGTATGCAACCATGCGAGGGATGGACGAATCGATAGAGATGGTTGTTGTGTTATGGATGCTCCTCTCTCTCTCTCTCTCACACACACAAGTAAACTAGAAGACAGTTCTCTCATGTATACACAACGTATCGGCATCTGTCTATGTCTCACTCATGCATGATCATTTGCACATTCACACCTCTCTATGTCTGTATCACACGCACACTGTCTCCACATTGCCCTTCCGCCACAACACACATATGGACACATACACACGTTCTCTCTCAGTCACACACACAAAATCAGTATTAAAAAAAACTAGGGCGCATCTAAAACGTCCAAATCAAATAAACACGAACTGCAGCTAAATTCAAATATATGGAAATATTGCAGTGTCAAGAACTTTCATAGGAAAAAAGTTGAGTAATACTCGAGGATTGTTTTCACACACACAAAAAGGTTCGGTGGATGTCCTTTGAGCGCGACACGGTGACGCACCGTTCGATCGACCGCGCGGCCGCGGTTCACACGCTTGCACAGGATTCTGTATCATGGCTGTGGTACTAACTAATAAAAGTGCTTCCTAAGTCTAATGTTTACGTGTACTAGTACGGTTTTCTTTTAAGTTTGACCAACCTTATATTTAAAACTAAAGTAAGCTCCCACACGCGCACTCATCAATATGCCGCCGCCGTTGTGCATGCCGGCGCCCGCCTGCTCCGGCCAACAATTTCTCGCCCATCACCGCTGTGTCGCCGCCATCCCTGTGCCATGAAGCCGAAGGCTCGCCCGCTCACGTCGTCTGCAGTCCCTCCTCACGATGCCGCCACGCTGCCAAGCACGCGAGCCGCTGGTGGAGCCGCGTCTATGCACGCAACGTAGGAAGAGGAGGACGAGCGCGTGCTCCAGCACGCTGGCGAGGAGGAACTAGCGTGTCATTGTCGTCTCCGCCCACGCGGAGGAGGCGCACATGGTGGCTGTCGCAGCGGAAGCCGGTCGCGCGCGTGTCGAGCCCGCAAACCGGGTGCGGACGCGGAGTCTACCTTCGAGACCTTGAATGCCACGTGTAGGCTGCAATCTGAAGGAGCAATTTGGGTCAATCGACTCATGTGAGCCGTTTGATGCAACATGGATGGCTAGAAGGGCTTCTTCCACCTCTTCTACTGTCTTCTTCTTTCGCTCCGTCGAACTTCTTTCACAAATCGACTGACCCAAATTATACTACTAGTACGAACATATTAAGTACAGTAGGAACATGAAGATACGAGCAGTGGTACCAACTTCAAGAAGAACAGTAGTAAGACATAGTACTAGTACTACTGTACGTACTAAAGAGTTCAAATAACGAGAAGGAACATAAACATAGTTCTGCTGGGGCCTCAGCACAACAGACCCTTGAAAATAAACTAATAAGCAACTAGTCCGCTTGACACTGGAGTAGAACCAGCATGAGCGACGACACTGCCACCTATTTGGAGTCCGAGTCCACGTCCTCGACTTCATCCTCGTCCCTCTTCCTCTTCCTCTTCGCCGACGCTTCTTTGCTTGAACCGGACACTGAGCTCTGCTTCTCCAAAGGTAGGCATCCATTGCTGCGTACAGGATGTGATCTTCATCTAATGTCTTCGACTCCCATGCATGATGAAACTCGTGATGAGGTTTCTTCAGTTTAGCGTACGAAGGATCAATCATGGCTGCTGCCAGGGTTAGCATTGAAGGTTGAGAGGAGGACACCAGGCTTGCCTTCTGGAGATCGAAGGGCTAGCCTACAACGAGACCTATCCGACGCAGGACGTTACTGTCGTTCTTAAAGCCTACAGTAATGAATTTCACTCTTTTGTCCTTGAGGAAGTTCTTAAAATCCTGGCACTCAATGTCGGCATGGCATATGTGGTAGACCAAGCAAACGTTATGTATGCAAACCTGGATCACGGCGGGCTTCTTCCTCTCTTCGTCCTTTAGATCCTTCTCTCGTCCCAGGACTGTGGTGTACTCAACATCTAGCCCAGCGACCCACTCATCCGTTGAACTGTTGAACATGCGTAGGAAGCGAGCAAGCCATGCTTTCATCGTCTCGGATCCACGTGTGTAGATGACGATGAATTGATCGCCGGTGATGGATCTAACCTGGTACTCAGCGGTGACCATGGAGATTTGGGAGTCCATGGATTTTGGAGGAGGCTTAGGAGAATTTGAACTGTTGTACCCCGCAAAAAAACAAGGAGCGAACTAATGTGAAAGGATGGGACGACTGGGAGCGAACTGTTGTAAGGTATAAGACAGGGACAAGTAGGGTGCCCGAACAGCGTGGGGTTGCTGGCTTGCCCAGTGGATAAATGGCTGCAAGCCCCCAAAGAGTTCTCGAGAACTATGCGGGACCCACTAGATGTCATGTCTACTAGACCCATATCGTAGGCCTGACGGTATAGCTTCTGCCTGTTCGCATGCCATGCCGGCGCATGGATGTAACTTCACTTAATTCCGTCAAACGTCACGCCTCCCACGACCTTCGCCTCCCTCGTGCGGTCGCGCCCTTGGAGACTTCGACCGGCTATAAATGAGCATTTTTTTGTGCCTTTTTTTAGACAAGCAATTTTTTTCCTACTCCGCATGCATGATACTGCCTCTCGTCCTTTTTACTCCTGTCAACCGTTTGCAAAGTGTTTGACCAAATTTATACTTTTTTTTGAACACCACCTTATATTAATTAACCAGCCACACCAGTACACTCATTCGATACAATATTCCCAAAACACTTAGGCGCGGTGCATTAACTTCTACCTCGTTTCTTGTTTCTTGACATATCGACCAATAGGAGATGTGGGTGTGCATGCTTTTAATGACTTGAGACTACCAAACACGACATGCAGTGGTTAGTTCATTGCTTGCAATGCTATTAATTAGCAAATAAACATTAAGATCTCTCGTTTTCCCCTCCTCCTTGGTCACAGTGCACAATCTAAGATGACTTGCTCACCTAGACGGAGGGAGTACTGATTATAATGAGTATAAGAACTACGTTTTATAATGAGTGTAAAAATATTGATTTGACATTATGAATGTTGACACATTGTGGAATAGTTTTTGAAGTCTGCAAAAGTACTCAACTAGTGCTGTCATTCTCCACAAAAAAATGTGTTTACCAATGCATGCATGAACACTAGTTACTCTAACCCCCTCTCTTCTTTAATTCTTTGCCACATTAGCATGTTTGTTATTCCCGTGTGCTAAGATACCACCATTATGGCCAGCCTTAATCATCGCATGCAATAATTTAGTGCACCTTGAAATATGAACATGTGTGGGGCGTGTTTGTTTTTAATGACTTGAGACTATACCTAGCCCGGCATGTAAGATGACTTATTATGCACCGTTCCCCATACCTGCAGGAAGCCCATTCGTCTCCAAATATTTTCCTCTCCATGTGTGGAAATAATATGCAAGCCAAACTCTCCTTCTCCCTCCGGCGGTCCCACCACTTCACCCCGTGTGAAAAAATCTGCATGCAAGACTCTCCTCCCCCCACGCTCGTCCAATCCATTGTGACCAGCAATATTTCCACCCCTTGGCTCCCCCGTAATTTACTCCAACAAATATGCCCACGTAGTTGTTACTTAACTGCAGGTGCATTTGGTCACTGACATATGGGCCCAACATGGGTCTGGCCCACATGTCAGTGACACAACTGGACCTGCAGTTAAGTCAGTGCAGCTCAGTCCATATCTTACGTAGGTGTGCCGTTGCTCGCTATAAATACTGCGCCTCCCATGACATCGCTATCTCCTCCCCCTCACGTTCATGTTCATCGCTATCTCCTCCCCCTCCCTCTCACGTCGACCACCATGGCATCGCCCCTCCCAAGCCCTAGGAGCCCCTCGCAGCACCGCACGGACGGTCACGCGTCGCTGTTCCGTTCCTCGCCGCCACTAGTCGAGCAGGATGCGTCGGTGTTCCGCTCCTCGCCTCTACGCGACGCGTCGCCGTTCCATTCCTTGCCGCCACTAATCGAGGAGGACGCGTCGGTGTTCCGCTCCTCGCCGCGACGCGTCGAGGTGGACGCGTCGGTGTTCCCAATCTCGCCAGCACGCGCGCCGGAGGACGCGTCGGCTCCCTGCTACAAGGAGAACGCCGCGCCGCCCGCCGAGCCCCCCATCCTTAAGGAGCTTTGGAAAGAAATGGATGTCGCCTTGTGGGAGGCTTTGCCTCCAGTAGAGCGCGCCAAAATAGAGGCGGAGAAGAAGGCCGAGGAAGAGAAGCGCACCACGGAACAAGCTGCCTGGGAGGCCTATGTCGCGTCCGAGAGAGTCAGGCAATTGGCTCTTTGGCAGAAGGCTCGTGCGAGGGCCGTGAGGGTGGCGGAGGACACCCATGCCGACACCCTGAGTGCAGTCGGGCCCAAGCGCCTCATCTATGCTTGGCGGTACGTGGACCGGGTGCACGCTTCCAGCGAGGAGGAGTACCTGTTGGCGCCGGATCACCACACCGATGAGATCGCGCTCACCCGCCGGCAAGCCGCCCATCAGCACCTCGCGAGTTGCGAGGCTGAGGAAGAGGCGTTGTGTCAGCGCGCTGGGAAACGTCCGCGCACCAGGGCACTCGTGGTGCGCCGCAAGTGCTCCTGCGAGCGCCGTGGCTTATAGGAGGAGTATAATTTTTGTTTCGTAAGGCGATCTCATTAGTTTTGGGACACAAATGATAAATCCCGAACGTTCCGGAATTTTTAGCGTCCTTAATTAAGTATGTAAAAGGGAAAGTTTGGAAACCTTGTGTATTCGTACGCATTTTGCAAGTACGTGCATATAGCACAAACTTTACTATATACTATCACACTACACGTCTCTCTCGATATATGCTTGCAGACTGTGCTACTCCCTCCGTCCAGGTCAATAAGTCATCTTTGGGTGTGCACCGTGACCAAGGAGGGAAGACTTATACACCTAGACAGAGGGAGTACTACTATTACTTATGTACGTGCAAATGCACATTTTAACATTACGATGCGGTTTTTGTAAAAGTGGAAAAACAACACTAGTCAAGCTTGTGAAACGACAATGCAAAACAAATGCAAAAATGCTCGTTTGATTGTTTACTTTTAGCTTCCTTCTCTGTGGTTATTTCTCTTTCGTACTTTGTACGGAGTATGTCACTAGTTGGAAAGGCATGCAAATTCCCAAACCACTTCCTACATCATGTATCGAATTTTTTGCCTAACAGGTTGTGCCGTGCAATTGGAATTCCAACTTGAGTACTACTACTAGTAGGAGTACCAGGGGCCAGTTCTTTTAGGCTTCTAGATTAGTAATCCCATAACTACTACCTTCGTCCTGGTTTATTGGTCCCCATTGTAATCTATGTCAAATTTTTGGTCAAAATTTAGCACAAATTACAATGGTGAGGAAAAACCAGTTAAATCTTTGGTCAAAATTTAGCACAAATTACAATGGTGAGCAATAAACCAGGACGGAATAGTAGTTTAGAAGCTTATTGTTACTCTCCGCTGTGACTAGTCTTGTGGGAAAAGCTGGGGAAGCCGCCAAAAGAACTGGACCTAGGAGTAGTAGCTAGGGATCAAGTGTGCGAGATGAACCGGAGAAAGTAAATGCAGAGAGATGAAATGCAAAAAAGACGGAGGGATGTGATGGTTGTTTGTCCGTTTATTTTACCAGGCCACTTATTACTAGGAGTGGTTGGGTTTTGTGATATGAAGGCTTTACTGCCGCGCCACGAGCGGGGTGAGAGGTGAGACTCCCGTGCAGCGCCGCCCTCTACACGTACTACTACTCCCTCCATCCATTTTACAGGGCCTAACTTGTCAATCTTTCGTACCAAGGCATGTCTGCAAAAAGAGGAACTGGTTTTGGGACTAGTATCTGGATCCCGTGTAATCTTGCATGCAGCCTCCTTTGAATGCCTAGCCACTGGCCTCCCTTCCTTTAATCCCTCACATGCAAATTACTCTCCTCCCTTTTCTACATGCATTCCCAACCATAATTCCTCAAATCATGCATGCCTTGGCTGAAATATAGAGCTCGCTCCTCCTTTGAAAATATGGTGGTGCTATCCATGCATGCAAATCAATGCGATGACCAAAGCGTTTTCATGATGAAGGGACCACACATGACTTGCAAGAGAAAATTAAGATGGAGATGCCTTGGTTAGTTCATTTGGATAGGTTTGTTCCGATATTATTTCATCTCTAGAGCTCACAAACATCCAGGTGAAATAGATAAAAAGTATCTTTGGCAAACAAAAGCGTTCAACTGTTCAACCTGCATCCAAAACTTGTGAAAAAATAACTCTTATTGTGCTTTGCAGGAAATGATCTTCAAGAATTAGTTTTTGAGTATCCATTGTTATACATGTTGGCTACAGATGACATGGCACTTTCTTGTAGCCAACAGTTGGCTATACTATTTAAGTATTAACCATGCCCTTATACACCTAGACGGAGGGATTAAATCAGGATGACTTGGGAGGGGCAGAGGATATGTAAGAAATGGTTCATCATAAGTCTTTCACCAGTAATGTAGTAAAAATTCATACATGGAAGATTCTAGACTAAACCAGAAATTGATACACTTTTATTCATGCGCGATACTCCAATAGAGCAAGATCATGCATGGAAGTCTCCACATGCTTAGACAGCGGATTACATTGAGCGAAGACTAATGATCAACATTTAACTTGAAAATGCAGATGTCCAGGTGAACCTCCTTGGAGTCCCCGTGCACATTGTTGGAGTCCAAATAACACCATGGGTTTTCCATGTCCACATCGGCGGGAAAGTCCCAGCTCCGCAGAGTCCAAGTATGCTCGGCGTAGCTAGTGTCGCCGCCCACATGTGTAGGTCTCTTCTTCTCATGCTCATACAAGTGGTAGAAGAGCTCACCTTATAAAGGCCTACTAGCAAAATTCCAACATCGACCAGGCCGTCCATGAAACGGGAGTGGCTGTAGGGGACGTTGCGCCAGTTGAATATATGACCAAGTTACTACGAGATTTAATCCGAATAAGCACAAAATAAATCATGACGGCTATAACAGAGATGAAACTAATAATGTGGACTAGCATAGTAGTAGGATACAGAGTAGAAACATGAATTCTACCATGATTTCAAACAAGAAGGACAGAAACACATACGGTGCAACGGGAGCAGCACCGTTGGCGTTGAGGTTGTCTCCCATGTCCAAACACCACGTAGACACGGTCTTTTAGCACGATTCATAGTCGTTCCATGCTCGGGCATTGAAGTTTGTAACTGTTTTAGATTAGAATATACTACTCCTCCGGTGCTAGTAGTAGAGCAGAGTCCTACTCTACTACTCTACTCAAGCAAGTTAGGGCATAGCACTGCAGGGAGTACCAGTACTGTGATCACTCAAGCAAGTTGTCTGGCATAGACATGACCCTACGCTGCTGGTATGTGTCTCGTAAGTCAAGCGGCATGCTGTAGTCATCATCACCTGTCCACTTCCCGCAGCACATATTCGCTTCTCCATCTTTGTCCGCACATAATCTCATCCAATGTTCCATCCCCGCTAAGGCGCCTCCCCCCCTCGTCCGAAACCCAAGCACTAACAATGGCAGAACCGAGCAGTGTCCGCCGAAAGGGTGGCTGAAATTCGCTCCCCACAGAGGTAATCTAGCTCATTGTTTCGCATGTGGACAATCTCAGTACCATGCCGCTCGCCGCGTGCTCGTCGGGGCTGTACCGTTTACTCAAAGCCCTCGGGCCGGAGCTTTTTAAGCCAGCTCCTTGCTTGCTGATGGCGCCTGGTCTTCAGAAATGGCGTGTCACGCAGCATAACAATCGTAGGGTGGTGAGCATCAACCCCCTTAACTGCGATCCGATCCCCGTCAGCCTCAACTACATTAACGGTATGTACTGGGTCGGCATGAACACGTCTTGGATGGTGCTCGTCGACGGTCGCGGCAGCTGGATGCTCGTGGAGGTCTACACCCGGCGATTGATCCCCCTTCCTTCGATTAACACTGCACTGCTTTGGCACCGCGGCCCAGAATACTCGGAATCTTATAGTAGCCAACATGATACCAAGTTTGATTTGCTCAAGGTTGTAATCTGCCAAGTGCCCACAAGATCTGCGAATTATAAAGACTTCAGGCTAATTGCGTTCTTCAACAGCGGTCTCGCCTATCTGACAGGTCACTGGGGTAAGTGGATAAATCTGCACGTCCATTGCAGGATCATACATCCTCCATGGTTCTCTGATGCAATTGAACACAAGGGCTTCATTTACGCTGTCGACTCCTTCTATGGCTGGACGTATTGCTGGCCTACGCCAGTCATCGCTACAAATGGCTGTTACAGCAGTATGTTACTTTCCTATGATATCATGATGGCTTTCTTATATTACTGTCAACATTTGCTGAAAAAATATTCATGCTCATAACATGTTGTTCTTAAGATTAACTAAACCAAGAGCCCTTTTTTATTTGACTCCAACTTCATATGATGTTGTAGGCCGCCTGGTGTCCCTACCCTTCCTAATCCCAGAACCTTTTAAAGAAAAGCGGCATGGCAGTTGCAGGTGGTTCCTGGCTCGATCAGACAATGGTGAAAGATTGATGATCCTTCGCATGTACCGGACGTGTTGTTTCGCGGAATACAATCACAGTCACTGCAAGGTCTTTGAGCAGGATCCCAGCTTCTCTGTGCCTTCAGGAATTTTTGACTGGAGGCTGGTAAGTAGCCTTGGTACATGCTCTTTGTTTGTCGAACTGAATTATCCGATTAACCAGGAGATAACCGATGGCAAGGATCATGATGGCAGCACGGTTTCATTCATCAGGCAAAACTGTGTGTACATAGCGTACCATGCGTCTCTGCATGCACCATACCCTAATATGTGCTGCCACGCTCTGCAGCCCAAAGTAGGAGAGAGGGTCGCAAGTATCAGACTTCGACCTGCTGGCTAGAGTTTCCCCCGTCAGGCACCCATCTGGTTCAAGCCATTAGCCAATCTCCACAGCTTAATAAATAGTAACGTCTAACTGAGCCAGTTAGTTAGATGCGTACACTTGGTGTAGTAGGAACTTTATTTAGTTTGATGCATACACTTGTTCTTTTTTGGTAGCCCTTTTTGTAATGATGGCTGATGTTTGGTTTGGAAGAGAGAACTGCGTCTTCACTCTTCTGGCCTGCTTACTGCTTCTGTTGCACCCCCAACCCTGGTTGCTGCTGCTGCTGTTTTCAATGTACAATCAGTAGAATATTTCGCCTGTTGGTTGAATAAATGTGTTGTTCGAACGACAAACACAATGTTTTGGAAGTCGTTGCATGGTTTGATCCTTTAGTGCCCCGTACCGTACGTAGCGCATACTATTTATCGTACGGAACACATTTTTTTTGAAACTCGGAACACATTTTCCACTTGTTGATAACATGCAGCCCATTGATGAAGGCCCAATAGAGAAGCCCATAATTAACTAGAAGGGAGGCTCTCATATGAATCCGGCCCAGGTACATGCTGATGGTCCCCTAAACATAAATAAGTAAATAAATAAATAAAGCTAAATGCTCATGCACCAGTTCTTTGGGAAAAGAGCTAGCCCAGTATTTCTTTTTGAAGAATACCCAAGCTAGGCCTATTTGTTTTCTCCGAATTACTGGGCTACAAATCTTTCAAGACGAGGAGGGATGCATTCCGGCCTGGCTTAAGAGTATGGTCAATGTCTATTAAAAGTAATATCAAAAGGGGTTGAAAATTCCAAAAAAATTATAGCAAATGGGATATAAGTTTCTTTTTTTGTTTTTGTTCTTCACTGATATCTTATACGTATTTCATTGGATTTAACATGACATAGTACTAATTTATTTTTAAATTTGTTTTACTATGGCTATTAATTTTTGGATTAAGAATATTTCGTTCCCCAGCAAAAATTTGCGAATTTTCAAAATTTCCCACATATTTAGTTAATTTTTTGACCCTGGTACTGACCAGAAAATGGCCAGCAATTCTAAAAATGGAAAACGGGCTACAAAAAATTCCATATGAATTAGAAAATGAGTAAAAATATAAAAATAATAGCAAATGGGCTGTACACGCCACGGATTTCGAGGCTGACTTGTTTACGAAAGGCTTTGTCAGTGAACACACGATTCTAGCAGCAGTTAGTGTTGGATGTCCATCCAACGGCCGATGTGCTTATTTAATCTCTACTCTTCCTGCTCCAGCTGCCTAAACTACCACCGGCGGGACTGCTTGCTCCCTCCTCTTGTGGCCCGCTGTGTGTCAGGACCGCCTTTCCAATAAAACATTTATTGAAAAGCCGGCCTTTGTGTTGACCAGTATAGAAGAATCCTTCTTACTGGCAGACAAAACCTTGATACAGAAATCCAGCAGTACTAAATATTATACATGGTTGAGCTGAGGATGCTCAACAATTTATTACAAGCACGCCTATATTATACATAAAGGCGGGTATGACACAAGAGTATGGTGGCATAACTACTGACTCGTAATAAAAGTGGTGGTGGATATGTCACAGTGAGGTGGGTGACATGACTCTGAAATATACAGCTCATCAAGCGCCGGAGTGAGGCTTGATGATTTTATTTGGTAGCGGAAGCGTATATAATACAAGTGAACAACTCCAGGGTCGCACGTGACTGACTGGGACTCCTCTAGGCGTCGGACTCGCTATCGAACTCTTCATCCATAAGATCGCCTTCGTCAACATCTGGCCAAATCAACAAGCCAGGTGAGTACTTTGAATGTACTCGCAAGATAGTTCGGACATAAGATATAACGAATGTAAACATGATGCACATGAGCAGATTAGTATGCGCAATCAAATAATAGATTTGCACTGCATGGTAAATAAAAGGAAGTCAGGCGGTAGTCCTCCCGAAATCCCAATAAAATAACAGAAGACCGATCGGGTGTTTGAAGCGACGCCTCGAAAGGTAAAAGTAAATTAACATGTCGCAGTCGGGCGTCGGGGCGACACCACATAAAGGGCTTATATTGAAAAGTAAATGACAGAACGTGCCACAGTCGGACGTCTATGTGACATCGCATAAAGGGCTTATATAAAAAGTAAATAACAATAATGCCACAGTCGGACGTTTGAGCGACATCACATAAAGGGCTTATATCAAAAGTAAATAACAATAATGCCACAGTCGGATGTCTGAGCGACATCTCATAAAGGGCTTATATCAAAAGTAGATAACAATAATGCCACAGTCAGACGTCTGAGCGACATCACATAAAGGGCTTGTACTTTATCATTCGAATTTAAATAGCTCAAGAATTTAAATCATCACAAGGAAATACTCAGCATATAATAATGAACTGGTTAGTCCATTCACATGAATAACCTTCAACTGAGTTTACCACTCTCAGTTTCATGTTTATTCTCCGGAGACTGTCACGGGGTTGACACTGAGATTTGTTACTGAGACTGACACTGACACTGAAATGATGTCCAAGTCCTTGTTCGTGGACAGGGATACTCGAATGGTTTTGACTCTGTAGAGTTTGTACTTTCTAACCACAACCAACGGATTTCGGTAGTCACAAGGACTAGTTCTGTTTACGGTGTTTTAGAAGAAACACGTCTAACCAGTACACACCCATTCCACATTCCGTTGCCAGGAATCACCCTCGGCAACGTTCAAGAAAAACCTTAAGACGGGGAGGCCACAACCTCGAGTAGCATGGGATCAAATTTATATCGCGCGCTCTAAGGGGTGCCCCCCTCTTGGTCCCAACCGGAAACACCCATGCCCCCTGACGAGATGACGGGCTTTAATCCAGGGCCATGGAACCCTCATCGCGGTCCCTCTGTTTGGTGTATACAAGGAAAGAGGTTTGCAACTTACTAAACCGCACTCTTTGCAGAAAACATGTGGCAGCACGAAGGGGAAACGAACGGGATTGAGACTTGACCCGTGTTAGAACTAGAGTTAATGGTTGACATAAAACTGGCATGCTTCAACAATACCAGCTTGCAACCCATCATGTCACCACAAGATCGTGTTATCTTATCATCATAAGAACACATCAACTTCGAAGCTCACCTGTAGCTTGTCTTGCATGCACAAAACATTCACAAATGCTTATATAAACATGCCATGAGAAAAACTACTCGAGCAAACATGCAAAACACTCATCATATCAAAGGTTCAAACATGCTTGCCTGGTTCGGAGAAGTCGGAGTCTAGCTCGGCGAAGTTCACGTCTCCTTTACCTCCTTCGGTATCTACATATTAAAAGAAAATCAGATACTACATAAATACCGTGCATGCACAAAAAAGTATCCCAAATACTTTTCAAATAAATATGACAAAAAACTAGACAGAAAAATAAAGATGGCAGAAAAAGTTTCAAGTTAAAATCATCTTTTGTTTAAAACCTATAAGTGTTTTAGTCCAGGGACCTTTCTGTAATGAAACAGAAAGTTTCCGGGGTTCATTTTATAAAAACAAAAAACGTTTCAGTCTAGAATACGTCAGTCCAGAGGGGAGACGTATTTTTCCCGAAGGCGTTTCTAGAAAACGTTTCGAAAAAGAGAAAAAGCTGACGGGGGTCCCACCCATCGAGTTTGAAAACAAAAACAGGGCACTAGCGCCCGAGGGCCGCGGTGGTTGCCGACGGCGATCCACGGCGAGGCAGGGGGATCGGGGGGTACCAACGTGTTCACCATGTTCTTCCGCACCTGTGGGTGGTGGAGTTGAGCGTTGGCGAGCACCACGTCGATGGAGGCCCCCAACTCCGGCGGACGGTGGTTCGGGCGAGGTTGATTCTCGTCGAGGAGAGCTGCAGACGTCGAATTGGGGTTCAGGTTAGAACATTGGGTGAAGTAGGAGACGACTAGCATGGTCTGGGAGGCGGGGGTGGTCTCACCAGAGCGAGTCGCGCTGGAGCCCGAAGCGGATCGGGGCGGCCGAAGACGGAGAAGAAGACCTCCTCGAGGTCCTCCTAGTGGCTAGGCGTGGCTCTGGAGAGGTGGAGGGGTGATGCCTGGTCGAGATCGAGCTCGAGGCCCCCTTTTATAGCCGGCCCGAGGCGGTGCCCGAGAACGGGATAACTCCGGCGATGGTTACGGCGGTGCAGAGGTTGAACGGGCCATTTAGGTGATTGGGCAGCTTCGAGATGATCCACTGGCTCCACTCAAATGCTAATCTTGGTTGGATTTTGCCTGCTCTGTGGTTTTGACGGAACGGCGCCTCGCGGGCCCGTCGGCGGCAGAGAGCACGCCCTGTGCTTGCCAGGCCACGGCGACGGTGCCGCAGTCGTGCACAGAGGAGGGGGTGGACACGCGGAGACCTCTGGTGGCTGGGGCAGTGCCAGACAGCGCCGAAAGGCAGGGCCGGCCTCTGTTGGCCGCCACGGGTGGCTCTGCCACCGCAGAAGACGCCGGAGCTGGCGAGCCACGTCGCCACCGACGCCCGCGCCCGGCCAAGCGAGTGTGCGGCGCACTGGATAAGAAGGGGGAGCAGTGAGCATTGATCCAAGGAGGCTACTGGCGAGATTGTCGATGGTTTCTGACGAAATGACACTGTTGACTAAACCCAGACACTCAATCTCTGAACTTTTCCTGAATTCAGACAGAAACGGTGCATGCCAGGTGTTCGATGAAATGTTTTTGTGATGTGGGAAATTTTTCTGGAGCTGATCTTTGGTGAGGTGGCCTCTTGGTGTACCTGGAAGCTGCATGAATTATCTCAGAATTTTTGAAAAAAGGAAAATGTGAATTTCACAAAAAATGGCATTTCTGGTCCAAACTTGCAGTGGGCAAATTTTGAAATTTTTGAACTGAGGACAAGTGGATCTTGATGGGTCTAAGTTGAGGGTACTAAGGACTAGTCAGAGAAGTTTGTTTGGAGTTAAAACTCCAAAGGAAACTTGTAGTTCCTTTGTAAATCACCTAGGTCCAAAATAATCACAGAAATAGTTTTGAGGTTAAAATAAATTGAATAAAAATCAAAAATGGTTTGAAACTTGTTGGAGGTGGGAGTCTTGACCTGATCCAAGGCAGGGATGGGTTTTGGAGGGCAATGTCAATATGTGACTTGGCAAAAGGGGAAATTTTTGAATGGGAAAAGAATAAACCCAAAATCCCTATGGTTTCTTCTTAATAGAATGGGTTTCAAAAAATAAATTTGTGTAGGGGCAAGACAAAATTAAAAGCTCTCAAGACCAAAAATCAAGGTTGAGAAGAGTACCAAAATATTTGTCATAAAAGTTTTGAGAGGGGGAGGTTTTAAGAAAAATTTTAAATAGCCTCCTTCAAATCAAATAAAGATTTTGATAAAAACCAAATCAAAATTTTTGGAGTGTCACAACACCTACCCCCTTAGGAAAAATCTCGTCCCCGAGATTTCAGCTGATCCTCAAATAGGTGTGGGTATTCTGCCCGGAGAGTGTCCTCTCTTTCCCATGTCGCTTCATCCTCGGTGTGATTGCTCCACTGAACCTTGAAGAACCTAATTGTTTTCTGACGGGTCCTTCTTTCAGACTCCTCTAATATCTTTATTGGATGTTCCCTGTAGGTGAGGTCTGGTTGCACGTCAATGTTCTCATGTGACACTTGCTTCTCTAGGTTGCTTACGCATTTCCTCAACTATGAGACGTGGAACACGTCGTGGACGTCTGACAGCTCCTTGGGTAGGTCTAGCTGGTAGGCTACGGTGCCTCTCCGTGCAACTACACAGAACGGTCCAATAAATCTTGGTGCTAGCTTTCCTTTAACCTTGAACCGCTGCAGGCCCCTCATAGGGGATACTCGTAGGTACACATATTCACCGGGTTCAAAGCTGACTTCACGATGCTTCTGATCGTAATAACTCTTTTGTCGGCTTTGAGTTGTCTTGAGTCGGTCCCTGATGAGTCTAACTTTCTCTTCAGCTTCCTTGAGCATGTCTGGGCCGAAGATACGGCTGTCTCCTGTTTCCGACCAATTTAATGGAGTACGACACCTCCGCCCGTACAGGGCTTCAAAAGGTGCCATTTGTAGGCTGGATTGGTAACTGTTGTTGTATGCAAACTCGGCATATGGCAAGCTTTCTTCCCAACTGGTTCCATAGGTGAGGACACATGCTCTCAACATGTCCTCTAGAATTTGGTTTACCCGTTCAGTTTGTCCATCAGTCTGGGGGTGGTAGGCTGTACTGAATGCTAGCTGAGTTCCCAGAGCTTGTTGTAAATGATCCCAGAATTTTGAGACGAATTGAGTGCCTCTATCGGATATTATAGTCTTTGGAACTCCATGCAGACAAACTATATGGGAGAGATAAATCTTGGCAAGCTTCTGAGTGGTGTGGGTTGTCTTCACTGGGATGAAATGTGCCACCTTGGTTAATCTATCGGTGATGACACATATGGCATCATTTCCGTGTTGTGACCGAGGTAGTCCGACAATGAAATCCATCCCTATTTCGTCCCATTTCCACTCAGGTATCCTGTTTGGTTGTAGTAGTCTGGCTGGTTTTTGGTGCTCGGCTTTTATGCGTTGACAAGAATCGCAACATGCAATGAAGGTGGCTATATCCCTCTTCATACCATGCCACCAAAATCTTTCCTGAATGTCCTTATACATTTTGGTTCCAACAGGGTAGATTGAATATGGTGCGGTGTGGCCTTCTGTTAGGATTTGCTGTTTGAGGTCCTCTATATTTGGCATGCAAAGTCTGTATCCGTACCATAATATTCCCTCATTGTCTATGACGAATTCCGAGGCCTTGCCCATACTCACTTTTGCTTTTATGCCTTCGATGATGGGGTGTCCATGCTGAGCTTTCTTAATCTGCTCCACAAGGGTGGGTTGTAATTCCAAATTTGACACAGTGCCTTTCGTGGCCATCATCAAGTTGATTGGCGAATTCCTGTTGAAATTTAGGTCTCAAGTTTTGTAGGCTATTGTTGTCTGAGCTGGGGTTTCGACTAAGAGCATCTGCCACTACATTTGCTTTTCCTGGATGGTAGTGGATGCCCACATCATAATCTTTCACCAATTCCAACCAGCGCCGTTGCCGTAAATTGAGCTCTAGCTGTGTGAAAATAGATTTGAGACTTTTGTGGTCTGTATATATTTCACAAAGATTTCCAAGCAAGAAGTGTTTCCACTCTTTGAGTGCATGAATGACTGCTGCCAATTCTAAGTCATGAGTGGGATAATTTTCTTCATGCTTTCGAAGTTGTCTGGAAGCATCTTGGATTAGCACGCATCCGAGGCCTTTCTGGGATGCGTCGCAGTACACTTCAAAAATTTTGTGTATGTCTGGTATAACTAATACTGGTGCTATTGTTAATTTCTTCTTGAGTTCTTGGAAACTTTTCTCGCACGCTTCAGTCCATACAAAGTTCTTATCCTTCTTGAGTAACTGTGTCATTGGTTTTGCTATGGTGGAGAAACCCTCAATGAACCTTCGGTAGTATCCAGCCATTCCCAGAAAACTTCAGACATCCGTTACGTTGGCTGGTGGTTTCCAGCCAAGTACAGCCTTAACCTTTTGGGCATAAATTTACGCAGGCGCGACAAGATTCCAACCCGTGTGCGGGAACCACCTGGTTGTGTATGTTCCTGTCAGGGCCTGATGTGTGCGCATACATGTGTAGGTTGAGCACTTGAGCATGAGCATGTGTGTTGGTCATGTGGTGTGTGCATGCATGCGTGCATGTGTGCGTGTGAGTGTTGCGTGTGTGCGTGTGAGTGTTGCATGGCTGTGTGTATACGTGTGAGTATTGCATGCATGCAGTTCATGTGCATGCCTGCATGTGTGTATAATCACCACACTAGCTCGTGTGTATTAAAAGAGATGGCTCAACATACCAATACAATGCCACATTGTCCGCTGTGCCTGCAGTCATGACTTCGAATACTCACTGTCCAATAATTTTTTACTGTTTTTTTTCATTCTTATACATGCCGATAGGTCGGCCCTATGATAGTGAGATAATGTGATGCAACACTAGATGTGCCACATGGAGCGTTTAACTGGTCAACTAGTCGTGTCTTCAACAAATACAGAGCTGTAGGGTGAGCACATGACAGTATAATAACCAAAAGATGTAAATGGTGGCCGTAATGAGTGGATTCTGAAGTCTAATGAACGTATCGTGCTTTCGCTTCAAATATAGTGATCGTCGTTGTATATATCGTGAGAGAAAGGTGAAACATGTGTGAATGTGCTGGCGCCGTACTTTTAGACGACCTAGTTATAGTTCGTGTGCGTACGTGAAAGGGGCGTAGAGGGGGTGTACGATGGAGAGAGAGATGCTCTTCATTTCTCTTTTCTCTTTATTATGACTAACTTTATATATAGTATAAAAATATAAAAATTCATAGTGCGGAATAAATATCATTGGGTGCATCATGCAATGCAAATTAAATTTCATACTCCATATAACTTTGTAATGTTGTATATATGTAGAATTTATAAAATAAATTTTTGGCCACACTTTGTGTGTTTTTTATTCAAAAGGAATGTTGTATGCGAAGTAAAAGTGAAGAGAGGGCTTTTTAGATCAATGGGGTACGTGATAATATGTAACATATGTGAATGTGTAGTTGACGTATTTGGCAGGGCCTACAGAGGATATGTGTACGTATTTGAGAGAGGCATGGATAGAGGGGCCGGCGGGGGCGACGCGGGAGAGGTAGCACAAGAAATGAGAGAGGACTACAAAGAGAGAGAGAGACGAATAGGATGTCTCGGCGAGAGATGCCCTTGAGTGTGTCCATGTAAGAGGGGAGGGATTAGAGGCATGAGGAGAAATAGTTTGTGTGGTGTTTGTGTTGCTATGTGTGGGTGTGAGAAGATAACGAGACCTAGGGGTAGAGGGTGTGTCACCACGTGAGGTCCGATGGGCTGAGGTTAGGCCCTTGTGTCGGTTCCGTCCTGCGCCACATTGGTCGGCCCGTGACGCATTTCAGGGAGACCCATGGAGGACTAGTCGTAAAAGACAAAGATACCAGAGCTGTGAAGGACTCTATGTCCATTGACAAAGACGGCTAGGATTTGTAACCCTAGCTAGGTCCCTGAACTAAGGTATCCCATTGTCTTTGATA
Organism: Triticum urartu; assembly: GCF_003073215.2. Classification (NCBI taxonomy): domain Eukaryota; kingdom Viridiplantae; phylum Streptophyta; class Magnoliopsida; order Poales; family Poaceae; genus Triticum; species Triticum urartu. Next base: position 255,324,880 of record NC_053026.1, on the reverse strand, counting down.
TTACCATTCATCCAACCTAACTTTAAGTTGCATCTTACAAAATGCTCTGCTGGAATCATATTTGTCAATTAGGAAGAGAGGTTGAGACAGTGCGTGCGAGATAGGCCTAAAGATAATGTGCGTGCGGGAGACACATAAGCACGTCTATGTATAGACAAAGGGTCGATGGGAATCGTGCATGCATATGCGTGTGAGAGGAAGAGTGCTTGTGACAATGGTTAGTGAAAACAGTCGTAAATGGTTGCGAGAGAGAGGGAGGGTGATATATTGAGAGCATGTGTGCGAGAAAGACACCCCGGGAGAGAGTGTGTGAGCATGTGTGAGAGACCCCCGATCGATATACACCATGTGCGCATATGTGTGAGAGAGAAAGTCCGCGCATGTGTGAGTAGGGGCCTATGAAGAGTGAATCTACACATTGATTAAAAATATAAATTGTATCCAAATATTAGGATGGGATCATGATATTTGCAATTCGCCTAAGGAACGGTCATTGATCCATCAGACATCCATATTCTATCGAATTTGGGCATGTTTATGTTATTTCGACATAATTGATGCATAGAGTCAGTATTTTGAAGTCCAGACAATGCGTCGCTTTATCAATTCGATTATAAACGTGAGTATAGTTCATGTTGTGTGTGTAAAGCACATTATATATACAAAAGGTACACAATGAACATTCTAAATAGCTAGCTAGGAACTAGCATACATTTGAATTCAACTTAAGGTGGTTTAAAAAATTCAAATTCAAAATGAAGTCCATTTAATTATTTGAGTTCGAGATCATGGCATTTGTAAATTATACCTAAATTAAGGGGCACCAATCTTTGCTCTGCTTTTGTACATAATAGCATATATAGTTGTGTACAAAAATATATTCAAATTTACCTCCTCCATTCCAAAATAATCGTAGTTATAGGATTTTCAGGAGTAAAAATTTCAGAAAAAGTGCACAATTTAATGAGGTTTCCAAACATACAACGTCAAATTTAACATTGTCTATTTAGGTCAATCATCAAAGTTCAAGTGTACTCTAAACGTGAATGCTTCTATTTTAAAATTTTGAGCGAAGCGCCAAAAGAGCCTTTACTCGCCCGAAACCGCATGAGACCAATGTTTGGTAGAAGGAAATTACTTTTCTAACTCTGAACCATGAAACCTACCGGCCTGACGTCCAAAGGTCTAAACCAGCATAGGCTTGTAACTTCATCTAGACGCCACACAACCGCCTCCGAAAAAATTCATACATCATGGCCGCCTAAACATACATGTGCTCGGCCAAAATTGCTCATGCCCACTATTTGGGACACCTAGGATTTCCATCCTAGCCCCGACCCGCACTAGGTCTGAAATTTAAGAGGGGGAAAAGTTTGTACTATCCCCAAATTTCAAACAAGCGCGTCCCGGACCGAAACATGGTTCCCTCTTAGCTCCCCCTCCCCCGTCTGATTCCCCATTCATACTCCATGGGCGCCAAAACTACCACTCCACCAGCCGCGAAACCCAACCGTCCTCCGTCCGCCACCCCATCCCACCCATCAATTGCCTCCCTCCTCCACGATGGAGCCGATACCCTAACGTCGTTGTCCACCATAACCGCAACCGCAATGCCCTCCACGGCTAGTAGTTGAAGCCGAGGCCGAGCTGCCTCCAGGACGCTGACGTGCGTCGTACCCGAGCCAGTTCAACCACGTCGTCCTGCGCCTCACCATTGTCGCTCCAATGTCGCTACCGACCACCGCACCAGCATTTTTCCCGCTACAATGTCCTTCGCCGCCTCGGATCTGCTTCCCCTCCACCGACAGACGCCCACCGCAACACAATCAACAATTTGGCCATGGGTTCATCCGAGGCTCCACCGTCCTCCACAACATCGGCCTCCTAGTAAAATGAAGAACATAGCCACGAAATCAGGAACTGGTACTCCTCTTCCGTTATTCATGCAAATCGTATGTGTCTGCTTGCACGGTATTCATCCCACAGAAGACACTAGTTGACCGCTTCTTAATGTACCTTCTTCCTGATACTAGATGTTCCTAGTAACTGACGATGCACAAGGTTTCTCCTCATATACTATTTCACCTTAGCCAGAGGTCCATCGCCCCCTGGATTTCAATTCCTAGTTAGTTGATTCCCAATTAAACAAAGCACCACCCATGGAGGCGCTAGTCTGCCTGTTACGCCGGCGAAGCGACACCTTGGTGTCTATCTTAGGGGTGTGTGGGGCCTAGGAGCTGCTGGCGCTCGATCTGGTGGTCGGCCGGGCTTAAAGGGATGGTAGGGGGCGGTGCCAAGCACGGTGGTGGTGTGATGTCAAGGGGAGGGCGGGGCGGCAGAGGTAGGGGTCTGGGCTGGTGGTCGCTGGCGGTTTGAGAAAGATCGTCAACGGTGACTGGCGGGAGGTAGATGAAGGTCATCTGCCCGTTCCTTGTAGGTTTGACAGTTCAGAAAAAATCGACTGAGCTATTTATTTTCAGTCAACTGTTATTTTGATAGAACCACATATGTGATGACCCACAAGTATAGGGGATCTATCATAGTCCTTTCAATAAGTAAGAGTGCCAAACCCAATGAGGAGCAGAAGGAAATGACAAGTGGTTTTCAGCAAGGTATTCTCTGCAAGCACTAAAATTATCGATAATAGATATTTTTGTGATAAGATAAATCATAACGGGTAACAAGTAAATAATGTAACTAAGGTGCAGCAAGGTGGACCAATCCTTTTTGTCGGAAAGGACAAGCCTGGACGAACTCTTATATAAAGCAAAGTGCTCCAAAGGACACATGGGAATTGTTGTCAAGTTAGTTTTCATCATGCTCATAAGATTCGCGTTCCTTACTTCGATAATTTGATATGTGGGTGGACCGGTGCTTGAGTGCTGACCTTCCTTGGACAAGCCTCCCACTTATGACTAACCCCTCTCGCAAGCATCCGCAACTACGAAAGAAGAATTAAGGTAAACCTAACCATAGGATGAAACATATGGATCCAAATCAGCCCCTTACGAAACAACGCATAAACCAGGGCTTAAGCTTCTGTCACTCTAGCAACCCATCATCTACTTATTACTTCCCAATGCCTTCCCCTGGGCCCAAATAATGGTGAAGTGTCATGTAGTCGACGTTCACATAACACCACTAGAGGAGAGACAACATACATCTCATCAAAATATCGAACGAATACCAAATTCACATGATTACTTATAACAAGACTTCTCCCATGTCCTCAGGAACAAACGTAACTACTCACAAAACATATTTATGAGCAAGATCAGAGGAGTATTAATTATCATTAAGGATTTGAAAATATAATCTTCCACCGAATAAACAACCTAACATCAACTACAAGGAGTAATCAACACTACTAGCAACCCATAGGTTCCAATCTGAGGTTTCGGGACCAAGATCGAATACAAGAGATGAACTAGGGTTTGGGAGGAGATGGTGCTGGTGAAGATGTTGATGGAGATTGACCCCCTCTAGATGAGAGGATCGATGGTGATGACGATGGCGAGGATTTCCATCTCCCGGAGGGATGTTTCCCCGGCAGAACAGCTCCGCCGGAGCCCTAGATTTGTTCTGCCCAGGTTCCTCCTCGAGACGGCGGCGCTTTTTCCCGAAAGCTCCCTTCTGATTTTTTTTTCCAGGTCAAAACACACCATATAGCCAAAGATGGGCATCGGAGGCCTGCTAGGGGGGCCACAAGGTCGGGGGCGCGCCCTCCACCCTTGTGGCTGGCTGGTGGCCCCCCTGTGGTACTTTCTTCGCCCAATATTTTTTATATATTCCAAAAACATGCTCCATGAAGTTTCAGGACTTTTGGAGTTGCGCAGAATAGGTCTCTAATATTTTCTCCTTTTCCAGTCCAGAATTCCAACTGCCAGCATTCTCCTTCTTCATGTAAACCTTATAAAATGAGAGAGAATAGGCATAAGTATTGTTATATAATGTGTAATAACAGCCCATAATGCATTTAATATCAATATAAAAGCATGATGCAAAATGTACATGTCAATGTGGTGGTGTGCTGGAGGAGTACCTGCATTTCCCAGCCATCCGTTTGCTCATATTACAAAATCCAAGAATCTAATTTCTTTTGCCATGCAATGTTGTAGAGCTATCATATGCCTCAAGTCATTTATTTTTCATCCAATTTCTATCTGCTACTTTTACAGTGCACTATTTCTGCACACACTTCACCCATACTCTCGCTATTGTTTTTTTATGCATGGTTATTTCAGTCTCTGCCAAACTGTTGATAAAAACATGAAAGAAAAGAGAGAAGTCGCTCCAGCTTTTCTCGCGAGTAGGCAAGACACGTTTCAACACTTTAAAGGGTGCAGTGTTGTCAGATGGAGATAGTAAACGTAGCTTTGTAGTTGATGATCTCACTCACCATGAACCATAATCCCAGCTGCTTGCTTTAACTTCGCGGTGTCATATGTGGTTGCATGTTGCATATTGTGTCAAGCTTGTATTCGAAAGGCCGAAGTCGGTCTTTATTAAGATAAGGAAAGAAATTTTTACATCATGACGACGTCTGGGAGTACAATACCATAGAGCACCAGAAGCCAAATATATAGTCAAGGCACTGGTCGAGCGAGTGATAAGCCCAGCACAGACATGCATTACCTGCAAGCCAACTGAAAAGCCACAGTGGTGGAGAAGTAGCCCACCTCCCACCAGGCTATCAGATCCTCGATGATCATGCTCACCACTCCAGCTGGGTGTCTAGCTTGTATTGCTTCCAATTTGGTTAAATTGCATTTGCTTAGCTTACACATTATACCTTTGAATATGACATGCCTTCCTGTTTTTGCTATGTACTACTACATCTATCTATTAACCATGTTCTTACATCAAACTAATGTTCTTGTGTATCCCTCATCAATCACTTATGATGAGACAGTCAGGCTTGTGGACTGCTGTAAGAAAAGATCCTATTTTAAAGAATGCAGTGTCAGCCTCCCCACATGATTCTCAAGAAACAACAAGGCTAGAGGAAGATAGTCAACATAGCTGTGTAGTTGATGACCGCATTTCCCCTACACCACCATCGCAGGTGCTTGCTCTAACTTGGCAGTGTGATATGTGGTTGCATGATGCATATGGTGTCTAGATTGCAATTCTTCCAATCTTGTTAAATTGCATGTGCTATTCTGCATAGTTTATACATTATACATGTTAATGTGACATGCCTTCCTGTTTGTGGTACATACCACGTCTATCTATTAAGCATGTCCTTACATAAAACTACTATTTTTGTATCTCACATCAATCAATTATGACGAGACACCTTTAGTTTATGCAGTGTGATATTGGTTGCATCTTTCATATGATTTATAGCATGCACGGCTTCTAATTTCTTCAAACGCCATTTATGATGGGATGCTTTTAACTTGGCAGAGTCATATTGGTTGCATTTTTCATTTGGTGTCTACCTTGCATTGCTTCTAATTTGTTGAAATGGCTTCTGCTTAATTTACACAAATAGTTGTGAATATGCCATGTCGTCATGTTTTTGTACATATTCCATCCTCGTATCATGTGTTTGCCTTTACATCAAAGTAGTGATTGTCAGTATCACGCATGAATGAGTTCTGAAGAGTGAATTTTATTGCTTTTTCTTGTAGGTTTTAATTGACAATGCAGAATCAATAAAGCGGAAGGAAATTAGCAAGGCAATGGATAATGGTGCTCCTTCCGACCAACTGAAATGGAGGGCCTCTATAGATTCTACTCCGCCATCCCCCAACAAGATTTGCAAGACAACACATGCATAGACACTCAACGTAGCTGTGTTGTTGATGAGCACGTCTCCCCTAGTCCACCATCACAGGTGCTCCCTCTAACTTGGCACTGTTATATGTGGTTGCATGTTATGTATGATGTCTAGCCTGTATTGCTTCTAATTTTGTTGAATTCCATCTGCTTACTTTACACATTATACTTGTGAATAAGACATGTGTTCTTGTTTCTAGAAGTTTGATTCTTTGCATTTGTTTTGAGATATAAAGATGGTGATATTAGAGTCATGCTAAAGAGTAATTGAGGATTAGTAAGAATATTGGTGTTAAGGTTTGTGCTTCTTGAAACATGCACGTATGGTCTCCCATTATGCGATAAAGTTAGAGAATGATTTATTTTTTATTGTCTTCCTTATGAGTGGCGGTCGGGGACAAGTGATGGTCTTTTCCTACCAGTCTATCCCCCTAGGAGGATGCGTATTAGTACTTTGCTTCAATGGCTAGTAATTTTTCGCAATAAGTACGTGAGTTTTTTATGACTAATGTTGAGTACATGGATTATACGCACTCTAACCCTTCCACCATTGCTAGCCTCTCTAGTACCGTGAAATTTTTGATAGTGCATTAAACCCACCATATACCTTCCTCAAAACAGCCACCATACCTACCTATTATGGCATTTCCATAGCCATTTCGAGATATATTGCCATGCAACTTCCACCGTTCTATTTATTATGACACATGCCATCATTGTCATATTGCTTTGCATGATCATATAGTTGACATAGTATTTGTGGCTTGGCCACCATTTATATTTTTTATACATGTCACGCTAGATCATTGCACATCCCGATACATCGCCGGAGGCATTTACATAGTCATATGCTTGTTCTAGTATCAAGTTGTAATTCTTGAGTTGTAAATAAATAAAAGTGTGATGATCATCATTATTAGAGCATTGTCCATGTGAGGAAAGGATGATGGAAGCTATGATTCCCTCACAAGTTGGGATGAGACTCCGGATTTAAAAAAAAAGAGGCCAAAGAGCCAAAAAATAAAAAAAGAAAATAAAAAAATGAGAGAAAAAGAGAGAAGGGCAATGTTACTATCCTTTTCCACACTTGTGCTTCAAAATAGCACCATGTTCTTCATGATAGAGAGTCTCCTATTTTATCACTTCCATATATTGATACGTCTCCGTCGTATCTATAATTTTTTATTGTTTCATGCCAATATTATACAACTTTTACATACTTTTGACAACTTTTTATATGGTTTATTGGACTAACCTATTGATCCACTGCCCAGTGTCAGCTCCTATTTTTTGCATGTTTTTTGTATCGCAGAATATCCATATCAAATGAAGTCCAAATGCAATAAAATTTCACGAAGAATTATTTTGAAATATATGTTATTTTTGGGAGTTGGAATCACCGCAAACGGAGGCCCACACAGCCCACAAGACACCAGGACGTGCTAGAGGCCCCTGGTCCGTGGTGGTGGGTTGTGCCCTCCTCGAACTTCAGTTGGGGATCTACTTCGGGCGCAAGGAAGCTTATATCTGGAAAAATCGTGTTAAAATCTCAGCGCAATCGGAGTTACGGATCTCCCGAAATATAAGGAACGGTTTTCGGCCAGATTTGGGAAACGAGAAACAGAACAGAACAGAGAGGGAGATTCAATGTTGGAGGGGCTCCCGGCCCTCTGCCGCCATGGAGGCCATGGACCAGAGGGGGAAATCTCCACCCATCTAGGGGGGCCAAGGAATAAGAAGGAGGAGGGGGCTCTCTCCCCCTCTCTCCCGGTGGCGCTGGAGTGCCGCCAGGGCAAGGATCGTGTTGGTGATCTACATCAACAATCTTGCTACCGTCAACACCAACTCTCTCTCCCTTTATGCAGTGGTGTAACACCCCTTCTCCCCACTGTAATCTTTACTTAAACATGGTGCTCAACTCCATATATTATTTCCCACTGATCTATGGTTATCCTATGATGTTTGAGTAGATCCGTTTTGTCCTGTGGGTTAATCGTGATCTTGGTTGGTATGATTGTATATTTTATTTATGGTGCAGTCCTACGGTGCCCTTCGTCTTGCGCAAACATGGGGGATCCCCACTGTAGGGTGTTGCAATACATTCATGATTTTCTTATGGTGGATTGCGAGAGTGACAGAAGCTTCAACCCGAGTAGGTGGGTTGTTGCGTATGGGATAAAGAGGACTTGATACTTAATGCTATGGTTGGGTTTCACAACCTTAATGATCTTTAGTACTTGCGGATGCTTGCTAGAGTTCCAATCATAAGTGGATATGATCCAAGTAGAGAAAGTATGTTAGCTCATGCCTCTCCCTCATGTAAAATTGCAAGAATGATTATCGGTACTTGTTATCGATTGCCTAGGGACAAATGACTTTCTTGTTGACAAATGCTATCCATTTTATTACCTTGCAATTTATTCATAGTTTTATTCCCGCAAAGTACTCATAGTTTTATTATTGCAAAATAGTTTCATACTTGTTCTAGGTAAAGCAAACATTAAGTGTGCGTAGAGTTGTATCGGTGGACGATAGAACTTGAGGGAATATTTGTTCTGCCTTTAGCTCCTCGTTGGGTTCGACACTCTTATTTATCGAAGAAGGCTACAAACGATCCCTTATACTTGTGGGTTATCAAGACCTTTTTCTAGCGCCGTGATGACCCACAAGTATAGGGGATCTATCGTAGTCCTTTCGGTAAGTAAGAGTGTCGAACCCAACTAGGAGCAGAAGGAAGTGGCAAGTGGTTTTCAGTAAGGTATTCTCTGCAAGCATTGAAATTATCGGTAACATATAGTTTTCTGATAAGGTAATTTGTAACGAGTAACAAGTAACAAAAGTAAAAAAGGCGCAGCAAGGTGGCCCAATCCTTTTTGTAGCAAAGGACAAGCCTGGACAAACTCTTATACAAAGGAAAGCGCTCCCGAGGACACATGGGAATTATCGTCAAGCTAGTTTTCATCATGCTCATATGATTTGCGTTCGTTACTTTGGTAATTTGATATGTGGGTAGACCGGTGCTTGGGTATTGCCCTTCCTTGGACAAGCATCCCACTTATGATTAACCTCCCTCGCAAGCATCCGCAACTACGAAAGAAGAATTAAGGTAAACCTAACCATAGCATGAAATATATGGATCCAAATCAGCCCCTTGCAAAGCAACGCATAAACTAGGGTTTAAACTTCTGTCACTCTAGCAACCCATCATCTACTTATTACCTCCCAATGCCTTCCCCTAGGCCCAAACAATGGCGAAGTGTCATGTAGTCGACGTTCACATAACACCACTAGAGGAAAGACAACATACATCTCATCAAAATATCGAACGAATACCAAATTCACATGACTACTTATAGCACGACTTCTCCCATGTCCTGAGGAACAAACGTAACTACTCACAAATCATATTCATGTTCATTATCAGAGGGGTATTAATATGCATAAAGGATCTGAACATATAATCTTCCACCGAATAAACCAACTAGCATCAACTACAAGGAGTAATCAACACTACTAGCAACCCACAGGTACCAATCTGAGGTTTCGAGACAAAAATCGGATACAAGAGATGAAATAGGGTTTGAGAGGAGATGGTGTTGGTGAAGATGTTGATGGATATTGACCCCCTCCCGATGAGAGGATCGATGGTGATGACAATGGTAACGATTTCCCCTCCCGAAGGGATGTTTCACCGGCAGAACAGCTCCGCCGGAGCCCTAGATTGGTTCTACCTCCAGACGGCGGCGCTTCGTCCCGAAAACTTCCTTCTGATTTTTTCCATGGCAAAAGACACCTTATACCAGAAGATGTGCATCGGGAGCCTGCCAGGTGGCCCACGAGGCAGGGAGCGCGCCCAGGGGGTAGGGCACGCCCCCACCCTCGTGGACGGTGGGTCGCCCCCCTCTGGTGCTTTCTTCGCCCAATATTTTTAATATAGTCCAAAACTGACTTTCGTGGAGTTTCAGGACTTTTGGAGTTCTGCAGAATAGGTCTCTAATATTTGCTCCTTTTCCAGCCCAGAATTCCAGCTGCCGGCATTCTCCCGCTTCATGTAAACCTTGTAAAATAAGAGAGAAAAGGCATAAGTATTGTGACATAATGTGTACTAATATCCCATAATGCAATAAATATCGATATAAAAGCATGATGCAAAATGGGCGTATCAACTCCCCCAAGCTTAGACCTCGCTTGTCCTCAAGGGGAAGCCGATGTCGAAAAATATGTCCACATGTTCAGAGATAGAGGTGTCGATAAAATAAAATACGGACATGAGGGCATCATGATCATTCTTAGAATAGCAACATATATATAGTCATATGGTTTCTTATGCTAAAGTAACAATATATTCACAATGTAAAGTATGAATCAAAAACTTCATTGAAAACTAGCAAACTATAATCTCAGTCGTTGAAGCAATTGCAATTTATCATAACATTGGAAAGAGGCAATATAAGAGCTTTTCATCAAGTCCACATACTCAACTATCATTTAGTCTTTCACAATTGCTAACACTCACGCAATACTTATGGGTATGAAGTTTTAATCAGACACAGAGAAAGATAGGGGCTTACGATTTTTCCTCCCAACCTTTTACCTCAAGGGTTATGTCAACAATAATGCTTTATGAAAACCCACATCCAACTATACATATATATACATAAACACTATTCTGATCATGGGATCAGAATAATATTCTGATCACAACCTGAACTTCCCGAGTAACGCGCCTAAACTTCCCTGTGTACGAAGCCGAACTTCGGGCTATCTTCGCAACTATGGCTTCCCTCGCGAATTATTACGGCCGGTTGTGTTTTATGGGATGTGACTGTAATCTAGATACCCATACCTGCATCTAAATGCTCGTTTTTGTTCGTAATTTTGCATTTTGGCGGATTCACTCTCGGGGAGAATGAACCTATGTCTGTTTACAAGTTTAATGCGTTCATTGGATGTTCTAGAACCTCTAACATGATGGGAATTAGGTGTAGTTACGAGTTTTGTGGACAATTTGTTGTTAATTTCAACGGATTTGATTCCTGGTTCTGTGTTCTTCGTCCGTGGGAGTGGTTCTGCGGCTTCTGTGGATTTTGTTGTTTTTATTTGAATATAGAGGGCACATTTGATTGCAGTAGTGAGATTGGACCGTTCATGTGTTGTTAATTTGATCGGCCAGGCGAATACACCCCTGAAATCGAGCGATTGGATCTCATGTCTGCACGTGTTGGTTTCGGTTCTTTGATGAGACGGCTTGGTGGCTTTGTCACTTTGATGTTTGGGCGTAGTAGGATATCGTTCGAGGTCGCGAACTGAGAAGGTGTAGTCACCCAAGTGATTAAATCTAAAAAACAAATTCGTTAGCGTGTATTTTTCCAATGATTCTACTGTCTGTCTTACGAATTAGACTTCTGCACCTTTTGTGCTAGAACTTCCGTTGTTTTATGCATGTTTTTACTTCCATCGTTTTTGTTTTTCAAAGTACTCATAATACGAAATGTGGAGCTGGTCCATAGACACACAAATCATCTTTTTTTATATTTATTCTGTCTTTGGGATTAGTTTTTTTGATCATCCACATTCTGTGGTATTAGTTGGACTTCCATGGTACAAGTGATTGAACTTCCTATTTTCCACATTGCAAGGCGGTGTAGCATCGCGCTCTATTTTTTTCTTTTTTATTTTTGTTTTTTTCTAATTTTCAAATTTCTAATTTGGGTTTGAGTTTGTTCCATGGGCAACTATGGGATTATTCCCAAATATAAATGCATATCTTACTTATTTTTTTGTAACATGATTGCATACTTCGAACAGTGGTAGAACTTCAATACGTGTTTAACATGAAACTTACAAGATCTTTGTCCAAGTATGCATGCACTTTTTCCAGATCATGTAAGGGTCGTTGTAGAAGTTGGACTTCTATGCTGTTTATACGTGAACTTCTGCTTTTCCTTCTTTTGCAAAGTAATAAAGCAAGTCCTCTGTATTTCCTTCTTTTTTATGTTACTTTTCATTCTTTGCATTCGTTTGGATTTTTTTGACTTGGTCCCATGAACAGCCATGTAATTGGGCGATGGATATGCGTATTTTTTATTTTTTCTAGTATGTTTTTGTACTTATAATAGTTCTTGTTCTTCACTGAATAACTATCCTGAACTTCTATATGATAATCGTTTTTAACATGTTAATTTGAGGCTGTTATTTTTTGGATTTAAATATTTTTGTAGACATTGAAATCGGCATTGCGCGTATTGACAAATGCGGTAGCGCGAGGTCGAGCAGGGGGAGGGGGGTCCCCTCCCCCTGCGAGGCCAAGACAGGAACGAGCCGGAGTAGGCGACGACGCGGCATGCCGCGTCATCGCATGCGGAGGCGACTCCGTCACTTCCGTGACCCCACTATCTATCTTAGGGTTTTTAGGGTTTAGGGTGCGTGCGGTGGGGGTGGAAACAGAATAACTGCATTGCGTCCTGTCAAATCCTAGCGCGCAGCAATGCGGTAGCGCGAGGCCGAGCAGGGGGGAGGGGGAAGGGACCCCCCTGCCCTCGCCCTGCGAGGCTGAGACAAGAACAAGCCGGAGCAGGCGACGACGCGGCGTGCCGCGTCGTCGCATGCGGATGCGAGTCTGTCACATCCATGACCCCACTATCTATCTTAGGGTTTTTAGGGTTTAGGGTGCGTGCGGTGGGGGTGGAAACAGAATAACCGCATTGCGTCCTGTCAAATCCTAGCGCGCAGCAATGCGGTAGCGTGAGGCCGAGCAGGGGCAGGGGGGTCGGGACCCCCCTCCCCTCCCCCTGCGAGGTCAAGACTGGAACGAGCGGGAGCAGGCGACGACGTGGCATGCCACATCGTCGCATGCGGAGGCGAGTCTGTCACATCCGTGACTCTACTATCTATCTTAGGGTCTTTAGGGTTTAGGGTGCGTGTTTTAGTTACATATGAACTTCATCTGTTTTTGTACTTGAACTTCTTCTTTTTGTTTCTTTGGTTTTATTTATTCTTATTTCTTTGCTTCTTTTATTAGAGTACTTGAACTTCTGTTCTTTATTTTTGAACTTATATTTCTTGTTTCTTAGGTGCATATTTATGTATGTATTTTTCTTCCTTTGGTAGTGTATTTGCCATCTATTTTTGGTTTTAAGGATATCAGTAGTGCTGTTGTGTGATCTTATCTCATTATAATAGATGCATTCAAATGGTGCATTCATTTTATGTGTAGATGTATTTACTTTTTTAGTTGTTGGGGGGGGGGGGTAAAACTGTAATTTCTCTTGCGTTGCATGTACCACGACAAAGAGGCATTAATTGACCATCTCCCTCGCCACCACCTGTCAGAAAACCCCTCTTCCCCTGTCGCTTGCTCTCTCCCCCCTCTCCGTCGCTCCGCTGCCTTCATCGCTTGCAACTCCTCCCGATTTCTCCGCCCTTGTCCCCTGCCCCCGTGAGTGGAGTAACCGGCGCACGCCCCCGCTCCTATTTATCCCCCACGCCCCACTCTCCCTCGCCCAGCCCTATCTCTCCTGTTCCGAAGCGAGGGCGGCAACTGCCTACGCGGTTGCAAGGTGCGTGTGGCATCGTGGGGAGTTGAAGAACCGCCGCGGATTCATGCGTGCGGGGGTCGTGTGGAGAGGTACAAGTGCTGACCCGCCCAAATGCTTGCTTCTAGATTCCCCAGATCTATCAAGTCCGCCTCCTGTGTGCTCTCGTGTCCGCCTCTCTACCCCCTTCTTCTGATGGTTTGGTGGTAGATTAGGTAGGGTTCTTGTGCGTGTGGTGGGTGGATTGCATTCCCCCGTGGTCAGATTTTTCTATGTGATGCTTGTGTGTGCTATTTATCCCTTCAGGCTTGTGTGGATTTCATTTCCCCTTTCTTGATTTCAGCATTCAGATGCATGTAAGAGAGGGTGTGGTGTGATGCTGGATCTGATGTATCTAATTTACTTTAGTGTTTTTGATTTCAAAGTTTATACTGTGTCTCTCACATGCTAGATAGTTTATGGATTCTTTTTTTTGTTTGTGCTTTCCTAGATGTGCTACTGTTCATCTTTTTATTCTTGTTGGTATGTTCTGGTTGTTTCATTCTAGGGTTTAATCCAGTTTCTTTTTGTATTTTGTTGTATGATTTTGTACTTGCTAACTATATGCAATCAATCACCTATTTTTAGCAGGTTGTTCTAGTGTTTGGAGTTGCATTCATCAAGTCGGTTGTGTTTTCATGGCTTCAAAACCTTCTCCAGGTATCTTAATGTAGTTGTATCTTGTATTTTAAATAGCATTATTCTTATATATGTCTGCCCATATCTACCCTTGGTATTCATGTTGGACTTCCATTCTTAATATGTGTATGCTTTTTTACCATTAGTTTGAGTTAGAATAATGTTTGCTTACTTTGTAGTTTATGATTTTGCAGGTGAAACTATGTCACCAAGTGTTGTTGGACTTCCCATATGTTTCATATTTGTAGTGTATATCTTTGTTTTTTTTGGTTATCATGTTGATGGTATTGATATTTAGTTTGCCTATGAAATACTATTTGTGGTCATGCTACATTTTTTTATGTGCTACTTGCTTGCGTCACATAGTTGAACTTCTGGTTTTAATTATTGTTTGTTTGTAATGAAATTTGGTTGAACTTCTGTTATGCACATTTTGTTTTACTGCTTTGTTATATATCGTTGAACTTCTGGACATTCATGTTATATGTAGTAGCCCCTCTGGTGTAGATTGTTTTTATATTTAGTTTGTAGATTTTTAGTTTGTTTGTTGTGTTTACTACTTTGTTAGGTATTGTTGAACTTATGGGTATTGGACATTGTTGTCAAAGTAGAAGTCCCTTTGGTGTAGGATTGTGCATTAGAACTCAGCTGCCTTTTTACTTGCATTTTTTGTAGTTGGTGATGAGTTGAATAGTTCTGAAAAAAATGACTGCGATCAAAATGAAGCTTCAGAGGTTAATACTGATGCTCCAATATCTGATGCGGCTAAATCATCCATGATCCCTTTGACTGTGATTGCCGAGGTTGCTTCGAGCCTTGAGAATTTTTTAAGCCTCGAGGATCTTGCTTCTACAGCTCTTGCTTCACCTAGTATGTGAAACCCCTTTTCTTTTCATTTTTTAGCTTGTTCATGTCGGTTGTTTTTGTTTTTGTTCCTGACTTTTTTTATTTTTTGCTTCGAATTTTTGTGTTCTTTGCAGATGTGTCCACAGAGGAGGAAGCTGTGAACACCATCTATGATGTTTTATCTGAGTTGGGTTTATCAGAAACCCCTGCTGCTGCTGAGGAGGGGGCTCTGTCAGTCAAAGGTTGTGATTCCGTTCCAGATCCTTTGTGCTCTCTTTAGATGTCAGAGACGCAGTCGCAGTCTGTTGATGGCACTGAACCTGTCACGCAACACGATGATGTGACTCTTCAGCTTCTCCTGGAGGAACTACGTAAGAGGAAGAAGCAAGAAGATTTTGACAAGAAGAGGGTGGCCCGCCTTGAGAAAGGTTCTGATGTTCCTGGATCTATTCATGCGGCTGAGCTCACTGTTGAGGAAGACGTGTCGTGTGGCAGTGATGCCACAGTTGTCCCTGTTAAGAAGAAAATCAAGAAGACCGCCGCGAGGAAGTTAGTAGTTGGTGAAGTTACTCCTCGGAGGAGCCCACGTGTTTCAAGGCCTGCAGAAGTTGTTGAAGATGAAGGGCTAGGCCTTGGTGGTACGCCACGCCATAGTCCTCGTGTGCTTGCCACTACCGCGCCTACACCTTCTCCGCTTGGTGTTGGTGCATCTGGTAAGGGGAAGAAATGCAGCATGAAGCACAAGGTTCCACCTGCAAAGGTCAACAAGGGTGTGAAGAAGCGTTCTCGTGTTAATCCAGAGGAGAAGGATGATGCTGATTTCAATGCTGATGATGAGGACGACGATGATGATGATACTGCCGCTAATCAGGTATGAATGCCTCATGTTTACTGTTTTTTAGAGCATTTGTCGCTATTGCTGTAGTTTTATTTTTTTTTAGCACTGCCTTGGAGTACATAGATGACGTTCTGCTCCACATAGACGAATAAATTAGCCAATGTGCTTTGCTTTTATTGTATTACTGCCTTTGTGTACATAGTTGGACTTCTGGGTATATACATGAAGAAATTCGCTTAACTTGTTGGTTACATGTTTGATTACTACCTTAGTGTACATGGTTGAACTTCTGCTTTTTAAATTTCTAGCATTTTTGAAAGCATGTTAACTTGTGGTCATACATGGTTGTACTGCCTATGTAGACATAGTTGGACTTCTGAGATACATGTTTGATTACTGCCTTGGTATACATGGTTGAACTTCTGCTTTGTAAATTTCCAATAATTTGAAAGCATCTTTTACTTCTGGTCATACATGGTTGTACTGCCTATGTAAACATAGTTGGACTTCTCAGATGTAGTGCGTATGTATGCATTAGTGGAATTTTGGTGAAGCTTGTGTGTCTTATTGTTCTGCCTTTTTTCCTTGTCAATTTATTTTTTTCAGTATCAGCTTGTGGAGTGGCCTGAGAGGAGGAAGAGAGGAGGCAAAGCACCCAAAGAAGGTGGCCAAGGAGGAGGTGAGGCGAAACGTTTTAACAAGACAGTTCACTGCTCACTAGGAGAGGTCAAGACGTGTGCGAAAATGCTACAAGCTAGGCACAACACGAGGGTTATCAAGGCTGGTTTGGGTTGTGTGTTTGACTTGAAGGTTGATTCCAACATTTCTCGTCCTTTGATGGGCAACATCTACACGAGGATTGACCCTTCAACTGTGATTTTGGACATGGGTGAGGCGAACAAGGTTATACGTATTACAAGTGATGCTATTCACCGTCTCTTTGGGTTCCCTCAAGGTAATCTTACCCCCCAAGGCCCTCGAATGATGGTTTCGATGATGCTGTTATGAGGTTGAAGGGCAAGCTTGGTTATGCTAGGAGTGACGACATCAAGAAAAAGTATTTGCGGAATATCCTTGCTGAACTTGTGAAGGATGAGACGAAGGATGATCTTGCTCTGCAGGTGTTTTACCTTATTGTTTTCATGAAGGTGGTTATCCCTGGAACGTCTACACGAGTGTCCAGGGAGGCAGCAATGGCTGACAACCTTGTGTTTGAGGATATGGCAGACATGGACTACTCCCAGTTGGTTGTTGACGATATTCGAAGTGCTGTTGTTAGGTATCAGCAAGGTACTAGAAGAGGAAAAGTTATCACAGCCTATGCCATTGCACCGCTTCTTATGTATCTGGACTGCCTTATCATTGGCAAGACACATAATATTGACTTGAGGACCCCTCGCATCAATTTCATGGATCAGGCCAAGCTTCTTGAGCTTGCTGCGGCTGACTTGGTCACGAAGGGTGATGATGACCCAGCCAACAGGGTGTTTGGGAGACTGCCTGTGAGTGTTTCTATGCATTATTCTTTCCTGTGTAGTTTAATTTGAACTTCTGGTATTGTCTTGTATATTTTTTTTGTTCCCATGTTCCTTCATTTGTTTTCTGACGCGTTGACTTTTGTTTTTGTATGCAGTGGAAGACATAGGCTGAGGTTGTGTTCTTTAGGGTTATTGAACGTCCTGTTCTAACTATGCCTCGTTCAGCCGGGCTAGGGAGTGGAACTTCCCCAAGATTTGAATTCTCCTGGGATGTTAATACCGGTGCCCCACCTGTAGATCCAGGAGGTTCTTCTGCCCGTGTGAGTGCTGCAGGTGGTGTTTCTTCCGAGAATTTGTTTGAAGCTGCCAATGTTTCTCTGGTTAGGATTGACAGTCTTCTTGAAGCTGTTTGTGGGGAGTTGGCTCGTGTTCCTTCAACTTCTGAGCATCTTAGTTGCGTTGATGGAATTCTTCCTCCCGACATGGTTTTGATGCTGAGTCTTCGAAGGAGGCCTTATCTATTGAAGCTAGATTTCTTGAAGAGCTTCGTCAGAGCACTTCCCACCTCCGAACTAGCGTTGGGCTGTTCAAGGAAATGTAGGATGCTCGTTGCAAGCCTTTTGAAGATGAGGCAAGTGTTGTTGTGAGACAGATTCAGAGGAAGGATTCTGTTCGTTTGGGTCGTGAAGGAGGCCATGTGGAGCATACCAAAGAGGTTTGTTTATGTTGGCTTTGGATATTTCTTTGCACTAATGTTCAATGTTAGTTTCAGTTATTACTATTTGTAGTCATAGGCAACCGTTATTGATTTCGTAAACTGTTTCTTTTTAGCACTAGTGTTCCTAGGTGACCTTCTCTGTTTATAGAACCTGAACTTCAACTGCTACAGCACCTGAACTTCCATGACTTCGATGACTGACCCTTTTTTGTTCCCTTTTTGTATCTTAGAGTAGTTTGATATCTGACCTTCTCTGATTATGCAATTTGAACTTCTGTTGATTAGGTATTTTTTTTCTACATGATTTTTTGTAGGCTGTTGATGATGATGCTAGGGTGGAGGAGGATGTTTTACCTGCGCATGAAGCTGCTCCTGTGCATGAGGCTGCCCCTGTGCATGAACCTGCTCCCGCTAGTGGCGTAATAGTTGATGAGGTTCATGGCAGTGAAAATAAGGTACCATTTTTCTTGTCCATTTGTCTTGTTGCCCCTGAGACAGACTTGTTGCCCCTGTGCATGAGGTTCAGTCAGCCCTTTGTAATGACTTTCTGTTTCTTTTTGCAGTAGCAGAATGATGATGTTAGTGTTCCTCCAGACAAGGTTGCAGACAAGTTCGTCTCAGGCACTAGCTGCTCCGACGGGGTGGTCCTGACTGAACCTCAGTCGTCCATTGGCGCTGAGGTTTCTGATGCTGAGCAGGGCAAGACAACTGGAGACATCATTTTGGAGAAGGATCATGTTGAGTCTACTATTGAAACTGGTGGTAGTGCTGCTGCAAGCCTGGAGAAGCCTCCTGCAGCAGAGCCATCAGTTGATGTTGATGATGTACAGGCACAACCAAAAGTTTTTCTTGTTTCAGATTCTCCAATTGCTCCAGCTGCTACTGGTGTCCTTCCCGACGACGCTGCAACGTCTATTGGATACGACGATGAAGATACTGAAAGCGATAGCTATGGAGAGGAGGTTGATCATTCTAGTGCTGCCACTGGTCTAGGCAAGGATCCATGAAGAGAGGAGCATGCTTCTCGCTTCTTTCCCCATCCCCTTCGCTTTTGTTGTTTGGTTTAGTCCATGATATCCCCTGTGAACTGCCTGTGTGGTCTAAGTTGAACTTCTGGTTTTGTTGTTTGTCGTGTGGGTTGTACAGAATGTTAAGTGAACTTGTTTTCTATGTGGGTGAAGGTTTTGTAATGCATGGGTTGTGATGTGTATGATGTTGTGGTTTTATCTTTTCGGATGTAGCAGCTGAGATGTGCTTATGTTTTGAATGTTTGTGATTGAATGTTGGTCTTAATTGAAACTGTCGTGAATCTATGTGCTTGAGTGTTGCTCTTAATTGCTATTTTATTTTTGGTGAGCAGATAGCGACCTTGCTGTCGTCCGGAAGAAGGTTGATGACTTTTATTACAGTGTAACTAGGCTTAAGAATAATCGTTCCAAGAGGTGAGTGCAGCTGGTCAATATTTTACATCATTCATGAACCCCCTATGAATTGCCTGTGGTTTCATACCTCAACTTATCCACTATATGTACCTGAACTTCTTATTTTTACTTCTCTGGTGCTGAACTTCTGGCCTCTTTTTGTACCGTACTGCCTATTGTGATATAGCTGGACTTTTGTGCTAACATGTGTTATGAACTTCCTAAGTTCCTGCTGCTGAACTTGTTTTACTTTCTATTTGCCTGTTTTAGATCAACGATTATGTTCCAAAACAAGGAGTGTGAAGCTTCTGTTGAAGATGTTGCAATATCTTTTGCTCCTCGTGGATGCTTTGATCTAATGTGGCTGAGTGTGCACTCTACTGTCTACGTGCAAAGTACCAGGGATCGGATAAACTCATCATGTCGTATTGGGTTTGTGTAAGTCAACCATATAGTGATTTCTTTTCTGTTTTGTTCCTTACCATTTTAGTTAAAACTTGTTTGTCTCATTTTTGTATTTTTCATATGTCGGTGTTGTCTGCATTATTTTAGGACAAGATTTTCAAAGGTCAATTTGATTCCCGTGTGAGGAAGTACTTCATGGCGAGTGGTCCAGATAGCATGGATGCACATGATTCGGTATGTTCTTTGCGTCTGTATTAGTTTTGTAGTGCGATCCACTGTGTTAATATTTGTTTTATTTTTTTTTTGTACCATTTGATGACAAAGGCAGTGCACATGAAATGAACATCGTTGAGAAACTTAGAATTGATCTTGCGGATGTTGAAATGATCGGATCCACTTGAAGAGAAGCACACTAGTGAAAAGGATTGACAAGAAAAACTTGATGATCAAGAAGGATTGGTATCCACATCGGAGTATGAGAACACCATTTGGGGAAAGGTATGGAATCAACATTTGACTTCAAAGCAACTCGAATACCACAACTCAAAACAAAACAAAGGATTGGCTTGCAGAATAAGCCGGAACAAACATATGATAGAGATTTCGTCCGAAGATTTCGTGGTGGGGCCTACACGGGCTCGATCGTACAGCACCATCATGTACAAGGTAGTGCACATGACATACGAAGCGTCCCCGAGTCGGCATAGCCAAGGACTCTTTAAGACACAACGAGACCACTGTAAAACCGACCGTGAATAGGCGGACCACTAGACGTCGAACCCCAATTTCATATCATACATCTGTTGGAAAGATATCCTAAGAGCTACTTGAATTCCCACTTATAAACTCCCGAACCTTTCCGGTTATGCAATTAGGTGTTGGGAATACAGGGGAAGCATAATATCTCACCCAAATCTAGCAAATCCTACATCCAGCTGTATCCATCCTTCAACACATAACCGAGAAAAACTTCGGAAACCATCTACCTCAACCTTCGAAAAGCATCCGTTATACAAGTTATGGCGATACTCCCGAACTCCCGCCCCAGTACTGGGTGGCGTCGAGGTTATCTCACCAATGAACTGCATAAAAGAGATTTTCGATTTCGGCGTACTAAACTCAGGTATTCCAGAACTGCAATGATAAAATTATGACGACAACACCTCGGAGCTCAACTCCCCGGGACACTGCCACAAAACCCCTGACAGGAGGCACCAAGATAATGTTCTCGTCACAAAACCATCGGAACGATTCCAAAATACCCGCGTGATCCTAAAAAAAAATTAGTGAAATTTGAGAAGAGAAGAGTCAAAACTCTACGTCAGGATGCCTTACCAGAGCGATGAGGAGACTGGGGAGTAAAAAGAATTCCTAAACTCTCCGATATATAATTCCTAAATGACTCAAAACATTTTTCTAGACACAACTCGGCCGCTAAAAACGATCAAGCAATGGGGGCTCCTAAGGTCGGGGAAGGCTCTGATACCAACTTCTAACACCCTCGATGTGGCTATATCTCCCACATGTCGAAGCACGACTTAGAGGTATAACCGCATTGAAAGCAATGTCGCAAGTGAGGTAATCTTCACACAACCCATGTAATACATAAGGAAAAAGATACATAGTTGGCTTACAATCGCCACTTCACACAATACATGAATAAAGCATTACATCATCCAGATACAAACAAGGTCCGACTACGGAACCAAAATAAAAGAAGAACCCCAAATGCGACAAGGTCCCCGATCGACCCCAACTGGGCTCCACTACTGATCAACTAGAACGAAACAACACAAAAGGACAAGATCTTCATCGAGCTCCTCCTGAGCCTGGTTGCGCATCTGCACGGTTCATCGGCACCTGCAAGCTGGTTTTGGAAGTATCTGTGAGCCACGGGGACTCAGCAATCTCGCACCCTCGCGATCAAGACTATTTAAGCTTATGGGTAAGGTAAAGGTATGAAGTGGAACTGCAGCAAGCGACTAGCATATATGGTGGCTAACATACGCAAATGAGAGCGAGAAGAGAAGGCAAAGCACGATCGAGAAACTATGATCAAGAAGTGATCCTAGAACAACCTACGTCAAGCATAACTCCAACACCGTGTTCAATTCCCGGACTCCGCCGAGAAGAGACCATCACGGTTACGCACGCGGTTGATGTATTTTAATTAAGGTCAACTTCAGGTTTTCTACAACCGGACGTTAACAAATTCCCATCTGCCCATAACCGCAGGCACGGCTTTCAAAAGTTCAAATCCCTGCAGGGGAGTCCCAACTTAGCCCATGACAAGTTCTCACGGTCAACGAAGGAATAGACTTCCTCCCGGGACATTCCGATCAGACTCGGTATCCCGGTTCTTCAAGACACTTCGACAAGTTAAAACAAGTCCAGCAACACCACCCAGATGTGCCGACAAATCCCGATAGGAGCTGCACATATCTCATTCTCAGGGCACACCGGATGAGCAAGACGTCGGGTAGGCCAGCCCAGAGTTGCCCCTAGTAGCCCCGGACATCGCTCGGTTGGACCAACACTCAGAGGAGCACTGGCCCGGGGGGGTTATAATAATGATGACCCTCGGGAGAGCGACTCCCAAGGGAAAAGTAGGTGGTGGTGAGGAAAATGGTAAAACCAAGGTTGGGCATTGCTGGAGGGGTTTTATTCAAGGCGAACTGTCAAGGGGTTCCCATTATTACCCAACCGCGTAAGGAACGCAAAATCCGGGAACATAACACCGATATGACGGAAACTAGGGCGGCAAGAGTGGAACAAAACACCAGGCATAAGGCCGAGCCTTCCACCCTTTACCAAGTATATAGATGCATTAATTAAATAAGATATATTGTGATATCCCAACAAATAAACATGTTCCAACAAGGAAACAACATCTCCATGTTCCAACAAGGAAC
Organism: Triticum urartu; assembly: GCF_003073215.2. Classification (NCBI taxonomy): domain Eukaryota; kingdom Viridiplantae; phylum Streptophyta; class Magnoliopsida; order Poales; family Poaceae; genus Triticum; species Triticum urartu. Next base: position 255,302,265 of record NC_053026.1, on the reverse strand, counting down.
AAACTTCAATCTTCACCTGCAACTAACAACGCTATAAGAGGGGGCTGAGCAAAGCGGTAACATAGCCAAACAACGGTTTGCTAGGACAAGGTGGGTTAGAGGCTTGGTTCAACAATATGGGAGGCATGATAATAAAGTGGTAGGTATCGCAGCATAGGCATAGCAAAAGAGCGAGCATCTAGCAAAGCAAAGATAGAAGTGATTTCGAGGGTATGATCATCTTGCCTGAAATCCCGCAAGGAAGAAGAACGAGTCCATGAAGAAGACAAACGGACGTAGACGAACGGGTCCTCACAAACGCGACGTTACCGGAACCAACCCGAAGAAGCAAACACCGGAAAGAAGCACACAACATAGTAAACAACCAAAACATGAACATGGTATGATATGCGGGATGCGGTATGCGATGCATATGCATGATTTGACGAGGAATGAATGAACCTGGCCTCAACTTGGAAATCCAAGTGTGCCACTGGAAAGATGAGATGAAATCGCTTGAAAACGATATAAAGATCACCGGAATCGGAGTCACGGTTTGGAAATGGCAAGCAATTCAAATATGACCACGTTCTGCGATTTACAGCAAGTAACCATCTAAAAGCAACAAGCTGAACATGCTACAGCACTCAAACATGGCAACAAAACACATGGCAAGGATCCATTCATGAAGCTTAACAAAAGATGAACACTGAGCTATGGACAATTCATCCATTAACAGGTTCAAACAAGCATGGCAAAAATGCATTTGGTAAACAGATTTCAGACTTAGTGAAATTAACACTTGTCTGGAATTTTAGATCAGTTAGCACACTTTGGAGCATGAAAACTATATGCTACAAGACCTGATCATGGCAAAGTAAAGCATGTCATGGAGCTACTCACAGAGATTAACTAAAGTCCCTTAGTGTCCTTGAGCCAAAAGGGATCGGAAAATACAATTGCAAGCATGTGAACATGGCGAAAACATAATCAGATCACAGACTTAGTGAAAAACTGGAACATGCAAATCAGATATCAAGTAGGCATGTTTACGAGCTCAATGCACTCACTACAGAGCAAGTCTTGACAATCTAAGAATACACCCATCAATAATACACAAAATACAGGCTAGACATGGCAAGAACAATAACATAGCATGCACGGATCAACTACAACATCCTCGGCAAAATTGCTAACAAGTAGAAAATCTGCCCAGATTCACGAAATAGCAAAAGTAGAGCTCGATTGACTCAAGAAAGGGTGCTCCATAATTGCAAACAAGGACATGGATGGATAGAGCACTACAAGATTAACAAAACATCCTTAATAATCATCCTCAAAAGAGGCACGGATCACTAGGAAACAACATGAACATATCGCCATATGAGATAAACAGGTCAAGGACTTAGTGGAAATGCTAAGTACCTGAAATCAGCATTAACAAATGCCTCACTTTGCAAGCTTGTGCTAGTCACCACACACATCACAAAAATACATGGGTTGCACCTCTGGATAGATGGCAAAACATATAACAAAACACATGTAGAGCTCAGGGGCATATCATGCACACAATAATCGTGGCAAAAATGACAAATATCTAATTGGAGCAGCAGATCTGACAATTATCTCAAATAGCACTCCTCTAACAGCATTTCTGGCATCAAGATGAGCTCAAATTAAAATGATGCAATGAGATGAAATGATGTGCTCTCTGAGACGAACATTTTGATATGCTATACGCGCAAAACGGAGCTACGGATGCAAAGATACGGCATGATGAATATGGGCACATGAAACGTGGAAAACGTAGAAATTAGGCCTCCAGATCTAGGGTTCTTGGCATGGATTTTGATGCAGCACGGATCTCACTGGAGAGACTCGCCGGAGAGCGGCCGGAGGCGAGGAGGAGGTCGAGGGAGGAGTAGATCCGGCCCGGACCTCGCCGGATCCGGGCGCGGCGACGGCGGGGAGGCGCGTGAAGGCGGCGACGATGGCCGGCCGCGGCGCGGGCTGTAGCTGCAACAGGGCGGCGATGGCGTGCGGCTCGTCGCTAGCGAGCAAGAGGAGGAGTGAGGACGGCGGCCGGGGCGCGAGGAGGAAGACCGCCAGGGCACGCGGTCGCGGGCGGCGCGAGGCGATGGGCTCGGGGGGGGCCGAACTGGACCTCGCCGGGCCGGCGGCGGCGGCGGGCGGCGGTGCCACATGGAGGCTCCGGATTGGCGCGGGGGAGGTGGCGGATGTTGTCCGACCGGAAACGGACATGTTCGGACGGTGGAAGAGCGGGTTTTCTAGGGTTAGGGATGGAGAGATCCGAAAATTTCGGGAGGGGTGCTCTTTTATAGGTAGAGGGAGCTAGGAGAGTCCAAATGAGGTGCGGTTTTCGGCCACGCGATCGTGATCGAATGACCGAGATGATGGAAGAGGTTTAGGTGGGTTTTGGGCCAAAATGGAGGGGTGTTGGGCTGCAACACACACGAGGCCTTTTTGGTCCCTCGGTTAACCGTTGAAGCATCAAACGAAGTCCAAATGGCACGAAACTTGACAGGCGGTCTACCGGTAGTAAACCAAGGCCACTTGGCAAGTCTCGGTCCAATACGGAAATGTTTAATCCCCACACACGAGAAGAAGGTAGAAATGACCACCGGAGGAGAACGGAGCGCCGGAATGCAAAACGGACAACGGGGAAAATGCTCGGATGCATGAGAGGAACACGTATGCAAATGAAATGCACATGATGACATGATATGCAATGCATGACACGCAAGCAATGACAACGCAACAACAGCGAATAACTGGAGGACACCTGGCACATCGGTCTCAGGGAGTTACACCAATGTTCTTGGTATCCAGCTTGTGGTTGTTGGTGAACTCCGCGATCATCATGTGATTGGCATCGAGTCTGCGTTCCACCATCCCCTGGCACTTGAAAACTTGTTGCTCCATTGCTTCGAGTCTTGTCTCCATGCTTCCGGTCCTCCTTGGTCCCTCAACATCGCGGATGTGCAGCACCCACGCATCTCAATGGTTTGAGAGTGTTGCATCACCTCCGCGAGGTAGGGGTTGATGACCTTCTCGAAAAACTTGTCCTTGGGGGCGCTTGAAGACGTCATGGTGATCTAGATCTGTCAGAAAAACAGCTCAAAACAAAAGCAGGAGATATTTGCGTGGTACCGTGGTCAAAACCTTCGATAGATTATATAATGAATTTTTACCGACCAAAAGAAGAATCGTGCAAGAAAACGGAGTCTGGAGGGCACACGAGGTGTCCACGAGGCAGAGGGCACGTCCAGGGGGCAGGGCTGTGACGCCCGGGTAATTAAGCTACAGTGCTCCTCTGCTGATGATGCCACGTCACCTCAATTATAGTTGCTAATCTCGAGTTAGTTCGAAACCGATTCAAATTCAAATTCAAAATCAGGCAAACGATAAAAGTTTTCAAATATTAAAACTAAAATGTTCGAAGTGAACCAAAAAATGCATAGATAATTATGATGGGAAAACCGCACCTTTATAAAATGTTTAAATACTATGAGATAAATAAAATAGTAGCAAAACGATTAATTAAATACCTTTTATAATTAATAAAATGTCAAACTAAGTTATTTGGGGTCTAGATTTTTTTGTGTGACTATGGACTAAGTTGAAATACTAAGTGTATATTTTACTAAATTAAAATGCAACTAAAATAAAGAAAGAAAGAAATAATAAAAGAAAACAGAAAACAAACAAAAGGAAAAAAAGGGAAAGAGAGAAAGCCCCCCCCACTGGGCTTCGGCCCAGCAGGCCGGCCCGTTCGGCCACCGGCCCAACCGGCCACACCCCTCACTCCCATAACCCCCACCCCTGGTCAAACCCTAACCCAACCACCAGCACTCCCCCCACGTCGTTCCCACCCCCCTCCCGATCCAGATTGGATCGGGGACGAAACCCCCACTCCCCCCTCGCTCCTCGCCCTCCCTCTGCCCGATCTGGGCCGGGCACGACGCCCCGCCCCTGCTGATGCCGCCGGCGTTCCTCGCCGCCGCCTCATCCCACCTCCACCTCGCCGCTCGCCGAACGCCTCCTGCTGCGCCCCGACGACCACGCCTCGCCGCCTGGCGCTGCTCGACGTCGTTGCACATCTGCAGGGCCTCGTGAGCCCTCTTCCCCTCCCCCTCTCTCCCATCACCGGACCTGGCCATCGGCCCCGTGCGTCCTCGCCACCGCAGCCTGCCGCTGCCACTTCCCTGGAGCTACTCGCCGCTCCCGCGCGTGCTCCTGGTGCATCCCGCCCAGCACCCACAGCCGCCAGCCTCTCCCTGCCGGACCGGCCCCCGCCGCGCCCTCTGCAGCTGCTCGCCGCGGCCTCCTCCCCCGCACGCGCTGCACCGCTCCGGCCACGCCTCCATGCGCGTGCCCGCGCCCTGCCTGGCCACACCGTGGCCGCACCATGGCCCCCTTTCCTTCCCCGGTGGCTGCGGCCGCCCGTTGAGGTGGCCGGCGACGCCTCGCCGTTCCCCCCTGTTGGCCTGGGCGGGCGCTCATTCGGGTTGGCGCCCGTGCGCCCGCTGCCCGGCACCCGTGCACCCAGCGCCCGCTATGGCCCCAGGGGCCTATGACAGTCGGGCCCCGCCCCCTAAAACGTTTTATATAAAAAAAGAGAAAATAAATGAATAAATAAAATAATAATTAAAATAACTAATTAATTATGTTAATTAATCCTGTTTAAATTAATCTAATTAACTAGTTAGTTAATTAAACAGTAATTAGATTAGCTAAGTCCTAATTAACTAAACAGTCAATGACAGCTGGGACCCACACGTCAGCGACCCAGTCAACACCTCTGCTGACTGCTGATGTCATGCTGACGTCATGATGACGTCAGCAAACACTGTTTTGGATAATGTTGAATTAAATTAAATAAATAAATTCTAAAAATGTTTTAAACTGTAGAAAATCAATATAAAATAAACCGTAGCTCGGATGGAAAAACTTTGTACATGAAAGTTGCTCAGAACGACGAGACGAATCCGGATACGCAACCCGTTCGTCCGACACACCCCCCTAACCTATCGAACTCGCAACTTTCCCCCTCCGGCTCCTCTGCCCGTAAACGCGAAACACCGGGGATACTTTCCCGGATGTTTCCCCCCTTCACCGGTATCACCTCATACCACGTTAGGGCACCCCCTAGCACCGATACTTATCATGCCATGCATCGCTATGCATCTGTTTGCTTAAGTATTTATTGTTTCTTTCCCCCTCTTCTTTCGCTAGACACCGAGACCGACGCCGCTGCTACCCAGTACGACTACGGAGTTGACGACCCCCTCTCTTTCCAGAGCAACCAGGCAAGCCCCCCCTTTGATCACCAGATATCGCCTACTCTTCTCTATACTGCTTGCATTAGAGTAGTGTAGCATGTTACTGCTTTTCGTTATTCCTATCCTGATGCATAGCCTGTCCTTGCTACTACTGTTGTTACCATTACCTGCTACCCTACTGCTTAGTATAGGATGCTAGTGTTCCATCAGTGGCCCTACACTCTTGTCCGTCTGCCATGCTATACTACTGGGCCGTGATCACTTCGGGAGGTGATCACGGGCATATACGATATACTTTACACAGTTACATTACCTATGATACTGTTCGGAGATGGGGGCTGAAGGGGCAGGTGGCTCCATCCAAGTAGAGGTGGGCCTGGGTTCCCGACGGCCCCCGACTGTTACTTTGAGGTGAAGCGACAGGGCAGGTTGAGACCACCTAGGAGAGAGGTGGGCCTGGCCCTGGTCGGCGTTCGCGGATACTTAACACGCTTAACGAGATCTGGGTATTTGATCTGAGTCTGGCCATTTGGTCTATACGCACTAACCATCTACGCGGGAGTAGTTATGGGTATCCCGGCGTCGTGGTATCAGCCGAAGCCTTCGTGACGTCAGCGACTGAGCGGCGCGCGCCGGATTGGAACGTAAGCCTGCTCTTGTATTAAGGGGGCTAGTTCTGCTTCCGGCCGCGTTCGCAACGTGCAGGTGTGCTAAGGGCGATGGGCCCAGACCCATGTGCGCTTAGGTTTAGACCGGCGTGCTGACCTCTCTGTTGTGCCTAGGTGGGGCTGCGACGTGTTGATCTTCCGAGGCTGGGCATGACCCAGGAAAGTGTGTCCGGCCAAATGGGATCGAGCGTGTTGGGGTATGTGGTGCACCCCTGCAGGGAAGTTAATATATTCGAATAGCCGTGATCTTCGGTAACAGGATGACTTGGAGTTGTACCTTGACCTTATGACAACTAGAACCGGATACTTAATAAAACACACCCTTCCAAGTGCCAGATACAGCCGGTGATCGCTCTCTCATAGGGCGACGAGGGGAGGATCATCGGTTAGGTTTATGCTATGCGATGCTACTTGGAGGACTTCAGTCTACTCTCTTCTACATGCTGCAAGACGGAGGCTGCCAGAAGCATAGTCTTCGACAGGACTAGCTATCCCCCTCTTATTCCGGTTTTCTGCAGTTCAGTCCACATATAATAGCCTTATTCCAGTTGATACCAATGCATACATATGTAGTGTAGCTCCTTGCTTGCGAGTACTTTGGATGAGTACTCACGGTTGCTTTCTCCCTCTTTCCCCCCTATCCCTTCTACCTGGTTGTCGCAACCAGATGTTGGAGCCCAGGAGCCAGACGCCACCTTCGACGACGACTCCTACTACACCGGAGGTGCCTACTACTACGTGCTGCCCGCTGACGACGACCAGGAGTAGTTAGGAGGATCCCAGGCAGGAGGCCTACGTCTCTTTCGATCTGTATCCCAGTTTGTGCTAGCCTTCTTAAGGCAAACTTGTTTAACTTATGTCTGTACTCAGATATTGTTGCTTCCGCTGACTCGTCTATGATCGAGCTCTTGTATTCGAGCCTTCGAGGCCCCTGGCTTGTAATATGATGCTTGTATGACTTATTTTATTTGTAGAGTTGTGTTGTGATATCTTCCCGTGAGTCCCTGATCTTGATCGTACACGTTTGCGTGTATGATTAGTGTACGATTGAATCGGGGGCGTCACAAGGGCGCGCCCTCCACCCTCATGGACACCTCGTATCCTTTCCGGACTACTTCTTATTTTCCTATTTTCTTAAATATTCCAAAATAGTGAAAAATTGCCATTAGAACTGTTTTGGAGTCGGTTTACTTACCGCACCACATACCTATTCCTTTTCGGAGTCTAAAACGTTCTGGAAAGTGTCCCTATGTACTCCTCCGGGGTTACTATGTCAATAACATTGGTTTAAACATTTATGGGATTACCTGACATATATTGTTTGATTCTTTGACCGTTCACCACCCTCGGATTTGTGCCTTCGAAGTTGTTTATTTTTATGGCACCAGAATGACAGACCTCCTCGATAATGCAAGGACCTTCCCATTTAGAGAGCAGTTTTCCTGCAAAAAATCTTAAACGAGAGTTGTATAACAAAACATAATCACCTACATTAAACTCACGCTTTTGTATCCTTTTGTCATGCCATCTTTTAACTTTTTCTTTAAATAGTTTGGCATTCTCATAGGCCTGGGTTCTCCACTCATCAAGTGAGCTTATGTCAAATAGTCTCTTCTCACCGGAAAATTTGAAATCATAATTGAGCTCTTTAATGGCCCAATATGCCTTATGTTCTAGTTCGAGAGGTGAGTGACATGCCTTTCCATAAACCATTTTATACGGAGACATACCCATAGGATTTTTGTATGCATTTCTATAGGCCCATAATGCATCATCAAGTTTCTTGGACCAATTCTTTCTAGATCTATTAACAGCCTTTTGCAAAATTAATTTAATCTCTCTATTACTCAGTTCTACTTGACCACTAGACTGTGGGTGGTATGGAGATGCAATTCTATGAATAAAATGTGAACCACCATCTGTCATTAAGTATCTAGGGACTCCAAACCTCGGAAAAATAACTTGTTTAAGCATCTTAATAGAGGTGTTATGATCAGCACTACTAGTTGGAATAGCTTCTACCCACTTAGTAACATAATCAACAGCAACTAAAATATGGGTATACCCATTAGAGGAAGGAAACGGTCCCATATAATCAAAGCCCCAAACATCAAATGGTTCAATAACAAGTGAATAGTTCATAGGAATTTCTTGACGTCTACTAATATTACCAATTCTTTGACATTCGTCACAAGACAAGACAAACTTATGGGCATCTTTGAAAAGAGTAGGCCAATAAAAACCGGATTGCAATACCTTATGTGCAGTTCTATCTCTAGCGTGGTGTCCTCCATAAGCCTCAGAGTAACACTTGCGTATGATCTATTCCTATTCATGCTCAGGTACACAACGTCTAATAACACCATCTACTACTTGTTTATAAAGGTGTGGGTCATCCCAGAAGTAATGTCTTAAATCAGAGAAAAACTTTTTCTTTTGCTGGTATGTTAAACTAGGTGGTATAAATTTAGCAACAATGTAATTAGCATAATCAGCATACCATGGAGCAGTACAAGAAGCATTTATGACATCTACTTGTTCATCGGGAAAACTATCATCAATAGGTAGTGGGTCATCAAGAACATTTTCTAACCTAGACAAGTTGTCTGCAACGAGGTTCTCAGCTCCCTTTCTATCAATAATATGCAAATAAAATTCTTTTAGCAAGAGAATCCATCTAATAAGTCTAGGTTTAGCATCTTTCTTTTCCATAAGGTATTTAATAGCAGCATGATGCACAGTTACTTTAGAATCAACAGTATAAGGTCTAAAGTTATCACAAGCCAATACAACTGCTAAAAATTCTTTTTCACTAGTAGCATAATTTCTCTGGGCACTGTCTAGAGTTTTACTAGCATATTGGATAACATTTAATTTCTTATCAACTCTTTGTACTAGAACATCACCTACAGCATAATCACTAGCATCACACATAATTTCAAAGGGTAAATTCCAATCAGGTGGCTGAACAATAGGTGCGGAAATCAAGGCTTTCTTAAGTATTTCAAATGCTTCTACACAATCATCATCAAAGACAAAAGGAACATCTTTTTGTAAGAGATTAGTGAGAGGCCTAGAAATTTTTTAGAAGCCTTTAATGAACCTCCTATAAAACTGGCATGACCAAGGAAACTTCTTATGCCTTTAATGTCCTTAGGACATGGCATCTTTTCAATAGCATCAACTTTAGCTTTATGAACTTCAATACCTCTTTCTGAAATTTTATGCCCCAAGACAATACCTTCATTAACCATAAAGTGGCACTTCTCCCAATTCAAGACAAGATTAGTTTCTTCACATCTCTACAAAACTCGATCAAGGTTGCTTAAGAAATCATCAAAAGAAGTCCCATACATGGAGAAATCATCCATGAAAACCTCAACAATCTTTTCACAAAAGTCAGAGAATATAGCAGTCATACATCTTTGGAAGGTAGCAGGTGCATTACATAAACCAAAAGGCATACGTCTATAAGCAAAGGTATCAAAAGGGCAAGTAAAAGTGGTCTTTTCCTGATCCTCTTTTGATACAGGTGTTTGAGAGAAACTAGAATAACCGTCTAGAAAGCAAAAATGTGCATGTTTGGATAATCTTTCTAGCATTTGATCAATAAAAGGTGAAGGGTAATGATCCTTTCTAGTAGCTTTATTTAATTTGCGGAAATCAATTACCATTCTATAACCTGTAACAATTCTTTGTGGGATCAATTCATCTTTATCATTAGGACCAATAGTAATACCTCCCATCTTAGGGACACAATGGACATGACATACCCACTGACTATCAGCAACATGAATTATATTTGCCTCCAGAAGCTTTAGTATTTCATTTATTATCACTTCTTTCATCTTAGGATTTAACCGTTGTTGGTGATCAACAATCGGTTTAGCGTCTTTCTCCAATTTTATTTTGTGCTGGCATAGAGTGGAAGTAATGCCCTTAAGATCATCGAGATTATATCCAATAGCAGCACGGTGCTTCTTCAGAGTTTTCAATAATTTCTCTTCTACCTGCTCTGAAAGGTTAGCACTAATAACAACATGATATATCTTCATTTCATCAAGATAAGCAAATTAAAGAGTATCAGGTAATGGTTTAAGCTCAAAAACGGGATCACCCTTGGGTGGAGGAGGATCCCATAGAATTTCAACAGGGAAGTTGTGTTTCAAAATAGGTCCCTGTTTAAAAAATACTTCATCTATTTCCCTTCTTTCATTCATAAACATATCATTTTCATGGTCTAGCAAATATTGTTCTAAAGGATCATTAGGAGGCATGACAATAGAAGCAAGACCAATAATTTCATATTTACTAGGCAATTCTTTATCATGGGGTTGTCTACGAAATTTAGCAAAATTAAAATCATGAGACATACCCCCTAAATCAACAGTAACAATATCCTTTTTGTAGTCTATCTTAGCATTTATAGTATTCAAGAAGGGTCTACCAAATATAATGGGAAAAAAGGCATCTTGTGGGGAACCAAGAACAAGAAAATCAGTAGGATATTTAACTTTCCCGCACAAGACTTCAACATCTCTAACAATCCCAACTGGTGAAATAGTATCTCTATTGGCAAGCTTAATTGTAACATCAATATCTTCTGTCTCAGCAGGTGCAATATCATGCATAATTTCTTTATATAAAGAATGAGGTATTGCACTCGCACTAGCACCCATGTCACATAAGCCATGATAATAATGATCTCCTATTTTAACAGAAACAACAGGCATGCCTACCACAGGTCTATGTTTATCTTTAGTATCGGGTCTAGCAATTCTAGCAGCTTCATCACAGAAGTAAATAGCATGCCCGTCAATATTATCGACCAAGAGATCTTTAACCATAGCAATACTAGGTTGAACTTTAATTTGCTCAAGGGGTGTAGGTGTTCTAGCATTACTCTTACGAACCACAGTTGAAGCTTTAGCATGATCCTTTATTCTAACAAGGAAAGGTGGTTTCTCAATATAAGCGGTAGGAACAATAGGATCAACATTATAAGTGATAGTCTTTTCTTCAACTTTAATAGGTTCAACTACTTTTACTTCAATGGGAGGATGATATTTAAACCACTTATCCTTAGGGAGATCAACAAGAGTAGCAAATGATTCACAGAAAGAAGCTACTATCTCATAGTCAAGTCCATATTTAGTGCTAAATTCACGAAAAGCATCGGTATCCATAAAAGATTTAACACAATCAAACATAGGTACTATACCTGACTCTTTACCTTCGTCGAGTTCCCAATCTTCAGAGTTGCATTTAATTCTTTCCAATAAATCCCATCTGAATTCAATAGTCTTCATCATAAAAGAACCAGTATAAGAAGTATCGAGCATGGAGCGATTATTGAGAGAAAGCCAAGCATAAAATTTTTGAATAATAATTTCTCTTGAGAGCACATGATTGGGGCATGAATATAACACTGACTTAAGCCTCCCCCAAGCTTGAGCGATACGATCACGATGAACCAGATGCATAGGATAAAACTTCTGATGAAATTCCAATTTCAATCGGTTGTAGCTCCATGATCCAATATAATCACATAGCCTAAACCATGTCAATGCCTTTCCCTTCAAAGATAAAGGGAAGACCTTCTTCTTTATAACATCCTCGGGAATACCTGCAAGCTTAAATAATCCACAAACTTCGTCGACATACATTAGGTGCATATCGGGATGTAATGTTCCATCTCCTATAAAAGGATTAGCTGGCAGTTTCTCTATCATACCCGAAGGAATTTCAAAGTAAACATTTTCAGTAGGTTCAGTAGGTTGAGGAGCAACTCTTTGCTCTACTAGTCGGGGTGAAGATACCCCGAACAAGCCCCTCAAAGGATTATTTTCCATAGTAACAAGTGACAGTAAATTTCAGCACAATATATAAATTTTTCCTTACCAAATTCCACCTACCAAAGGCGCTTCACTCCCCGGCAACGGCGCTAGAAAAGAATCTTGATGACCCACAAGTATAGGTTATCTATCATAGTCCTTTCGATAAGTAAGAGTGTCGAACCTAACGAGGAGCAGAAGGAAATGACAACCGGTTTTCAGTAAGGTATTCTCCGCAAGCATTGAAATTATCGGTAACATATAGTTTTGTGATAAGGTAATTTGTAAAAATAAACAAGTAACAAAAGTAAACAAGGTGCAGCAACGTGGCCCAATCCTTTTTGTCGCAAAGGACAAGCCTGGACAAACTCTTATATAAAGTAAAGAGCTCCCGAGGACACATGGGGATTATCGTCAAGCTAGTTTTCATCATGCTCATATGATTCGCGTTCGTTACTTTGATAATTTGATATGTGGGTGGACCAGTGCTTGGGTACTGCCCTTCCTTGGACAAGCATCCCACTTATGATTAACCCCCCTCGCAAGCATCTGCAACTACGAAAGAATAATTAAGGTAAACCTAACCATAGCATGAAACATATGGATCCAAATCAGCCCCTTATGAAGCAATGCATAAACTAGGGTTTAACCTTGTGTCACTCTAGCAACCCATAATCTACTTATTACTTCCCAATGCCTTCACCTAGGCCCAAACAATGGTGAAGTGTCATGTAATCGACGTTCACATAACACCACTAGAGGAAAGACAACATACATCTCATCAAAATATTGAACGAATACCAAATTCACATGACTACTTATAGCAAGACTTCTCCCATGTCCTCAGGAACAACCGTAACTACTCACAAATCATATTCATGTTCATAATCAGAGGGGTATTAATATGGATAAAGGATCTGAACATATAATCTTCCACCGAATAAACCAACTAGCATCAACTACAAGAAGTAATCAACACTACTAGCAACCCACAAGTACCAATCCGAGGTTTTGAAACAAAGATCGGATACAAGAGATGAACTAGGGTTTGAGAGGAGATGGTCTTGGTGAAGATGTTGGTGGAGATTGACCCCTCCCGATGAGAGGATTGATGGTTATGATGATGGTGACAATTTCCCCCTCTCGGAGGGATGTTTCCCCGGCAGAACAGCTCCCCTGGAGCCCTAGATTGGTTCCGCCAAGGTTCCGCCTCGAGACAGCGGCGCTTCGTCCCGAGAACTTCCTTTTGATTTTTTCCAGGGCAAAAGACACCTTATACCATAAGATGGGCATCAGGTGCGTGCCCAGGGGGGTAGGGCGCGCCCCCACCCTCGTGGACGGTGGGTGGCCCCCCTCTGGTGCTTTCTTCGCCCAATATTTTTAATATAATACAAAACTGACTTTCATGGACTTTTAGGACTTTTGGAGTTGTGCGGAATAGGTCTCTAATATTTGCTCCTTTTCCAGCCTAGAATTCCAGCTGCCGGCATTCTCCCTCTTCATGTAAACCTTGTAAAATAGGAGAGAAAAGGCATAAGTATTGTGACATAATGTAGCGACCTGACCCGAATGGATCACGTCTACTGTGCTACGGTGTCATCCCTGGATCAGTAATGCTGACACCACACAGTACATCGAGGTTTTATAGCAGAGTTGCAATCACACACTTATTACATCGATGGCTCAAAAAAAGAACTTATTACAATAAATATGACTTAAGGCCATATTTTAAAGATAACAGCGGAAGACTTGGAAGATAAATGGGTCCATCAACTCCAGCGGCATCACTGAGTATAGGGCCACGACCTAAACACCTCAATCGTCGTCTGAAAAGTCTGCAACATTAACGTTGCAGCCCAAAAACGGGTCAGCACATGGAATATGCTGGCAATGTAACACATGAGAATAATGGAATGAAACAGCTATACTATATGCACATATGGCTGGTGGAAAGCTCTATGGTTACAGTTTTGCGTAAAGCCAATTTTTCCCTACTGCAAAGGAATAAATTTTATTTACTATCATGGTGGTTGTGAAACATTGAGAATGGTTGACAGCATTCTCAATCCCAATTAAAAGTAATTAAAACCCAATAACATTAATTAGAAGTAACATGTTGAGATTCACAATGATATTCAAGTACTAGATACTCAAGTTGTCCATAACCGGGGACACGGCTAATCATGATTAGTTTGTTACTCTGCATAGGTTTGCGCACTTTTCCCCACAAGACTCGATCGTCTCCGTTTGGTTTCTCGCACTACATGGTGTTTGAGAAGACGGATGACCAAGACATAGTCTTTCAGAAGCACTAGCACCTTACATGTGGGGTAGACTGGTACACCTACATCCCCTACATCTGCTAGTCCACCCCGTAAGAGTTTGCACAACTTAGTCAACTATGCCAGAGCCCATAGTAGCATGTGGCTGCACACGGAAGTTTCTAGCATGAAAGATCTTATGATCCCTTTGAGCCTGGGTGGCGGTCCAAAAAAAACAGGCAAGTCCTGATAGACATCAGGTGCCTCAATCCAGCCAGATGTGTGTTTAAGTTGCCACCTTAGATAAACCATTAAAATTATCAATCTCACATCTGTCATGGATATCACTCACCCAATCCACGTCTACTAGCATAGCATGGCAATATAAGAAAACATAGAGTAACTCCGAAAGGTTTCATAATAATACAGGTAATAGGTACTACCTCATCTACTTCCCATCCCACAATTTAATTAGATCCTAATCATGCAATGTGTGAGGATTGATCTAATGCAATAAAACATGGGTTGTAGAAAAGGTATGATCAAAGTGTTACTTGCCTTGCTGATGATCCGCGAGTCCTAGGGTTTCTAAGTAACAAGCGGCGCAATCCGGGTAATCTATCGCAGACAAACAACAAGCATACAATAAGTACTCATCTAATGCACAGGTAAAACTCGAACAAGAAATCGAACCAAGTAGTTCAACTTAAGAACTCCGGTTGCAAAGAAAGAACGAAAAACAAACGGCGGAAGAAAACAACTCGGTTCTAGCAAGTTGAAACTAGGTCAAAATTTTACTGTAACAAAAGCTTGTTCAAGTTGATTAGACGGAACGGCGGTTTCGAGACGAAACTCCAGGCGCTTGAATCACCTGATTCCGATAAACGAGCGGAAAAATAGACTAGGAAGAAGATCGGATCTGAGATCGCGATCGCGGAATAAATCCGACGAAAAGAAAAAGAAGAACGGTTAAACGAACGGACGTTCGTTAACCTAGAAGAATCCGGTGATCACGTTCGTTAGGACGAACGGTCCGGCGAACGGTCCAAAGGCAACTAAATCGGAGAAGAAAACGAATCCGATCTAGGGTTTCGGAGAAGAAAAACCGATCGAAAAACTGATCTAGAAAACCGGAACGGTTTAGAGAAGAAAAGAATCGGAACGATTAGAAGAGAACGATCCGAGGAAAAGAATAGCTGTAGCGCGGGGCTACCTTGGCGAGGTCTCCGGTGAACGGGGCTCCGGCGGCGTCGGCGTAGGGCGGCGGCGTGGGCAAGGTGCGGCGGCGGCGCGGGTGTGGGGCGGCGGCGGCAAGGTGCGGCGGCGGCGCGGGGTGTGGGGTGGCGGCGCGGGTGAGGCGGCGGCGGCGGCGGCGAGGTGCGGCGGCGGCGCGGGGTGTGGGGTGGCGGCGCGGGTGAGGCGGCGCGGCGGCGGTGACGCAGGGCGCGGTGTGATGCGGCGCGGCGGCGGTGCAAGGCGCGGTGTGGAGGAGAGCTTTGATTTGATGTGTTTAGAGGGGGGGGTGCTTGGGTATTTATATTGGGGAGGGGAGGGGTTTACTTGGGGTAGAGGACAAGGAATTAGAATAGGAATAGGAAAAGATCTAGAACTAGAAAAGGAATATACGAAAATAGGACAAAAGTCCTACTAGGATTTGGTTTAGAGCAAGAGGCGAGGCGGCGGCGGCCTTGCGCCTGGCAAGCGCACGCACGGCTCCCTGGGGCGGTGGCCTTTGGCCCGGCTGGGCCTTGGCCTGGCCGGCCTTGGTCCAGTTTTTTTTTTATAAACGGTTCAGCGCGCAGAAAAAAAACAAAAAGGGATCTAAACGAACTCCGAAAAATCTAAAGTAAATTTTCCCCGACTCCTAAAAATGAGCCGAACAAAATGAACTTTTCTCCGGACCTAAAATGCAATTTTCGAAAACGCGCATTTTTCCCTATCCAAATAAAATGCAAATAAACACCGGAAAGCAAAATTGATCTATTTATTATATCTTCATTTTTCCTAAATTTGGGAAAGTCATATTATTCCCTCTCTCATATATTTTGACACCGGAAAATTTATTGAAGATAAAATAAATAAATCAAATGATCCTATTTTTCAAAATTCAAGAAAACTCTCAAATATGAAAATAACGAAATCTCCAACTCTCTCTGAGGGTCCTTGAGTTGCGTGAAATTTCTAGGATCAACCAAAATGCAAGAAAATATGATATGCATATGATCTAGTGTATAAAATTCCAAATTGAGAATTTGGGATGTTACACATAATGTGTAATAACAGCCCATAATGCAATAAATATCGATATAAAATCATGATGCAAAATGGACGTATCACGTTGTTGCCGGGGAGCAATAGCATGGGGTGAATATTCTTGTGTGTGCTTGTTTGCTTTATCACTAAGTAGTTTTTATTTCCTGATCTATGTTGTTCTCTATCTTTAGTTATGGATATGGAACACGAAACACCAAAAAAAATAGGTGTGCTTGCTACTCATGGAGATGGGGAACCTCCTAAAATCCTTGATGCTTGTTATGTGAAAAATATTATGCATTACTTTGATAATCCTGAGAAAACCCCATTCAACTTGATAATGGGAGTAATATTGGATCAACGTGAATACTTTAGGGATTATCGCTTGACTCAAAAAGGGAAACTTTTATGGGATCAAATTTATATGTTGCATTGGTATGCTCGGGATTTACGCTTGAGATATGATTTCACTTGTTGCTCTAGATAAATGCTCCACACCTTCCCTTTTCATGCAAATTTAATGATAATGAAACATTAGCTTCCTATGCTAATGGTATATATGATTACTATGATGTGGGACGAATAGAAGAATTCATTGCTTTTAAGGGTGCTTATGAAAGTGAATATTTGTTTGAAAAGTATGAAGATTTTGATGATTCGGTTTATAGAACTGAAAATTTTGCTTTCCTTAAATATTGCTATGATAATTATAAATACAATTCCGATGTTGATGAATTTATTGAGAAAGTCTCCGCTGTCCAAGAAGAGACTAATATTTTGCGGGAGTCTATGGAAGAAGGAATTGATGAAGGAGGAGAGGCAAGAGCTCAAGCTTGGGGATGCCCAAGGCACCCCAAGTAAATATTCAAGGAGACTCGGGCGTCTAAGCTTGGGGATGCCCCGGAAGGCATCCCATCTTTCTTCAACAAGTATCATTATGTTTTCGGATTCATTTCGTTCATGTGATATGTGCAAATCTTGAAGCGTCTT
Source organism: Triticum urartu (assembly GCF_003073215.2). Classification (NCBI taxonomy): domain Eukaryota; kingdom Viridiplantae; phylum Streptophyta; class Magnoliopsida; order Poales; family Poaceae; genus Triticum; species Triticum urartu. Next base: position 255,284,977 of record NC_053026.1, on the reverse strand, counting down.
TTGTGTTTATTTTTCATTTTTCATTTATGCACGATGCTGGTATGAGATAGTCCATGGTTGATTTATAGAATTCTCATCGCACTTCACTTATATCTTTTGAGTTTGGCTTTATAGAATGCTTCATGTGCTTCACTTATATCATTTGAAGTTTGGACTGCCTGTTTCTCTTCACATAGAAAACCGTCATTTGTAGAATGCTCTTTTGCTTCACTTATACTTGTTTGAGCATGGTATTTTGTAGAAAGACTTAAACTCGCATGCTTCACTTATATCTATTTAGAGAGTCAACAGGAGTTGGTCAATTGCATGGTTAGTCATAAAATCCTACATAAAACTTATGGATCACTGAATATGATATGTTTCATTCCTTGCAATAGTTTTGCGATATAGAG